>NC_050453.1:44629528-45357028 GCF_903995425.1 Onychomys torridus
TGCCTCAGTGAGGAGAGAATTGGAAAAATAGTTTTATATTCCTTCCTCTCCTCCCCTGCAGATGATAATGCCTTTGTTATTTCTGTCCACAACTTATTAGTGTTTTTCTGAGGCACATCATACAGAAATCTTTATTAACAATTTTATACATTAATTATGAAGTTTCACATCTTATTCTTTGTTACTGGCATTGCTGTTTCCCATTTGTGGCTCTAAAGTGTGTATTTGGTAATTTGTTTCTCTAGGGTCAGCCTTTAGGTTATGGCTGAATATGAGTTTTATAAGAGTTTACTAATGTCTTTGGAATGCTTTTGAGTCCACCCAAAAGTTTAAAGGGCTCTAAATCTAATGAAATTATTTCCCAGTGGTCATTCATAGAAGATAATTTCAAGATGAGTCAAGTGTCCCATAACATGTTTATCTCACATGTCTTCAGTCTATGTGACAATGAAGAGAATGTGTTAGGAATGGAGAAGTACTAAGGCAAATATGGAATGTTTTCCTCGTCCATTTACAATGTCACATCCTATGTAAGTTGTCAAATAGCTTTGTGAGTGCATTTAGATACTTTCCTCTTTACTGAAAAAATTAAGAGTTGTTTTGTGTGTGTGCGTGTGTGTGTGTGTGTGTGTGTGTGTGTGTGTGTGTGTGTGTGTGAGAATGTAGATCTTATGACTTCAGTTAATAATATCATTGTGCATTTCAACAAGATTGCTGTGTGGAATTTCACCCAGTTTATGGAATTTCACCCCATTTATTTAATAGAAGTGTATTATAATAGTGTAAGTACATAGGTGGTAGCAAAGGGAACATTCACTACCAGTCCCAGTAGGACACATTGCACATGTGCTGCTTTGCAAATTCCAGCGATTATCTGCTCATTTACTTGTTAACCAACCTTGTCACAAACAGGAGCATAGTCGTCTTTATGGTCCTGCTTTTATTTTTATCTGTACTTTGAAATGCTAATGTTCTATCCAGTGGGAACAAAGCTTATTTTTTCCACTCTCTCTTAGCTGAGTTATACTCAGTCTTCTTTGCATGTGCTAAGTGCTGGAAAAGCTTACTCTGCCTCTCTATCTAAAAGGCTGTGATTAAAATATAAAGGAATTAAGTTAAAAATGAGTTTAAATGTCTCTTAAATTTCCAAAGAAAAATACTTTTTTTTTTTTAATTGAGATAAGATTTCTCTGTGTAGCAGCTCTGGCTGTACTGAAACTCACTCTGCAGATCAGGCTGGCCTTGAACTCACAGAGATCCTCTTGCCTCTGCCTCCACAGTGCTGGGATTAAACATGTGCACCACCATGCCCGGTTAAAAGTACTTTCTTAAAGTTTCTGTGTCAAATAATATGACCTTGACGCTCTAAAATTTTGAACATTTCCATGGAATTGTCTAGTAAATTATTTTACTAGACCTTAATGTTTCAATTTTTTCCTGAAGGTTAAAAACCGTTATTTTTTTAATTATGTAGGAACTGGAATGACTAATTATATGTAGCTGAGATGTTGTTGGAGTATCACTGAACATTACATCTCCCTCCTTGGAAAGTATGTTTTTATACTCCCTTTGATATATCAAAATATTTTATATTTGTTTGGCCCAACTGGTCTAGATCCCTCTGTGGCTGAGGACGACTGTAAACATTGACCATCTCATCATTTTGTCTCTACCTCTCAATGGTTGGGATTACAGGCATGTAACATCGCATCTGGCTTCAGTGAAATAAATTCCAGATATGATTCAGGCACAAAATATCATAGCAGCAATGGAATTTTGACTTTAGAAAAGAAATATCATGGAAACATAACCCAGGCTTATTCCAGCAGTTTTCTTCTATTTATGTCCTCAGCTGTAAATGCCAAGTAGTCAGTATTTGTCTGTCCCTTGAAAAAAAAAAAGAAGAAGCGAAACACCATATCTGTGGTAGGTAACTGCACTGAGTATGGGTTTTACACTGAAGAGGAGGCTTTGCAGAGAGGCTGAAGCCAGGACTCTGGTGTATTGCTCAAGTTTAAGTGTACCCTTGGCTGTTTGTCACCTGTGTGAATTTGGGCAAGCTACTCAGCCATTCTCATTGACATCAATGAGTAAATGAGGTGACAGTTACCTCTTCCTCCCAGGTTCCTTATGAAGATGAAATTATGCCATAACGGGCACAGCGTTATTTGTGAAATACCAAAGAGGCCAAGCAAAGGTCTCAGGGTTTTATACTTCCTTTATTAATTTCTGTGGCTCTATGAAATATGGTGAGTTTTATTGTTGCTCTTTGTTTTGGTTTTGAGACATGATCTCATGTAGCCAAGACTGGCCTTGAACTCACTATGTATCTAAAGACAACCTTGAGTTTCTGATCTCCTGCCTTTCCTGGGCATTTAGATTACAGGCACTTGCAACCATGGCTGTTTTGTGGAGTAATGGGGTTTAAGTGGGGATCGAACTCTGGCCTTTGTGCATGCTGGGCAAACACTGTTGACTGAGCTATACCTCCTGTCTTGCTTTTATTTTAATTTTCAAAATTAATAATTTCTCTAAGGTGTTAAGCTGACAGAATCTCCTAGCTGCTATGTTTGGGGCCAGAACTCAGGCCGGTCCAGTCTGCTCTGTACTCTTTCGACAGGTTTGCCTTTGAGTAGTTTCTGCCTATCTGGGACATGGGGGTAGGCTTATGCAGCTCAATAGAAAGGCTTGATGTAAGCTCCAGAGAAGGAAGACTGGTCAGCTTGACTGTAGCTTGCAATAGGTAAATAATGTCAGTGAACACTTGACTGTGGAATGGAGGTAGGAACATTTTCTTTAGGAAAAGGGGTTCAGGAAAAGTTTTAAAAATGAAGTTGGCCTAATATGTATAAGTATTTCATTTAGGGAGATTACCTTATTTTGTTATTATTTATTTATTTATTTATTTATTTATTTATTTATTTATTGCTAGTACATAAATAGTAGGTAGAAAGGATTTATTCCAATGCATTGGTTCTAAACTAATGAGTGGGCTTCCCTCTCAAGGCCTATAATGTTGTGTTTAGAAATGCTTTCACTAAAATTCAGGGTGCTATTTCAGGTGATTCCTCCTAGTATTCTGTAGGTAGAGGCAAGGAACAGCAGTCCAGGACACAGAATTATCCAGTCCAGGCATCAGTATGTCAAAGCTGAAAACCTCTGTTCTAATGAAAAGGCATCATTGCTGCTTGTAAGAGAGTAGACTTCTTAGAAATCTGAATCTATATAGTTAAAACAAACAATATGAATAAATTAATAATTTTCTAATGCTCTATAAGAACTTCTGGAGCACTATTCTGTATATGTGTGTATGTGTGCATGTGTGTGTAGAGACCAGAAGTCAGTCTCAGGTGTTGTTTCTGAATGATCTTGTTTGACTCAATAAAATGTCTGTGAGTCTATCTTTTTCTCTGCAATGGGAGTAGATATGCTTAATCAGGAACTGGGAATGTTACTGTTTTCCTTGTCTGCAGATTGTCTTAGTTAGGATTTCTATTGCTGTGAAGAGACACCAGGACCACAGCAACTCTTATAAAGGAAAACATTTAATTGGGGCTTGCTTAAAGTTCAGAGGTCTAGTCCATTATCTTCTTGCAGAAAGCATGGTGGCATGCAGGCAAATATGGTACCGGAGAAATAGCTTAGAGTCCTATTTCTTGATCTGCAGGCAGCAGAAAGAGACTGTGTGTCACCCTGGGGCATAGCTTGAGCATAGGAGACCTCAAAGCTGTTATCCACAGTTCCTTCAACAAGGCCACACATACCCCAATAAGGCCAAACCTACTCCAACAAGGCCACATCTCCTAATAGTGCCACTGCCTATGAGTCAAGCATTCAAACCGGATTCTGTGAGGGCCATTCCTATTCAAACCACCACATCGATGTATGTATACTAACCCTGTTGGGGACATGGATTTTAGTTGCCTGTTTCATCTATTAGGAAAGCAGAACAGTCAATTCCTTGTTTAGGAAAGTACCAACTAAATAAGAGAGTTGTGAAGAGAACAACCCAGTCCTAACATCTTTGGACTCTTATCTTGAACATTCTTAGAACAACAACAGTGGCTCTGATAACTTTCAACATGGAGAGAAACAATGGTGTTCATACATTGAGACACAGTCCTGCTGTGTTAGAACAAAGATTCTCACCCTCAGTATGCACAGACAGATTGTTTGAAATGTGGGAGTTCTCAGAGTGTGCTTTGGTTCTACTGTTAATTTGCACAAGTAGCATTGCAATGTGTGTGGTACAGCAGAAGTTGCTGACCCCTGGATAACATGGGCTTGGTGAGGGGCCTGTCTGGTTTGTTCCTTTTTCCTACCACATTTAGGCTTGCCTTTGCAGGAAACCAAGATTAAAAACTATGCTTCAGAAATACAAATATGCTTATTGAGAATGTCTTCTGCATTAGCCACTGCAGGATTAGGTGATGTCCAAGGCAAAGTGGTGCTTGGTTACCTGGTGTTGTAGTATGAGTGGAATTACTACTAAAAAGCTAGATGGAAGGTTCATTTCTAAGGTGTGAAAACTAAAACTTTGGAGATAGAGTGAATGTAAAAACTCTGAGGGAAATGAAATGAGTGTAGAGAGCTGCTGGTAACAAAAGACCATGGGAGTACACAGCAGGTGATAACTAGAGTTCAGAAGGTCAACCCTTCAGAACTAAGGGTCCTGTTAGAGGAAACAATTATGCAAGGCGTTATGGAATTACTGCCTTTTGAATGAATTGGCTGTTTCTTGTTGTAAACTTCTTGTGCAATAACAGCTATAATTCTCCCCATTTACCATGCATTTCCATGTTGTATCTATATATAATCTCACAATTGCCTCTCAATGTTACAGGCACAACTTCCCCTATACATTTAGGGTAATTGGATAACTTTCCCCAGCTGTGTTTACTTTTCACTAACATACATCTGGCCAGGGCCATTCTCCAGACAAAAATTTTTCAGCTAAGATACCTTTTTATCCAAGGACAAGTGCAGATAGATAAACATTAGCTCATCTCACCCATAGATAGAGAAAATAACCACTAGCAATTAAATCTTCAACTCCTTGTCTTCATCCCAGTTTATTTACACAAGACTTTTTAGAATCCCCTAATTGATCTTAGCCTTTAGTTGACTCTACCATAGAACTCCGCTTTAGTCATTCCCCCTTTTGGGTTGTAATTGGAAGCTGACAATTATTGCTTTGTTTGTGGATCCTTATCACCTCTCTCTGTGACCCTGAAAACTTCAAGCCTGGAATTGCTTTGCCAAAGAATTACTGCTTATGTATGTATTCCAGTTCCCCCACAGCACTTGGGGAGTTGATTTAGAAGAACAAAGATGAGAAAGAACTAAGTTTAGAAAAATGAAAGTACAGTGGAAGAAGGGACAGAGAGGAGCTAGGTATGAGAACAGAAAAGAAACTGTAGACAGAATTTATTTAGAAGAATAAAGTGACTGGACTAAAGAACTCAGTGTGCTTAGATTCATTTGATATCCCTCAGATCAGTATCCTTAGCTGCTTGTAACTTTTGTTCTGGACTCTGATAGAAATCTCGTCGGGGCAGGCACCTGGGGAGAAATTGTTAAATGAGTATCCTTTATAACTCCCAACAGCTCCAAATGATGGTGCCACATAGTCAAATACATAGTTAGAGTTTTCCTGCCTGGCCCACAGTCAGGATAAATCTCTCTCACCGGCCAGGCCCATAGACACTCAGAACCAACCAAGTAAAGACACAGAAACTTACATTGTTTACAAACTATATGGCCGTGGCAGGCTTCTTGTTATCTAGTTCTTCTATCTTAAATTAACCCATTTCTATTAATCTATACTTTGCCACTTGGTTCGTGGCTTACCTGTACTTTTACATCTTCATTGTCTTGGCGGTGGCTGGCAGTGTCTCTTTCTTCACCTTCCTCTTCCCAGAATTCTCTTCTCTCTTGTTCTACCTATACTTCCTGCCTGGCCACTGGCCAATCAGAATTTTACTTACACAGAGCGATATCCACAGCACAAATAGGAAAATCAGAAACAATGACACGTTTTACATCCAGTTTCTGTTTTGTGTTGTGTTTAGAGAAAGGAGGATGGAAAGGATGTGGTTTTAGTTTGTGCATATTGAATGAAGGATTTCCAAGGCAATAAGAACAGATTTAAGGCCTCATAATGGATATAGATTGAAAATGTGGCTGAGAGAGATAATAACGTTTTGTACAAGTCAGAGCCCTTCAAGGACAGTTAAAGAAAACCTAGAGCTGACTTAACATGATTGAAAGGGAAATAATCCTTTCAAAATTCCTTCCTCAGCAGCAAGGTATATGTGAACCTATAATAAAAAACTTCATACCTCTCATGTCTATATCGCCCATGCAGCCTTGGGAGAGAGAAGAAATGCACTTTGGCTGCTGCTTAAGCCCTAGTCATTAAGTTTAAGACCTGAGATGAATTATACTATAGAATTCTGTAGAGAATGAGAAGGCCGTATTATGTGTTTAAGAAAATAATTTTAAAGATTTATTTTATTTTAATTGTGTGTGTGTGTGTGTGTGTGTGTGTGTGTGTGTGTGTGTGTGATCATGTGAGTACAGGTGTGCCGTGGAATAATATTTTTGTACACTGTGAAGATTTGTCATTTTTTTAATAAAAAACTAAACAGCCAATAGCTAGACAGGATTTTCGGGGCAGAGAAGATGCTAGGAAGAAGAAGGGCAGAGACATGGGAGTCACCAGTCAGAGACAGAGGAAGCAGGAAAGCAGCATGGGCAGTACAGAGTAAAGGTAATAAAGCCATGAGACAAAAAGTAAATTAATACAAACAGGTTAACTTAAATTATAAGAGCTAGTTAGAAACAAGCCTAAGCTATTGGCTGAGCTTCCACAATTAATGATAAGTTTCTGTGTTGTTATTTGAGAGTTGGCAGGAGAGACAGTAAAATCCACCCCCACAGGTGCCTGAAGAAGGCTTCAGAGCCTTCCCAGCTGGATTTATAAGCTGTTGTTTTGTGTTTTGCCTGAAGTGCGTGCTTAGAACGGAGAATTGATTTTGGGTCCTCTGCAAGAATAGTATGTGCTTTTAACTGCTGTACCATAACATTACTCCAGCCCCAAATTAAATACTTTTTAAGACTGTTAATGACTGAGAAGTTCTTTGGAAATTATTCTTTATGTGCCATTATAAACAAACCTTCCAAATGTAGTGATGGGCCAGAAGAATGAGACCCAGTTTATATTCTGTATGCTTGCTTTTGTTTAAATAAAGATGAAATTAGGCAAAAATATTCTGTGCTGGTAGAAAGCATGGTAGAAGTCACTGCTGTGGAGGGAGAGGGGAGACTCCTAAATGGGTAAGGTAGTGGTCAGCCTTTTAATTTCAGTGATGGTGTCACAGGTGGAAGTCAGGATTATGAAGATAAGCAATCTTGCCAGTTATAATCTGCTATCTTTTTGTTCTTCAGATAAGAAGTTTACTTTAATAAATGAACTAAACTGTTTATTTTTTTCATTTTTGAAACTCATGGCTAAATGGTGTTGTTGACCATACTGTCCTAGGGGCTATGGCAGCTACTCAGTTATCACAGAACACAAGCACTGAACAGACTGGCAGTCTCCAAAACTGCTGGCGATTCCCATGTCTAATTGTCATTGTTACTAATCATAAAACTTTTAAAGAAATGGCTACACTTGGAAATATTCATAGGCATGTCTTTACATAAATTCTTACTTAATAGTTGGTTATAACCTGATATTAATATACTCTTAATTATATTATAATTAATTAATCTAATATACATAATATAATTATATATAAAGTGTAATATAATTAACTAATATAATATTAATACATATCAGGTCATGAACTGATATTTAAATATTTAGTTTTTAAATAAATTTAATTTTAAATAAATAATTTAAATATTTAAATATCAGTTCATGACCTCAAACAAATTGCCAACCAGCATATCTACTTTACTTTATTCTTGGAGATGGTTTTCATGTGGCTACTTGAGAATTTATTTAATGGTTGGAGAGAACCAGTGGTGATTAACTGAACTGTGCTTAACCCAGTGTAGGACAGAATAATTCCTATAGAGAAGGCCAAAACTTTTTGTTACCCTCCTTATGCCAAATGTTTATGTGGGTGTTATTATACTGCTATTGTTTGGCTTATTCTAATCTATGTCTTAAATCCTTGGCTTTGAAATGTGTAGTGTGTATAAGAATCATCTGATTATATATTAAAAATGAAGATTTCTAAGTCAATCTGCAGATTCTGGTGGGTAATTAAGAGGCCTGCATTTTCCTTTTCTTTTTTTCCTCTCTTCTTTTTCCTCCTCCCCTTCCTTCCATCCTCCCATTTCTTCCTTTGCTCCTATGTGTTTCTGGGATGAACTCAAGGCTTTACACATTTAGACAAGGTCTCAGAACATTCCAGTCCAGTTTGTGTTTTTTACAAACCACTGCAGATGATTCTGGAAAGGTAATTCAGTGTTCTGAAACATGAGAAACACAGTTTTCACCCCACTACCACTTATGGTAAAACTGACCTTGCATTTTGGGGGTCCTCCCTTTTTGAGATTTTATTTTAATCCCTTGTTCTCAAATCAGAAAATGACTCATCAACTTTCTTTCAAGCCAGCGATTTAAATTGTTGTAGAGGTAAAATGGAAGTGAAAAGCAGTAGATGCTTTTAAAAGCAGAATTAGGAGTTCAGGAGCTGCCCTTGCTCCTGTCATGAATCACATAGTCTATGGCCTGGAGAGAGCTGAGTGATGGCCAGAGCTGTTATGACTTCAGGCTGGCGCTCCTTAAACTGCTGGCGTTTATGAGTAAGTTTTGGAGCTGTGGAATTCTGAAGCTGTTTCTGGTGCATGTAGCTTCATGTCATCTTTATAATAATAAAAATGGTCTTTATCCTACACCCCCATCATTTCTGTATATTAAGATGTAGATTAAAGGATGAGATGCAAGAGACTATCTGCGCACACTTATCTTTGCTTCATTACTTGTTTCACTGGAAATAATTTAGCTGAGCACTGGTTACTGATTAGTGGTTCAACATCAATTAATGGTTGTTAATTTACAGAATCATGAAATAGGTGTGTGGCATGCGGTGAGAGTTCTTTTCTTCCTTTTATTTTTTTAAATGCATTTCTAGGAAATTCTCTAAAGCATTGAGCTATGTTTTTGCTGTCAAAGTGGACTGATTTTCCTTTTCACAGATTCCAAGTGTACCACTATCCCATTCATTACTATAGATTATATGGGGCAGGGGGGGGGACCTGAACTTTAAAACTCACCCCTTCAAATTTCCTTTCATCCTGGAGTCTCTCCCAGGGATGCAGTGTCTCTTGGTTTACATGATGAGCAGAGATGCAGACGACAAAATCAGAGTTTGGAGCTGCTGGTAGTCTTCCATCTGACAGCTGTTCTCATCTGACCATCAGCCTTTAACATTTCAACTTCGAAGTCTTTTGCTAGGGAAGCCACAGGAGAAACTAGAAAATGTGTCACTCTTGAGGAACACTTTAAGTTACTCACTTTGACATTATTTAAAAATAAAATAAATACTGGCAAGACAGAGGGTTACCATCGAACTGGATTCTAAGGTTTCAAAATGTCTTTTGATACTTTGACATACAAAGGTGGTACTAGTATCTTTTCATATAATTTTCCTTTTATTTTGTCTAAGTTAAGATGATTTAAGCCAAGGCAAGCACTGAGAGTTTAAACTCACGGAAAATGGTCATGTTATTAATTGATACTTTCCACTTCCTTTCGCCACTTCCTTTTCCTACCTGGTTTCTTCCAGGTAACTTTACTTCTGCTTCCCTTCCCCTGTCTGCTCTGTGACCTCCTTCTTCTTCCTCTGAGACTCAGATGAAGGGCTGGAGACATGACCCAATGGTTAAGAGCACTTGCTCTTGCAGAGAACCTAGGTTTGATTCCTAACACCCACATGGTAGCTTATAACCATCCTTCACTCTAGTTCTAAGGGATCTGATGGCCTTTTCTGACCTTCATGGACACCAGCCATACATGCAGTGGACATACATACATGTAGACAAAACGTTCATACTTATAAAATAAAATAAAAACATCTTTGAAAAAAGATTCAAATATCAAGCCTCAAATAGCAATTTCCCCACCTACGATTTGACCTGATTTTTGCATAACCACCCGGGTGAGTGAGTTGGGAGTCACCAGTGTGGTGTATCTGCTTGTCTCCCATTTACTTTGGTGTTAAAATTAGGCTACTTGTTTTTGACTCACTTTCATAATTCAAATCGACAGTTTAGGGCTTGGCTCTTTATCAAAGTGAAAAAGCTTTTTGACAGGCAATTCCTAGCCATACAGTGGGAGCCTGAAAGTGTATTGAACGAACGAATGAATGAATGTTTACCATCCCTATGCCTACCCCTTCCATACAGCTTTTATGTTCTAGGGTAGGAATGCCAGTGGGTTTACTTTACTTAATCCCCTTAATATTCTGGGAAATACGTTTGAAAACACCTTCCCCCTGGCCCGCGATAAATGACCCTGTGAGAAAGGACTGACCCAGGGGGGTGATAAATAGCTGTGTTTCTTTTTACATTTTATTTTGTGTCATATGAATACTCTCTTTGAAGTTGCATATTTGCTTATACTCCACAGAGGAAAGCCTGTTTCTCTTTATGATCTTTGCATGCCATGGCTGTTCTAAATACATTCAGTTGCTTCTGGTTTGTCATCCTAAACTCTGGAGAACTGTGTAGAGAAAATGAGCAGGTTGAGGGGGCAGGACTACCCTGTGCATTTCTCTAATCACGCTTCATGGCTGCCTTGCTGTTTCTTAGCTTCTCTTCCCTGGTTTAGGGAAGTGCTGCCTTAGAAAAGATAAGAAACGCCTGTTGTCCAAAGTGGGATTTTTTAAAAAATATATTTGTGTTTTAATTTTACACACCAGCCATGTGTTCCCCTGTCCTCCCCACTCCAGCCCCTGCCCTCCCCCCAGCCCCTCCCCTCCATTCCCATTTCCTCCAGGGCAAAGACTCCCCTGGGGACTCAGCTCAACCTGGTAGACTCAGTACAGACAGGTCCAGTCCCCTCCTCCCAGGCTGAGCAAAGTGTCCCCGCATATGCCCCAGGTTCCAAACAGCTAGCTCATGCACTAAGGACACTGCCTGGGTGCCTCCCAAACAGTTCAAGCTATTCAGTTGTCTCATCTATCCAGAGGGCCTGATCCTGTTGGGGGCTCCACAGCTTTTGGTTCATAAATCATGTGTTTCTATTAGTTTGGCTATTTGTCCCTGTGCTTTTTCCAATCTTGGTCTCAACAATTCACACTCTTACAATCCCTCCTCTATCTCACCAATTGGACTCCTGGAGCTCCACCTGGGGCCTGACCAAGGATCTCTGCATCCACTACTAGATGTAAAACAAAGATGACTAGACTGCTACTCACAACTCCAGGGAGGCTACCTAGAAAACAGGACCCTAAGAAAGACACAGGGATCGCTCAATGACAGAGAAATAAATGAGATCTACATGAACAACCTGGACAAGAGTAGGGGTAATGAAGGGCAAGGTTCGAGGGAAAGAGAGCTTAGGGGAGCAGGAGATCCCAGCTGGATCAAGAACAGAAAGGGAGACCAAGGAATAATAGACCATGATAAATGAAGACCACATGAGAACAGGAAGAAGCAAAGTGCTAGAGAGGTCCCCAGAAATCCACAATGATACCTCCACTGTAGACTACTAGTAATGGTTGAGAGGAACCCTGAACTGACCTAGTCTGGTGATCGGATGGCCAAACACCCTAACTGTCATGCTAGAACTCTCATCCAGAGTGGGATTTTGTCTGTGTCATCCGAGGCTACCCTGTGTCATGTCAGCTAGACTGCATTAAAGATAAAGAGCCCTAGACCACACTTTACCTGCTCATTGCTGTTTTGGGGGTCATGGCTGAGTTTTTATAAAAGTCCTGGAAATTTATATTGCACCCTTGTCCTGAGATTTTCTGTCCTTGCCCAATGTCACATGAGCTCTGTGGTAGAAAATTAAATATAAAACAATTCCAAAGACCATTTCATTTGTGGATCTGTCTACAGTCAGGATAAAATACAGTACATGTTTTTAAAAATGTCTAATGACAAATAGAACAAAAACTATGAGCAGTATTTAGAAGAATACGTGAAGAGCATTGGTTACATTATTTGATGAGGCAGTTATGGAAAACAAGATATATGTGGATTATTTTATTTATTTTTAACCATGGAACAGTAATAGCCTTTATACGTGAGCTCTAGATGCTGACTTACTTGCTTCCTGGCTTTTGCCCCTTTGGTCTTCCTCAGAACTCTTGATCCTGCCTTGCAGTGTGTGGCCATCTACTTACCATACTGACCCGACGCTGATGAGGTGCAGGCAGGAAGCTTGTCTTACTGGATCTGTTCTTCCATAAGACTGCCAACTCTACCACTCTTTCTTTTCATTTATGCCTTTTCCTTAATTTTCTGTGATCTCCTTTTGCTTAAAATCTACCTCCTCAGGAGTCAGGCTGACCCTCTTCTTGCAGTCTAAGAAGAGAGAGCAGTGGGACACACACCACTGTCTATAAGGTGTGCTGTCAGTGAGCACCACACAGTTACTCATGAGGGTCTTGGCGCAGACCAACTCATTATTAGATATGTTGTAAACAATGTCAGTGAACCTTATTTTGTGAGTATAACACAAAGATGTTATAGGTAAAGTTTGTGAGATCCTATTGCAGGGCATGGACCTTATTCCTTCCTCAAACTTGAACTATGTACTAGGAATCAGTCAGCATTGGTAGCAGGATAAGCCAGCTTACAGTCCCTTTTTCTCTGCTAAGGCTCTCTCTTGATCCCAGTCTTCCAATACTTGTGCCAGTTGTCCTGGAGATACCCATTGCTTGTTGTTATTTCCTTGCCTCTCTTTGTTCGGCTCTTCTTCCCATAGAAATCTGTGTTTTATAATCTCTCTCTTATTTCGTAGGGACAAGATGTCATTAAGGCCTTGACTGCTGTAATTAGATGACCCAAGTTCAAGATCTTCCATTGATGATTAGCAGTAGGACAGGATAGACTGTATGACACCTCTCAGTTCCTGTTCATTTCATGATATGTACTAAAATATAGTACTCACTGTACTGTAATGTGAGATTTAAATGAAATAAATGTGTACTGAAGACAACTATCAAGAACTATCAAGGACTACTGGTATTTGTGGTTATCAATTACAATGGCCATGTGGGGAAGGATGTGTTAAAGAAAAGTGGCAGGCCTTATGTTTCATTATGGCAGGCTTTTACTGCCAGATTCTGAAAGTATAAAGGGAAGATATGGTTTTTGTCCTCAAGCTACATATGGTCTCCTAGGATAAGACAGGCATATCGTTTCATACATACAAGTAAGTATGTATAAAGTATAAAAGTATAAACAATGCTGTAAGATTATCAAAGGAATTAGTGGACTCATGGAAGAGCGAACTCTTGAGTCTCTTAGCTAAATATAAATGTAGTGGGAATAATGTAAAATAGCTCCTCTACACACAGCTGTTCTTTGTATTTAAAGGAACACACATTGGCATGACTCAAGTGGACTTGTATGTGACACAGAAAAGGCTTTCATTTTTGAAGATTATAATTTGAGCAAATACTGCCGTAATAAGTACAGGCTGACTGCTCGTAGGAATGCTGCCTCTTAGAGCTGCCCCAGGTGACCTGGCAACAGCAGTCCCCTTCTCACATTGACTTTGGTCAGGTTGTTCGGTAAGCAAAAGAACAGGATGATTCTAATGGAGACAGACATCAGGATCTTGAGTCTGTGATCTTGTTACCATCATGGTCCCGGGTTGAGGGTCATGCTGTAGGGTTAGGTGAGTGAGGTTCCTGTCATTGTGGGGTAACTGGATCAAGCAAGAGGCTGGCCCTCAAGATGCGTGGATTTCTGAGTAGATTGCTTTATAAATGATCCTTCTCATTGATCTGTAGTGGAAGGAAGGGGCAGACTATGTGAAATGTCTATAACCGGTGATGTTCTGTTGCATCTAATCACATTTTGTGTCTATATAGACATGCAGACTTACTGGAAATAAACTAACAACTTCGAAAACAAAAGGCTGGGGACCATGAATGACATTTTTCCTCCCTTCTTGTTCATTTACTGCCCGTAGTTGACACTCCAGATCCTTATGTGGAACTCTTCATCTCCACAACCCCTGACAGCAGGAAGAGGACAAGACACTTCAATAATGACATAAACCCTGTGTGGAATGAGAGCTTTGAGTTCATTTTGGATCCTAATCAGGAGAACGTTTTGGAGGTAAGTGAGTCATCTGGGGGCTGTGGACGGCGCTCATTCCTGCAGAGAGAGACGGCTTGTCTCTCCCCTTCTCCTTTCTTTCCCCTCAATTTGCTGTGGCTGCCTGTGAGCTGGGTGCCATGCTCGCCGGGCCTCTAGATAGTACGCGTGAAGTTATGCGAGTGTCTGTGTGGAGTTTCAGGATATTTGTGCACTTTGGAGAAGATGTATTTTCTGTTCTGAAGATGAAATTTTTAAAAAAAATACAGAATGTACATGTTATCACTTGCTTTTAAGATAGACTTATGTGGAATTTTTTCTTTAAAGTGGTTGTATTGGTTTTCTATATTAATTTCTTTTCCATATTTCAAATCCTAGAAAGAATAACACTCCATTTTTGTAAATAATGGTCAATTAGAAGTATGTAAATTTTTTTCTTTAGATGGAAATGTCATATTGAGAAGGAAAAAGTTGAAAATATTGTTATGTGTTAAATATTGAGACCTCTAGGGGATGTGAGCAGAGTTCAGTTGTCTAGAACGGACTGTAATTAAAAACAAAACAAAAACATAAGGACCTTAAGGGATTGTGAAATACTAAATACTTTAGATTTTTTAAATTAAATTTTTTTGAGATAGGTTCTTGCTTCCATGTCTGGCTGGCATGGAACCTGCTGTGTAGACCAGACTGGCCTCAACCACTAGATATCAGTTCACCCTGCCCCTTGAGTGCTGGTATTAAAGATTTCGTGTAACTTCACCTGGCCCAGGACATTATTTTTTTTTAATGTGATAAACAGTTTTTAGTATTTTGTTTTTTGATTTTATGTGTAGAGTTTTTGCCTGCATGTATGTCAGTACACTATGTGCATAAAATGCCCCATGGAAGTGAGACCAGGACCTGAAATTCCCTAGAAGTGGAGTTACAGATAGGTGTGACCCACTGTGTGGGTGCTGGGAATTGAACTTAAGCCCTTTTGGGAAAACAGCTAATACTCTTAACTGCTGTAGTCCTACCCGCCGCCACCACCCTATGATGGACCTTTTAGATAAGATTCCTGGAAACTACTCACACTCTCTTTTGCTTTCTAGATCACATTGATGGATGCCAATTACATCATGGATGAAACCTTAGGCACAGCTACATTTCCTGTATCCTCTATGAAGGTGGGAGAGAAGAAAGAAGTCCCTTTTGTTTTCAACCAAGTAAGTGCCAGCAGAAGCACTTTCTACTCCATGTTCATTATCCGTTGATTTATTTTAGGAAGTTGGGTCTAATGCTTGGGTACCTCTACTTCTTTATAGGATGCTTCAGCTTTCATTATTCAGTCTGCCCACTTCCTTCCCGTTCTTACCTTGTGCTTTCTTGCTGTTATTCTTTGAGGTGCTGAGGTAGGGACCCAGGACCTTACACAGGTTAAGCAAACACTTTACCATTGACCTGTATCCGGAGATCCCTATGCTAAACTCCTACCATTAAATATATAAACCTTGATGGAGCTGGTAACTACTATAAGACATTAAATTAAGCAATAGCTCTGAACTCCACAGGACGGCCCACCAATACAAAACATTTGGGATAATAAGACATTTCAAAATGCAATCTATTCCAACATTGTGTGCTACTTTGTTGGAACATGTACTATTGCAATTATAAACACACACACACACATAATATTGGATATGCTGCTATAGATTAAGCATCTCTAAGGAAATATTTTGTTTCAAGTAACTATGACCACTTCAGAGAAAGGTCAGAGGAATGGTGTTGGGTTATTCTTCTTACGTTTATACTTTCTGGTCTGTCATAGTTTGGTAGTTATTTATGAATTTACAAAAGCCTTGGGAAAATGATTTATGCAGAGCAAACTCATTGTATCTTAATGTATGATAAGTGTGTAAGAAACAAATTAGAGAATTTGTGATGAGACATGTCATTGATTGGTGGGCCAGTTAAAACATTTTGTTATGTCCAAGGAAACACCATTTTCACTCATCCTTAGAATGACTTCAGGTTTCTCTACTTACCCAAACCTCTTTGCCTTAACTCTCAGCTCCTCTATGTTTCCTGTCCTATCATAAGCTCAGATGACTTCTTCCCATTTGATCCCCCTGGAGAATCTGTGGTGTTTCCTGGTACTAACTTATTTATATTGTCCAATTTATCAAATTCCAGTGGTAATAAAATTATATAGGCTAAGAGAAGTGAAATGCTAATTATATGTGCCTGCAGAATCTATACATAACTTATGTGCACACCATGGGTGTGCACTTACTTAGAAGTTAACTTGAGATCAAAGATTTCTTGAGTAGTCCACATGATCTGATCACCCAGAGAATTTGAGAAACTCCTATCTATGCATTCCCCACAGGTCCTTTCCCTGATCACTCATTATAAACATTTATCAAAAATCTACAATGTACCAGTCATTGTGTTTGTACAAGGCATATGAGAAATAATATACAGGAAACTTTTTCCTCAATTATCTTCCTCTGAGGTAGAGGTGATATTGGAGTGGTGATGGGAAGTAGAAGGAGGTGGATGTGTGTGTGTGTGTGTGTGTGTGTGTATATGATAATAAATCACTATGCACGGAGATAAATATCAGTGAGGTATGTATGGAGTTTAATGAGAGGGCAGAATAAAGGAAGTTTGTTTTGTGAGATGAGGCCCCAGGTCATTTGAACAGTTTGAATAGTGAACATAGTGGTTAACACTTAGACATTTGCAGGAGGTCCATTTGGCCTTTGAATTCCTTATTATCTTTTTCAGGAAATTTAGTAGTTCCTTTGTGACTCATCTTATTCATCTATAAAAATAGAGATAATATCTTATAAGGGATTTATAACGATAACTATATATACATTAAAACAATGAATATCATATAAATTTAATTATAACTTGTTATATTTTATTGCATAAAATACAAACTATACATCATTTAGATAGTTTAAATATTAATTATATTGTGCATTCTAGATTATGTATGCAATGGTAATTAAAACACGTAAGTAGTAAACATGCTGTATGCATGCATACATGCCATACTTACAGCAGAGGCTGGTGCGTATTAACCACTATATATGAATGTGTTTTGTTTTTGTTGCTGGTATCACTTGAGAAGAGAATTTTGTTTTAGGGGGCAGAGAAATAGTTTAGAGCATTCTCGATAGAAGCAATTGCAAAAGTGTAGTCTTGAAAGGAGGGAGCAAGATGAGGCAAGTTAAAGGCTTGCCAGGTACACAGTGTGAGTGCAGAAGTGGTCAAAAACATCTAAAGGTCCTGCCTGGGATTTTAATAAAGGTCTGTTGAGAGCTTTGTAAGCACAGATTAGCCTTTCCAAAATAGGTCTTTTATTTTCAATACCGAATCAAAAACTGATTATGAAAGAAGCCATTACAGAGAAAAAAGTATATCCCCTCTCCGTCTGTCATTTCCTATGGCTAAGTTGTATAAGCCCTGAGCTCTGAAGAGGCTTTCTACATTCCTGAATTCAAAGTAGGTTATGTAATTGCTTTCCTTAGTGTGTCTGGGAAAATAGTTAGCCAAAGAGCTTTTCTTCATTACTTTTCTCTCTGGAGTCTCTTGCAGTTTGTATTTGAAAGCGGTCCTGTGAGTTAATGAACTGGGCTGGTCACTGAGAGAAGGGGAATTGTTGGTTGAGTGAAGAGTCTGGGGCTCTTTCTTGGATCATGTGGGAGTGCCCTATGGGAGTCTTGCCTTCCTCTTCATTTCCGGAGATAGGATCTGCCCTAGGTGGGTGGTTTTCTGTCTGTAATGCTTACAGACATGTAAGAGAGAATGAGCCACCAGGGAATGCTGGGAGACTGCAGACTTAAATAAACCTTGAAGATGGTTGTGACAATATGATATAATAAGAAGAACACTTGGCCTTGGTGATAAAGTACAAAACTTACAAGCCAAAACATTACTAGCCAAAGTTCCCTCAAACTTTTGGCATCTGCAAGTTAATTTGACTCAACAGAGTGGTGTCTGTGACCAGGAGACAGCTGGAAAATCAACACAGACCTCCAACTGGACATGAGCTGACTCCCAGCGACAGTTCTGGCCGTTTGTGGATTTGGAACCTGGAATCTTGTCTTGACACTGTTCTCCTTCCACATGTCTGAATTATCATTTGCTTCCTCTGAGTCTCATTTTCATGTTTAAAATGAGGGCTTAGAACGCATTATTCTCTAGCATAGTTCATTTGACAGCATTCCCACCCAAAAACCCTTACAATTCTTCTTGTTTCACAGATATTAAAAATAAAAAAAAAACAGCAAGAGTAAAACTCTTTTATTTGCATATTATCTAATTTCAAAATTCTGACTTTGTCTGTGGAATGACAAGCTTCAGTAGGAGGAGAGTGTGAGTTCTTATGGAAGCCTGAAACTTGCTAAGTATTGGAGAGGCATGGAGGTCCATTTTCCAGAACCCAATAATCTGTTTGAGAAGTAGGTAGTCATGTGTAAAGTCACGAGGAATAGGTGAGGAGCTTGTGTGTCCCGTGTGACTTGCTTCCTGGTAAACAAGCAGCAGAGGACGTGATGGGAAGTGTCCTCAGATTCTTGTAAGGTTGGTAAAGAGGCAACAGTGAGCAAGTGAATAATCAGTCAACACCAGCTAGTGATCAGTATCAGGAAGAAAATTCCATAAAGCCAGGTAACAGAGCTGGGGGTGATGGCACACGCCTTTATTGTGAGTGCTGGGGAGGCTGAAGCAGGAAGGTAATGATTCTTGGGCCAGTGTGGCCTGCATAGGCAGCTTCTATATGAAAAAGGAAAAAAAGGGGCTGGGGAACTAGCTCAGTGGGTAAAGGCACCTGCTGCCGAGCCTAACAACCTGCGTGCGATTGCCCTAAGAACCACCTGGTGGAGGAAGATAAGTAATTTCTTCCAGTGGCCTCTCACCTTCACATCTAAGTGCTTGTGGCACATGGGAGACCATATGCGCGCACACACACACACACACACACACACACACACACACACACACACACGCACACACACGCACACCACAATAAATAGATAAAATATAAACTAGCACCACCACCCACCCAACCCTTCTGACAGCCTCACAGATAGCAGTTGGTTTGCAACGAACGTGTCTGGTTCATAGAGCCAGGAAAGAAGACCCTTGTAAAGCATTCTAACCACCACCATCCCAAGATTTTATTCTGAAGTTTTTCCTACATAAAATGTTGAAGTATTTCTACAGTGAACAAACACATACCGACCATCATGTTCTGAAGTTAACCTTCTCCTGCTGATTATGCCTGCCTCATATTTCTTCATCTCTTCACTAATCCATCAGCAGATCCCTTCGGGTACATTTTATAAACAGATGGCAGACAGCACAATACTTGACTGCTAAGCACTTCAGTATATCACTAAGTACCATTCAGGATTGATGTACGACCATTTTAAGTGCCATGTGCCTAGTACAGAAAATATGTGCCTAGGGTTAAAGGGATAAGTCACTCATCTATTAGTTCATTCATTTTTTACAAAAATGGTCCCATTCTGTAATTAACATTCTACACTGTGTTTGTTTGTCATCCATTCACAAGTAACCACTGAACACCCAGCAACGTGCAGTCACTCTTTGGCTACTGATTTCAAACATGAGCAAACAAGCAAGCATCTTTGTCCTTACGGAGCTAATAGTCTGTGTAGCAAACCAGATGAAAAGCAAGTTACAACAGGGAGAGATGCTTCTGTTAGTGAGAGCAGCAAATGCTACACAAACCAGGGAAGAAGAATGAAGAAGTCTGCATATGTGTGTAGTGAAGAGGGAGGGTAGCAAATGACACTCCAGAAAATGCGGCTAAGAAAGGAAGAGGCTCAGGGTGGAAGATATCCGAGGTAGGAAGACCCTTCCTATAGTTTCAGCGTATTTTCCTAGGGTTCCAGGGCTGGGAACGTGCAGCAGTGTTGATAGGTGGAAGATTAGAGCTGTGAAGATGTGGGGCTTAGTCGGAAGTATGTCATTGTGGGTACTACTCTGGAAAGGGATTGATGCTGGCCATCCTTGGGGGTTGAGGAATTGTTCAATGAACCCAGCTAGTGCCTCCACACTTTCTGGTCCCCTGCTTTTGAGGCTATCTCTGGGTGTTTCAATTGTTTCTGTACCATCTGTCACAAGGCCTTCATGGGACATCCTGATTTGGACTTTCAGCCTCTTAAACTATCTACACTCTGCAAACCTGTGTTCTTTATAACGTACCTCGATACCGTGGTTATAATAACAGTAAACTGACCAGTGTTGTTTAAAAGCCCAGATTGTCTGGCAGGCTACCTAGCTGCCAGAAGGAGGATGGTTCCAGTACACAGAGAGAAGAGTAGAAAGAAGAGCAAGAAACTAGATCCAAAAGGGACAGAAGACAGTATGTTACAGCCATTGTCGGTAGCAGGGATATCCAAGGTTCAGCTTATCCTTGCTGAAAAACATGGCCAAGGTAACTCACTCACAGAGTGGAGTTCTCATCAGAATGACCTCAGGGACTGCCCATGGAAAGCCATCATCTTAGATGGGCACAGCAAGTTCAGGAAGCAGTTTCTAGCTAAAGATAACGCAGAGAGAATTGATGCTTACAGGAAGAGCAGGTTCCGTGGCTCCGAACCCAGCGGTACGTACAGGCCAGATGGAAGAGTTGTGAGTGGTGAGTCACTGCAGGTTTGTGCCCAGGTAATAGGAAACTGAGAGCAAGCAAGGTTAGGGTTTTTTTGTAAGAAAGAGTTAGCAAGGAAAAAGTTACCATGTAAGACATTGAGTGTAGAGACTGTTGTGAAAAAGGTGGATACCCTAAGTGCTTCCCTGGAAAGCGACTAGAATAACAATGCGCAGTGGCAGACACTAAGAAAGCCTTTCTGTTATCAGCTCTAATGTGTAAGAGTTGAGTCAGGCAATTTCTTGGTAAGGGTGAGGGCTGTTGTGTTGGAAATTGCTGTTGGAAGTTCTTCCCTAGACTATGACTTATCATTCAACTTAACTTCCTCCAGAACACTGTGTTTTGAGGATGAAGTCAGGTGTAGAGCTAGGTCCACAGTTTTTGGTGCAACTGGCGCCTTTCAAGTCATGGTTGGGCTGTACTGTTGTAAGTAGAACTTAGAGAGCACTGTATTGGTTACCCAAGAGCAGCTAGACAGCCTGCATCTTGTCATCCTAGTCTCAGGGCCAGGGGCCTTGGGCTTGTTGGAGTTTGTGTTTTGTGAGTGATTAGCTTGAGCGATGGCATCTACCCCTGATACTCCACATCCTCATCTAGGAAGCAGGGTTACATCTAGTTCCCACCTCTGAGGGCTGTGGTTATGGTTAAGCATGTTAATATTGAGAAATGGTCCAGCAATCACCAGATACATATTACATATGCTCATTATAACTGTAACTGATTCAATTCAACTAAACGTGAATCACATGCTTCATGGAACTGATTTAGCTGGATATTAAACTTAATTGTTTGTCTTTATTGACCTAAAGGAACTTAGTGTTGAAACAAAGGTGGAGTTGAATTTAGCAACTATTTGTTTTATAATGATTCAGGCAACTCTAGTCACTCGTTCCTGAATTTATGAAATACAGTTTTTAGGTTATAATAGCCTATTTTTGTCCTAAAAGATCTGTATCAGTGGTTCTCAACTTCTTAAAGCTTCGACCCTTTAATCTAGTTCCTTATGTTGTGGTGACCCCCTAGTCATAAAACTGTTTTCATTGCTACTTCATAACTGTAATTTTGTTACTGTTATGAATCATAATGTAAATATCTGTGTTTTCTGATGGTCTTGGGTAACCCCCGTGAAAGAGTCATTTAACCCCTACAGGGTCAGGACTCACAGATTGACAACCCCTGTTCTGTTCAGAAGTTAGTTGGATCTGTGTAGATGAAGTAGCCCACTTCAAACAAACCACGAAAATGCTGCAGTTTGGAAGCTGGTCAGAGAAATTACACTTCTTTATTTCTTTAGATAAAGTATGTTTGTTTTGGCCAATGCTGGGGCCTCAGGTTTATGCTATGCTTTAATTTTCTATCTTTATTTGGAAGTTAGTATTATTGCTTAGATATAGCCACATTTCATGCTTCTATGGCATTTGTCTAATTTTGGCTAATTGCTTTCATTGTTGATTAGTCATGATTATGACTTAAAAATGATCTCCTTGGAAGAGGTAGTGGGTACAGCTTTAAAACAGTAGGAGTTTGGAGCTTGGGTTCAGGATGTCGTTAGCGTCAGGGTGGTTTCGTTGAAGAACTGTCTTATGTGGTCAGACACTCTAAGTTAGGTAGTTCAGGAGACAAAATGGAGTTTGGAGGAAAATCAAGATAGTACAGAGGCCCAGATTGTGGTGTTCAGCAGGGTTTTCTGGTTGTACAGTGTATGCAGAAGTGATACATTTAGTAGAAGTCATACTTTTCAAATTGCAAATTATTTTCTTTAAAAAAATATAAACACTGGAGATGGAAACCAGGGCTTAGGCATGTTAGGCAAGACCTTTACCACTGAGCTGTAGCTGCAGATTTTTAAAATTTACCATTTTCTTTGGTCAGCAGGAGGACAATACCAGTACCATTTCCATCCCATTGTACCACCGACAGCAGAGACAACCAGTGCTTTTCAGGGCACTTCTAAAGTGAGCTGGTGGGCTAGGTGCGTTCAGTGCATTCGATTTATGGTTCCTTTGTCTTAACAGGTTTATCACAGTCGTACATTGATGACACAATTTCATGAAAAGTAAGGGAATCAGTGGCTAAGATCTTGTACTGGCTAGTTTTATGTCAACTTGGCACAGGCTAAAGTCATCTGAGAGGAGAGAACCTCAATTAAGAAAGCACCTCCCTACGATAAGGCTGCAGGCAAGACTGTAGGGCATTTTCTTAATTAGTGATTGATGAGAGAGGGCCCAGCCCATGGTGGGTGGGGCCATCCCTGGGTTCTGGGTCCTATAAGAAAGCAGCCTGAACAAGCCATGGTGAGCAAGCCAGTAAGCAGCTCTGCATCAGCTCCTGCCTCCAGAATGCTGCTCTGTTTGAGTTCCTGCTCAGTTTGATTTTCTGCTCTGACTTCCCCCAGTGATGGAAGTATAAGCTGAACTTACCCTCTCCTCCCTGAGTTGCTTTTTGTCATGGTATTTCATCTCAACAAAAGTAGCCCTCACTAAGACAGATGTAAAAAACATCAGACAGTCTTCATGTAGGGTATAGTAAAATGTAGGTCAAATAATCCCTGGCTTTAAGACAGAATGCATTTTTATTTGGGGCTAGACACTAGAGTGAATCTTCTCTTATCTCTACAATAGACAACTTGGATTACAGGGTATTTTAGAATATTCCTGCATTCTTGGGCCCTGTATTGGGCAGTAAGTTCTATCAAGGGAGTTTAACATAATCAGCTACAAGCTGTAGTGTAGTACCTAGCCACAGTGTTTGAAGAATTTTATTTATGTGAAAAACTAATGAAAATAGTAAAGTTTAAGAGACAAAGCTAGAGAGACCAAGGATTACCACAGGGAGAAAAATGGCTTGCTGGTAGTGTTATAAGAAACTGGTTATTGTATGAAAGCTATTTATTAAAGCGCTCTTCATAATTCCCACTGGTGTCCACATTTGGTAAAAGATTAAGTTGAGGAATTGTGAGATCATAGGGGATAAAGAAGAACAAGCCACAGGAAAAAACAGTGTAGTTTCTTCATCTTTAGGGATCGCCTAGGGTATACTCTGGATGACAGTTGTCCCACTTTCTTGAGTCATAGTAGATTCCTGGTAGGAAATACTAATTTTGTGTTAGTCAAGTTTTATGCATTAGAAATGGTATTTATGAGTGTTTCCTTGTTGGGTCTACTTCACACTGGCGGAGTTGCAGTCCCCAGTCTTCACTCAGAATACCCTTCCTTGTCAGATTCATATTTTCTTCTTCCCAGGATGGAATTACAAGCAGGGTATTTCAGCCCAGTTCTTAGTAAAAGTGACTCTGACCCTTCAATTTTTCATTTTGTTGTCTTGCACGGGTCATGTATATACAGAGACACTGAAAATATCATTGTCGTTTCTTTGACAGAGGTAAACAGTTGCTGAGTCAGTGTGGCAGTCATTTCCTTTGTTTTTGCCTAGAAGAAGTAAATGAGAATGAATGATTTTTTGAAAGGAAACAATACAAATATTAAGATATGGATACTTGACTACATGGATCTTTTCATTGTAATAGCTTAGAAGTACCCCTTTGTTACTAGATACCATATTTACTGTTTGAGTTTTATTCTTTCAACATATTCAAGAGAACCAGTGGCTTAGGTACATTTAAAATTATGTTAAAGTCTGAAATGTATTCCTTTAAACAGTAGTTTCTCTACTCCAGTTCCATTTACTTACTCTGACTGAACATGTTCCATGGTAGATGTCAAAAATTCTTCTACACAGGATGGAATGCAAAGAAGAGAGGTTTTTAGTTTCCACAAGAATGCATAACTGGTGCAGCCTGGTTCTGTAATTCTTAGAGGAATTTGAGTTCTAACTTGTTATGGCCCCTTGTTATGAATCATGGGCTTGGGGGCTGCCTGGGAGATTTGGTCCTCCTTCTTTCTAACCCTCTGACCTACAATATGGAAAAAAGCTCCCAATGAAGAGCCATTTGCAGTGTGTGGGAAGAAGCTTCAGTCATTATTTAATGCCTCACAGGAAGTACATATTTTTGTGGCTGTTTTAGGTGAATGACATGTTCCAGGTAAAAGATGTAGAGATTGTGAGTATCACATTTCCCAGCAAGTCTGAACATACTGCATTGTGGTGGGGGAGGGAGGTGCAGGTAAAACTTCCTTCTGAGCTTCTGGTCCACTTGGGCAGCACAAGGAAGTGAGTGTCTGATCCATGATCAGAACTATAGCAACACATTCTGAGCCCTTCTGGGCCTGCTCTTATTCTGCCTTTCCCTTAAGAGTCTAGTCCTTTGTCTGGGATCAGAATATCTTAAGAAATACTGATGAACATGAATAGAAAAGGTATTCTCCTGGAAACACAAATACAGCCATAAACATGGCATAGCCAATTTTGGTTTTGTTTATTAAATCACTGGAGCAGTGAGGCACTGGATACCTCCAAACATTGGATATTTTAATATGTAAGTTGGTTCAGGACCTGCCAGTTGTAATTTAGCTTTTTATTAAATATTGACCCTGGTTAGGTATACATTGCATTAGAGCTTTATAAGATAATTCATTTCCTGTCCATTTCTTCATGGAGATTTGGCCCTCTAGAGAGAAATACATTAAGCCTAATCTCCTTTTAGTGGCAACTTTCATGTATTGTTCTGGAAAAACAATATACACCCAGGTACGGTGGGACATGGCTGTAATTTCAAAGCTCTGGGGTTGAGGCAGAATATTTATGAGTGCTAGGTCAGCCTAGGTTGTACAGTGAGACCTTGTCTCAAAACAAACAAACAAACAAACAAACAAACAAGCAAACGACACCCAGCAGCAGCAATAACTATTAAACAAAATAAGTATGGCCTCTGCCTGATTAGTCTTACTAAATAAACCCTGATAACACTATTCAGTACAAAATATTTTTCAAGTTCCCTGTGGGAAAGATTCTGGTTGAAATTTCCACATTGGAAATTAGGCATAATGCACTGAGATGTGGTCTATGCTCTGCTCCCATTGATAAATGGTAATTATTTTATAGCCTGTCACTCTTGATTTATGATTTGAAATATAATTCAGCTGATCATGTGTAATTCCTATTGTCCTAGAATTTTTAGAGTACTTTTTATCAGCTGTAAAAGTCATGTCTATATCTTCTTTCATAAATTAAGAATTATAAAGTTTGGCAGAAAACTATTTTTTGGGTCAGACCACCCCATAATTTTATCTCTATTAGTGATTGGATATTTTTTTGACAGGACAAGATTACCTGATATACTTCACATAATATGAGCATTCAACACATATTTATCAGCTACTCATCACTTCCAAATACTCTGCAGTGAACTATTAGTAGAAACCTATTGAAGTTCAGTGCACCGTGAAACATATGTTTATCCAGATTTTGCTATCTTTTCCTTATAAAGCCCATACTGAGACTCATCTATGAACTTACTTTTAACCTTTGCGAAGCTCCTGCTCTTTTGTCTTCTCCTCACACCTTGAACCACAAAGGTAACACATCTGATGATCTCTGGCATTTTTTGATGGTTCTAAACTCATGCCCTTCACATTTCAAGAAGCATATTGTAGATCTACACTAGAGTAGTGATGGCACAGTTGCTCCAATCTGTGTTCTTATGGTAACTGGTATAATAAAAGTAATAGCAAGATTTTAAAATTATAAAAGTAACAGCAAGATTTTAAAATTATACAGCAGCTTTCAGGACACTTTCCCATTGGTTCTTGTAACAGTCTTAAGGGATGTTATTTAGTACTGATGACATCAGTACTAATGTCAGAAGTCTTTCAATAGAGCAGAGATGTACCTTCCAGGAAGGCATCTTTTCATGCATATTTGCTCTGTGAATTTTAGCCACTCCTTTTCAAGTTAAATGAAACTTGTTTGGTTGACAGGATGCAGTTTGGTTGGCTCGCAAGTACCCTTGAGAAAGTAAAATCCAGATTCTCCCCGTGGCATTGGTAGATGTTTTGCAGAGCCTGGATCTGGGTACCCAGTAGGCACAAGTGCCCCAGTTCCACCCAACTTGTTACACACATGCACATGTGAACTGCCACCAAGGCTTTCTTTGGTTTCTTGGCTGTGGTAGACATCGAATCTGCAACCTTCAGCAACTTGTAAACAGTGCTCACAGCAGTAGTGTTGCCTTATTTGTACCTCAGCCATATTTATGTCTGATGACTAATAATCATGGGACTGAGTACTTTATTTCAGTGCGGGAAGAAAACAACAAGGCATTACTTACTTGATTTTTTTTTAAAGAAATCATAATTCTTTGACAGTTTCATTTATGTGTATAATGGATCTTTAAAAGTTCACCCCCATCTCATTGCCTCTCTCATCTCCCTCCACTCCTTCTGGAGCACCTTCTTTTTCTTCCTATTTTCATTTTGTTTGTTTGGTTTTGTGAGGCACTGAGTTTAATGAGGGATGCTTGCATGAACATGGCTAAGTAAGAGTTTATTCACTTCAACATGGGTACTTATCCATGGCTCTTGAGGAAAATGTTTCCCACCCTCCAGCAACCATTAACTGATAGTAACTCCTCAGGAAGGGGTGGGGTGTAACGAGTCCCTCCCCTATCTGTGACGGAATTTTGAGGGGCCCCACCTTGTGCAGGTCTTGGACAGGTAACCATAGCTTTGGTGAGTTTATGAACTCATATTGCAGCGACCATGCAATGTACAGAAGATGGTGTTTCTTAGCACTCTTTCCTATGCTCTGGCTCTTATATTCTTTCCAACTCCCTTTCTTTGATGACTCTGAGACTTGGAGTGGGGTATAGATTCTCCATCCTGACCTGAGCACTCAACACAGCCACTTATTTTCAGTACTTTGACCAGTCATGGGTCTCTGCATTAACTCTTGCCCACTGCAAACAGTTGCTTCTCTGACCAAAGCTATACAGGAGCACTATCCATGCACAGAAACACATATTTAAAAGGCAGTTTGATACCCTGTATACTTAGTGAAATAATGGTAGTAGGTTTTACTCCAGTGCCTATGACCTCCCAGCTTTTGATCAGGATTACAGTACCAGGCATGAATTCCTTTCTGTGGATCGGGCCTCAAATTCAATTAGAAAGCAGTTGATTACCACCGTAACAGTCACACCTCTAATCGGGCAGAAGCAATTCTAATACTTGCTAAAAATAATTTATCATGCAGAGTTATATAATAACTAACAAAAATTGACAAACACGTCTATAAAGAAAGATTGGCTTTTCTTTTTGTTCCTTTTTTTATTTGTTTAGTCTGTCATTCAAATTTCATTTTGCCTGTATGCATTATATCAATCACATCTGTTTTATTACCTCATCTAGTTAATATTTTCCTTTTATAGGTCACTGAAATGATTCTGGAAATGTCTCTTGAAGTTTGGTAAGTTCGTTTATTTAATCAGATGAAGAATATTGGAAGTGATATTGTTAAAGGGAATACTTTATCTGTGAAATAATTCCTGAAGCTTTGAATACATAACAATATCATAATAGTCCCCTTCAGCTATCTCCTTACTTACAAAATCCAAAAAGCAGAGTTGTAATATTTTGTTACTTTTCCAGTAGTTTGGAAGCTGGATTATAGTTGTCAGACTAAATTCTTGCTTTCAAGGGCCCTTCTTCTAGTAACATATCTATTCCCATGGAAATAATTGTAGTCTTTCAAGCCCTTTTCCTGTCAGTGATTGGCCACTGACAGTGTGTGATAATTTCTTCCATAGCTGTCACAATACATTATACTTGATGTGGTTTTTAGTGGGTATAAGTTTCAGAGAAATTGTTGCTACCACTATTAAAAAGGAGTTATTATAAATGAGGGATTCAAATGTCTTTTAGATGGCCCTGCATTTGTGGTTGTCTGGAGTTGTGTTGTTCGAAGTGCTTCCCTTTTCTGAGGAGTCCTCCATTAGACAAAGGAACTTATTCAGATAATATTTCTGCAAGCATCTTCCCTGGGAGTTAAGCACTTTGTGATATTACAGGGTGTTAGATGTGAGAGTGGTGGGGGTGCAGGAAGAGGGGAAGAATTCCTGACCACCTAAGCTTGTGAAGTACTGTACCAAAGCCACAAACAGTCTTCTGTATTGGGTCCTTCTGAAAGTCTTCACTGTCCTAATATACCACGTGTATTGGCTACTTTCCTACTACCATGATACAGTACCAAGGCAACTTACAGAAGAGAGTTTATTTTAGGTTCCAAAGAGTTAGAGTTCGTCATGGGGGGTTCAGCAGTACCAGGTGGCAGGAGGCAGAAGCAGCATCTGAGAACTCATATCCCCATACATAAGCAGAAAGTAGAGAACACAGTGGGAGTGGCCTGAAAAATACTCAACTGCCCCTGGTGACATCCTTTTCCCAGCATGGCCACATCTCGTAATCTTCCAAACAGACACCAAATGGGAATCAAGCATTCAAATCTAAGATTTATGAGGGATATCTCATACAAACCATTGCACAGTGTGCTGGAGGCTGTTTAATCATTTATTTTACCCTTTACACCACTTTTTTGAGAAAATATTTTTAATTTGTTCACATCTGAATACAGGTTGCCAAACCCCCGCCCCCATGTCTAGTTCAGTCTTAGATCACTGCTTGCCATAGGGCACATAACTGCTTTAAGATAGCTATCGTTTTGTGCTAATGTTTAAGATCGCTCCCTAGGAATGGTTTGAGGGAAGCAATCAGCATGTGTTAATGAAGCTTTGGGCAACCTCAGAGGTGGAATACTGTAAAACAAGGCTCCTGGGAATGCTGGCTCATTGACCTCTCTGTTTTCTATCATAGCTCATGCCCGGACCTACGGTTCAGCATGGCACTGTGTGATCAGGAGAAAGCTTTTAGACAACAGAGGAAAGAGAACATAAAGGAGAACATGAAGAAACTCTTGGGTCCAGAAAAGAGTGAGGGATTATACTCCACACGTGATGTGAGTTGGGAAATTTTAAATGTCATTACAGTCTAATGATTTTTTTTTTAAGAATTTTCTTCAAATATATCCCTCAATCTGAGCATTATCTCTTCACCTTTTGAGAGAGGATAAGTGGTTCAAAAATGAAAAGACTTTGAGGATGTCTAACTCAATACTGATCTTATTTGGTAATAGTTATCAGCTGTAGTAGTTATTTCTAATTTAACTTTAAAAGCAGTGTTAGTGCCACAGAAAAGCTGAGCAGAAAACAGACAGTTCCCCTAATGCTTTTCATTCACACATGTGTATAACCTCCTAGTCTTAGAACAGAACCAAAGGGATGCATGAGTATAATGAAAGTTCAGAAGTCCTATGGTATGCTGTCTATAAGGTAGAAAACCAGGGAAGACAGGGATGCAATTTAATCTGCATCTGAAGCATTTGATGCTGTGACTAGGAGTCCAGAGCTGTAGGCCTAAGGATTAGAATTGCTGGGGTGCTAGGATGGTGGTGTTGGTATCATGTCTCAGAGACCCAAGGCCTGAGAACCAGCAGTATAGACATCCAAGGGCAATAAGACATGAATCCATAGCAAGCCATGCCTGTTCACATAGAGGACAAAAGGTATTTTTTTAATGGAGTCCAACTGATTCAAACACTAGTCTTGAAAATCACCCTCAGAGATGCATGCAGAAATACTGTTTTATTAGTCCGCTGTCTGGGTATCCCTTGACTCAGTGGAGTTAACAGAACATTTATCATCACATTCTTGGACTGTTAACACTCCATATCAGAGCAGTACACTTGTTAGCATCAGTGAACTTGTAATTGTTGCAACATTGTCCAAGTCCATAGTTTATGTGAGGGTTTGCAATTCATGTACATTTTATGGGCTTTGAGAAACATGCAATAATCCATGTCTACAGAACCGGGGGTAGTTTTGTTGTCTTGAATATCCATTGTTTTCCACCTGGTTAATTCTCCCTCTCACATAACCTCTGACATCCACTTATCTTTCTTCTTTTCTCACAGTTGTGTCTGTTTCTGGAATCTTATACAGGGGCAGTCAGATAATGTCAAGTCTTTTTAGATTGGATTATTTCACATAATGGAAAATTCACCTCACTTCATATCTTCTCACAGTTTGGTCACTTCTTTCTTTTTTAGCACTGACCGGTCTTGTCATTGTGTATGTGCAACAAAATTTATGTTCTCTAATACAGTTTTAAATTTTTCCTCTTTATTTTTATTTTATGTGTTTGGGTGTTTTGTCTGCATGTATGTCTCCCATGAGATGAGAAGAGGGTTTCAGATCCCCTGGGACTGCAGTTACAGAGGGCTGTGAGCTGTCATGTGCATTCTGGGGATTGAAGAGCAGCCAGTGCTTTTAACTGCTGACCCATTCCCCAATTCCCCAGTTCCCAAAACATTACTTTTTTTAAAAAAAGACATATAAGTACTAACACTTTTAGAAAAACATTCTCAAGAGATGTATACAGAAATAAGGCTTTCCAAGTTAGCTCAACAACATTCCTTAACTGACTTGAGCTGCATATTAAAAGAGGAGATAAAAATTATGTTTAAAATTCTTTGTATTTCAGAGCAGAAAGCTGCAAAATATCATCTAAAATTGACCAAATAGTAAAAAAAAAAAAAAAAAAAAAAATGACGTCTACTTATAGAGAGTTTAGGATAAAGTAAGGGAGAACAGTTATTGATATACAATATTTGAATTTTACTTTAACACTTTTCTGTGTTTAAATTACAGGGAATATTCAGTAATATATTTTATAACCTTTTTGGGATGATCTATCCTTTCATTTGCTTATCTATCATCTATCTAACTGTCTCTGTCTATTTGTCTGTCTATCGTCATCTACCTAATACACCCCCATGTTTCTGTCTTCCTCTCTATTTACCAGTCTATCTTTAGAAATGAAATCTATGACAATAAATTGCTGCAATGATGAAATTTGTTAGTGATAGAACAGCAATTTTTGGCTTAATTTCATGAGCTTTTTCTATGAACTGAATATTTTAAGTTAACATAATTTTATTCCTTAAATTTATAAATATGCACGCTTTCACACACACACACACACACACACACACACACCAAGTATTCAATATTATTGCAAATTAAAGGCAAAGTGCACTTGGAAACAAGACAACAACCAAGGAAAGGCACTTGATAAATACCCATGTGTCACAAGCAATGGCAGGTTTCCAGCTCTGTCTTCAAGGTACCATGAGATGAGAAGCTGGCTGCTGATGCTGGCATGGCTTTGATTACTGTGAAGCCAACTATCTGTAAAATACAGCACTACTTATGAGGGATTGCTGCCAGGAAGAAAAGTGAGGCCTCCACTTAGATTTCTATTTCAAAAAGTGCAGAGAACTATTTCTTTTTTCTATGTTGCATCTTCTTTGTTACCCTTGATGAATTTATGACAGGTTATTATGTTTAGTTACTAGTATTTGGAGAAACTGCTTTCTTATTGTATTACTCATTTTTCCCTCCATTTACTTTCATTTTATTTGTTTGTTTGTTTGTTTATTTCTGGGGGGGGGGTTTGAGACAGGGTTTCTCCGTGTAGTTTTGGTGCCTGTCCTGGATATTGCTCTGTAGACCAGGCTGGCCTCAAACTCACAGAGATCTGCCTGGCTCTGCCCTCCAAGTGCTGGGATTAAAGGTGTGCGCCACCACCGCCTGGCTCCTCCATTTACTTTTAATGCAGGCAACACACCTTCTACTAGCAATTCTATAACTTCTCTTTGTTTCCATCTTTGTTTGCTGTTGCTAGGCCATTAAGGAATAGAAATTGTATTTTAAGTTTGTTCTGATTTCTGTCCTCTATCACTGATTGAGACAACTTATCTGGAGAAGATAAAAGTTGAGGTGGGTGGTGCCCAAGGCTCCTTACTGAGTTCAAAGTCTTGTTTGGACAAGAGATATCTAAGCAAGTTAAACTAATGATGTGTTAAGTTAACAGATGTGATGGAGGGCGCTGGAATTGGTGGGAAGTTGGGAGAGTACTGACCACGCCATGTGGAATGAGCTTGCTGGAATGCAAAGGAGATTCTCTAGGTCCATGGTCATCTCTATCCCTCAGAAGACCTTGACTCAGAATCCCAGGCTCCCTATTTGCTGTTTAGTTATTAGCAGCAATTTTTTTTTTCACTTCAGCTCTTCCATTATTCTATTCAAAGCTAATCACTTGGCTCCTAATCAAAGGCAAATTAAAGTCAAGAGATAAGAGATCCATAAATCTTTCTCTTCTAAGTTTTGGCCATAAGGTTGACATATGCTGCCCGTTCTTTTCCCTAGTAGTTTCTCTCCTACTTTAATGAGGAGATTTCCTTTTCTTTCAGGTGTGGATGCACAACAGACACACATCACAAGCCCTTCTTAGGAACCATAGTATGTTAATTATCCAGTCCTTCCAGTCCCCTTCCATCTGTGTTGTCAGCTTCCAGTTGACTGCAGACACTTGATATAAAAATATACACATGCTCTCCACAGCCCACTTGGCATCCCTGCATACTTCAGGCCTCTGCCTCCCCTGTTCTATTAAATCAGTTCCATGACAAATAGATGCTGGCAGCGTCTCACTCCACTCTTCCCGACCATTAGCTGCTGATGTCAGAGGACGTCAGAGGACGTCAGAGGATGTCAGAGGATGTCAGATGTCTGTCTGGCATTGGAGACATTGTCTCTTCACCTTGTAACTTCTCCTTCACCATGGGTCTTTGATTTTCTTATCTAATCTCCTTATTTCCATCTTTGATTTCATCACTAATGAGCCTCTTGGTATCTCCATCTCAGTGCTCCCAATACTGAGAGCTACATCACCGCTCTCTGTATCTCCTCTTGCAGCTGTCCTCCTTGCCATTTTCTGTCTAACCAGAATTCAGAGTGACATTTTCAAAACATGAAGTTGATTGCGTTAAGCTCTTCTTTTGCACTTAAAAGCACTTTTTTTTTCATATTCTACCATGATTGTACCTAAAAGTGCTTCTACAAATAGTTGGTATCTTCTTTCTTCATTAAAATATAAGTTTGATGAGGGCCATGTAGTATCTATGATATCCACCTGTGTATTTCCAGGAGCATAGCTCCTAAAATATACTCAGGAAATATTTTATGTGAGCCAGAGAGTTAGGCAGTAGTTGGTGCATCATTTATGCAGAGATTGGAATAGAGGGGGAGGGAGGAAGGAAGGAGGAGAGAGAGAGAGAGAGAGAGAGAGAGAGAGAGAGAGAGAGAGAGAGAGAGCGAGCGGCGGGGGGGATATCAGCTTCAAAATCAGAGGAACACTGTTAATGAAGTGTTAATGGCTGTTGATGAACAGATGAAGGTTTAGATGATGGGACTAGACTCTTAAAGTAGACCCATCCATGGGCAATTTTAGTATGGCTATGCACAGGCCACATTAGTGTGTATATGCATGGGCCATATTAGTGTGTGTATGTATACACATACTAGTATGTATATGCACGGGCCGCATTAGTGTGTATATGCATGGGCCATATTAGTAAGTATGTCCAAGGACCATATTAGTGTGTATGTCCACAGGCCATATTAGTGTGTATGTCCATGGGCCATAATAGTGTTATGTCCACAGACCATATTAGTGTTATGTCCACAGGCCATATTAGTGTGTATGTCCACAGGCCATATTAGTGTGTATGTCCACAGACCATATTAGTGTGTATGTCCACAGAGCATATTAGTGTGTATGTCCACAGGCGATATTAGTATGGATGTCCACTGGGCATTTATTCTTGGGTTTTCAGAAAAGCAGTTGCTGCTGCTACCCCTGATTAGCATTTCTTAGTGGAAAAAAAGTAGTAAGTCTTCCCAGAAAAATAAAATTTGATTTTATATTTGTAAAAGTAGTAGTATACTAAGGTGTGTGTGTGTGTGTGTGTGTGTGTGTGTGTGTGTGTGTATGTGTGTTTTGCAATAGATGGATAGTGAAGTATAGTGCCTTCTTTCTGAAGTAACACTGAAAAATTTGAAATTTATGTATTTGAAGATGGTTTCTAGAATTCTGGTTTGGCTTTGTCTACCCGTCTCTTTCTTATCAGAAATAACCACCTTAGACACAATCCACACCACAGACTACATGATCAGTACCACCCATTCCTATAAAAGTGACGTTTTTTATTATCATGTTAATCTTGGTGTCTCTTAGTCTCCTGTTCTCCTGCTCCCTGTAAATAACTTCATTTTCTCCTTAGTATTTCATAGTTGTCCTCTAGGTATAGGAAAGTGGGTTATTACTCTCAAGACCTGCCTTAAGGAAACGTCACAGCCGAGAATGTCCCTATCCTGCTCTTGCTTTTCAAAAGGAGACTGTGCTCAGTGCAGGACCTTAAGGAGTTAAAATCTTGGGCACATATTGTTTGCACACGCTTCAGTTGTGAAATGGGGATGATGTCTCTTACAGTGCCGAATACCAGGGCTAGGATGCATTGAGCAAAATGTCCAGAGTGCACGGTAGTTATTCAACAAAGCCATTCATGATGGACACTGTTGGAGGCTATTGCTGGATGTATAGCACCCTGTGACAATAACTGTTAAATGTAATATCTTCAGTATCCTGCCTGGAGAGTAACCCACATAGTTAAGGTTTCTAATAGTCTAAGAATTTATGGTTCTAAATATTCTAAAACAGCAACAACAGCAAGTGTTTTTTCATCATCCGGGACAGAAATCTTTCTGAAACAAGCCACTTCTTGTTTGTATAAAGTGGATTTAGGCTTTCACATGTTGGTGCCCTTTGAAATCAGCTGCCATTTTGCACATCCTATGTGTCCACTTGAAGTAATTTCTCTAAACTGTAGCTTTCTCTTTCATCATTGTTGCTGTGGAGTTGAACTCTGAGAAGCAAGCTTGTAATGTCTCCAATTTGAGTAACTTCTCCCTTGGTGATGGGCTGCTGAAGGAAGGAAGTATATAGTAGACTTTGTACCACCAGCTTTCCTGGGCCTGGACCTTGCTGGCCCATGCTGCAGGTTTGAACTTCCTAGTATCTACAAATGTGGGAACCAGTTTCTTATAATGAACATTTTTCCATATAGACCCTCACTGTATTGGGTCTGTTTCCTTGGTGAGGCCTAACACAGGACCATGGGGAAACTGTCTTTTGTGATGGTTAGACCTTGGAGTCTATGAGAATATTAAAGCTCTTAAGCACCTTAGAGCTTTCTTCTCTAAGGAAGAAAAATAATAGTATTTGTTAGCCCATGCATCAAGGAGATTACATCAAAACACAGGATTTTTGGTAAATGAAAGTTCATTTCCTGTAATCATACAAGAAAGCATGCGAAATATTTCTTGACGTATTTATACGCAAATATTAATGATGCTATGTCCAAAAACAACCTAAAAACTTTTTAACAGCATTTCTTATCTGATTCTCTTCAAATAGCATCTAGAACTAACAGATACACACATTATTACTCTGAATGCTCTTTCAGAATGACTGTTCAGGAGACTATTTTAGCATCCAAATTTACTCCTCATGTATTGTATAGAGTTATGCTGATATTATTTGATGTTACAGATGAGTATGAAATACAGCTTGCCTACACATCTGGGAATTTCTCTCAATGAACATCTCCCTTTTCTGTAACAATGCCAAAGAGGAAAGAGCATGGCTTTTGGTGTGAGTTGTACCTTAGTTTCTTTCTAGGTTATACTAATTATTAGCCATCTGTGTATGGAGCTTCCCTTCTTTCAAATGGAAATAAAAATGGCTTCTGATCACATGCCTCACTCCCACCCCTCGCTTCAGATCTGTCACCAAATGTTAAAGATTCTCTCTGTAAACATTTGTACTTTGAAAACAAGCTATTCGCTCAACCGACAGATTACTTCTATCAGACTGACAGAAGGAGCATTATTCTTTTTACACCTTTCAGGATATCTGAGGGACCAAATGAAACAGTGTCCCTGAAAGTAAACTACAGACTGCAACAGACTGAAAAAGCATAGGGCTTTGCTATGGTGGTTGTTATCATAACTGTTACTGAAATAGTATCTGATTTCCATCTGAGCTTGATTCTTGATTTTTAAAATGAAGCACTTCTTTAAAAACATTAAATAGACGAAATAAAATGAATAAACATGCACAAGAAAATTAAATATGGCCAACATGTGAGTAATATACGTTTCTTTATATTAAAGTGAAATGTTTTTAACTTTAGAGTTGGAACTGAAAATAAATTAATGTGTGGGTCTTGCTGTTTGTCCAATCTCTATGTTGCTTCATTCCAGGTCCCCGTGGTGGCCATTTTGGGTTCAGGTGGAGGTTTCCGGGCCATGGTGGGATTCTCTGGTGTGATGAAGGCACTGTATGAATCGGGGATTTTGGACTGTGCTACCTACATTGCTGGTCTTTCAGGCTCCACATGGTTAGTATACATTGTTAATTTATTTGAATTTTATTTCTCTAAAGGTTTACAATTTATCTAACTCAAACATTAGGAAAGGGCAATTTACAAAACTGAATCTGAATTTTAAATTACTAAAATCATTCCTTCTGATGCCACTATCAGCTTAAGAATGTCTTATTATAATAAACATTTGTATTTAGTTAAAACTTTGGCCATCCGTTTAGTCTTTAAAGCCTATTTTGATGACAATTGTAGTTAGGGCATAAAATAAAAGGCTAGCCTAGTTGAAGATAATTTTAGATAAATATGACAGCAGTGGAGTAGCATACTCCACCCATAATTAATTTAATCTTCCTATAATTTGCTGATTTTGAGTCCTTCAGAAAACATGTCTAAGTCTATATGATTCACTAGGTATTCATCTTCCTCTTTAGGGCAAATAGGAAAAAATGCGAGATGCTATAGACTACAGAAGAGAGAACATGGCTCTGGGAAGCACAGATGCAGGAGGTCTCATTGGTTGCTATTTAACAAAAATATTAAACTAGTTCTTTAAGTCTTTTAAACTCAATGTGCCTAATCTGCACCAGCACACAGAAAATCGAATAAATGGCCAAGCTGTGGTGGCACATACTTTTAATCCCAGCACTTGGGAAGTGGAGGCAGGTGGGTCTCCAAGTTTGAGGCCAGCTTGGTCTACTGAATGAGTTCCCAAGATAGCCAGGGCTTCACAGAGAAACCCTGTCTTGGACCACCCTCTCAAAAAAACCTGAATTCTCTCAAAGAGAAAAATCAAATAGAGGGCCTTCTTCAGATGTCTCAAATGAGATAGCATCCCCTCATTACAATATGTCTGCTTCTGACCTAGAAGGCTGGTTTGGTTACTGGGCCATGGCAAAGTTCATGTGTCACGTCGTTATAGTTTACATGTTTAACATTTTTAAAGTGTCATTTTATCCTGTGAGGTGGATATTAGTTTCATTTGTTTTTTGACTAAAGAAAATTTGACTCACAGGCCAAGTGACTTGTTCATCACTAGATAGACCAGCCTTAAGGTCCATATTCTAACATTTTTTGTACTAAATCCTCATCTTCCCTCAGAGAGTTATATGTATGATATGATGTTAGTACTGTGTTCTAAGTAATTGAGCTAACCAGCTACTTCTTCTATATTTTGTAGAGTTTCCCATGTAGATAATCTAGAGTTGCTTAAAAATATTTTTTTCCTAAATATTTTGAAGAAGATTCTGTAGTTAAATAGCCAATAACTCAGGGCTACATTTGCCACCTTCATTGTGCCCTCAACATGATTTATGTCTTCTGAAGACAGGGTGTAGCCTGTCATTATTCTTCCCCTGGAAGGGAGGAGCATGCACCTGCCTGTTTAATGAGTAATGTGGTGAGAACGCTTGGACCCTTTTGTCCAATCTCTTACTAACAATTTTATTATTTGCCTCCACATTGTTTCATTCACTCAATATTTATTTGATTCTTGTGGCCCTTGCCAAGTACAGCAAGAGGTCTCTTTTCTTAAACACATCCAACAAATGACTGGGGTAGAATTATGTATTTGTTATGTGGATTAGACCTGTAGTCATTTCCTTTGTCATAGATTTGGGCAATATCTTCTTACATGCTTTTCTTGGGAATCTGAGAATAAGTCCCATGCAATGTAAGAGAGTTTTAAATTTGTCCACACTTTTATATAGACATGATGTCTGCTCTACCTTTTTTCCTCCCTTAAATATTAGCTTTGTCATTTTTATTTCATTTCCATGAATCACCCTTGGTCTTTAAATTGTTCTAATAAGTGTTTACTTGCTGGTCATTCCATGTTTCCGTTGGTTAGTACATATTTTCCTTGATTTCTTCTGGTGGAGTTAGGAGCGAAGGACTGTGACAATCACACATACTGTATTTTAAGGTTCTCCTCATCCTCTCTGATGTCTCTTTCCTCCATGTCACCATTCACTACATACACTGCGTCTCCCCTTGATGCCAGGTCTTCTCCATAACCTCCCTCTTGCCAAATTTTATCTGCATGACTAGCTTTGGTGATTCCACAAATCCACCGGACTACCTGAGCTGTGGTAACCAATAGTTTAATTTGTAGAATCCTGAGAACACCAAAATGTGATGGACAAAAGAGGAGGATGAACACTAATAGAAACAGCAAGAAAGCCTGAGAGAGGAGAGTCAAGTGAAAGATGGGTCCCAGAGGCCAGGAATGATGAGAAACAGCCTAGGCTAAGTTTGGAAAATGTTTGTGGTTTTAATGAGGAATCATCTAATTAAGTTAATAAAAGTTATTTTAGTCATGAAATTACATGAACTGAAAGCAGAAATTCAAATATGGCAATGTGAAACCTGAAAAAAAAAATACATGTCAGAAAGGGGAAAAAACAGTCGGTGTTTGAGGACACTTTGGGGCTTACCTGTTTTGTTTTTCAAATTTAAGAGACTTGGATATTTGGGTAGATGTCTGAGGTGAAGGGAACATCACATAAAGGTAGTTGAAAGACAAGAAAGCAAAATGTCAATAGATCACAGATAGGAAAGACATAGACAGAGACAGATTGCAAGGTGGCACTCATACATGGGGAAAATTATACTGAGAAGTGGAGGTATTTCCTGAGATACAAGAAGGCTTGGGGGTGATTCATGTTAATGATTCTTGTTTGAGAAAGATAGGCAAGAAAGGAAAAAGTTCAGAGGAAGGAATTCAGAAAGACTTGGAAAAACAAATTACACTTCAGTATTCTGCAATGTTTCATATGCTATGGGGACATGGTGGGTAATTTGGCAAGAATGAGATAGTACAAATACATGTAGAGTAGTCCTGGACCTCCCAGACAGTTTTCTGTGATCACAAAATAAAATTTTAGGTTGGACAAAGCTTCTCTTACAACTGTAGCTACCTTTATAGTAATTATTTCTGAAATTATTTTTGGATGATTCCTGTGACTCATTAAATATAAACTCGGCAGGCTTGGCATGAGTAAGCTAGGAGAGTCATGATGATAATTCTGTGTTCTCTTACCCAGGCTGTTAACAGAGCTTTCTTCCTCAGAGGAGCTGTTATCTTGTAGCACTGGAAGGGGCTATGTATTTTATAATTTTAATCACCTATCTGTATGGAATTACCCTCTAAAGTGAAATCAAAGTCTCTCCATGTCTAGAGACAATGGTGATAGTGCCCTTTTTTATTAAACTGGCTAACATAAAATTTGAGAATGAAAATGTTCACTAGCTTGGAGCATTCCAAGAATAATGTGGAGGGTCTTCTCAAAGTTATCCAGAATCTTGATTGAGAAGAACTACTTTGGCACATTCTTGAGTACAAAGATCTGAATGGAACACACTTATAGGTTCTAATTCAGCAAGTCCAAGGGACTGGGCACTAATTCTTTGAAATCTGCAGTGTGGACTATAGGATTTGAAGATAGGAATTGAATTTAGTACTCTTTTTGCTTCTGGAATGGTATAGCATTGAAAAATTTTACATTTAAATGCATTTATGTAGAAATCATGAGGTATCTTATATTAATACATTGAAAATTATAATTAAGTACTTACAGACCCTTATGTAAGTAAATATGAGACCATTTCATTTATTGATTTATAGAGGTTCTGCCAAAGACACTCTGTTTTAGAAACCTGATTGGTATAACTGGGTTAAAAATCGAGGCTTATCTGTAGAATTATCACATATAACTGAGTTTCAGGTAGTCTTACATGCAGAAAACTAGTTATATTTTCTTCTGGGCTAAACCAAGGAGACAGAGAAAGGCATTTAATCTTAAAGAACTGCACAGAAAACTAGTTGCCTATTATTTTATTTTTAGTTACCACTGGAGCAAAAACTCAAATCCAAGTAGGCACAATGATATCATGGAAAGGATGTCCAACTCACCCTTGTGAATTCTAAGGAATATGTGTTCATAAGGGTTGAACAACAAAGACCATTAACTCGATGCCAAGAAACTAGTCTAGGTTATTGTGTTTTGTTTTTGTAAACTGGAGATTAAATTCCCAAGCCAAGTGCTTCCTGAGACAAAAATGAAAAGGAGAGAGAAATTGAATGAGCTTTCTTCACCTGTTGGAGGATAGAAACCGAGGCTTTAAAGTAGTCATTCTCCTTGTGATCAGGAGAGTGGTAGGCTCACATCTGTATACACTGTGTCCCTTTGCAAAGGTCTGTGTTTGATATAGACACCATCTGAGATTTTAACCAACCTCTTAATAACCAAAGAAGAGTTTTTTCTTGCAGTAGGGATGGATGAATTTTGGGAGCAATACAAGAGAGGATGTGAGCCTTCAGAGCTTGCTAGTGGCAAGCCTTTGGGAAGAGTATTTGTTACAGTTCATATTGATTCATCCAAAATTCAGCTAAATATAGATGAAGAAGTTGCACTGCAATGTAAATACAATTTAGATAATTATATCTGTCCGTGCATAGAAGGAATGACAGCTTCCAGTGGCAGAATGACCACATCAAATCCCTTTCACTTGGCCTTAAAAGAAAAAAAATCACTCTGTGACTCAACTGATCTCTCATATGAAGTTTTGCTTTCCTTGCTCACATTGTTCATTCTGTCTCACTCAGAAAATAATGTTCCTTCTAATAAATTGGACTAAATTGGATACATTGGATACCGGAATGAAAGGAAGGAGAAATTTAGTTTGAAGTAAGAAAATGGATGCTGTAATGTATAGCCTTCACAGGCATGTGACACAACTTTAGAGCTAAGCTTTCTAGAATTTAAAAACATGTAATCTATGTGAAGTTAAATAATATGCATTTTAATAAGCTATGGAGGTAGAAGTAGAATTATCCAGAGTAATTTGTGTTGACTTTTTGGTTTGGTTTGGTTTGGTGTTGGGGATTGAACTCAGGGCCTCATACATGCTTTCCAAGTGTTCTACCACAGAGCTAAATCCTCAACTATTTTTGGTAATAAAACAAAGAATTTCCTCGTAAAACTCGCATAAAGAACAAGCTATATTCTGAATATTTTAAGAGCTGAGCACATGAGAGTATCTAAAGGTTGTTTTATTTTTAGTTATTCTGATGACCTTAAATATGAAAACCGATAGCTACAAATGCATTTATTAAAGCTTAACATGGTCTTGAAAATTGGGTCTTTGTTGATGTGCATGAATCATGATGTAGACTTTTAGACAGTTATCCAAGCAGATAGCAACTGTATATTTCAAGTACTCTGTGATATATTTTTATAGTTATTTGATAATTGTACTAACCAGAGTTCCTGGTAAGCTTTTAATGGCTTAAATGTACCAGGTATTAGGTGACAATTATAAATTCAGTTGATATGATCAAAACATTTAAGTAGTTTTTCTTTTTTGTTGTTAAGCATATATTGTTTGTAATTCTTTCATTCTCTATTTATTAACTTATGTTTTTCAATTTATTATTTTTTTCAACTTGTCTTTAAGAAACTCTAAATTCAAAAGGACATTCTCATTCACTATGTAGCGAGAATGATTTTTTAGTAAGGACTAAAATCTTATAGAATAGTTTAAAATAATAAAGCCTACATGTTCAAGGCTTTACAGTAGTTTTAGCAGTTCATGACTAGTATAAGCTCCATAGTGAGATTATAGTGAGGTCATAAAACAAAACAAACTGAGTGTGGTGATGTATGTCTTTAATCCCAGCACTTGGGAAGCAAAGGCAGGTGGATCTCTGAGTTTGAAGCCAGCCTGGTCTACAGAGTGGTTCCAGGACAGTAAGAGCTACATAATAGATCCTGAAGAAACAAAATAAGACAAAGAAAACAAACAAACAAACAAACAAAAACAACAAAAAAATGAATCAATGAAAAAATAATAAAGCTTACTAGAAGATAGGGCATGTTTTAAATTCTAATTCTTTTTTATTAATTGATTATATAGGCCTTTTATTTACTTTACTGATTCTTCTTAAAAAAAAAAAAAAAACAGAGTATTTGCGAGCCATTGTCAATCTTTAAGACAAAAGCTAGGAACATTTAACCAGAATAGTGCCTAAAACAAAGCAGGTCTCAATAAGAATTAGGTTTCCTTTCCTAAAGAGAAAATGAGCCATGATGATATGCATGTAGATGAAAACATGCCATTTTACGAATTTATGTGGGTAGAATATAGAGTGTCTTTCCTTGTATTTTGTTCTGTCCATGCAGTAAGCTGTTGCATATGTCAGGTTATCTACCAAGACTGACAATGATAATAATGAAAGTTTGTTTTTCTTGAAGCAGGTCAGAATTTGTTAATGGAGACAGATAAGAGGTCTATAGGACCTCTACAGTACTAGAGATTTTGGTTTGTAGCAAGGAGACCAGGAACAGAATGTTTCTTATCTGGATAATAAATTCCAGGCTCATGGCAATTTTTGTTGTCACTCAGAATGGCCACGTATCTGGTGACCAACAGGCTTCATCAGCCAGGAAGGCCTTATTAAGTGTTTGACTTAAGTTCATATCCTTAAGAATTCAGAGCTCTACTTTGGGCAAAGTTTTGGGTTTTAACCAGTTGGCCAATGCACAATTTTAAAAAGAGACAACCACCACCACCACCACCACCACAACAACAACAACAAACAAAATAAGGAAAGAAGGGAGAAAGAAAGAAAACATTCGTCACGAATTCTGTGCATCCACAGTCATGCACAACCCCATTCTCTGTGTAGATCAGCATCGTGGAAAGTGAGATTATCTGGTACCTGACTTCTTTTACATCCAGAAAGGTCAGTTTACACATGACTCAAGAGTGTTGTCATCCATGTCCAGTAATTATGATAAAGACAGTCATTCCTGGCAGACTAGTGGATAGTAATCGGGCCATGCTTCCCTGACAACAGTAAGAACTCTCCTTTCCTCTTGTAGATTCATTCTCTCCTAATTTGCTGCCATCATAGACAAGGTCATTTCTGATTGATATATTTGTTTCTTAAATAAATTAATACCTTCAACCAGATGGAGAAGTTAGCCAAATATATTCACCATTCTTTATCTTGTGCTGGAGAATGCCTCCTTTCTTTGGAGACTTCTGTAGAATGCCCTTTATCTTTACTAATGATGTTTTGAATTATTTACAGGTACATGTCAACCTTGTACTCTCACCCTGATTTTCCAGAAAAAGGCCCAGAGGAGATTAATGAAGAGCTAATGAAAAACGTTAGCCACAACCCTCTCTTACTTCTCACACCACAAAAAATTAAAAGATATGTTGATTCTCTATGGAAGAAGAAGAGTTCTGGCCAACCTGTCACCTTTACTGACATCTTTGGGATGTTAATAGGAGAAACACTAATTCAAAATGTAAGGCATGGTCAAATTATAATCCTTTTAACTGCAGTAGGCAATGTAGATTAATTATAATGTCTGGCATTAGAGCAGGTACAGGACATTTTGTACAGTCTACTCCACTCAACTTATTTCTTCAACAGTGTAGGTGCTAAATATATACACCCTGCCAGATGGTAGGATTCTTCCCTTCAAACTAGTGCTCATCAACTTACTCAACTGCTGTCAGTTTGACATGTGTGAAAGAACTTTTATATTTTCCTTTCAAAAAGTCAAATTTTCACTGTCCATTCACCCCTCGAATGGTAATCTCTTTAGGTGAAATGGTAAATACAAGCACTATCAAAAATAGAGAAAGAGGAGATTTTCTCTCCTCAGCAGATAGGAGTATGCACTCCTCTTACGGAGGATCTGGGTTCAATTCCCACCATCAATGTCTGGCAGCTCTCAACAGCCTATAACTCCAGCCTCAGGGAGATTCAACAGCCCTGGCCTCTGTGAGCACCTGCACTCACACTCACATGTCCACACACAGACAGATGTACGTATTGTGTCTTTTAAAATAATAAAGAAAGGTGGCAGAGGAATGATCATAATATTTGCCTGGTAAGAGTCTAAAGAGGAAGTGGAGCACAGGAGCACAAAGGTACTTGCTGTGTCACTGCAGGGTGACATTTCATCTGAAGATAAAACAGGGGAGACATGACAGCCTGTGCCAGGGACTCTGGCTGAGAATCATTTCCCAGCACTGAAGCTGCCACATCGCCCTCCACGTCAAATGTAGAGATTTGATGCTTTGACACTACTGATGACCTTTTCTGCAGAGCTCTGTTTTGGTTATCTGTTTGAGACCAGAGACTTCCAGAAATAATAGGACTTAATTATATTATAAACACTCAGCTAATTTGCTTGAACATATTATTTCAAACAGCTTTTATCTCTATATCCATGTCTGGGTATTTAAAAGCATTTCATTCTTTTTGTGTGCATATGTGGACAGAGAATGAACACTACCTTGAGTAGTCTGAAGGAAAAGGTCGATGCAGCTCGGTGCCCCTTGCCTCTCTTCACCTGCCTCCACGTCAAACCTGATGTGTCAGAGCTGATGTTTGCTGGTATGTTGTCCATTGAACAGAACATCCCTTAAAATGGAGATTTCTAATGATTTTTCCTAGTGTAAAAAGTCATAAGCAATTTTGGTTGCTAATTATAATACATTTCTGTAACTCAAGGCAGTTTGAAAATGTAAACTAAGCTAGATGATTTTTCTGGTTGGAAAGGGCATTCCATAAGACTGTACATAGTACCTATTCATTTTGATCAGTAAGGCGGGAATACACAGTGAAAGCAGTCAGTTGCTAAGTGGTCCGTTTTCTGATGACTGCTGACAGTATGGTGCCTGGTGTTTTTAAGCCATGTTTACACTTGGGGCTGGAAGACAAAAATGCCTTATTTTTAATAAATAAAACTGCACTTGTTTCTTTTATGGCTTCAGTTCTTAGGTCCTGTAAAAGGACATTATGTTTTTGTGGAATCCCAGCCACAGTCATATACAACGCAGGGATGTCATTGACTGTTTTTAGAGACACACAACTCAATAACTTCATTTACATTGAGCTCTTTAAAAAAATCACCATGTATTAGCAGATGTAATTTCATAATCCCTTTGTAATCTAACACTTTTTTTTTAACTTGGATAAATACTCTCACGCAAGAATCCTTAGTAGTTTATAAACAGTGATTTGTTCACTAATATACAAGTATTTATTAGTGATATGGATTAAAATGTCTATTGTGCTTATGGTTTCCAGGAAGTGCTATTCATATTTGTTATTTTAATCCACTTTTAGTGGAACCTAGGGAGGTAAGTATTTTTAACTTTGATTCACAGAAGAGAGTAAAATCTCAGGGACACGGTGTGATTGGTATAGTCAGTGAGTGTGGTCCACAGCAGAACTGAAACCTGACCCTGGAAAGCCTTTGTTCTTTTAATAACTTCATATTGGTTTATGTGATGCACTTTTGTTGGCTCTCTGGGTTACCCCTCTCCCTTACTACAGCATATGGTTCTTGTATGCATGAGCTTGTCAGTTGTCTGGGAAATTTACAGTAAGCATTAAAGAAATGGAGAAAGAAGGAAGCTCTCTTTTTCGGTGAACTGCCATCAGCATCTTGTAGCCTGCCTCCCTGTACCTCTTAATCATGTTTTGACAAATGCATGCGATCAAATATAGAAAATACTTCACTGGCAAGCTACAATTAAATTTCAGTACATTTTTAAGAAATTAGAGTGTTCTAGGAAAGATGGTATAAGACAAATCACTCTTTAAGACCTAAAAGATGAATAGGATTTTGTATATAAAGGTGAATTTAATTGCTGGGCTATCAAGAGTGGGAGGGAGGCATACATTAGGAGTAATCATGCATGCTCATCAGCAACAAGGACCATAGCTTTGACCAGGGTGTGGTTTGTCCTGGAGACAAGAGACTTTATTATAATAAATAAATGCTGTGATGAAATTGTACCTTCCTCTAGCTATTCTTTTGGGGAAACTTGTAATTTTGGGGACTGGCATTACCTTAGCACTAGCATTCTAGTCAGAGCTCAGGACTGGAGAAATCATCTTTTATCCCATAAGCACTGAGATAAGTCAGAAGGGCATGAGAGTTTAATTGGTAAGCCTTGGCTTTTATGTTGAAATTTCTCCAGCACATCACTTAATCTCTCTGATACTTATTTTCTTCACCACTTTAAATATTATTATCCATTACCTTTACCATGTAGAGGAAGTTATGACAATTCCTGATTTACGCATAAAACTGATGGTTGTAGAAATATAAGTATTATTATGTCACAATTACTGTACTTTTTCATATTGGTAACTTTTTTCCTGAGCTTTTCATTGATAGCCAGTGACAAGGAAAAAAATTAACTAAAATATGAGTAAGTAGTTTTTCTGGAGGCTAATGGCCGAGGTTCCTTTTCAGTTGTAGAACTCGGGTCTGAATGGGTCTAATCTGGAAATCTGACTCTATGAGATGCTACACACCATTGACCTTCACTGTTAAGCCTCTGTGATAAGGAAGGTCAAGTTGCTTCTTCCATTAGCTGTGGGAATCTTCTACCCAGATAAGACATTCTGAGTTGCATATCATGACTGTTCAAGTAGTTTTATTTGAGTAATTAGGAAAGAAAAACATAGAAAGAAGACAAAGTGAAAATATTTCTTTATTGCTTGAAAATATCTTTTTAACAGAACAGAAAGGCTGGAACAGTCAGTGAATTATTTTCTAGAATGCCAAAAAAACCCAATCAGCTAATAGAAGTTTTATCAACAATTTTGCTTCATAAATACCAGAGACTGTTTTTCTTCCAGACTCTTGGAACCACTTTAGACGATTTTTTCTTTGGAAAGTTTTCAACAAATGAACATTAGTGTTTAAACCATTTAATGTTCTGGCTCTTCCACCCTCTCACATTGCTGAGAAGATTTAAAAGTGTATTTAAGATTTTTCAAAGGTGAATAACTTACATGTGCTGAGGATGACTTATGGTTCTGGACTTGGCATAGTGATAAATTAATCAATTTTGAGACAGGATCTTGATATGTATCTCATGTTACCTGCCTTCAATTCCCAAGTTGTTGGGATTATAGATGTATATTACCATTCCTTGTTTTTATGCTAACTTTTGTGACAGAAACCAAAGTTCCAAAATTTATTGCCTTTCCTCCCCAAAAGTATAGTCTCACTGAAGACACAAAACTAAGACCTGGACAAATTAATAATGTACATCTAAAATATAATTGTTAGCTGAAGATATGTAGATATGACATAGGATAATATTGTATAGCTTTGGTATAGTCATAAAATATTTTACAGGGGTGATTGAAATAGGATTCAAGTTGGACTTGGGGGTGAAAGGTATCTTTGAATAGGGACAGCATGGACATGTTTAGAAAAGATGCCAAAGTCTGTCCTGGGGAGTCACTAACATTCCTGCTCACTCCATTGAGGAGCCTGGGACTTATGCACATGCTGGTGTAGACTGGGTCCATGAGAAAGGCTTCAGTGCTGAGTTAGGAACAGTGTTATCTCCAGCTGCCTTTGTTTTATGATAATGGGAAATAGTTATCACTCTGGGGCTGGGCAGTTAAATTACTGGGCTAGTGATTTTGCAAAAAAAAGTCCTTTGGTGAGGGGCTGGAGAGATGGCTAACCAGTTAAAGAACACTTGCTGCTCTTGCAGAAGACCTGGGTTGGGTTCCCAGCACCCATATGGTGACTTAAAACCATCTTTACTTCCTGTTCCAGAGGATCCTGTGTCTTCTTCTGCCCTCTGTAAGCACCAGGATTACATGGGGTACACAGACATACATGTAGTTACAACATACATACACATAAAATGATAAATCTCTTAAATTTTTTTTAAAATGTTTTTTAAACTTAATTCAGATAGACAAGAAGGGAAAGATGTTAGAAGCAGGAACTTTTATTTCCAAGTTCAACTTGAGTCACTGTGAAGAAATCCTGAGACCAGGGAGGTTCTTTTCAAGAAAGAGACAAGTAGATGCTCAAGGCCAGTACCTCATGATGACAGATTTCATGGAGTCAAACAGTTTTCAGCAATCATTGAATCAGCCAATCAATAGAACATTTATCTGGGCTGTGATAGTGTAGTTTCCCAAAATAGTTAAGTTGAAGAGGAAGGAAGGTGATGGGTGATGAGGTTTTGTTTTTTTTTTTTTCTCTCAGACAAGGGTAGTGGGAGGTGATGATAGAGCATCTGAGTGTAGTGCTGAACAGGAAGTGAGGAATGAGCAAGTGTGGATACAGGAGAGAGGCTGAAATTGAAATTTATGAGTCAACAGCTGGAGGGTTGGAGCTGAATAACAGGAGGAGGCCTTCAGCAAGGAGCAGATGGTAGATCTGAGCTTTTGCAAATGTCTGTCATCACAGTGCATAAGCCAGCAGCAGCAATTAAGCAAGGATCAATCAAAATGAAAGGGGCGGGAGTTAGATCCCATAACAGTGTTAGAAATTAAAACACTAGGACAGGAGTTTCTCGACTAGCTTCTGCTTTACTGCAAGTCATTTCTCATCAATAGCACATTCCTCAGTCTAAAACAGGCCTCTTTCAGATGGAGCATCCTTAGACACACCACTCAGCTTGGATTTGAATGAGCCACACTATCTCATGGCAATTATGATTTTACAACTTCCTTTTTGAAAGGCGAGTGTTCTTCTCCCTTGAGAAAACAGTACATATGAAGCACTATCCTTTTTCTAAAATGATGACAGCACACTTCTTGGACATTCAGATGTTTTAGAATTGAAAGTTAAAATTATGCCCATAATTGATGTAATTCAGTATCCCCATGGAGTCTAACAGTCAAACAGCTTGGTATTTCTCAAATAGGGGGTGTCAACATTCTCAATTGACAGGGATAACTAATGTCAGAAGAGTGCCCCTTGCCCCACATTGAGTTCAGATCAAGCTTTAGCACAAAACAATCACAGGAAGGTTAATGGGTTGTGTAGTTGTTTGTACTGTGGTTGTTGAATAATAAATATATTCGGGACATATCATTTCAGAAAAGTAAACTGAGCAAAATAGGGATAGCAGATGATTTGAAGTTGAGAAGGGAGTTGGGGCTTTATAGAGAATCTCTAACAAGACTAATGTTAAGAGAAGCCGTGTAATTGCAGAAGGGAGCAACAAGTAGAGGACCCTATGGAAATGGCCTTGACTTCCTAGGAATAGCAAGAGGGCTTTCGTGGTGACGGTGGAATAATCCGATGTGTAATAGAAAATTTGACGTGGGATTGTTGGAAGGGAGCAGATGGAGGCTAGCTGCCTTTCAATTCACAGGGTGAGAAGGCAGGAGGGGGCTTTCAGCTGATAGTGTGGTGTTCTGATATTTTTGTTTTCCCAGGTTTATTTTGACCCCAGTGCATGGGAATAGGGGTGGGAGGTGGGAATGCTGAGGAAAAGGGGAGAAGGTTGAGACATCTTAGGAAGTGACCGTGGAGATCAGGGAGAGGATGCAGTACGGTGTAGTATGATGATGATGCCAGTGGTGATGATGACATGTCTGATGATAGACCCTTCAGCACTGGATTTTCCAGATGTGAGCTGTTATGTCAATCATAAACGAGAGCTAAAGTAAGAATGGTGCTGTGAACAGTAGTGCTAAGAAAGAGAGCCAAAGGAGTGGTAACCAGGAAAGCAAAAGTCAGAACCCAGACATTCTTCTTGGAGTTCCTAAAATGTAGATCAGTGTTAGACACGGTGATGGCATGGGCAGACCACAAACATTGCAGTGGCTGCTATTAAATGAACTGTTAAAATGTTCATGGCTTCCCCTCTACTTCCTCCATTTCTTCATTCACTGGGGCCTTAATCTTACAAACTGCATAACTGATTTTATTCACATTGTTAAGACCTGAGAAGACAGGTGATGTATTCAGGTTATGAGCACAGTTCATGAGCCACAGCATAGGGTTGATCCCAGACTGTCTGGCACGAGTACTGCTGTTGTGCACTGTACCTTACTGTTCCGATCTCAGTGTACTGCTAAGAAATCAGAATAACATCTTGTGCATCATGGTTGGGATTTTAGAATAGATGATTAATAGAAAAAAGGTAAGAAGATACAGGAAATACTTCTTCCCCATTTTGTTGAGGGTTTGATTCATCATGAAGAATTTAATTTCTTTCATTTCCTTAATTGATGTTTATGTCTGAGAATTTTTCAGTTTTACAGTCTTAAACTTAAGATGGACTATACAAAAGATGTCTAAGTTTTTATATAGAAAAAGGTATTCATTTTGTGCCAATTAGAAGGATCTTTTTATATTGTTTTTTTCCTTAACCACCACACGGTGTCATATATGTAGTAGGTATTAGTTACTGTTTTTATTAACTAGAGTAGTGAGTGAAATGAATCACGGTGCTGTTTGAATTATCATTAATTATGTATGTTTCTGTATCATTTTCCTGTTAATGAAGGGTCTTATTTCTAAAATGCTTTTAGATTGGGTTGAATTTAGTCCATATGAGATTGGCATGGCAAAATATGGTACCTTTATGGCTCCTGACCTATTTGGAAGCAAGTTTTTTATGGGAACCGTTGTGAAAAAATATGAAGAGAATCCCTTGCATTTCTTAATGGGTAAGTAATAATCAAAAGCTCTCTCTCTCTGTCTCTCTCATTTTAAACATGGATGTGTTTTAAACTCTTTTCTGTTTCTCCTTTCTTTCAGGTGTCTGGGGGAGTGCCTTTTCCATATTGTTCAACAGAGTCCTGGGAGTTTCTGGGTCACAAAACAAAGGCTCTACAATGGAGGAGGAATTAGGTATTGGAAAAGACTTCCATTTATGAAAAGCTATGCTGAAAATCAACTACACTCATAAACAGCACATGCGTATTTGGAGAATATTAAATCTTCCTAAGGAGTTTAATTCTCAATTTATCAGTAGTGTTGTTGAAACTAATCTAAGTGTTTCCTAAAAATCGTGTCCAAGTTATTTATGTACTATTATGACATTACAGTTGGGAAATTTACAAAGACCACTCACTGTTCCTAAGAATAGTTTGTACCAGGGCATCTCCTGTTCTTTTTCCTGCTATATTTCTAAACATTATTTTTGTTAGTGAGTACTCCTTTTTAGGACAATAAAGGTAGCCTTTTAAAGACTAGGTTTATTAACACATGAACACAGAATTTTTTAGGGATGAATTCATCTACATAGTGCTAACTTACTAAAGTTTTGTTAGCCTATCCTATGACACAGATTTTTTTTAAAGCAGATAAATTAAGTCATATCTTGTAAGCCAAAACAATGGTTTTCATGACATCTAATTCATGTGTAATAATTTAAAAACAAGTTTTATAAATCTTGAAAAAGTAGACTAACTCTATTGAGGACTAGTTCTTTATAGTTATCATTAGATGAGTGCCGTAGGAATATATTTACCTGAATGAATAAATTTGACTTTTAAAGAAAGTAGAGCATGCATTCATGACTTGCCCAGAGTCTTGCGATTTCCATCTAGTAAGCACTATGTTTTGATGGACTGTGGGAAGACGCCTTAGAGTGCTGAATTAGAATTTTTGGGTCAAGAATGCAGTTCTGTTGGTAAAGTGCTTGTTAGTCTGAGAAGTCCTTGATTTGATCCCTAGAAACATAAACCAGGTGTGGTTTGTAATCCTAGTACTCAGAAGATGGCGAGAGAAGGGTGAGAAGTTCAAGGTCATCCTTGGCTACATCTCATGGTTAGAGAACTCCTTGGGATACATGAAGTCCTCTCTCAGAAATAAAACTAACAAACAACAATGAATGAATGCATTGGGGGCCAGTGTATCAGAGATCAGGGCTACCAGTCAATTACCTACCTTATTTTTTTTTTTTCTCCTGTCTATGTCATATCACAGGTCTGTTTGGGAACACAGAATAAAAACAATGGATTTTTTTTTTGAACACTCAATTTATTTTAAGAATGTGTTTACGAGCCAGCCAGTGGTGGCACATGCCTTTAATCCCAGCATTCAGGAGGCAGAGGCAGGCAGATCTCTGTGAGTTCGAGGCCAGCCTGGGCTACAGAGCGAGATCCAGGAAAGGCGCAAAGTTACACAGAGAAACTCTGCCTCAAAAAAAAAAAAAAAGAATATGTTTACGTGAAAAGCTTACTGTGTTATAGTTTTTTCTAATATGTAGCTTTTGGAGATCATGGAAAATGACAATTGATATAATGAAGTTCTATATGCAAGAATGTGATGTTAACATGGCCTGGAGTGCCATACATGTCATTCTGAGTACTGTTTCTCCTGAGAGACTTGGTTTCAGTTGTTGATAGTTATATGCAGTGTGCAAAGATTCATTGATCTTCTCTTTAGGAATACTATTTGTTCACTTGGATCATTCTTAAGAAAGCATTGGAAAAGTAAATTTTATTATTTCATTAGAAACAACTATTGCTAACTAGACATTAAAAACAAACAGAAAGGCCACTTGTTGCTTGTGGTACTTGGTGTCATCAAAGCATCCCTCTGGTAAGAAGCTGGCAATGTGGGTACCATCTGGAGCTCGAGGTGGTCTCCAGTGCAGAGTCACAATCTCTTCATGGTTAAACTACAATCAAATTCTACAAGGATGAAGGGCTGGGAGGTAGCTCAGTGGTAGAGCGCTTGTCTGGTGTATACAGGGTCCTGGGTTTGATCCCCAACATTGTAACAGCAACCGCAACAAACAGAGATTACCCAGGGAGGGTGGAAGGCCGTAAGACTGAACCAAACCTGGGCTTCATGGAAAGAACTGAATTAGCCTGGGCTAAAGTATAGGATGAGGTCATCCTGCTTGGTTTATTTTAATAGCAGCGTCCCAGGTGGATGCCCTGTTTTCAACCTTAGTTTTGTGGAAGTCACTCAGTCTTTTCTGAGTCACTCAGTCTTTTCTGAATTACGTGAAGATTTTGAAAAAGAGAAAGGAAAGCAGAGGGGAAGCCCACGCTGGGTGGCCTGTTTCCTGTGTTCCTTCTCCACTGAATAATCCTGATAACTAAGGTTAATTATTTTTTTTTCTCCCAAGGCAGGAAGAGAATAGGGCTGAAATCACACATCAGAAGGTGGGCGAGTCAGTGGCTCCAGGCCAAGGAAAAGGGAGCCGTTTACAGCACATGGTGCTGAGAAGTCTCCCTGGAGAAGTCCCCTTGAGGCCAGCAGTCTGGATGCTGGCTGTTCTGTGTCAGACTGAGGGCAAAGGATGTTGTGTACTTGGGCTCCGCTGGTCAGCAGGAGGCATGCCACCCCAGATTATGTAAGGGTTTCCAGAAATGAAACCGAAGAGGTGACCGAGGGGACTCAGGGTTTCTGGGGACTGCTTCTTCTTTTGACTGACTGAGGTCTCCCTATTAAGGGGCAACCCAGGGAGGGGTTGTTACCAGTTCTTTCAGTCTCTTACCTTAACAAAGATGTTATGGTAGACTGGGCCGTAGTTAGATAACTTTAAATGAAATGATTGATTTTCTCAAAGAGGTTTATATGCGTGTGATTTTGCTTCTTGAAAGAGCTGTATAAAGATAGAAAATAAGAGTTCAGGTTCAACCGTTCATGCCCTGAAAACATCCTTATAAAGAAGACAATGTGATTTTCCTAAATTAACATACCAAACGCAGCCAAAGTAGAGCAAAACCAAAACAACGGTGACAGATAAAAAGAAATGCTTAAGGAGAGCAAAGAACATACCCGCAGCGACAAAGCCACCAGAAGTATGACATGTGGAACGGATCTTTTCTTACTCTGCCCATCCACTGTACCACAGAATTACTGCTGTCACAGTTATAACAGGAAAAGAACAATCACATGAGCATTTGAGTGCTTTATTTTGTTGAATTTTGCATTTATAACTAACGCCAGTAAAACTAAAGTTTTAAGCTCCCAGGAATTTACTAACTTTTCTGTTGCATAACCATCTATGCACCTGTCCTTTATGTGAGTGTAACAAACATCTGGAGAGAAGTAAGGGGAAGCCACATGCCACACCTTTACTTTTCTGGACTTACAGCTTACCAAATGGTTCTGTGAATGAAATTTCTAAATTCAGAACTAGTGCCTTGAAATTCAATAAAGAAAAACCATCTTTTCTATTTGCTACCAAAGAGGAAGAAAAAAGTCACACTGGGGATAGTTCATATGAATCGGCCAGAAGTCTGATTTTTCTGCAAATGGTGATCACAAAAACAATGGCCAGGGTCCACAAATGAGGCTCATTTCCCCTGGGAAAAGGGTGGCTAATGATGACACCGTATTTTGCTGCTGTCTTTGTGCCCCTCAGTTCTCATGCTGGTCTTAGTATGTTTTGAAGGGAACACACAATTCTTAACGTACTGAACATCAACAGATTTTTTTCAGTGTTGGCAGAAACCAGAGGTTAGTTAAAATGAGTGCACTTTCTTCATATTCTGGAGACTATTGTAGACTGCTTGTAGATTTGGATGGTGTCCTTTATCCACCTTAAGAAACACTAGTTAAAGTTGTAATCAAGCAGTTATTACTATTAAAATTAAGATGAACTCATACAAACCCTTCCTTAAGACTAGGAATGGACAAATTTATACTAATTACTTTTTGTTCGCTGGGATATTTGGCAACCCAGTGATAAGGTTTTAAGAACTGGTGAATCCCATGAGTCTCCATTTACAACACTAACGCAAAGTTCCATGTAGACACAATAGTCCCCATTCTATAGTTTTGCTCAGATTATTTCTTTGTCGTTAAAAAAAGAAAGACGACCTAGTCTCACCACATAGGCCTGGTTGGCTTAGAACTTACTTCCTCAACCAGGCTGGCCTCAAACTCACAGAGATCGCCTGCCTCTGCCTCCTGAGTGCTGGGATTAAAGGCGTGGGCCACCGCTCCCTCATCTTTGTAGTAAGTATAGTTGTGAATTTTGATCCCTGAGATGCCTCAATGGTTTTGTCTTCTTCCCACAGAAAATATTACAGCAAAACACATTGTGAGTAATGACAGTTCTGACAGTGATGATGAGGCCCAAGCACCCAAAGGTAAGAGAGTGAAAGCATCCCTTCGGACTGTGAGCAGAGAGGAGAGAGCATTGTCCAAGCCCCCTCTGTGTGCCGATGATGTTCTGAGTCCTGAAGTGTCAGTATGGAGGCTGTCCCGTGAGAGACAGGACTATTGCATAGAACCTAAGAGCTGAGGCAGTAGAATCCCATATTTTCCTTTCTTTTAAAGCCTCAAACATATTTGCAGGACAACAGATGAACCTTTCTGAGATGGTGGCAATACTGAATTCTGTTCTGGCCAGATTAGTGAGCTGGATGTCTTAGTGTGGAAAGTGGGATTGGGGAATACATTTAATTTGCTTTAAAATGAATGAAAATGTTGTTATTTAAATTGTCATTAAGCTATCTGAAAGGTTTGACTATCAACACATTCTTTAGCTTTCTGTCACCATTAGTAACTCAACTCTAAGGAAAAATGCCGTGGTGAAGTGTGTTAAAATTATCAAGACTTGTTGATCACTTGACCTGCTTTGGGACAATGCCCCTGGATCTCAGTTTGGTGTGGGTCAAAACAGTTAGCAGCACATTTGGGATGAGGATGAATGTGAGGATCAGAGATACTTGTTGCAATATGGTATTCGTTAGTGTAGAAAAATGTAGAGATTGTATACGTTGACAGCAATTTTTCCAACAAAATGGTTCATAAAAATGTGCTTAGTAGTTCAAAAACAAACACACAAGAGTACAACATGAAAAACAACAGCTAAGCATTTAGAACTAGAAGAGTCTTTTGCCTTTTGAATATGACTGTCTAGACTTGAGAAAGCAGAAAACTGCTTTGTCCAAAGCAATGAATTCTCCCAGGCGTGGTAGGCATGTGGGGATGGTTTGTTTTCTACCCTTTCCAATTATCACTAAAAAGAGAGATTCTTTTTTCATAGCCGGCCTGCTGTTATTTCTTCACAGGATGAGTTTATGCAAGACAGAGAGCAGTTGCCTCACCGCAGGATGTAGTTGCACATGGCCATGGCATGGGCAGGAGTGCTCGGTGGCTTGTGAATACTAAAAGCACCCTTCTTCTCCGGGGCACCTAAGCTTTGAGGAGAGCTGAGCCCAGCTAGGTTTCAGCACTGGTTTGCTCATTGTGCAGCAGCCCTGCTTATTAATAAGCTGGAGTCCTGGAAAGACCCCCCACCCTGCAAGAAATAAGTCTAAATTCTAAAGTCTTCATCTAAAACTTTAAGTTTTACATTTTGTTAGTTGTTCAGACTTGCATTTTGATTCTTTTTTCTTATCAAGGACATCGTATAATTGCGGTGGCTCACTGACCGCTGAGAGGTGCAGTCCATTGGGTTTGTTTTTAATGAAGGAACCAAGCGAGCTCGAAGGGCACACACGCAGCATGGCATGGTTAGCACTTTGCGAATTAGTTAGTGAGGGCTCTGAAGTAGACCTAGCTGGTAGTTACTGGGTGAGGAAACCGATATAGAAGGCCAGAAAATTTAGTCACTGCTCAGCACTGGCTGGCTTTTGAGGCCGAGCAGTTCAAGAACTTTGAATTTGCTGTTTTCGTTTTAGTTTCATTTTAACTTAGAGGTTGGCCTTGTGAATATATTTTTCTTAGTTCTCACTGTGCCTTTTAAATAAATAGTCTGAGAGCCATTTTCGGTTCCATGAAAGATGGAACAGATAAGTCATTTTGCTAAAGTCTCCTGCCCTATCTTTCCCAGACAAGGTCCCCCACTATGACTTGTCCCATCTGGGCAGTGCCTCTGTTATAACAAATGACTTCTATTGACATGTCACAGTCTCTGTTCCCATGAGAGTTCACTCTGGGGTTGTGCCCTGTATGGAGGATGGTGGTGAGAAGTATTTAGCACAATGGTGTCACATGGGGTAGTTTTACAGCTCTCAAAATCTTCTCTCCTCTACCTAACCATCCCTCTGTCAACTGAGGAAAACTAATTACTTTGCTGTCTCCATAGTTTCATCTTTTCTGGAATGGTGCATCATTGGAAGCATGATGTGTGCAACCTTTTCATTCATTTCTTTCACTCTATTATAAGTACTTAAGTTAACTCCTTGTCTGTCTATGGCTTTCTGTTTTGCATATATTTATTGGAAATTATAGAAGCTGAATGTAGACACTCATCTCTCAAAACACACACAGGGGACTAGAGAACTGGCTCATCAGTTAAAAGCACTGGACTCTTGTGGCAGCCAACAACCATCTATAACTCCAGTTCCAAGGGATCTGACGACCTCTTTTGGTCTTATCAAGCAATACATATGCACTGTACACAGACCATTTGTGCAGGCAAAACACTAAAGAATTAAAACAAAAATAAAAGCAACCACCTCCACACACAGAGTTTAATATAAGCCTGTATACTTATTTGCAGAGTTTCTAGAAGTCATAACAGAAGGGGTTTGAGCAGAGGTTCTTTCGTTTTGATGTGAGTGGGTAATGCTGATAGGTTCAGCTGCAGCTGGCCGCTGTGAGGCTTTCTGTTTGTAGCTAGATTGTAAAGCCAGGCACTTCTCTGAGAACTTCACACTGAGATCCAAATCACATTAATCCTCGAACAATTTTATGAGGTTTCCTAATGAGGAAATGAAGGAGGGGAAGAGGCTCATAGCTAGCACCAAGTGGAGAGAGGATGGGAACACAGATAGTGAGCAGTTCCCAGGAGTTAACATGGGCACAGGTTTCAGAGGGGAAAGTCATCTGTGATTGCTTCTTTGGACCACTGGTGACTTTAGAAACACTTTGTATTGTTTGTTTAAATTACAGGGCTTTAAATCCCCAGACTTTATAAGCAAGGATGAAGTAATGGGTGGTATGATCAGTGCATGAGCATGTTTATTTATCAGCAGTCATTTGGTGGGTCTTTCTGCTGTCCCTTCTAACTTTGGTAATCCTTGGATGTTTATGAAGCAAGATATGGACACTTAGGAAAAATTAGGAAACATAGATGGTAGTATTAAGTAATACAGTTGCGCTCTCTCTGTCGTGTGTGTGTGTGTGTGTGTGTGTGTGTGTGTGTGTGTGTGTGTGTGCATGTGTGTGTGGTGTGTTGGATGGAGAAGAGCTAGGGAGAGGGAGAAAGAAAATTAAGTGTATATGAAAAATCTAAATGGACCAAGAGGCATAAGTGAAGAACATAGAATGACACTGTGTGTAGGTAAAAGGTAACTATGAACACTTGAAAAGTGACTGGGCACTTGTTTTATGCAAATAAACATACTGGATCAAAGACCTAGAACCTTAGTTTTAATTTTGTGATTAAGCAAATTAAGTTAACAACAACAACAACAACAGAACACCCTACTTTTTGGCATTCGTGTACAAATTCGGCACGTGCTCTGTTCCTTCGCCTCAGGCACCGAGAATGAAGAGGCTGAAAGAGAGTACCAAAATGACAACCAAGCAAGCTGGGTCCATCGGATGCTGATGGCCTTGGTGAGTGACTCAGCTTTGTTCAATACCCGAGAAGGCCGCGCAGGGAAGGTGCACAACTTCATGTTGGGCTTGAATCTCAACACGTCCTATCCACTGTCTCCTTTGAGAGACCTCACCCCCCAGGATTCCTTCGACGACGATGAGCTGGATGCAGCTGTAGCAGGTACGCACCAAAGCGGGAGCCTCCGGGGACCTAAGTTAGCACATCTTGACTCTGTGTTGGGGAGAAGCATTTTAATTCCCCTTAACATTTATTTAGACTCAATTGTAAGAACATTGACTTGCGAGGGACATTCATTTTGTTTTGTTTTTGAAGAAAAATACATTGGCTAGGAAATGGCCTAGTCCTGTTACTATAGAAAATGTTCTTTGAACTACCACAAGCCTTTTTTGTTTTATTGGTCAGGGTTCACTTACAGACAACCGGAAACCTCTACTGTGATAATTACAATGAGTGTAAAGTAGAGAAGGGGTTGCTTACACAATGGTTCCAAGGATTAGAGAAGCAGGCCCAGGGCATCCAGGAGTGACTCCAAAAACACCAGAACCATTCCCCAAACGCCTCCACAACCGTGCCTGGCAGTGGAAAGAGAAGAAACACAGCTATGTCTCATTTCCTCTTTCCTTTCCCGTGGGCGGGCCTCTTTGGAAAGGGCCAGGTCTCCATGGATGGAGCTTTGAGGATGTGGTGTAGGTGTGCTAGGCCTGGCGCCCTCTTGTGGTAGAGAGGAGCATGCAGCACAGGGGTTGGAATGGATCAGTCTGCAACGACCATGGGGACAGGGAAATGGTCACTCCAGTTTTCAGAAAGATTAGGAAACTTGGTGAAGTTGCCCTGGAAGAATCTAGTCACTTTTAGACTTGTCATTAACCAAATGACCAAGAATAGTAACCTTTACTCTTCAGTGCCCTGCATCATAGATTAAGTGTTACATCTGCTTATGTAATGAATAATATGCAACATGTCTTTTTCTGTGGTGAGCTTAAATTTTTTCTCTGCCACACCATCATTTCTCCTTAATTGTCCAAACGTCATTTCTCAATCATTTCTGTCTTAGGTCATTGCCAAGATGCTGTAAAACTTCAGATATTTGAAACAATACAACCTCCCAAAACTTTCCCATTTCCCTTTGTTCATCATTCCTACAAAATATTTTTGAAATTACAATAGGTTTCTGATTTCGTTATTGTTTTCTAATTGGTGTTTGACTTTAAGAGGAACAAACACTGTGTTTTGTATTGTGTGTATAAACTTCAGCTCTAGGACAGGAGTTACTTTTAATTATGTATTTATAATTCCAGCTATTAGATATATATTATTATAAAATTCCAATTATTCTATTTATATTAGCTGTAATAAATGTCTACTTATGGTAAAGTAAACTCACCTGAACTAAGAAGGCGTTAAAACATTCAATTGGTGGCATTATTTTTCTCGTGAATTGGTGGCATTATTTTTCTCATGTTGTGGCACATGGTTGTACTTCTTCACCTCCCTATGGTGAGTGTTTGGAACCTTGTGCTTTATGATGACTGCTGATTAGGTTTGAGCATATTATACTCATAGCATTTAGATCTATTAAAGAACCTTCGGTAGTTTAACTTTCTCGGCAAGGATTACCAAGAAAAGAATTGTATTATTTTTGTCCCAAACTGCTCAACAAATCTGAGCTTGAGCCTCGGGTCTCTGAGGCCAGCCTCTGAGTCTTCCCCTCTACACACTCTCCCTGTGGTTGTGTTAGTCATTGTTTTGCTGATGTAAGAATGGAAGTTTTCTTGGTGTATACTTTGTTTCGTTCCTTTTCCATTATCACTTTGCCAACACAATTCCTCTGGAGTTTGAGTAGCACGGGTGTTCTAACCAGCTCACTAGCTCACTCCACACTCTCAGAACTTACTGGCAGTTCTGTAGTATTTAATATGAATTTGTTCGACAGTTTTGTAGTATTTAATATGATTTTGTTTGCCAGTGTTAGGACTGCAAGACAAAACAAAAAAATCCCCAGTTAAAATTTTAATAGTAAACATTTGTGTGTATACAAATAACACAAAAACCTTTACTGCATATCGAGACTACGTAATCATTTGTTTGCTTGCTTGTGTGAAATGCAGATTAAAGTTGGTCATCCTGAATTTTTATTAGCCAGATTTGGTGACTGCGGGAATTACACTTTTATTGCTCATCCTGCCTGAACAGTTGTTCAGAGTCTTCACCTGGTTTCTTTCCTTCATTCCTTTCCGAATTCACAGAGTTTAGAAGCACTCGCCATGTTGCTTGGTCCTCAAGACTCACTAGGCGACATATTAAATATAATCGTTGCCTTCATGAAGATTAGAAACACCTCATTGGCCTTTGCTCCAAGAGCTGCTTCATGGAAAGATTGCTATATTTTGGCTATACTAACACTAATAGGAAAGAGAAAATCAGCCATCCTGCTCTTGAGGGTACTGTGAAATGAAAGCATTGCTGTATAGTGGCCAGGCTGGGATTTTCCCCTAGCCGTGAGGTTTGAATCGCTGTGTAGACCACCTTGCCACATTTGTTTCCTCTGGGGGAAAAAAGATTTGCTAGCCATTAAAAGAATAAAAACAGCATAAGGAACTACATATCAATCATCCTAAAATATACATCATATGCACTAAATATTTGTCTTTGAGATTTGTTTTTAGAGATTTTCATTTTTATTATTTATTTGTATGTAGGAGGTGAGAGGGGTGTCAGCTCCCTGAAGCTGGAGCTCCAGTTGTGAATTTCCTGATGTTGGGTGCTTGGAACAAAACTTAGGTCCTTTGCAAGAACAATATGTTCTAACCTAAAGTTGTTTCATGTTAATGATTTTTGGGAAAAGGTGTATTCTTAAACCTCAGTAAACATTACATTAAAATTGATTTTTTATGTATTTTATGTTTACTAGAATGAAATATTTAGGGAAAAGTTCCAATCATTTCAATAACAAATTCATGCACATTTATTGTTTAGATACAACCATTACTAAATATAATTGTATATTAGACTGAATTAACTAAATTTATTAGTGCTTTTCTGGATGGGGGCTTTACAAAGATAAATTCTATCTCCTTACAAGTTCTAAAAAAAAACCTATTAATAGGTTACTGTAAAATAGTTAAATGTCTATAGAAACAAATTTTGGAGGGGCTTTTCATTAGTCACATGACTTCTTTCCTGTTTACTTTGTGTTTATAGTGTTTACTATGACACACTATCTGGAATGAGAAGTTGACATGAGTTAATTCAGGCCAGAGTTCAGAACACAGATATCCAAATATTTGTCTGTTGTAAATTAAATCTCTGTGTTGAATTCCTCCATACAACTGAACTCTTTAAGTCAGTGGTTCTCAACCTATGGGTTGCAACCCCTTTGGGGGTTGAATGACCTTTCCACAGGGGTCACCTATCAGCTTTCCTACACATCAGATATTTACATTATGATTTATAACAGTAGCAAAATTAGATTTATAAAGTAGCAATGAAAATAATGTTATGGTTGGAGGTCACTGCCACATGAGAACTGTATTAAAGGGTCACAACATTAGGAAGGTTTATGACACAGTGTTGTTTGTACACTTGCTGAAGAACCAGATTAACTCACTCACAGGCTTGGGGAGTTGGTATGCTTTCAATCACGGCAGGATGTTTGCCCATTGTAGCATGAGACAAACTTTCTACATTTTAGTAGTTGTCACATGATAAATTAGTCCTAAAATATGCCTTCAAAATCTGATACCTCTACCTCATAACATGCTGGGATAGCCTACTGAGTTTAAGTGTTACTCTGAGGTTTCAAATATATATTTTCAAAGCAGATTGACATCTGAAACCCAGGCAGGCCTTTTATTAGTTGAATGTCTTGAACAATTAGATGGTATAATCTGCATTTTGCTATAAAATGAAAACAAATGGTAACTATTGGAAAGCCGTATGATGGGATTAAGTTGCCTTTCACACAAACTGCTGTTGCTCTCAGGCATGATAAGGAGAATAGGAACATGCTGTCTACTTGGTAGTTACTGTAGCTGTTTAATCCTGACTTTCTTAAATCTGTTTGATCATGGAAGTTCTAACTTGTGTATGGAACAGCTACTAATATTTCACAAACTTATACAGATGGCAACACAATAAAAACTTACTTAATGTCAGTTTACCTGGAGCCAGGACAGTGGTATTCAGCCTCATGCCAGTTTGGAACTCATCCACATCTGAGCATCCCCTCAAAGGCCATCTTGGGCTTAAGAAAGAAAGGAGGAGACAGCTAGTTTCCTGATCTGTTTTGATGAATCTCTTAGCTAAAATTTAAAGAGAAAACCCTGGGTTTGCAAAGCCAAAGAAAACACCTTATGAATTCTTTTGCTTTATTGTATTAGAAAAAATTACTGCATTTAAACAAATGCTATCATTAAAATTTCTAATGTCATTGTGTTTAATCATGATCAAATGTTATTGGTATGTTTTCATAGAGCTAGAAGGCATTCATGGGTCATTTCTATGCATTGTAGTGGATGCTTTCTTAAGCTGTTCATTTCAAATGCTGTCAGTGTTTTTGGTTGTATGCTTTAGTTTTGACTTCCATATTGTCAGTTCTTCAGGGTAGGTGTTCTGAAACTATTAAATAAGCAATTGAGAAATGAATGGATAGTTTACAAGTTCTAAACTCCTTTGGTTAGGTGGTTCTGTGTCATTATTCTTGTTTTGGATTAAGGATGCCTTCTCAGAAATGTCTCCCCTGATCCTGGAACACATAGATGCTCACTCATAGACAATATGAGTCTTTTGTTCCTTTGCACCACAGAGATCCTCACCATACTGGCTTGTCAGTGCTTTTACTTACTTGGTTGTAGACTCATAGTATCTATTATAGTTTACTTGGCTTGTTCAGTGCCAAGAATTGTGCCTGAATGGGGACATCCAACTCATGCTTATGAGGTGTGAGGTTTGGTCTTCTATATTGGACCCTCATCCCTTAGTATAATGAGCACTCAGCCCAGGGAGAAGCAGATGAATCTGTTCCCAGTTGTTTTATTTTCTAAATGTCTTGTAGTTCGTTTCACTCTGCATTTCTAAATGTCCTCTCCTTTGCTTCTCTTCTGCAAACATTAAACAAGATGATGTCTGAAGAAACGTTTTCAAATCAGTAAAGACCCCGTGATGGGAGATAGTGGTACTAAAGACATTGTGGCTGGTGTCAATACTAGGGCCTGAACTAGTTCTTCCCTTGGCATCTTGCTTGATAATTGTTCTTGTTCTGGTACCACAGATAAAGAACTAAGACTTAAAGTTATTAATTTAGCTACACTTGCCAGAGTTAAATCCATACCCGATTCTAACAAACTTAGGGGGGCAGATCACATGGAATTCTGTCTCTCAAATTTATAATAAACATTTATGTTTCTAAACTAATAGTTTCTAAAGACTATTAATTTATTCTTGTCTTACCTTTCCTTTTTAAAGATCCAGATGAATTTGAACGAATATATGAACCATTAGATGTCAAAAGTAAAAAGATTCATGTTGTGGACAGTGGGCTCACTTTTAACCTGCCATATCCCTTGATTCTACGACCTCAGAGAGGTGTGGATCTCATCATCTCCTTTGACTTTTCTGCAAGGCCAAGTGACACAAGCCCTCCTTTCAAGGTAAGAAGACTTTGGTAAGGAGAATAGGAGCATGCCCAGGGGAGGGTGCAGCCCACAGTGGGCTGGATCTCCCTACATCCATTAAGAATCAAGACAATGCCCCTATGCCAGTCTGATCTGGACAATCACTCAATTAATACTCCCTTCTTGGGTGACTCTAGGCTGTGTCAAATTGACAGTTCAAGCTGATTGTGGCAAGCACTGAAAGCTTCTAGACTAAGTAATGGATATAATAACATGTCTTAAATATCTTAAAACCTCACATGTTCAAAATGTGTTCATATTTTATTTCTTTTGAGGCTGTTAGTAGTGTTCAGACAAGAAAACAAGAGTTGATTGCGACAATACCAAATTATATACATCATAGAAGATCAATATAAAAGTGTGTTGGTGCTTCCTGGAGCCAGTGAACAGGGGAATAAGTGAATGGAATGCAAACCGCACAGAAATAGCAGTGAGCACATTGGAAAGATGGGGTGTTCTGATTGTAACAGACAGAAGTTAAGCCTGTTAAGAGGGCTCTGGGGAAAATTTTTGAGTTTGGAAGGTAGGAAATGGAGATTGGTGGAGGATTTCCAGCAGACTAATGAAATCATGAAATTGGAATCTTAGGATGATTAACCTGAGCTGGTGGGTGGAAGGCAAAAGGTTAAAACTATGACTTACTGTAACCTCAGCATAGGATAATAAAATCTTGCACTGTTCAAGCCACGGATAGAACCTGGTGACCCATGAGGAGCATGGAGGAGGTAGGTTCCAGGAATGACTCCAAGGAGGTGGTGCCGATGGTGGAAGACACTGTATTATTCATTTAGCCAATGGGAGTGCAAAATGTCAAAGCCATAATTTCATATGAGTCAGAACTTTACTACTAGATGAGAGGATACTACCAAGGAGTTTTAGGATACCACTTAGTAATACAAATAAAAAGGCATTATATTTTTCAAGAGTCTTAAAATGTTTCATTGTTTATTATTAAGAAGAATATATACTTAGATGATACATGAACAATTAGAATGTATACCAACCACTTCTGGATAAAAGCTGCTGGAATTTCGATTTTATTCCCTCTTCTGATCTGTCTGAGAGAGAGAGAGAGAGAGAGAGAGAGAGAGAGAGAGAGAGAGAGAGAGAGAGAGAGTCTTACATGTAAGCACTCAGATGAATGTGCAATGATGCACGGACCCCTTACGTGAAGGCAAGAGCAGGATGGGAGGTATCCCTCTCCACCTTATTCCTTTGAGGCAGAGCTTCCAACTGAACCAGAAGCACACACCCTTTGCTAGGCTGGATGGTCAGCTAGCTCTCAGGTCCTGCCTGTCTCCATTTCCCAATGCTAGCGACACGAGCATTTGCAGCCATGCCCGGATTTTTGCATAGGTGCTGGAGAAAGAAACCAGGTCCTTGTGCTTGCAAACCAAACCAAGTGCTTTTAATCAGGGAGCCATCTCCCCAGCCCCCAATTTCTGTTTTTAAAAATGTGTGTGTGTGTGTGTGTGTGTGTGTGTGTGTGTGTGTGTGTGTGTGTGTATGTGGGCTTATGTGTTGAAGTCCGATGACAACTTGTGGGAATTAGTTTTCTCCTTTCCTTCATGTGGGTCTCTGGGCTCTAACTCATTAGACCTTTATCCACTGTGCCATCTCACTGGTCCCCATTTTTGCTTTTGATATTAAAATATAGACATCATTTTTCATTAAAGAATAGACTATAAATATGGGTAAGAAATTATACCATTGACTGGGCATGTGTCTCTGTTGGTAGAGTGCCTGCCTGCCATGAATAAAGCTTTAAGTTCAATACCTAGCACCTCAGAAAACCCAGGGTGTTAGTACCCATGCAATTCCAGCATTTGGGAAGTAGAGGCAGGAGGGTAGAAGTTTAGATCATACTCAGCTACCTTGATCATGTTCTAAACCAGCATAGGTTACATGAACCCTATTTCAAAAAGACAAGGAAAGAAAAAGAAAAGAAAAGAAACAGCCATTTATGTCATTTATTGTTTATTGATACATGTAGCATTCCCTAAGTATAGTTAAATCTCACATTTTGGGGGAAGCTATATAGTGGTGAATATCCTGGGTTTTGATAAAGGCAACCATAGTTGTGTTAGCTATGTTGGAACTGGACTTCTAAGTTAACATTATCACTACAAAGGGATACTGTTTTCTTTAGAAAGATAGGACACACTGTAAAAACAAAACAAACAAATAAAACAACAACCCCTCCCTCCCAACTGGTATAAAGAGTCTCATGAAAAAGCAGCCCTGTGTTTCATTTGATCAAGTTCTGGTTTTATTAGTCATTTAATAATGTAGATACAGGCAATATCTGTTTGATTTACCATTGAGGCTTAGCTGCCAGTAATCCTCATGGCCTTTGGGCAGACTATGCATAAACAAACAGACTCTGAGTTTAGGGGGAAAAGTAAGCTGGGGCACAGCAGAACTCAGGGCTCACTACGGGTGCATTTCCCTACATTTTATTAAAAGAGTATTTTAAGTCACTTTGCTATGACTTGTATGTTATATCACAGTCCATACGTTGCACATGGGCCTGGCTAACTCTTTTACCACTCCTTAGAATGTTTTGTGACCAGAGGCCAGCCAGAGTTTAAGTCACTTTGCCATGACTTGTATGTTATATCACAGTCTACACATTGCATATGGGCCTGGCTAACTCTTTTGACTGCTCCTTAGAATGCTTTGTGACCAGAAGGCCAGCCAGAGCAATGGGTCTGTCTATCCTGTACACCAAAGGGAAAAGGAAGGTGGCAATAGGGTGCATGTGGGGTGACATCGATGTAACAAAGGTCCAAGTGGGCTGTACATCACAAGTGTCTTCAGTACATTTGTCTCCCTGTAGGTAGTTCTGGGGGAACCACAGACTAACCAGTCAGTGTTTTTCCACATTAGCCTTATTTATCAGTTGTTCTTTGGTCTTGCTCTTGGTTTAGAACTCCCATGCACACATGATGCACTTCTTACATTGGGTCACATCATGACTAAATCAGCTGAAGTGCTGGTACTGACTGGACACTATTCTGCTACGCCTAGTGAGGGAAACTACCCACCCAAGCCAGTCCCAGTGACAGATCTGTAGACAGCAATGCACTACGGCTAATGAGGCAACCTGCTAGTCCACCCTGCCCGAGGAAGACCGAACAGCATAGACTCTGGTACCTGCAGGTGTACTTCTCATGCTGCTTTCTCAAGAGTTGCTATTAAAAAGTGACATCTTATATACAATTACAGAAAAGTGTTTTGTTTCAGTTCTGGGGCCATCAGATGAGCAGGGTATGAGCAGGGCTGTGTTTGATATTAGGATTTGTCATAGAACTCTGTGGCCTTTTGCATATTCTAGTGCATCAGGTAATTCCTTAGCGAGTAGTTAGATCACCTTGGTCTATACCTCAGCAGGTTTTTTGTTGTTGTTGTTGTTTGTTTGAGACAGGGTTTCTTTGTGTAGCCCTGGCTGTTCTGGAACTCACTCTAAAGACCAGGCTGTCCTCAGACTCACAGAGATCTGCCTACCTCTGCCTTTCAAGTGCTGGTACTACTAAAGGCGTGTGCCATCATGCCCAGGCACTCTACCATCTACCTCAGTTTTTATTTGGCCTTTTTATTTATGTCTCTCTTTGTCTCTTATTAGCAAAACTGCCATAGTACTTACCCCTTACTCCATGATCAAGGCTGATCGCAGCTCAAGATCCTTAGTTATATTGTGAAGAGCCTTCTTCTGAGCCACTGGGGTGATTCAGCAGTAAGAGCTTTGGTTGCACAAACTTGACAAGCTAGGTTCTAGCCATAGATCTCAGAATGGAAGGAAAAAAGTGACTTTGGAAAGTTGTCATCTGACCTACACACACACACACACACACACACACACACACACACACACACACACCACAAAGCAAACAACAAAACAAGGCACTACCAATAATAATAACAATAGTGATCATTTTTTAAAGAACCCCTTTCTTTACTAAGATCACATTCACAGTAGGTGGGTAGCTAGGATGTGGGTTTATTCTGTTAGGGCCACCATCCAACCTGCCGTACCCATTTCAGTCACTGAGTATCAGATGCCTTGTTATGAGCACCCATATCTAATATTGATCTCTTCAGGGATGCTTTTGCAAGTATGTACACAGCTTTTAATGGAGAGCTAATGGCTCCAAGTGTTACACAAACTCTGTCTCCAGACTTACTGCTCTGTGAGGTTCCTGAGGAAAACAACACCAGCAAGCTCTCTAGAAGAGACAGTAATCATAACTACAAATAGTGAATTCTAAGTGGTAGTTCTGTCATTCCCATCTTAGATGCTTTGATATTTTTAATCATTATGTTGTTTTAAATATTACATTATTTGCTTACTATTAGGCCATCTATCTCCCCAGTCTTAAAAATAAGTTTTAAATACTGAAAAATTTCAGGGTAGTAAGAATATATCCTAGGTTTGCAGAGAGATGTATTTATATAGGGAAATGTATTGTGTGTCTAAATTAATTAATTAGCATGTGTAAGACCTTCTCACTGTGGCACTGTGGTCTGGATATACTTCCATTAAATTGTTTTAAGTTAGTACTTTTTTTTTTAAGTTAGGGTTTAGTGCTTGAAAATGAGCATAGGCGTTTTTGAAAGTATCACTTTGAACGAGGGTCCCTAATTCTTTACTTTATAGAGAGATGTGTTTGTAGTTAGTACTATGTAAGCTTATAGTACATTAGTGCTTGAAACTGGGGAGCATCTTGGGGCATCAGGCAGCAGCTGATAGATGTTACAGCATGGCACGCTGCTGGCGTATCGATGTCATGTCCGAATTAGGCCTTCTTTGCTCACCAAAACATTGTTTTGATTTTAATTCCCTCCTTTTTGGGGCTCTCCACACGCACGTCTGTGTCATTGTCTCTCAGTCTTTTGGAGGGAGGGGAGACAGCGGAAGCAGACGTTTTTTCCATTCTGTAATCACGGCCTTTGCAGTCAGCACCGTTTAATCTTTTCCACATCAGGATGAGAGCAGAAAAGGGAAAGTTTCCGTCACTTCCTGATTCCAGGATAACTCCGTCCAGCTAAAAATAGCCAGACTTCTACCTCCATGAGCTCCCTTTCCCTCTTTCTCCACACAGCCACACACGGTTTGGTCATCCCCTGACTCATGTTTGTAAACACTAGAAGGCTGCTTTTCTTTGCCCTCACGCAAGCAACGGCCTTACTGTATGAGCTTTGGTCTGACTATTGAGTAAAGGTGAATGAGTAATCGTGGATAGTGCTCGACGTAGAATACCACGAGGAGGTCAGTTGAACGGGGTGGGTGGGGGAGGAAAGAGGAATGAGAAGAGTGTCCTCAAACTTCAAACGAGATGTTTTACATCTGTTCAATTTTTAGCAAAGCATAATCATATTCTGCAAAAACGTTCTATGGAACAGCTGCTTTTGTGTCTGTTGAATCCCTTTTCGCTCAGGTTTTATAACTTTGTAATCTTTGGGAGAATTGATCAACTTGACGTTCATGACCTTTTTTTTTTTTTTTTCCTTTAGTTTGCCAGAATATTTAGGGTTTATTGCTTATTTTTTGAGATTATAATGTAATCAAATCATTTCCCCTTCCCTGTCTTCCCTCCAAGCCCTCCCATCTGTCCCTCCTTGCTCTCTTCTGAGGTTGAGGGAAAAGACCACAAGGCCTCAAAACTACACAAAGAACTACAGACAATTAAGGAATGCTGGGAGCAGGGGAAATAGTCTTTCCCAGGGAAAAGCACACCAATTGGTTACCCAATACCAGTGGTCATCCCTGAAAACTTGCAAAGAAGTAATTATACATACTGAGCAGGTTGTATTTAGGAATGAATATATATTTATGCATGTAAAGTTCATGACTTTTCTAAAACACAAAGAGCAGTAAAATTTGTATGTCCTCTGTACATTGAAAATGTGTGACTTTTTCCTGGCATCTATGACAGTTTTCAATATGAAAGGTCACTTGATGACTGTCGTCACCTGTCTGGGTCTAGATGCTGTAGTGTTGATAGCCATTTAACAACACTCACTGACTGTTTTCCCCTCGGCTCCAAGCCTGTGCCTTTGGTCAGCCAGTAATGATTATCATTGACCAAATCAGCATGACCAGAGTAGTTTTTAAAAAAGGATAATTTTAGTGGTTTGCCCAAAACCTCGTCTCTTTAGGAATCTCTCTAAAATGGTTCCTGCTTTTCTTCCTTTCTTTTCCTTTTGTTTTCTTCACTTTTGCTTCTCTGGATCCTTATTTATTGACTGGATATCTGTATAACACTTACTGTGTGATAGATGCCGGTCTAAGTACTGTAAAATGGTAATTCATTTCATTCAGATTGCACTCTGTGTTTTACAGTTAAGAATATTAAGCTCAGAAACAGTTCCAAGGCTATGGAACTGACATTTGAATGCAGGCATTGGGCCCAGTCTGTGGCTTTACACCATGGTGCTATATACCCACTTATTTATTCTGGCCCCTGACACTGCATAGAAAAAGAAATGATGTCTGTGTTTTCTGACAACCTTCCACATTAATTTCCCCAGGTTAAATTTAGCACGGGTGTGCATGCATGCCTGTGTGAGAGAGAGAGAGAGAGAGAGAGTGTGTGTGTGTGTGTGTGTGTGTGTGTGTGTGTTCATATTGGGTGTATTCATGTGAAAATGTGATGTACATGAACATATATGTACCTGTGTGTGGAGGCGAGAAGTGGATATTAGATGCCTTCCTCAATTGCTCTCCACCTTATTGTTTGAGATGGAATTTCTCAGTGAACTCAGAACTCATTGATTTGATGCATTGAGGCCTGAAGTTCTATTTTCTTTTCATAATTAGAAGCCAAAAAGCCAATTTACATACATAAATTTAGTTTTAAAAATATGCATAATTTTATTATAGATTTTAAAAAGAAAACAAAATGAAACATCCTTTAAAAACCAATTTACAAGCCATGCGGTAGTGGCGCATGCCTTTAATCCCAGCACTCGGGAGGCAGAGCCAGGCGGATCTCTGTGAGTTCGAGGCCAGCCTGGGCTACCAAGTGAGTTCCAGGAAAGGCGCAAAGCTACACAGAGAAACCCTGTCTTGAAAAATCAAACAAACAAACAACAAACAAACAAAAAACCAAAAACAATTTACTAGCAATACAGAATCCTACGAAGTGTGCTATGCTATCATACATACATCTAGGAGTATTCAACACCAGAAGCTATAAAATCTAACTGCGTGTAGTAGCTACAAAAAACCTACAACTTGCATTTTTTTAAAAAGTAGTTTCTCTACAAAGAATCTTACCAGCTATACAAGAATCTGTACCATGTTGATACTGAAGTTAATGGTGATATTCTCTTGAATTTCACATTCTTAACAAAATAGTTTAATTGATATATATATATATATATATATATATATATAAATATATATATATATATTTACCTTGATGGAGATAACAGGTGTAAAATCCAATAACAACTTGCCTTAATTAGGGTTTCCATTGCTCTGATGAAACTCCATGACCAAAAGCAACTTTGGGAGGAAGGGGTTTATTTCATTTTACAGCTTGTGATCCAAGGAAGTTGAAGCAGGATCTCAAGGCAGGAACCTGGAGGCAGGAACTGATGCTGAGGCCATGGAGGAATACTGCTTTCTGGCTTGCTCAGCTTGCTTGCTTATATACCTTAGAACTACCTGCCCAAGGAGGGGCACCACCCACTAGACTTTCCCCCATCAATTGCTATTTAAGAAAATGCCCCAGCTATGCAAAGAAACCTTGTCTTGAAACAAAAAATTAAATAAAGAAAGGAAAATGCCCCCCACAGGCTTCCCTACAAACCGGTCTTAATGGAGGTGTTTTCTCATTTGTGATTCCCTTTTCTCTGATAACTCTAGCTTGTGTCAATTTTATAAAACAACACAAACCAACCAAGACACATGAGTTCCAGGTCTTCATTGTCAGTGTTTAACCTCCCAAGGCTTAAAACCCATTCATACCATTGTAAATATTTTGGACCCATTTTTTTTTCCTCTAGCAAATTCATGCTCAATTTAGTTCATTAATAAATTTGTCGAATGCCTGCTATTGGGTTTGTTTAGAGAGCATTGTTTACAGATATTGGGGATTTTTCACAGCCCTTTAACACAGTGTTGTTTTTGTGGTCTTAGCAACTGCTGGAAGATAATAACACTTAACGAATATAGAATAATGGACTGACTGAACAAATAACAACTGAACATTTCTAAATGCATCTTTCTCCTTCCTGTAGGAACTTCTGCTTGCAGAGAAGTGGGCTAAAATGAACAAGCTCCCCTTTCCGAAGATTGACCCTTATGTGTTTGATCGAGAAGGGTTGAAGGAGTGTTATGTTTTTAAACCCAAGAATCCTGATGTGGAGAATGACTGCCCTACCATTATCCACTTTGTTCTGGCCAACATCAACTTCAGAAAGTACAAGGCCCCAGGTATGTTTCCATGAAATGGAAGTCTGGCTGGCGATGTGACTGATATTGAGCTGTTTTAAACTGATGCTGTCCATGAACTAGGACTACATGGAGTGCTTCTCTTACTGTGACAAATCATTGTGACCTGAGAGCCCAAGTACTTCCTTCTTCTTTACCCCAAGATTTCGAGTTCCTCATGATAGAGAAACGGGAAGATGAAGGTCAAGCTCAGCCAACATTGCTAGGGTATTGAACCAGAGCCTTGGCTTTGATGGATGTCCTATTCATAAAGGATGTTAAATAGTGTGACTTTCACTGCTGTGAAACAGCTCTTGTTTTCAAAATAAAATCTTGCAGAAGTCTCTGGGAATATTAATTGACCACAAAACTTAATGTAATCTACCAATGCGACATGGCCGACCATTTGGGGCTTCCACATTATAATTTACAGCAAAGGAGAATCTAGTTCAAGGAATGGTTATTCTGTTTTCACCATATCTGGAAGAGTGGGTGGACTTTTGTGCATCCTGAAAGATATCCATTAACCAAAGAAGGATGCTTAGGGGAATTAAATGCTAAATATTTTTCAGACCGGAAGATGCAGTTATCTATTTTGTGAATGGAAAGAGACAAAAAAGATGAATGAGATGACACAGGGAAGAAGTCTTCTTCCTAGGTTTCTCAGAATGATAAAACAAATTAATAAGGGTGGAGCTGTGAGCCATGCCTCGTACAGGAGAAGGAAGGCTGGCTGGCATTTATGTTTTCAAATGGAAACCTTAGTTTCAAATTGAAACCCTGGTTTCGAACTGAAAGCAACCTAGTCAATTTTCTATTACTGTTAGTTCTCAGGGGGAAACCAAGGGGTTGGTAAGCACAGGGATTTCAGGGACTTGAAGAGGATTCAATGTTTTGGTTTGGATTTCCCCAGAAGAAGATTCTCACGGCAGGATTCAAGTGCAAATGATTTATTTGTAAGGGAGTGAGGAAGTGATACTGGGCGAGGAGACAGAGGACAAAGCATATCCTAGTAAGCTAGCTACCCCATGAGGACCATGACCCATCCGGGAAAGTGGAAGGCAGAGCACTCAGACCACAGAGGCATCCTTCCATCCATAGGCCAGCAGGTGAGAGAGCTGGGTATCATCCCAACTTGAGTGCGGCTGATTGTGGCAGATGGTTATCTTCAGAATCATAGCCTTTCTGGTGACTCTCAGAGCTGTCTTCATGGTTGCATGTATTTTTTTTAAATTTTCGAATGTAAGATTCATGCTCTTTTTTTTTTTTTTTTTTTTGGCACGTAGGTGTTCCAAGGGAAACCAAAGAGGAGAAGGAAATAGCTGACTTTGACATTTTTGATGATCCTGAGTCTCCATTTTCAACCTTCAACTTTCAGTATCCAAATCAAGCCTTCAAAAGGCTGCATGACCTCATGTACTTCAACACGTTGAACAACATTGACGTGAGTATATCTTCCACCACTGTGAACATGAGAAGTCACTTAGCAAACACATGAATTCAGTAAGAAGACAAATCAGGCTTAGGAATGACCAGAGTCACAATGTGGTACCTTGTTTCTTATCAATTATTTCACTAACCTCTAACAGAACACTCAGAATTCACAAATAATGACATCACTGTCGGCAACCAATCAGAACCCACACTTTGTATTATTGTGTGGTGGAGTGAGAGAGTTCATTCCTGGCTTTCCTGATCTATTCATTTTATGATAAAGTAATTTATGAAGTGATGGAAGGACAATGTACTGGAGGGGGCAGGGCAGTGTACTGGTGGGACAGTGAGCGTGAGTGCATTGCTGGTGACTGAATGAAAGCATGCTTCCAAATGTTGGGTTTTTGTAGCTCTTGATGATACCGCCAAATACTAGAGCCTCCTGCATCTTCATCCTTTCCTGTGTGCTCTGTGAAAGAGACATTAGAAGCAAGTCTTTCCCTTCAATATCAAACCTTCTTATGGCTAGCATACCTAGTCTGTGTCTCTCAGAATGGTTAGTGCTAAATGCACCATGTCAGAGTACTGTGGTGTGTGTGATTGGAGTCATCAGCTGTGGGCCCAAATCACAGCATCTAACCAGTTGCTATCAGTTGTGGGAGCTGAGCTCATTGGCCTACTTGGACTTTGCACATTAAGAAAGAAAGTAAGAAAGGTGAACTAGTTAGAGCCATGCATCATGTCTGACTTGCTGGTCTTTTCGGAGATTAGGAATAGCCAAAATGAACACACAGATGTGCTGGTTCTGCAGAACTTAACTAGATTTTTGTGCTCACACATCAGTGAGTGTTCTTGCTCGTTTAGTGTTCCTTGAGACAGTTTAAGACAGGCCAAATGCAATCATGACATAATGACCATTACCCATTGTAATCAATACATTTTTGTAATCATGTGAAAATTTTCCTAATATACTTCAGTTCCTATAATTCTAAAATTCCTTCTTTTTTTTGCCTGTATTTTCCAGTATATGATGACTAATACATAATATACTTACCAAAAGTTGCGACACATTATTTCCTTAACACATTCTGAATAAATCTTACATGGGGAGTAAATATTTAGAAACCTCATGTTACCTTATTTTTGTAATGATGGTTCAAATTCAAAGAAAAGGGAGAAATGAGTATTTAGACACAAGGAACTTATAGAAATAGTCAAAATAGAGTTGCAGTTTATTTTTATTTGGATTTCATTTTTATGTATGTTTGTGGGAGGTGGGTATGTGAGTGCAGATGTCCCCAGAGGCCAGAGGTGTCAGATCTCCATAGAGCTAGAGCCACAGGCAATTGTGAGGTGCCTTTCATAGGTGACAGGTACTAAACTCAGGTCTTTAGGAAAAGCAGTGTGTGTGTTCTTAATCTCTCAGCCATCTCTCTAGCCCCCAAAACAGAGTTGTATTTTATAAAGTTTAATCATACTAAAAGAAAAGAGAGCTAAGGCGATTCCAATTTTCTGTTTTGAAACTTATAGACAATAGATTTGAAACTAATAGATTTGGGAGTAAAAATCTGTTAAATTTGATAAATCATCCTCTAATGAAAAGAACTAGAATTGTAGGAATTATAAATATCATCTATCCAACTTAGCAATAAACACACTCATATATGTATTTTAAATGACTGCATTTCTCTTGCTATTTTCTGTTCCTATTTATATTAGACCTGCTAAAATATTTGCTGTAATTGTATAGTTCTATTTACATATTTTATAAGCATTCTTCAAGTTAGTTTATTTGACTCAGACATGAAAAGGTTAAAGCCTGAACAAAAATAGACTGAATGCCAAAACAGCCATCTTCAGTATAGTCCAATAAACATTGATTCTTCACAAACCATTAACAAAGCATTACTTGTAATACCATATATAAAATTTGGAATTTCTTACATTGTATTTTTATCATATCACTGTCTCCCTAGACTGTTCCCAGATCCATCTCCAATTCCATACTCACTCAATTTTGTGTCTCATTTTATTCTTTTAGCCCATCAAGTCTAGTTGGTGTTACCTATATATTCTGGGGTATGTGACCATTCATTGGAGAGTGTTCAACCTAACAGGGACCATATCCTTAAAGAAAAATAACTCTTCTATCAGTTACCAATAGCTCCTCAGCTGAAGTTGGAACTTTGTGACCACCTCTACCCCTCTATGATGGGATTTTTTTTCTCTGGGTTGAGCTTGTATAGATTTTGTGTTCGGTGTCATAACCACTGTGAGTTTCTAGGTGAGACTACCCTCATTATGTAAACAAACATTTTTCATAGCTTCTACTTATATTTGTGGCGTGACATTTAGAGACAAATATATGAGTTTTTTATAGTTATTTTTAAATATAGGTAGGCCATGTCTTAGTTGCATTTTATTGCTATGATAAGATACCATGACCAAGGCAAGTTATCAGAGAAAGAGTTTATTAGGGCTTACGGCTTCAGAGGGTGTCTCCATGGCCATCATGGCGGAGATAGATGGCAGTAGCAGAACTCATCATATTGGGGCAGTGACTACGAGCCTGCATGTTGAGACATCACCACAAGAGGGGAATTTAACTGAGGATGGTGTCGACTTTTGAAACATCAAAGCCCACTCCCAGTGACACTACCTACTCCAATGAGGCCGTACAATCTGATCCTTCCAAAGTAGTTCCACAAATTGGGGAGCAAGCATTCAAATATATAAGCCTATGGGAGTCATACTCATTTGAACCACCACGGGTCACTTGTAACTGAACATACTACTCAAACTTCAGGAGGATTAGATTCTTCATCTTGAAAACAGGGACAATAGGACCTGTCACAAGGGCAGTGGGACTATGAATGCATAATCAGGTAGGGCCTAAATAGTACCCTGAAAACAGTAGCCACTTAATTGTGAAGATCTTCGCTATGCATGGCAATCTCCTGGCATTCTGAAGTGCATGGGAAGTCTACAAAAGGAGCTGTGAAAGTGTTAAGGATTCACTCTTTGTAGACAAATTGTGCAGACAATGACAGTTGTAGGCATCGAGTAAATGTTTTGAATAAATGAATGTAGGTGTTTTCCTAAAGTAGATGGCCATTTTGACTTATATTCAAGTGGAAAATGTGTGTGTACATGTGTGTGTGTGTGTGTGTGTGTGTGTGTGTGTGTGTGTGTGTGTGTGTGTTATTCTACTTTTACTGTTATTTATCTCTTGGTGACCTCTTGCATATCATTTATCCAAAAGATCCCCCCACATTTTATCATAAAAATTCCTGGTAAGGGTGATGCATTAAAAGTAATAAAGTTTTACTGAGCATATGATGCTGGGAAATGCATTAGGTTCAGCTAGTTAAAGCCACTCTCTCCATCTGAGTGGAGGTGAACGTCGACTTGCACTTAAGAAGCTGCACATGGATCATCAGAGCGGTTTTTCAGGTGGCAGAGACTGTGATAAAACAGGATTCGATGTCTTTCATCTGTTAAAGCTTAAGACAGTTTTCAGCCTTGTGGCCAGAGCCGCTGTGACTTAAGGTGTATTTCCTCAATTTGTTTTCTGATCTGGTTTTGTTCTGAACAGGCCATGGTGTTAAGACAGTTTTCAGCCTTGTGGCCAGAGCCGCTGTGACTTAAGGTGTGTTTCCTCAATTTGTTTTCTGATCTGGTTTTGTTCTGAACAGGCCATGGTGTATGTAACAGCTGGGAACTCCTGTCGATGGTTCTTCTAGGACATCCTTTAGAGCATTTTTTCCTCTGCTTCAGCTCACTTTTTGATAGAAGTCTGGCCTTTTCGGTAGCCTCAATCTTCTGTACTTAACTCAGTCCTCACGAATTCCTTCTTGATGAGCATTGTCTCGGTGCTTTTACAGTTGTGGAATTTTGTAGGATCTACATTTTGTTTCCTTAGTAGAAATTTAAGGTCCAGTGACAGACTGGTGGACATGTGGCAGGTGGCATCTGGAGGCTTTGGATTCAGACTAATTGAATGTTTAGCTGTCTCTAAGCTGGTGGCCTTGGACTGGTAGATTATTTTCTTCTTTTGTAAGGGGAAACAATGATATATTTTATAGGATTAGGATGGTGTTTAGTTAAAATAACTTAAGGATTTAGGATATAAGTAGTCACTAGGGAATTGCAACAGCTGATATAATGAAGAATTATTGCTAATTTTCATATTCATATCTGCTTGTAATTATATAAATCAACTATAAATTCCATAAAACAGTGGCTTATTTATTTTCTGTACTCCAGGAATAGTGACCATAATGTCTGGTACTTCAAGTGAATATGCAATGTATTTATCATAAATTTGTAAGTCACTGACAGATTGAAGATAATGAAGGTCGGGGTAAAAGTTGTCACTGGGGGGAGATGGAGCTGTTGACCATGAAGCTTGTACCCAGCACATGCCCAGCTGGGTAGCGTATACAGTCATAAACGTCCACATTGGTTGGGAGGGAACATGTGTTTGGAGGACTCTTTCTCAGGGCCTGTCAAGTCAGCTTATTTTCCTTTCTCATTCAGCTCCCAGTTGAGTAGACAAATTCAGGCAGATTCTATGATACTGTTATATTTCACTACATTCGATACATACCGGTATGCACAACAATCAGCTTCAATTTTTGTCGGGTAATTTTACAAGGGGTTTTTATCGGTTATTTCTCTTGCTCATAGACAAAGTAGGTAACAGAAGCAGGAAATGTTTATGTCAGTTCCTGAAGCAAGGGTATCACCCATCATGATGGGGAAGTCACAGCTGCAGGAACCTGAAGCAGCTGGTCACATTGCATTGACAGTCACAAAGCGCTGAGACTACAGTGCACGGGATGGTGCTCCCCACAAAAGTTGTTTTTTCCCACCTTGACTAACTACTTACTACTGTGCTCAGATTTATCTCCTAGGTGATTCTAGATCCTGACAAGATGACCATCAGCATTAACCAATCACAGTGTTTAACATCAGGTGTTAATCGGAACGGGGAAAGTGTGTATCAGAAGTCCTAGTAGTTAATTCTTACTTTAATGGTGTTTCCTCATTATGATTACACTGTCTAGGTACACGTTAAGGTTTTTGACGATTCAGAAGATAATCAGCAATTACATAGTAACTGCAGTAATCCACAGTCTGTTGCATATCCTGGCCTATTTTATTAGGCCTGCAGGGGAGGAAAGAGAGTGGTTCCTCCTGCCCCTCATACTCATTGTTGGCCGACATCCTAGACGAAAGATACATCAACCAGAGAAAAGCCAAATGGACTCATTTGAGCATAGTTCTACACAACATGAGATCCTTCAGAGTAAAGATTCAGAGTTCTGAAGTGGACTACCTATTTTTTTTTTAAAAAAATTTCAGGTGTCGTGATGCATGGACAGGTGTATAGAAATATGATTGTTTGAAATGGTTAGAGTTTAATTCTGACAGAAACCCAGAGGGGTCTGTTCGTTTGGAATTTTTCTGGTTTCTGTGTAACATTCCTTTTGGCTATGGGACAGGGTATCTTGCAGTGGGAGAGGGTCTTATGGCGTGCCCTCAGATGGGCAGAGAATGTCTTAGGAGTTTTTCTAGGAAGCAAAAGGTGAGGAGTCATGGCAATACTTTCAGTCCTTTCAGACAAAAGGCTTTTTGGCTTCTCTGCTCCCCTTTATGGAAGAGGGATGCTAGTTTCTCTTGTTTGCCTGAGGAGGGGTAGAGAAAAGGACAGGGGACAGGAGAACATGTTTCCAAGACGTTTTGAGGCTGTCATTTGAGGGTGTCATTTTCTGAACCCCTATAGCCCTCAAATCACTTGCTTTTAATGCTCTACATGATCTCATCCAATCTCACGTACACATTGGTTGAATGTGTCTTCATTATCAGCTGTGCCAGGCAGCACTGTTTCAGGGTCACAGTGATATGTAACACCAAAAGAATAAAGCGTCCAGGCTTGCAATCTCATCACTCAGGAAGCTAAGGCGAGAGGATCCCAAGTTTGCAGCTTGAGCTCCATAGGGAGACTCAGTTTCAGAAAAACAAAACAACGCAAAACAAAACACCAACCCCTACCCCCAGGGGGAAAAAAACAACCCAAAGAAGGAAATATTTTGAGTGCTTAGTATTAACCAAAATTTCCTCCTAATTTTTCAACTCTTAAGATTAGCCTAAGAAGCATGAAGCTGTGGGTATGTGTGTGTATATAGGTGTGTGTGTGTGTGTGTGTGTGTGTGTTAATTTATAGATTTATAGGCAAGGCAATTGAGTAATGGATTAATTGGGACAAAATCCAGGAAGTCACAATTTTGTGTAGCAAAGCTTTCTTGTTGGGCTGTCTTTGGACCACCAGCCCATAAATAATGTCCCTGAGATTTTTTTGTTTGTTTGTTTGTTTGTTTGTTTTTTTTTCCCGATACAGGGTTTCTCTGTGTAGCCTTGTGCCTTTCTTGGAACTCGCTTTGGAGACCAGGCTGGCCTTGAACTCACAGAGATCCTCCTGCCTCTGCCTCCCAAGTGCTGGGATTAAAGGCATGCACCACCACCGCCTGGCTGAGACTTATTATTATTAATTATGAAAGCTTGGCTTTAGCTTAGGCTTTTTTCCCAACTAGTTCTTATAACATCATTAACCCATATATTTTTTTAAATATGTCCTATTATGTGGCTTGTTAATTCTTCTTAGTACAGCACATCCAACTTGCTCTGAGTCTGCTGGCAAAACAGTGTGCCTAGCAGATTTCTCCTCCTAGTTTCTCTCTCTCTACCAGGAAGTCCTGCCTATTCCCTTCTGCCTAGATATTGGCCATTCAGCTTTTTAATGACAGCAATCACTGCAATACATCTTCACATGGTGTACAAATATCCCACAACAGTTTTGGAGTCGGGGCTGGGCTGAGAGCATAAATCTTCCCCACTCTTTTCTCTGTCACCATTTATCTCCCAAGTGACCTTATTTCTTAATGTTCCATAGTTCCTTTTCCATGCCAGTTTCCATGTGTCTCCTGTGTCTCCCCTTGCCACAACATTCCATCTTTAGCTGTATCTGGTTATTCATGGAGAAAACCACCTGTCCCCTTGTACTTATAAAAATCATGTGTGTTTAACTCTAGTTGTATTTTGCCCATGGCTTATCCTGGGCATTTATTAATTTAGAAAATATTTGTTATGTACCTTTCATAAGCTCAGTGCTGGGCTCAAACACGAAGACTTCCTGCTTCCAGGATATTTCAGATCTCATGGAAAAGCAGACATTAGCCAGTAGTTTTAATGAAAATAGCAGTTGTTTGTCATGCTAATAATGTTTACTTTTTCAGACAGAATACACCATAACGCTCTCCCTTGGGCTGCTGTCTCAACTTGACACTGTAAGCCTTCCACATTTGTCTACAAATAGTTCCATTGCACACCTCCAGAATCCTCCGTTTTGACACGAGGGGGGAAGTTTTCCAAGTTTTACATTTTTTTTTTCTCATTTATCTACCCGTATTGCTGAAGAATAAAGGAAACTGTTTTAAACAATTGGGAAGCTCTTGAATGGCATAGTAAAAGATAGCATGGGTCGTACTCCGGATGCGCAGTAAGGATGAAGGTTAGCATGCGTGGGATATCGCTAAAGTAAACCTGACAGGAAGGATTTGGAATCCCATAGAAGGAAAGAAGCAATTATATAGACCCTCTAAGGTCACTCCTGGTAACAATAAAGATTAGAAAGACATAGACACGACATGATACATCTCAGACACCCCTAGATATACTATGTGGCATGCTAAATGTTTTACAGTTAGCAAGTGATTTCATACTGAGTTTTTGTGTGCCTGGCTAGGGTGCTTTAGGCTGTGTTCTGAGGGATGAGAAGCCTATTCAGTGGTTTCATAGTGTGAAGGTGCCACCTAGTGGTTCAACTTGCACATTCTTATCCCAAATGATTTGGGTTTTTCAGCTGTTAATGTAAATGTTGATTTTCCTTTATAGGAAAGGCTTAAAATTAGGAATATGAGCAGGGGCCAAATTTTGGTAAACTCACTCATTGTGATGCCAATTCTTTTCTGTTTTCCTTATAGTGTTAGGGATTGAACACCTCACCCCCCCTCCCCCCCACACACACACACCACCCCCTATACACTAAGGAAGTGCTCTACCAACTGAGCTTCAGCTCTGGCTGCTTTTCTTGCTGAAGGGCAGCCTAGCCCCTGGGCTGAAAATTTCGTGGTTCTGCTTGTGTGTGTGTGTGTGTGTGTGTGTGTGTGTGTGTGTGTGTGTGTCTGAATTCGCCATCAAGAATTCACATCAGGCAGCCATCACTAGTGTAGTATTCCCTGGGGTCTTTCCCTGGCACATCTCTGCACCAAGGAGATGCAGCTGAAGGAGCAGAAACCAACTGGTAACACTGTAAGCTGGGAGTCTAGAGAGACAGACTGTAACCAGGAAATAAAGCAGTTCATTTGATTTAAATCCGGGGGCAAAAGGCTGAGGTGCCTGTTTAACACATCAAAGCTGGCCTGGCAGCCAGGTTCCTCCAGTATGCCTCAGTCTCTACCTGTTACTGGGTATGGCTGGCTGAGCCCACCCTCTACCCCCCAAATTTTCAGCTCAGGGGCTAGGCTGCCCTTCCCTTTATAATCTAGACATTTTGATTACTGCACTTTTTGTACTTTTGCCCTCTTGGCTGCTGCACCCTTGTCCTGTCTCCTACATGGCCCGGCTCAGTCTGGTCATATCCACTCTGGACTTTCCCAGATGTCCCTGCCTCTGACTATGCTCTCACACATATCTACAATAAACTTTCTCCTCCACCACACCTAGGCCCCTCCCCTCCCTTCCCTTCCCTCATCTTCCTCTCTCTCTCTCTCTCTCTCTCTCTCTCTCTCTCTCTCTCTCTCTCCCCCTCCCTTCCTCTCTCCCTCCCTCCCTCTCTCCCTCCCTCCCTTTCTTATTCATCTGGTGCAGAACTGCTGAGTTGCTTATTTAACTTCTCAAAGCAGATCTGGCTGCCAGGTTCTCCCAGCATCCCTCAGTCCCTTCTTGTTAGAAGGTATGGTTGGTATACCCTGCCCTCTACCCTGAACTCTTCAGCACAAGGGGCTGGGCTGTTCTTCCCTGTATATTCCAACCCATTTTGGTTACCTGTGGGCCTCCTGGCTGCTGCATCTGGTTCCCCTCTCTCTCCTCTCCTGTCCCTTCCTCCTCTCCTTACATGGCTCCACTCTGGACTCTCCCAGATGTCCCTGCCTCTGGCTATGCTCTGACACATATCTACAGTAAACTTTCTCCTCCACCATACATACCTAGGAGCAGTCATGTCCTTTCCTTTCCTTTCGTTTGTTTGTTTGTTTCTTCAATCAGTAGCCTCCTAACCTGCACCACACACAGTTTATAAGCAACGGTGTGTACACATATCTGTTGCAGGATCTTTCTATGTGCCAATCACTGTCCACAGCACTTTATACCCAGCAACCCACGATTAATAACGTTACTCCTATCTTAAAGACAAAGAGACAGGGACTGGAGAGATGGCTCAGTAGTTAAGAGTACTTGCTGTTCATGTAGATGACCCAGGTTTGGTTCCCAGTACCCACGTGGCAGCTCACACTGTCTAGAATTATTTACAAGGGATCCAACTCCTTCTTCGGGACTCCACGGGCACTGCATACACATGGTGCACTTGCATGCAGGCAAAATACTCACACACATAAAATATAAATGTGTGACATCTTTAAAGAAGAAATAATCTCAAGAATTTAGGCTAATTGCCATCTCTTTCACATAGACGGGCATGACTGGACCAAGGAGGCCTTTGACCCAAGTCTTTTTCAACAGATCTGAAGTACAGAATTAATTATGTCTCCTTTGCTCATGGGAAAATGGGCTCCACATAAACCCCTACTTAAAAGTCTCAGTAATATTTGAGTCTGTTTCCACTAGCAGAGACTGACTCATTTCTTTTACCATATGAAAGACTCAAATTTTTGTGATAAATTTTTTGTTGTTGTTGTTTGTTTTGGTAACACGATGACATATTTCTTATTTTGTTAGCCACTCTGGAAGAAAGAGAGGTTCCTGCCAATGGGTGTGATAAGAAGTGGCTGGAGGCCGACTCTATGTGTGCATAACTTAGCTCTCCTATCTCTCTGTTCTAAACACTGGAGCATACTTGCTCAGTGAGCTTGTTGTATTGGGGAAAGGTCTCTGTCAATGCCTCTGTGGTGAGATGAAGCACGTGGGTCCCTAGTGGGAGAAGAGGTCACGGGTCCTGAGCTTTCTGGAATGCCGAGCATTCCTACTCACACTATAGAGGTGAAAACACATGGCCAGTGCTTCAGGCTTATGTAACAGTCCCTGGAGTGGAGGAGAATAAAGGGACTTCCTTAATGACCAGACTTGCCTCTGCCTCTAGTGCCCCAAACATCTATTTTGCTGACAGCACCTTGAGGGTATGGAGATTTCCTGGCGTTTACAGGGCTATGAAACCGTAGCAGAGTCATCATGAGCACCCTCTCTCCTGCTTCCCAAAGCATGTCCCCAACTCTGCAGTAATGGCTCTGATCAAATCCGTTTCATTTTCTCCTAAAATTCCTAACAAGGTTAATTTCATACCAGAAACAATACATAGTACCTCTCATCATCATTAACTTGGATAAACATGAGATGACTCTGGATGGAAAACAGCGATTTATTTTAATGAGGAAAGTCCTAAGTTTGGTGGTTTTTAGTTTGAGGACACTGGTTCTCTAGTTGTTGGTGAGAATCAGGGAAATGGAGAATTCCCTGGAGAGAGATGCCTTCTCTTTCCACTAGGGAGCATCTCCCTTCTCCGTGGCCTCCTTTAACTTTAAAAACCCAAATTATAAATTTCGTACTTCCTTCCATATTATCACTTCCTAGTGAAGGCTAGATGGAACATAAATTTACCTTGTTGGCAATTATCTTATTCTTCATCTGGAACACTCCTAAAGTACGTCTTCACAAGAATGTAACAATGAGATCTTGCATTGACATGTGCCCCAAAGAATCATACTTTTGTCAGTAAATTTCAAAACAGAGACAATAAGAAAAGAGAACCAGACTTTGGTTTTCATTCAACGAATGCTTCAGGGATGTAGAGGTGTGCTCACCATCTATTTTCTGTTTCCACTGGCAGGTGATAAAGGATGCCATTGTGGAGAGCATTGAATACAGAAGACAGAACCCATCTCGTTGCTCTGTTTCCCTGAGTAATGTCGAGGCAAGGAAATTCTTCAACAAGGAGTTCCTCAGTAAACCCACGGCGTAGGCTGTGTGCTGGAAAGATCAAGCCATTTGGATTCCAAGCTGACTGGCGTCAAGAGCAATTTAGAGATCGTCTTACTGAGCATAAGAGACTGGCTAGCACTCAGAGTTGCAGTGGTTTAGCTGTGTGTTGGGTGGGAAGTGGTGTTGGTTATGTAATCCGTAGCAACGGTTTGTGTCAGTATGAACTTCCTGACATAAGCATAGGGATATATACTGTATTTTAAACATTCCTCACCAACTTTTTTTTTTTTTAACCTGTACTTATACATATCTATCTCTATATATATAAATGTGGTTTTCTTTTTAAAATATTTAATAGTTCAGCTCAGTAAGGCTTCCCATTGTGTGTGATTGTTATTCACAAAGTAGATTTGTTCATACCATGATACAACACTATTTTTTATTTAAGGATTCATATATACACATATGAAATAAATACTTTGATGTACAAACTACCACGAGAGACCCGAGTCTGTCTTTCTTTTTACTATCTTTTAAAAATCTTATTGTATGAGTGTGCTGTGTATGATTTGTGTGTGTGTGTGTGTGTGTGTGTGTGTGTGTGTGTGTGTGCGCGCACCTTTATGTGTATGATTGCAGATATATATACCATGAAGTGTGCATGGAGGTCAGAGGACAACTCAGAGTTAGTCTTAACTTTCCACATTATTTGAGACAGGATTTTTGTTGTTGTTGTTGTTGTTTGTAGCTATGTATGCTAGGCAGCTACCCTTGAGTTTCCAGGGCCTGACCTGTCTCTTCCTCCCATCCACCATAAGGTGCTAGGTTTACAGACACACATTGCCAAGGCTGGCTTCACATGGGGACCAAAACACACCTCCTTATGCTTCTGTAGTGAACACTTTACCCCCTGAATCATCTCCCTGGCACTTGTTATTTTTTCAAGGAAATATTTTACTTTTACTATGAAAAGTTTTAAGATTCACTAATTTTAAGCAACACAAATATGAAAATTACATTGTTCTTCAATATTAATTTTAATTTAATTATGTGTGTGTGTGGTATGTGTACATAAATACAGGTGCCCGCCCACAGAGGTCAGAGTTACACCCGTGCAGCCAGAGTTACACATGGTTGTGAGCCACTTAACATGAATGCTGGGAATTGAACTAGGATCCTCTGAATGAGCAGTATGTGCTCTTAACTGTGGAAACCCTGTGAAACTGATCTTTTAATTGTTTTTTTTTTTCTTCAAAGGGAAAGTGTATATAGTTTGTTTAGTAAGTGGCATTAATTTATAATGATTTGTACAAAAATGGGTAACAGCTTCTAATATAGCTCTTTACTCTGTTGATGTTATCCTGGACTCCTCACCCAACCAGAATAGCTGATCCCCGGGCAGTGCTGAGGGCTGTGTCTGGCTTGAGTCAGTGCTCAGGGACAGCCTTTGCTGCAAGCCCCTGGTTTCAGGAGCAGCTGGACTGTATCCTTCTAAGATCACCTTCCAAACGTAGTGTCTCCCTCTGCTTCCTCTGCTCTCTATTAATTTTTCTTTGAGTTAACTTTAAGCTCTGTTCTTTTATTCTGCAATTTTCTTTCCTTTCATACGCTTTCCTATGATCAAAGGAAAAAAGTAATAAAGAAAAATCTCAAGGGTTGATAGTTTTTAGAAGTTGATTTATGCAAAAGACAAATAAATGAGTGGCCACTGTACCCCTTAGCATGCTGCAGAGTCTGGGAGGCCTAGTATTGATTAACACTGGAAAAACTACCTGCCTGGGGGACTCGAGAGATGTATTAGTTACTTTTCTTATCATTATGCAAAATACCTGCCACAAACAGTGTAAAGGATTGGCTTAGACTCTTGGTGGCTTGTTGGGTTGTTGGAATATCATGATGTCAGGAGCATGTCAATCAGAAGGGCTTTCACTTCCTGGCACACAGGTGATAGAAAGGCTCCCAGGACATGATATAGTCCCCAAGGACACACTCCCAGTGACCTTGTTCATCCACACAGCCCCCACCTCATAACATTTCTAGAACCTCCAAAAATAGTACCACTAGCTGCAAACCATCCTTTTGTGGGATGCTTCGGATCTGGACCATAATTAGTTTTATTAACCAATAATAAACAAGCCGAGTATGTCAGAGAGAATGGAAAAGGGATGAGAGGTGTTGGACTTGCATGACTTTAGATGGGCCTTGGAGAGCCACATTGGAAAAGTGACATGAAAGCAAAGATGTGACCTGAGAGCATCCAGGGAAGAGTATCTCCAAAGGGGTTGAGCACAGGCCAGTAGTCCGCAGTGAAGCCTCACGTATGCATTGGGAACCAGGAGGGGCCTAGTATAGAAAACTGTATTTGTTCAAAACTTGACAGTACCGTTTATTTTTGTGGTGCTGTAGAGCACCTCAGGGCAACACTGTTGTTTCTATTTCATTTATTCTTTTGAATATCCCTGTGAAGGAGCACAGCCACATAGTTATTAAACTTTCCTAAAATTCCTTGAGTTAATGTCTGAACTGGGGTCATTTGCCTTGTGGTTTTTATGTCGCACTCAATGGAAGTGAATGAGATGAACATGTTGAAGATCACTGTGTTGAGTCTAGACCCACCCACATATACGTGTTCATATACTTTCAATTACAGTAACTTATGTAGCTTTGCCAATTTGTTCATCTGTGTATTTCCTAGAAAGTCTATTTTATAAAAAGAAATACAACTTGATAACACATTTTTATAAGAGTACTTGTATACTAGGATTCCCAGGAAGCCTACTTTATAAAAAACAAACAAACAAACAAAAAACCCCACAACTTGATGACATTTTTTGTACTACATGTTTTTTCTTTATTAAAATTTTTTATTCATTTTTACATACCAAGAACAGATCCCCCTCTCATCCCTTCTCCCACTCCCCACTCCAGCCTTTCTTCCAACAACCCACCCCCATTCCCTTCTCCCAGAAGGTAAGGCTTCCCTTGGGGGTACAGCAAAGCCTGGTACATAGGGGCAGGTCCAAGCCCCTCCCCCCAGCATCAAGGCTGTGCAAGGTGTTTTACCATAGGTAATGAGCTCCAAAAAGCCAGTTCATGCACCAGGAATAGATCCTGATCCTACTGCCAGGGGTCTTTAAACAGAACAACCTATACAACTGTCTTGCTTATGCAGAGGGCCTAGTCTAGTCTCATACAGGCTCCACAGGTGTTGGTTTAAAGTTCATGAGTTCCCTTATGTTCTCATCCCCCATCCCTTACTCTCTCTATTGCCCCCCTCCACAGTGTCCTCAGGATATCTTTGATGATACATTTTTATAAGAGTAGTGATTTACTGAGATAACTGAGATGCTAGTTAAAAGTAACAACTTCAATGGCGAAGATCAAAAATCTCTCGATACCCGCTATAACACCCCAGAACAACCCAGCTTCACTTCCAGGATCATCTTGCCTGAGGTGCACTACCTGAATCTAGTCACACAGAGGTACCAGGCAAACCCAAACTGGAGGAAATGCAGAGGGTAACTAGCTCTCAGAACTGTTAAGCCAGTGAAGTCAAGGGAAAGTTGAAGAACTTTTTTTTTTTTTTAAAAAATTCAAGAGATGTGATAACTGAAAACCATGTGGCTCTGAACTGAATTTTTCCCGCTAATGATGTCAATGGGACAATCACTGGAACCTGCGAGGGTCAGAGGCTTTGATCATGTATTAAAGCGGACATCATCATTTTAAAAATGTGTTTGAGACAGCGTCTCTCAGTGTAGCCCAGGCTACCCTCATTGAAGCCAAGGCTGACCTTGGAGTTGCAATCATCCTGCCTTAGCCTCCACTGTGCAAGGATTACAGATGTACGTCACCACACTCAGATCAATATTCTACTGGCTTTCATAGCTGTATTGCAGCTTTGTAGCAGATTATCCTTATTTTAATAGATACACATCATCCAGAAGGTTAGGACCTGGGCTTAGCAACGTGTTTCTAAAAGGAAAAGATGTGTGTGTGTGTGTGTGTGTGTGTGTGTGTGTGTGTGTGTGTGTGTGTGTTGTGACCAAATGTCTCTACATCTTAGTTGAAAGTTCTCTGAGCTTGACATTGGTTCAAAAATAGCACAAATGATTCAAAATGTTGGTAATACATTTCAGTCTGAGGATTCTCTCAGAATTAAAAGGGATTTATATCAGTGTTTCCTTTGCTCATATCAATAGTTTTTTCTTTAACCACTCTAAATGATCAATGTAAGTTATAATTTTTCTATATTGAAAAAAAACTCAAGAAATAAATCATTGAATAACATTTCCACAGAATTTATCTCCATGATTTTTCAATACTCTTTCTAATAGTTCAAGGTGATTATTTTATGACATTCTGGATGTTTTGTGCCTATTTACAACTCCAGTTAATGTCATCTTTGGCTATATGTGTCTAAAAAACTAAATATGAAACGTCAAACAATAAATGAACAATAAAGTAAATAAATTAGAGTGAGTGGGAAAATTCCTTTGTGGGGGGGTTGGACTCTAGACAGTGCAGGTCTATGGCATTTATTGTTTCTCATCCACATCAGATGCCATGTTTGGCATGAATAACTAGAATTCCTCCAGATCCCCTTCACTAAACTGTGGTGCCCATCCTCCAGGTATTGTGATACTTATTTCATTTCTCTGAGAATTGCTTTAACCTGATCACATTGACTTGGGTTGTTATGATGGCCTTCTTAGAAACCTATAACCATGCTTAACTGAAGTGGGACACAGAGGCCACAGTATCTGAAGATGGGGCCATTCTCTGACGTCTTTCACGGTTCAGAATTCTCTCTGAGTTAAGACTTCAGTAAATCTACCTCTTTGACTTATCTCTCTTTTTATTTAATTGAATTTATTTTATTTTCAGGCTCAACAAAGTATACTCCTTTAACATATTACTCAACAAAACCCTTAGTTTTTTTTTTTTTTTTCTAGAGAATTTGACCTAAGATGGACCAAAGCTCATGAGATTTGATATTGTGTCAAACAGTTTACAACCTTGTGAAAGGGAAAGTAAAGAAAAAAACAAAACAAAAACATAACTCATGAAGTAAATGACAAATGCATCGCAGTTGTGGATTGTTTTTTAAAACTAGGTAATATGAGGAATTCTCATGATGCCTCAGCCTTTAGGCTGAATATGTAAAAGATAAACCAAATTGCAAATGGGATTTAGGAGACAGGTTATTTCTCTTCCAAATTGAGCTTATTTTTTCCTTTTGGATTCTACATCTTTCAGTGCATTTTAACATTACTTTAGGGACTTGGGACACTGACTCACTGACATATCAGTTTAAGAAACTCTACAACTTCAAAATATCTTTTTTCAAAGTGAGTTGTTCATATGCTGCAACAAGCCCAGTTGGATCAGATGAAATGGAACAAAAACAAACAGAGAATTCTGCGTTGAAATCCAACAACCGGAGTGTGAACTGAAAGGAGATGCATAGCTCGCTCTCTGAAGGGAGACTTCATCTATACTGCCTAAGGAAAAATGACTTCTCTGACCCCTGTGATCAAATGCCTGAGAAGAATTTGTTCTGGCTCATGGCTCGAGAGGACATAGCCCATCATAGTGAGAAGGCATGGCTGGATTTGGCTCAGTGGCTTGTGACCATGTTGATGGTCCAGAAAGCTCTCACAAGTCCAGTCTCTCAACAGCCCACTTTCTCTAATAAGCCTTCACCACAGAAAGGTCCTATAATCCACCCCACCCCCACCCCACCCCGCACCCCGCTCCGCCCAGTACACCACCATCTGGGAACCCAGTACTTAAACACATGAACCCATAGGATATTTCATATAAACTGGAACGGAGGGCTAGAATCAAGCTTAGAAAAATTTAATAAGATTATTCTGTAGAGTGTTTCTAAGGGAGTCTTTCAACACAGAGGTGACAGCATTTTAATAGTCATCTCTGAATAGCTTGATTTGAAAACACATTCTTCATACTGCCTCTCTCCCTCCCAGAATTCCTGGCAGACCCGGCCTTTGAATCATGTTCTGTTCAGTGATGAATCTGGACCCACTTTAATTTCCTGCTCAGTTTCATGGGTCGGTCACACGAGTGGATCAGAGTTGAGGTGGGGTGAAAAATCACTCCTAGGTCTCTTGTGACAGTGGGATTAGACATGATACAGTTACAAATAAGGAAAGTCTCCCTGCTCGTTAGATTTGTTCAAAAGAGAAATGAAAACCATGATTAATTCCTTGTCCTGGTGATTATCACTTATTTATAGGATGTGACTTCAAGGGTTCCATTTACTCGGTGATTTCCTGGTACTTTCCAACTCAGAGTATAAACTTCTTCAGTTCTGTTTATATTTTAAAGAGGATGTCTATTAACATGCAGAAACAGATCTAGGAGGGTGGCTTCTCAGCTTAATCAATTGGCCAGGGAGGGAGCTGTTTTAGGGAGACCCCACCCTTTACCTAGCTGCTAAAAACCATTATACAAATTACATCTGTAATTTGAATATAGCACCTGCTCTGATCTAAGGAGCTTTTTAGTGACCATAACTACCCATAATGTTTAGACTGGGATAATTTCTGTGTTTCCATACTGAGTAAGGACATGAAGAAGGTATTAAGTAAAATGCCTTCATACTAAAATTATAGTATAAATACCTATGGCTGAACAAGCCCCTCACACCCACTGCCAATGCAACTTTTGGCTGATTTCTTTCACTGTCAAACTTTCCTTCTTACCATATCCTGATCATTAATTGCACTCTACTCACTCATAATTCACTTATTTTTCTCTTCTGGCTAGTTCTTCAAGAGAGAGTTGTGCTATTGTCCCCCAGAGTTTGAAGCTCCAAAGCTCCTCTGCTGAACTGAAAATGACTCAGTTTTTGCTGGGGATGTCTTTCTGTATTCTGTGAATGTGTTGTTGTTCTGATAAATAAAATGCTGATTGGCCAGTAGCCAGGCAGAAAGTATAGTATAGGCAGGACAAGAGAGAGGAGAATTCTGGGAAGAAGAAGGCTGAGTCAGGAGATGCTGCCAGCCGCTACCACCATGAGAAGCAAGATGTAAAGTACCAGTAAGCCACAAGCCATGTGGCAACTTATAGATGAATAGAAATGGGTTAATTTAAGATATAAAAACTAGATAACAAGAAACCTGCCACGGCCAAACAGTTTATAAGTAATTTAAGTCTCTGTGTGTTTACTTGTGTCTGAGAGGCTGTGGGCCCTACAGTCTATTTCTGTCACTATGAGTGTACCATAACTCTGTGCTCTATATTTCCACACAGGAAATGGTAAATCCATCTTTTCTGATCCAGCCTGTGTGCTCTAAGTACCTAGTTTAGGCACTAGCAACTTTGTGTTATTACAGGCACCATGCTGAACTGGCATTATAAGCATATCCAAGGACATGGTGATAAAATTCACAGCTCATGGGAATTAATGACATGACTCTCTTAGGTATAATGCTAGGGAAAAATGTCACCAATAGTTGATGATCACAATATGGCAGAAGACTCTGCCCTTGTGGGTGTCATTGGAGCATTTTGCCAATCCCCAATCCAGCTTCAAAACTGCTCTCAAAGTGTCCTTTCAGACAATCAGATTTCATAGCCAGTGAGATGGCTCAGTTGGCGAAAGTACACTTGCTCAGCACGTCTGACAACTTGAGTTTGATTCCTGGAACCCATGGTAGAAGGAGAAAATAGGCTTAGGAAAAGCACAAGATTCAGAGCTATGAGTGTAGCCTTGGGTCAGAGTAACTGCCAAAGCGAAGGTTCTGGATTTACTCCCCAGGAACAAAACAAAAGATTTTTAATTCTTTTAAATGAAAAATTGATGGCCATTTATTTATTTACAAGTTTCCAGTGGATTTTCATTCACTTAGAAAAAGTCAAAACTCCAAGGACACATAGTTGCCTCGCTGCTGCCTGATCTCTGCTGTTTTACCATGACCTTTTTCCTGCCTTCCCCCATCACTCTCATGCCCTCCTGCATTTTGCATTCTAGCTCACAATCCACATTATTTTCTCATAATTCCTGCCTTTGTTTCCATCGGTTACACCATCAGCACCATGCTTTTCTCATCCCCATCCCATTGCCCTGAAGATGCACCTCTGTATAAAGGCATCACTTCATTAGTTTTAGAATCTTCCTTCCTGTATTTCCTTGCTTTCCCATCTGAGACAGGACTGGGCACACCAACATTAACATTGCTCTTTGTTATTATTGTTGTCGTTAATTAAACGAGAGAAGTTTTTTTTTTTTTTAAAGCATTTAAAATTAGCTGTCTGATGTGTTCGGTACAGAAACAAAAAGAGTTCTGGTCTCATTGGTTGCCATGGTATCCTCCAAGTTTGTGAAGAGAGTAAATGACCAAGCTTCAGAGACTTCTCTGATGTTAAACTTTTTCATTTCCTGCAAGAAATGTTGAATTTTGACTACTCATGTCATTATTTTTAAGTGGCAGGAACCTCATCCCCCATAACTGGGCCCCCAATCCAATCTCAGTAGCTTTGCTAAAGCTTCTTGCAGCTTGGGCTCAGCTTGCCTTCCACACCAGCTGTGGTGTATAGCTAGTGTCTGTGCTACTCAAGATGTTTGAAATTCGAAGTTCTCCCAACATTCCACATGATCAGGGCCTAATTCATCAAAATGAGTTATTGGCAACACAATGAACGTTCTTTGTGTGAATTATAGCAGCCCTTGTTAATTGCCTGAAATCTGCAAACCTGCAGGAAACATTTACAATAAATTGATTTTTTTCCCAGACGTTGCCTTAGTAATAAATAAATCCTCCTGGCGATTAATAAGTATCCCTTTTGATTTTGTTCCTTTTTAATTAAAAACATGAGGACAATCAAGAGGAATCCCAAAACCACATCTGGCAAAATGCAACAGTGCAACCACAAAACAGGCCTGAGGCTTCTCCCTCTAATCACCATTGTTGAGACCATCTCAGTTGCAAATGATAGGAACAGAATTCTGTTAAGTAGACAAAGGAGGCATTTTTTACTTTATGTAACTAGTAGTGTCCAGTCTCAGGTTTGATCAGAAAAGAATGTGATACATGCCATTAGTATCTTTTCCTCCTTCATCTCTGGAACTCCTTGCCTTGGAATCTTTCTATTAAGCTTACTTCGGTTCACAAAGAGCTAATCATTCACATCAATCTACATAAAATCTACAGTTTGTGGACCCAGACAAAGATTTTTCTTTCTACACATTGCCTTTCAGAGCTGAACCCTGAAGTGTCTACTGTCTACTAGATACACCCACTTATGCTATAAGTGGAATAGACATTGGGGTGAAGTGGGAATGGATTGCTTTTGAGTACCTACTATGTGCAAGGTATTGTCCTTAGAACTAGTGATCAAATACATGAAAAAGAAATAAGTTCCCTCAAGTACTAAAATGTACATGGAAGATTTTAGCACTGGAAGACAGCATTCGACCAACAAATTTTCAATAATAATTTTATATTGAAATCATGCCTTTAAAAAAGAAAAGGAACTTAATGCCATCCCCATAACCAGAAAGCTACTGCAAGAACTTAGTAAGTACCTGCTCTTTTCTCTGTCATCAGGCAGTCTGGATCTCTCAAAATCAGTGCTGACTCCTTTTCCTCAAACCCTTATCTTTTCAAAGCAAAGTAAAACTTCTGCTTTGAAAAAAAAAAGAAAGAAAAATATTAATCAGAATACAGCAATGGTGGTGTCTTCAGCTGTTTTTATGGGAGAGATCAGGCAAGGATGTTTTAAAATAACCAAGAGGTGAGCAGCAGTAACATCCAGGTCCATGGATTGTGTTATGACTTCTTATTTACACTTCAGAAAAATCCAAAGTAAAAAATAAGACTACTGAGCTCAGAGACATATATATTCTAAAAACTTCACCAGTTAGGCAAAATTGGGCATATAAAAATGGTTAAGGTCTGGGAGTGTGGTATAGTTGGTAGAGTGCTTGCCTTGCATGTGGGAAGCCAGGTTTCAGTCCCAGTACTGTGTAAACTAAGCATGGTGACATGCACCTTCAACCCAGAACTGAAGAGGCAGAGGCAGAAGATGAGAAATTGAAGGTTATCCTTAGCTACACAGTGAGTTTCAGAACAGCCTGATATTTACCAGGCCCTGTCTTAAAAACAGCAAAGATCTCATGGAAGGCATGTGCAAGACACTTGGATTCTCTAGATTGAGCTCTATATGAACTTTAAAGTATTTTCATGCTTTAAAAACTGGTTGATTCTGAAGTCCTTCTCAAAGTAATTAATTTTCATACTTTTTAACATTCAATGTTGTCAGAATGAATGATGCAAAGAGGACAAAATTAAATTGTAGAATGATAATTTATATTACTCAAATTATAGGAGGACATTATAAATAACCTTATCTGAAAAGAGACAAAAGGTTTATTCTTTAATGACTTATGTGTCAATATTGGTAAATCCCATTAAGCAACTTTGAAAATGCCTAGTGATACAGAGTAATGATTTATTTTCTAGCCTGTGCAATCTGTGATTAGATTAAAATCTTTCTGATCAGTAAACAGTCTCTAAGTGCAGTTGGCATAACCTTGGCAGCCAGTGGGACAAATATGTGAAGAGAAAGAACCCAAAGAGTTTCTGACTTGAGCTGGTTAGCATTGGTACTCTTTGATTTAATAAGAACAAAAGAAACACCTACCTAAATTTTACCCTAGAAAAATTTGGTTCTTGTCATTTATACTTAAAAATGCAAAATACTCGTAAGGAGAACAGTAAAAGTAGCTAACATTAGTGGTTCCATATAGTATATTCATAGTGGTTACTATAGCTAACATTAATGGTTCATGATAGTAGATACATTGTGGTTACTATATGGGAGCCACTTTTCTGGGTGCTTTGCATCTTGATTTATTTTAATGCTCAGTAGCCCTGTGAAACGCTATTATTGTTAATCTGTATTGCAGAGGGGAACAGAGGTGACCAGAAGAGAGAAACTTCCCCTGCTCTACATTGCTTCCTTGAGAATTGCCCATTTCCTCTCCACCAGAGAGCCAATGCAGTTTTTACTGAACAGAGTCGTTCTGTTCTGTTCCACCACCCTTAAAATGTGTGAGGTCTCCATAGAAACTTATTTAATTGCCTAGAACTTAGTATCATCTTCATCCTGGATTGTGTCTCTCAGGAGGAGAGAGTTTATATTACATTTCCTGCAGAGAAACAAGAGGCTTTTCTTTGTCTGAAGGGAGTTTGGGATTTATGCAAGAGGATGGGATAAATATTTGGAGGAGGTCTGATTGAAATCTAATTGTTGAAGCAAATCCACCCATTTAAATGGCTTCCTAGTGTCTGGCTTTCGAGGCAAGGGTACTTAAGCTAATTGTATTAAATATTCAAAACTATGAACTGGCAAGGGATAGAACAATTAATTGGACATAATTTCCCAGGATGGTCATAGGCCACAAGATGTATCAAACAGCCTTTGAAAAGAGATGGGAGAAGAAAATGAAGTAAAATTCAAATGATTTTACTAACTCCCACAGTAACACCAGACATAAAATGTTACAAGCAAATAGGGCAACATGGCTTGCCCCAGAGATGAGTGCTTTGGGCCAAATAAAACGCTGGTGTGTCAAGCCGATTGGAAGACCGTTATTTTCCTGTGGAAATTTGTTTTTGAGTAGCTGAAGATGACCTTACTCTTCTAACCCTCCTGCCTGTGCTGGGACTACAGGATTCTGCCACCACGCCTAGTTTATATGGAATTAAGGCTTGAATGGAGGGCTTCCTGAAAGGTGGGCAAGCCCTCCACCAATCGAGCTGCATCCCCAGCTATGAAATTTTCTCTCTAACAGCCGCAGATGCTCCAATATCCTTACAGGATAGCTTGAAAATAAAAAAAAAAAAAATTAAAAAGGGAAACACTTTAAGTCATGTCATTAAATAGGTGATCAAATGCTAATCAGCATCATCTTTTTCCATTAAGCATTACTTAATCTTAACTAATTACAGAAGCAAATAAATAGAACACTTCATCCTGGGATCTTTCCTCCTGGGACAGACAAGCTGGCGCTCAGGGTGGGAGTCGGTTTCCCACATGTGCATCAGGAAGAACTTCATCGTTTCCTGGTGGTGGCATACATACTTAACCTGCTTTCTCCCTCTTGAGATTGCTCACTTCCACATGACAGTCGGTGGTGAAAAGAGGTGAGCACTTTCAGGCAACTCATTCTTAAAGTCCAGCAAAAACGCACATGCTTCCAGAGACTTTCAAGTAATATGACTGTGGCTGCAGTTCCAGACACTAGCCCTAAGATTAAATAACAATTTGGCTACTCAGAAATACCCAATGACATTTTAGTCTATTAGTCTCTTGCTTACACATATGGACATATAGACAACTCTTCTAAATAGTTTTCTTTTTTTAATTAAACACAGATTTTTTTATTACAATGTATTCTGATTGTAACTTCCCCTCCCCAACAAGATTAGTGTTCTTTTCTTCCTTCCTTCCTGTTGTTTTTTTTTTGTTTGTTTGTTTGTTTTGTTTTGTTTTGGTGTTCCCTGTTTTGGTTTTTTAGAGACAGAGTTTCTGAGTGTAATAATCCTGGCTGTCCTGGAGCTCGTTTTGTAGACCAGGCTGGACTTGAACTCACTAGAGACCCACTGCCTGCCTCTGCTTCCCAAGTGCTGGGATTAAAGGCATGCACCACCACTGCCTGGCTTAGTTTTCTTTTATAGTTAAAACCAAGTGGATAATGTTGAAGAAGAAAAACTTTTCTATTGTTTTCTTTTTTTTTTTTCTTTTTAATAATATGAGAAACTCAAAGTTCTGGCTTTTTAAAAAAAATTTACATGGAATCATTTTAGTAACTAGTAAATAATACAAATAATAGGTATTTTCCCCCTTTATTTTCTTTTTTTCTGTTGGGGATAGTCTTATATAGTCCATGTAGCGTGAGCTGGCTAGTTTTCACTTCAGTTTGACACAAGCTAGGGTCATCTGGGAAGAAATAATATTAATATTAATCCAGAAAATGCCTGAATAGGAGTGGCCTGTAGGCAAGTCTGTTGAGCATTTTCTTGATTGGTGATTGATGTGAGGGGGCCCAGCTCATTGTGGATGATGTGAATCTTGGGCACTTGATTCTGTGATCTTGATGGCATAAGAAAGCAGGCTGAGCAAGCCATGGGATGCAAACCAGTCAACAGAGCTCTTATATGACTTCTACTTCAGTTCCTGCCTCTAGGTTTCTGCCTCGAGTTCTTGCCCTGAGTTTTCTCAGTGATGGGGTATGACTTGAGAATTGTAAGCTGAAAGAAATTCTTTCTTTCCTAAGTTACCATTGATTGTGCATTTTATCTCAGCAATAGAAACATAAGTATGACATAGCCCAAGCTGACTTTCAATTTACAGTGTAGGCAGGGATAACCAGGAGCTCCTGATTCTCTTGCCTCTAACCCACTAAGTGCAGTCATTACAGGCAGGTTCCATCCTACTTGGATAAATACTACTTCTAGAAGTACTTTTTTCTCAGAATTATTATAGAGAAGTTCATAATGCTGAAGCTATTTTATGACCTTGGGTAGGTTGCCATAAATACTATCTTTCAAGAAACCATGTATGTTGACAACTTTTCAGCTCATTTTGGTCTATGTATTTGTGTATGTGAAAGTACATATTTTGATTTATTCTATCTTTGGTTCGTTCACTGATTCATGGTAAGAATCTGGTTTCCTAGTCAGTGTTGTAAGACATGTGAGAGCTTACTGGGTTCATCCTGGGAGATTCTGTTTCAGCTGGGCTTTCCCCCATCCACTCTCATCTACATGTCAGACATCAGAGTATCCAATTCTAGTTGGAGTTTCACTGATTTCACTCAAAGCAGCAGTTAGAATGATTCACCAGGAAGTCAGCACAAGATGGGTTATCTTCTAAACTAAAAGTGTAAGGCAGAGAAACAAAGATTACAAAGTTTTGCTCTCAGCATACAAGCTTGGTTTCAAGCTTCAAATTAGGTTACCTCCCTGCCCTAGGGGGTTCTGCTTGCAAACCTTTTAAATAATTTATAAAAATTAAATGCCCTGAAAAGTGGATTATGCTGTATTTATGTAACTTACACTTTCTTAGCCCCACATTTTAGGTGAGTGATTTGAGACATTTTCTAAAGTCATCCTGCATTCCATTTCACCCGATTTTCCCTTGATTAGCAAATCAGTTTTGTGTAACATGCAGTGAGTCAATCGTCTTAGCAAGAGGAGAGTCTGGCCAAAGGATGACAGATATCTAATGTGCACTCCAAGAGTCATTATGAGGATTAGCACAGATGAAACATTTAGAGCTGAGTCCAGCAGAACATGGAGCATCCATTCAGTCAGTTATAAATAATTACTGTTACTACTACTATTAGAGATTACTCTGGACTCACTTTTTAGGGTGTCACTGCCCAACAATATGGAAACTAAGCAATGTAAGCATGACACAGGGACCTAACAAGAAGGATGAGTTTTCACTGTAACCCACACAGTTCTCTGACATATATAATGGTTTCAATCAGTGATATTCAAAATCAGTTTTAGAACTCTTTGTATTCATCTGTTACCGGGCACCTGTGATGGTATAAGGTGATAAGACAGGCATATAAATTACGTTGTGTATAATTCCTTTGGTCCTCTTTTTTCATCTTTCTCATACGAAAAAAAAGCACAAGAAGGTTTTAATTTAGTGACTCAGGTTCACACAACTAGAGAATGACATAACTGGGTTAATGCATTTTGAAATAAACTGTTGTGGGATATTTGTGCATGGTGTCAACATGTGTCACTGTGATTGGTTTAATAAAGAGCTGAATGGCCAGTAGTTTGCAGGAGAGAATAGGGGGGACTTCCAGGCAGAGAGAGGAAGTGGTAAGGGATGAACCTAGGCACCAGCAGACTTGCAGCCAGTTGAGAATGCTGTACTGAAGAAAGGTAAAAGTTATGTAGTAGAAGACAGATTAACAAAAACATGTCAATTTAACTTATAAGAGCTAGTTGGGGACAAGCCTAAGCTAAAGGCCAAACTTTCATAATTAATAATAAGTCTCTGTGTTGTTAATTTTGGGACTGGCAATCCAAGAAAGTCCAAAAAGAAAGTCAGACTACAAAAAAGTAGTATAATATTATCTGATAATTTCTATTTAGTTACTTTAGCACATATTTTCAATGGTGTGAGTCCTGATGGTGCTCATTAAATCTTCAGTGAAGTTCAGACTGAATTCTACTTCCCAAAAGTCAGGGTGCACAACCCTTTGGACTCAAAAAGTTTATCCATGATGGCTGGAGTATTGGGCCTCTGAAGATACACATTTTATGTGTCTGATTAAAGATTTTTTAAGATGGAGTTATTCTTATGGCTTATCTGACTAGGTTCCATGGAAACACATGGATCTGTTTTTATTTTTCATTTTATGTGTGTGGGTGTTTTGCACATGACATGTTTGAAGTTTCCAAGGTGGCCAGAAGAGGGCACTGCATCCCCTGGAACTGGAGTTACAGCCTTCCACTTCCCTCTGGGAGAATAGCCATGCTCTTAAAGGCTGAGCAGCCCCTCTAACCACACAACGGTCTTATTAAATGAAAGGAAAGCATGAAAGCCAGAGAAGAGAGGAAATAAGCAGAGATCTCAGAGTGTATTACCAAGATAGAAAAGACTTATTGGAACACAGATTTTAGACCAGTGGGTCTCAACCTTTCTAAAGCTGAGACCCTTTAATACTGTTCCTCATGGTGTGGTGATTTCCCAACTATAAAATGATTTTTGTGGCTACTTCCTAACTGTAATTTTGCTACTGTTATGAATTGTGATGTAAATATGTGACATTTCCAATGGTCACAAAAGGGGCGACCCACAGTTTGAGAACTACTGTTTTAGAGGCTTGGAAAGTAAGGGCATAGATTTTGCCATGACATACCATGACAAAGGAAGCAGCCATGACATGATGTTTTCAGTCCTAGAGTAGTCACTTCAAACTTCTCACCCTCACACACCTGAGCAACGTTCAGGTTAGTTTAAGACACTAAGTTTGTTACAGAAGCAATAGAAAACGAACACATCCTCCTTGCAGAATCCAGAACCCATTCTCTTCCATAAGCACTCTCACAAGTCAGAGGAGCTGACTCATTCACATGTAGGTCAGGCTCCTGAATGACTTGATTGCAACACACACACGAGGGAGTCAACTCATTTTTTTGTCATTAAAAAGTTTTGGAAAATTCAGTATGAGAGTCTAGTAGAGAGAAGAATGGGAGACAGGAGCATGGCCCTTTAAAGCTGTGGGAGATCTGAAGTTGTTTTCCATTCCCTAGAGAATTCTGATAAGGCTGTAGGAGGCTTTTGTCTTGTGCCATTAAACACACACACACACACACACACACACACACACACACACACACACACACACACAGACCCATCAATAGAACTAACATCACTTGGGGATTCTGGACTAACTTCAATTTGGAGAGCTTTATTTATGTAGAGGCACACATTTGTTGAGGAATATTTGTTTACACTGTGTGAAGATGTGTCACTGTGATTGGTTTAACAAAGAGCTGAATGGCCAATAGCTAGGCAGGTGAGCTAGGCAGGCTTTCAGCAGGGAGAGAGGAAGAGGAGGAGGAATCAAGGCCAGCAGACTCGGAGAAAGTTGGATGTGCCGTCCTAAGAAGAGGTAATTGAGCCACGTGGCAGAATGTAGATTAAAAAATATGGGTTAATTAAGTTATAAGAGCTAGTTGAGAAAATTCCTAAGCTAGGGCCATGTTTTCATAATTAATAATAAGTCTCCAGGTCATTATTTGCAGACTGGCGGTCCAAAGATAGTCTGACAAGAAAACTTACTACATACATTCATCATGAGGGAAACACATGAGAAACACATTTTTACTAACATCTCTGCTTTATAAATATATAAACATACACATGGCAAAGATGGTTCTGTTTAATCAGACATTTTTTATAATGTGATTCACCTTGAATTTATGACCACAGAAATTATTTTTGGTTTATAATGTACACTTTTAGAGTTTTTTGCCTCCTATTTTTGTTTTCAACTTGCAATTCTATTTATTGGGGTGTCATTAGAATGTAACTGAAAAGCTAGGCTATAAATGATTAAACTAAACATCTTTGTTCATGCAAGGATAAGCAAGAAGATGCCATTTCACAGACTGCCCACTGGGTGGCAGTAGCTTACAAGACCAAATGGATAATTTGTTTTGGTTGTTAAACAGTTAATCTTTGCCTTTCTGTTTTGAAGAAGTTACCAGAGTTGGGTGGGGTACGGGAGGGAGTTTATACTGTATTTAATATCCTTTCAAAATAGGAAGACTTTTAACAGCGTGACAACTTTGATTTATAACAAACACTCTTTTAAGTGAGAATTTACTTTGAAATGCCTTTTATAAATCAGCTGATCACACATACTTAGCTAATACTTGAGTCCATGAGAAAACCTGTAGACCCCTTTTTGCATTTGTATAGGCAGGCTGTAATAACAGTGCGAAGCCCGTGGTGGTATTGCCATGACATTTATCCTAAGTCCTCCTGGCGCTTTGAGGGAAATATTACACGATATGCATTTATTACACTCAATTACACAACCATTTTCTTTCCTACATGTTCAAAACTTTCATGTTAATGACAAAATTCTCCCAATCAAGACTTTATAGTGCTACAGTTTGAGGCCAGGTCGAAGTTATAAGGTTCTTTTAAAAGGATGATCCAGACAGGAAAGAAGCTATTTAGGAATTGCTCAGTGACTGCTTGAATTGCGTTTCTGTAATAGTGTGGTCGGCACATTTGTCAGCCGAAGTCAGGTGATACCGTCCGCGTGAGGCCGCAAGGAAAGGTCTCACCTAATCGCAAGTCCCGCAGGCTTATACTTGCCTTGCTGCTGCTCCTCACTAGGACATTTCCTTTCCTCCTCCAGTCACTGTTCTCTCCTGGGCTGTGTAGCAGGTCTGTAGCCCGCTAGTCTAGCTGCTCCTGAGACATCACAGTGGCTTGTCAGCGCCTCATCTTCTCCCTGTCAGAAGAGATGTTTGCAGCTCTGGTTCATTAGCTTTGTGCACAAAAATATATTGATTGGTGCAAGCTAAACTGTACTTTAAAACGATGAGTGCCATGGTCTTCCCTAATCTTGAGGAAGAAACGGCGCTGCTCCAGTCACCCAAACTTCAGTGTTAGCAATTTCACATTTAATAGTTCTTGATTTAACTATTGGGTTGAATATGAATGAATTTTTTGAGGTGTAAATATTCACATATATTTAAACTTTGATCCTATTATGTGTGATCCTACAGCATACATTACAAAAGAGATGAAAACTTCCAAAATATTTCCCAGGTTGGGGTAATTGTTTCACACATTTAAGAGGTAATTACTACTCTGGGGTAGTAATTTTTAAAAGTTTATTTTTATCACTTTTAGTTATGTTGTAGGGGTGTGTGTGTGTGTGTGTGTGTGTGTGTGTGTGTGTGTGTGTGTTTGCATTTGCATGTGAGTGTGTGCATGTGAATGCAGACATCTGAGGAGGTCAGAGGCATCAGATTCCCTGGAAGTGCAGTACAAATGGCCTGGTCTGGGTGAAAGGATGGGAAACAGACCTCCCATCCTTTGCAAGAGCAGTGTGTGCTCTTTACTGTTGAACCCCCGCCCCCCACCCCACCAGTTCTCCTAGGGTGGTAATTGATTCACAGAAATTTTTATCAAATACGAACAAAAAAAGTTAGACCTGTACTAAATTTTAGCAATGTTTTCATTGGAATGTCACTCTTTCTTTTGAGGAAAAAAACAAACAAACAAACCCTGAAGTATATGAGAAAAGAAAGTCAGTGAGTTTCAGGAAACAGGACCAAGCTTGATCAATCAGGAGGGAGAGTGCAATGGAGTGTGCACTCAGCGATCAATGTGCAATGGCCACTCAATGTTTATGTGATCGACTGGTTGATCACATGTGTTTCTTTCTGTTTAAATCAGCCATTTACTTAAAAATTAATTTTCTTTATGGAAAATATCAACAGATGTTAGTATGTGTTGACCTTTTCCCTCTGCCAACCATGCTGTCTAGTTGTCTGGCACTCTAGAAAAGATAGAATCCTGTTGCCAAACGATGGTAAGACATTTAGTGGAGTGGTACCTGGGATGTAGCACTGCAGAGTGGTGCTGTGCTAGAAGCCTACAGGGTTTTCCTTTTTTTTTCTTTTTAAATTACATGATGTACTGACTTTCATCAAATAACTTACAAACTTTTGGAAAAACAAAACAAAACGTACACAGACTGAACATTTGGCTAATAAAAAGAGACATAATAAGTCCATGTGTCAAAATGTATAATTTTCTAGCCCTCAATGGAACTGACACCACAGTCTGAAGAAACTTATCACCTCACGTAATATGTGGAAAATATATTTAAGAGAAATCCTTGTCAAACCCACTTTGCTTCAATGTTCTGCTGGAGACTGGGTATGGTAATGACAAAAGCCAGCACCGAACATCTGATTTTGTTTTTTTCTAGTGTTTTCACTTGTAATCTAGTTCTTCATCCAAGTTTTATGTCCTGAGTTGCCCTTTTCCATTTTGTGGCCTTGGTGTAGCCTCAGGAGCAGAAGATCTGGCAAGAGCAGGAGATGGCCTGGAGTGTTCCATGTCTTCTGGGGCAGCAGGAACATCATGCAGAAAGGACCCTCAGAGGCAGGATGTTTCCATGTGCAGGATTTAGTGGAACAGAGCAGTAAACACTTGGTGGCTCCAGAGCCTTATTCTGGAATGGGAAGCAAATGACATCAACGACTGCTGTCTGTTGTCTTAGTGTGACACCCAGGGGCAGAATCCAAAGGGCTAGACCAGATGCCATGCCTCACTCAACCCTTCAAATATCATGAATACTGAGTGTAGCATCCTAGGTTTGAATTATTTTACAATTTACCTCAGATTTTTGTACAACGTTATTATTGTTCAATACCCATAGTCCTTCATCTCACAAAATGCTATATAATGTTGTAAAGTAGTTTATTATTCCCTTTTCCCAAGGAGTTTAGACTTGTCATACTTGATTCTGTAAAAGCAATTGTACAAACGACAGAGTCACACATTTTCCTTATTCAGTTTTTGTTACCCTATCACTTTTTCTCACTGTGTGTGGTCTCTGCTGTTAGTTACTTAGGCGGTGCTCTTACCCTGTGAGGAACACGTCCCGAACACGACAAATCCACAGAAGAGTTTTTATTAAAGAGGATAGAGGTGACAGGCCTGTGTGAAGCACACATGGGCGAGGAGACAAGGGAAGAGAAGAGAGACCTGTGCAAAACGGCGCTGGCTTTTTAAAGAGTGGGCTGCGCATGCGTATAGGACCACATGTGGCTCATGCATGTAGATTACATGGGCGTGCGCTTTATGCAACCATGTAAAGCCATGGAGTCCTAGCCACGCGAGAAGTTCTGACCTGGAAATGGCTATTTCGAACCGGAAATAATTAGACAGTCCGACAGGCAAGCCCAACTGTGTGGACATGTTGTAATTTTCTCTTATCTGCCAATGTCATGACCACACATACATGGAGTATAGCTCCATGTGAGGCAAGAAGGAATTCTAGTTCAACAGGACTCAGTAGCTGGTGTTGTTTCAAACTTCTAGAGTCTGACACAGGACAGTTTAATTTAGGCATATTTAAGCACAGTAGAATTTTGGAAAAAAATGTTACCTGATGATAACCCAATCTAGTATGTACATTCAAAGTTTAAGACATGATTATGTTGAAAGTCTTTTCAGAGTACCTCTTCAAATGACCTCTTCCATAAAGATGGGTTCTATTGACTGAGAAATGGTGCTCAAGATAAGGGTCTAGGGAGAGCGACTGAGATAAACACAGAGTCTGGGGGAGTTAGATGTAGATGTGGTCTGGCCAAACAGATAGTGTAGAGGTCACCAGGCTATCAACCACCTCTGCTCCATTTGTAAAGTACATGTGACATCTCCCATAACGATGGGTTCTATTGACTTGAGAAATGATGCTCAAGATAAAGGTGTAGGGAGGAAGAGTCTGTGATAAACATAAGAGGCTGCAGGAGACTGAGGGAGTCAGGTGTGGCCTGGCCCTACAGACATCACAGCTCACCAGGATATTAACCACATCCATTTCCAGTGCTCTGGGTGAAAAACAGGTTATACATCTTTTTTTTAAGAGCCAACACTGCATGTTTAACGTTACTGGTCTCCCTAGTGCTTCTCTGTGTGCACAAGGATTTCACACCCTCTACAATTCTCATCTGGAAGGTTCAAATTGGCTTAAAGGAAATAAACACACTATCTGTAGAAAACTATGAGATGGGTGGTTTCACTGATTTATCGGAGGACCAATGGTTGCTTTGACATCCTCTCTGAATTTTACTCTGTGTCAGCTGTTTCTGGATCTTAAGGCATTTCATCAGAGCCCAGCATCATATGCAAGCAGGTACATCCAAAGGGTGAGGAGGATAAGAAACTCCCCAGTGCCTCCTTTATATGTAAGACCAAGGAAGCCATTCCTTAAATTCTCCTCTCATTTTGATGAAAACAGTGTCCATATCTAGACCAAACACTGGAAAAGAGAACATGAGGTCACTGGGGACTGGAGAATGACATGGAGAGAAAGGTTGCAGGGAAGTTTGTTGTCATGATTTCTTTTCCCCCTCTGGGGCAGTTTTCCCTCAAAGCAGGACTCTCTAGCTCTGCCACCTCAACAGTGTTTCTTTCCCTATTTCCATTACATGCTGAAGGCCCTTTCGCGGGGGATACCAGTTTGAGTGATTACTGTCACAGAAGCTCTGCAGAGATGTATGCACACAAATGTTAGTATGCACACCAACCCGAGAGAGTCTAATGAAGGAGAGTTCCCAGTTAATCTTTCCATTTTCACTCCTTTGTTTTATTGTCTTTGAGCTTTCTTGGTTGTAAACTGGGAAATTATGGTAGCCTTCATGGTGAAAAATGGGCCTCTTGATTCCTAGTGCATGCTAATGAAATGACCTTCAAAATCATGTGTGTTAATTTTGGTTTTGCAATCAGTGTTCTGATGTTTAGCAGAAGAGGAAAGGATTTAGGAATTTAGTGGCTGATCTGTCTTTCAGAGGGACAGTGACAGACAGCAGAGCATGCTTGGTACTCCTTTCAGTTTCTCGGCCAGGCATCGCTAAATCCTGCTCTGTTTCATGCCACAGCCATTGAGTTAACAGGAAAAAGAAGAATAGCTCAGACTCTGATGGGTGACTTGGGACACTTTGATGTCAAACTCTACTCCTGTCTGGGAAACAGACCCAGGTTCCTCAGTCTCCTAATGAAACAGGGCTTCTTATTATTTGCTGTTAATAAAATAGTAAGAAGATAATAAAAGATAAATATAGGAAGCAAGGATGCATTGTTTGTGGGATAATTTCCTTTAAATTTAAAACCGGGGGTAAATGATGACATTGATTACTATGCTATGGTCCTGAAACACAGACTTTTGTTAACAATTGCACAGATTAATGAGAGAATTTCCTGTTACGGCTACAGTGTTTTAAAGTGACAATTACTACTGAGATTCTCTGCAAATGAAAAGCTGCTCAGTGTACTGCACTTCTCCACCGAAATAGCTGGGCACATTTACATATTTTGTCACTCCAGCCAGTGAGAACATGTCACTGAGTTTCTGCTCACAGTGTTTTCCTTCACAGAAATACAGAGTGATCAAAACTCCAGTCTCAGGTCAAGTCAAATACTTGGGCTTCTCCTCTAATTTTTTTTTTTTTTCCTGCCAGTACCGTAGTCTAAGTGATGGAAAGGAAAAACATACAGAGGAAATAACAGAGGTTGAGCAAGCTTGCTTACTATATACACATATAATATAATACAATGTAACTCTATATTATATAATGTTCAGTCTGTCAGTTTTATTTTAAAGAATGCTTCCCTGAAAGCAATACATACTTTGTAAGTCAGAAGAAATTATTGGTAACTTGAAAAATCTAACAACAACAAAAAAATCCCCATGAATCAGGGTGTCATTAAAGAAGAACTTTCTGTATTAAGTGCTTAGACTCTCATCCTAGGTATTGACAACAGGCTGGAATGAAATGGATCTTTCCTTACAATCTTAACAAGCTATCACAACACGCAAAAGAACAGACTCCTGGATCAGAGACAGAGGAGGTTATTATGCATGCCCCAGCAAGAAGTGTGTTCCTCTGCCCCATTTCCACAGAAGGATGACACTGAATGCAGTGACGGGGTATGCCATGTTGAGAAGCAGAGCTTGAGAAATACTCCTGAAGTTATGTGGGACTATGAAAAAAATCTGCTGAACTTTGCCCAGTACTGATTGTATTTCATTAAATTCATTGATAAACATATCTCTGCCTCATTTCAGAGAGAAATACTCTTTGTAAAGTTTTTTTTTTTTTTTTTTTTTTTTTTTAAGATAACCAGTCTTAAACAAAACAAAAGCTATCACAAGGTTTGCTAAAGAAGTGTCACAGACTTACAGAGAATACGTGTCAGGGTATACACATATACACATACAGTTTTATTACAAATGGTACACATACATCATAATGCATGTGTATATATACAGTATATGAACGTATTTGTTATTTTCTGTAATTTGTTTCTCTTAAAAATTTCCTGAAGCAAGCTTGTTCTTCTGTCTTAGGTATGAAGACATCATTTGCACCAAGCACCTTACTTAATTACACAGGGATGGCATGGGGCAGATCCAGAACTTCACTGCTATTCTGCTCAACATTCCCTTCTCTTTCTGGCTAACCTGCACAGTAATTGCCATGGCAAACAGGGAAAAATAAATGTGTCTTTTTTTTTTTTTGATACCAAGTTCTAGAAACATGTCACTTTGACTTTTTCTGTCACCTCCAGCGGAATTACAGGATTCCCCATTGTTACGCTCATCGTAATCAGCCACCTTACAGATTAAACCATGTGCCCTGCCATTCAAACAAGTATGCAAAATGGTGGTCAATGAGGCAATATGATTTTTTTCTTCCTTCAATCAAACCAATTGCTGAGTATAATTATAATCTTGGAAGACACAGTTAAAAAGTTGTTGAATTAAATTGAGCTCTGAAAATTGCTCACCTTATGATTCCTTCTGATTACATCTTGGCATAATTCCACCAAGTTTCAATATGTAATTTAGGGATAATGTATAATTGGTATCAGAACCAGTGCGGTTTCTCTACATTTAAATGGGAGGTCGATTTTATTAGTAATAACTATAATAACTCCACTAAATAGGTTGTACGACTTAGCTGCTCATTAGGAAATTATTTTTCAGCAGGAACACCTTACCTTTACATATTTAGTTCCAATTTTAAATCAGAAATTTATGAACAAGACACAAGACAAGTTTCTAATAATATATGTATATATATATATATATATATATATATATATAGATAGAGAGAGAGAGAGAGAGAGAGAGAGAGAGAGAAAGAAAGAGAGAGAGAGAGGGGGAGATACTACAGTTGTGTCCTAATCAGACAATTGTTTCCCCTAGCGTTAAATTCAAGAACCTATTTTTATGAAGTCTTATTTGCAAGAAAAAATTTATTTACAAGAGAAGCACTCTAAAGATATGCAAAAAGACTTAGGGCCATAGAGTCAAAAATACCAAAGAAATAAATGTGTCCTTTAGGTTCATTATAAAACATTTTGTTAATACATTTCATAGAGAAACACCACTTTCAGATTAAAAAAATTCACTGAAATATCCACACCAGACACTGGTGTCAACCAGCAGAAAATAGTGCTATCCATAGTGAATTGAAGCTAATATACGCATCTAAAGGGTAAGGATCTTAAAGAGGTCCCTAATAGAAGTGAGTTTGGAGAAGAGCTGGTTAGAGTAAGTTTTCACGCAGCCCCATTACATGTTAAATACAGACCCCAAGAGGTCCAACCATGAAGCAACTTGCTAGTCTTTATCTTTCATATTTCCTTGATCACAGAGTCTCCTTATTTGGCAACAACATTGATATTTAGGGAGTCTGAAACCTTTCCAATACTCTTCTTATCAAGAGATCATTATGTTAGGGGGCCTTTGTGTTCTCACATACTGGTTAAACCATCCTCCTCCTTCTCTCTCTCCTCCTCCTCCTTCTCTTCTCCTTCTCTTTCCTTCTCCTTTTCCCCTCCTCCTCCTCCTCCTCCTCCTCCTCCTCCTCCTCTTCCTCCTCCTCCTCCTCCTCCTCCTTGTTCTCCTTCCTTTGAAAATATCCAGCAGTCAATACTTCTATCTGTTTTCAGGCTCTGCATTTAGTCTGAAGAGACACAACAGAAAAGTTTAATATAGAAGATGGAAGAGGATATAGGCCCAAGAAATTCAAAGAAATTAATGATGCTACAAGATGAATGATGGGGATTTAGTGACATTGGCTCTAAATGCTTATTATTCATATCTTGATGTCTATATCTCTAAGATGAGAACAAGCTATCTAACTTGAAATACTTCACAAATGGCAGCTCTGATAATAGTGTTTGCCAGCTACCCAAGTTATATTATATGGATTATATTTGTTTTTCATTAAAATATCCTTTTATCATCCTTTCATGAAATATTCTGTAAAGGTCACCCAGAGCTATAGAAGACCTACATTCTTTTGGAGATTAGTATTGAATCACATGGCATTTGTTTAGTTTATCCAAAAATATTCTTGTAATATCATGTGGTACATAGTTCTCTGGCTCCCATAGATATATCAGCAAACCAAACAGGAAAAAAAAACTTCCTTTTTTATATCTGAAATTATAAACAAGTTCTTATACTTTTAGTCAAAGCAAAGGAAAATTATAGAAAATTAGAAAAGTAATAATAGCATAAGGGCAATGTAAGTGTGACTTCACTAAATGCAAATAAGATCTGAAGTTTCCTAAAAGAAGTTAATTTCTAGCTGAGTGTGGTGGAGTACACTATTAATACCAGCACTTTAGAAGCAGAGGCAGGCAGACGTCTGTGAGTTCAAGGTAGGCCTGGTCTACAAAAGGAGTTCCAGGACAGCCAGAGCTGTTAAATAGAGAAACCCTGTCTGGAAAAACAAACAACAGGAACAACAACAACAACAAACCAAAAGAAAAAGAAGTTCATTTCTTGTCAGAAAGTGTGAGAATAACATGGTAAGAATACCTCTGGTTTACAGTGGAACTTCCTTTCTATTTCTACATCACCTTATTAACTTTGAAGATAAAATTTATCTCACATCTCAGTTCCTTTTGAGGAGAAAACTGATGAGATTAATTTTCATTTTCTGAATTCTTTTTATTACTACTAATTCTCTGTCTTGTGCATGCTCTCTCTCTCTCTTTTTCTGTATGTAAATTCCTGCACTCATGCATGCCCACACACACACATGCATGCTACAACTTGAAGGAACCTGTTCTCTCCTTTCCACCATGTGGCTCTGGGGAAATCAGTCTGTCAGAGTTGCTGCTTGTTCTTTACCCACTGAGCCATCTTGCCAGCCCTTAATTCCATCTGAAAACCTTTCCTCGGGCTCAGAGGAACAGGCACTCAGTAGCAGCGGTGAGCAGCTCCGAATTGCTGAGGGAATACAGACTCTTCCTGAGGGTGCTGGCTACCTCCTGGCTGTGAAAAGGAAGGGTAAGCCCAACCTTCCCCGACCACAGCAGCAGAGCAGGACTGGAGCTGATTTCCAGCATGTATGAAAGCTAAACACCTTTTCCAGAGGTCATTCTTTTTCTCTGAAAGCATATAAATCTATTTAAACTAAGATTTTGAGAATGAGAAACAAGTGAAGATTGTATAGTCTTTGGTCTCAGGTTGTCAATTATTCTAAATGTCATCTGCAATTTTATACAATTTGAATGTGTTCTAACTCTTTCACTGTGCTGTGAGTTATCACCCCATAGTGCTTTATTCCAGATGCAAATGTCATTGACAAAGAAAAAAAAATCACTTATCCAGGTGATGAGTAATTTTGGCTAGGTGACTGTCTAGTCTAGATAATGTGGTCCTTCTTTGGGAGGCATGGTTGTTAGAGTTCCTATTGATGAAATTCCTGATCCTGTTAAAGAATGTCATCTGTCCATCGGCACCTGAGCTGCTGCTGAGGTCCATGCCTTGGTCTGTGGTCCTGCTGCAGCTGGGGTCTGTAATGATGGTCATGACCCATGTTAGTGGGCGATGGGAATGTAGGGGTGTCATTGGAACCATGCTTACCGGGTCAGCCACACCCTTCACTGACTGTGATGGCTGGCCGGTGCCCCTCCCTGGATACCTCAGCAGGGGAGCTGATCCCTCTCCTCAGAGGAGAGCTGGCCCCTACACTCTGGAAAGATGATCCCACCCCTCACCACAGGTGTTCACCTCACCTGGGCAGCATATTAGAGCTCACCTTATGGTTGGGGATGCAGGTGAGCTGATTCTGCCACCCCTCATCTGCCATGTGGTGGCACGGTTGAAGGAAAGATGCCCTCCCCGCTTTGCCCCTTGCTACCTAAAGCAGACAAAAGAGTCAGCCTGGGGTAACAAGAGTTTGGGAACTAGCCTTGCCCCTCACCTGCTGTAGCACACAGAAGAGTGAACACTGCACCCCACCTGAGGTGCACACTAGAGCTGACTCTGTTGTGGTAGGGCACAGGTAAGCCAGTCCTGAGAGCTTGAGAGCATGAGAGCTGACCCTGTTGCCCCCTTGTCTGTCCCCAACAGCAACCAGGGGAGAGGGCCCTACTCCTTGCCTACTGGGCAAAATGATGCTGGTGGAGCGAGTGTCTTTGAGGACCTGGGAGCAGGAGAACTAGCTCCTCTGCTTGTGGCAAGCTGAACTGTATGAGCGAGCCAAGGTACTGCAGGAGAGCTTGCCTGTGTAGTGACAACGAGAGAAAGCTGGTGGGCTGACCAACCCAGCTACCACTCAGGCCCAGAGCCAGGGCTATGCGTTGACCCACCCCAACATCCACCTCATCTATGATCTGCTGGAGCCTATGAAGGGGATGAACCTACAGTTCCAAATCAGCAGGATCTCCAACAACACAGGACAACAGGATATCCAAGAGGAGCCTCAGTGAGAGCCTACTATCAGTGGCATAGCAGAAGCCAGAGGCCTCAAGCCAGACCAATGACTCGTGGCAATGAACACTTGCAAGAAAAGGTGAATGGACTAAAGAGTAAACTGTGTGTCTCAATTGGCCACACTACAGCTACCACGACAAGATTCTTCTCTCTCTTTCCCTTTTTTTTGTTTTATTGTAGCATGAATCTTGAAAGGTCTTATTAATAAAAACAAACCTGGGGCCAGGTATTGGGGTGAATGCTGGAAGATCAGAGAGACAGAACAGGCCACAGCTAACCTCACCTGAACAACTTCTCAGCCGATCCTGTTTCCTCAGACTGGAAGCTTCTGAGTCCTCATCCAAATGGATCTCAGCTGAACTCAAAAGCCTAAAAGCTTAACCATATCTACTTCCTGGTTTTCATGCCTTATATACCTTTCTGCCATCACCTCCTGGGATTAAAGGTGTAAGTCACCATGCCTGGCTGTTTCCAGTGTGGCTTTGAACTCATAGAGATCCAGATGGATCTCTGCCTCCCAAGGATTAAAGGCATGTGTGCCACCATTTTCTGGCCTCTATGTCTATCTAAGTGGCTGTTCTGTTCTCTGACCCCAGATAAGTTTATTAGGATGCATAATATATTGTGGGACACAATATATCACCAAATTTTATTTTTATTTTGTTTTTTGTTTCTGTTTTGGTTTGGTATTGGTTAAAATATTAAAGCAACTCCATGTAGTTAAAAGGGAGGTTTATTTTGTGAGGTAACTTACAAGTGAAGGGATAGGTAACAGGGCCTGGGAAAGGTGTTTTCTGGAGAACTCTGCTCGGTCTACCTCCAGCATCCAGGGTCCAGGAACCAAGAGAGCTAGCCCATCTGGATCTCTGGTCTTCAGGAGTCCTCTCTCGGCTCTGCCTTGTAGGCATGACAGTTACCGAAGCTTCAATAGGGGTGGTGCTTCCAGGTCAAGGCTGGAACGGCTACTCACTACAATTTGGTTTTGGTTTTCTTTTAAATTTGATTTTGTTTTGTGGGGAGGTTGCAAGGGCAGAGGGTAGATGTGAGGAGACAGGGAGATAAGTGGGATGGGAATGCATGATGAGAAATCCACAAAGAATCAATAAAAGCAAAAAAGGAATGTCACCTGTCTATTCTAAACTGTGTTCTTGTCAGTCTTCAGTGATAATAAAGGCACCTGCTTTAGGGGCTGTTGCAGAATATTTGTTTACACTGGGAAGATGTGTCTTTGCCAAGGCGCCTTATGATTGGTTTAATAAAGAGATGGATGGCCAATAACTAGGTAGGAAGAGGTTAGGCCAGACTTCCAGAGACAGAGAGGACTCTGGGAAGAAGAAAGGCAGAGTCACCAGCCAGACACAGATAGGAAGCCCAAGAAGGAAGAGAGACAGAACATAGAATTAGAAAGTGTGTATTAAGTTATAAGAGCTAGTTGAGACAAGCTTAAACTAAAGGAGAAACTGTTATAACTAATAATTATGGTTGTTATTTGCTGGTTGATGGTCAAAAGATAGACAAGAAAGCTTGCTACAGTGGACAGAACTTGATTAATAAGATTTTTACTTAATAAAACACTTTGCATCTTAGTCATCCCACCTTATGCTAATCTGTTCATAAGATGACTTGGAAAAATGTTTCCTAACTATGAAAAAATTTCAAATACTGACACTGTTAAGAAATCTTTAGCCTTTGCAGGTATGATAATCAGGTGATACAAAGGGAATCAATTTTTAACATTCTTCCATTTGTCTCTTGCTTGGTACTTATATATATAAACAGAAAAATACTTTTAAAGTTTGAATTTGCAAGTTTATGTCCTCTTAAGAAGAATCCATGCTATCTATTAGAATAACATCGAATCATACTGTTCTTCTCTTGATTTACTTTAACATGATAAACTTGATTTAATTAATTCCTAGGCATGTCACACTGAGAGAAAAGCAGAAATCAGCACGAGTAGTTTTAGATCCCAGTGTGAGGGAAAGAAACCTGTCTCTTGGTGCCAAAGCACAGAATCCCCATTTACAGGCTTCCCAAGAAACTGCCCTAATGATTTCCTATTGATCTTTCACTGTCAGGGAAACATTCTGAGAGTACTTTCTCAGTTGCATCAGAAATTCCAGAATATATACATGGTTGGCGGTGTTAGACTCCTCATCTAAAGAGATGGTGCATTCTCAGGTAGATGTTTAGATTCTTTTTCAGTTTGGCATCATGAAAAATAATGTAGGAGAATTCAGCAGAACATAAGGATGCTGGGGCCCAGGCTCTCTGGGTTTATGTTCTGGCTATGATACCTCCTATTAGTGTGACTGGGGTCACAATCTTTAACTTCGAAACACATCTCACTGACAACCTTCTTTTACAAGGCTTTCTGATGATTGTGTAGGACAATGTCTATAGGTGGCACATTAGACTTGTTTAATAGGTGCTAGTTCGTTATTGTTTCTGTGGTAGATAAGAAAAATTAAATATATCATCTCATAATTTAAAAGCCCCTTTTCACTGTTTCATTTAATTGTTGTGATGTCCCCCCTATGGTAAGAAGTACAGAAGTTCTTTCCTGGAAAATAATAATAGTAATAGTAATAATAAAAGAAATGCAAAGCTTTCAAGATTCAATCACTTCCTTGAAGGCTTTCTTAATGGTATTGCATTGGAAATGGTTTCAGTATATTAATTTTGGGGAGACATCAATGTTCATACTGGAACACTTGACCTCATCATATCAGTTATATAGTGAAGTGTTAGTATTTCTGCTTTTACCACAGTTCATGTAGCATCTCCAATTCATGATGATTTATCACAGAATGCAAACTTGGTGTTATTAATGTAGATGATACAGAGGGCCATGGCTATGGGCTCAAAAGCAAACAGGCAAGAGTAAGTAAGGAGTTGAGGGAATTTGGGGTACAAGTACTGCTAATGCTGGGTCTGAGCAGAATCTTGGGCTGTTTAGTGAAAACCTTACAACATGATTGCTGTATTGTTAAAAACTGAAAAAAAAAAATCAGGTGAAACTGTAAAACAGTTCACTGGAATTAAAAATGTAAATAATACAGGAGACCATATTAGCCAGTGAGTAATTTCCACATTTCTTGACACAGCCAATTTCCTGTTTTGATTTCAGCTTTGTAAATTTCAGTGGAAGGAGCAGCCTATATTCTCATATTTAAGTTATCCCATCACTCATTGTAAATTGCCTGCCTTCAACAATTATGAAAGATATTAGGCACAGCAAGACAGGAAGAAAATTGAGTCAGTTCTGCTAAAGGAAATATTGCTGTTTCTATAGCTTTTACTAATGTCACTTTGAGAAATCTAGAGTATCTGTTTTTCTGTTCAATTATTAAAGACAATATGCTCATGAGACGAAGTCCATTAGTTTTGAATTTTGCTTCATGCTGTTCTGTATAGGGAGATGTTGCTCCAATTATCCCGGGCGCTATTTGGCCTTTTGATATTTTTCTTTCTGCTTGTTACACTCTGACAGTGCTTTATAAATGCTCTAATATAGTTAGGATTTTTTTATGTATTTAAAAATAATTGAAAATGCTAAAGTGATTTCTAGAAAACTGGTGACTTAAACATAAAATCTGTCCTTGTGTTCCATTAAAATTTCTTCATAACCCTGAAGCTATAGGCACATGCATCTTTAGAAGGACAATGCTGTTTATTAAAAAAGAAAAAGACAATTGATAACATATATCATGCTATTTTATAAATGCACATGGGAATAGCCATGTAAAACATAATGCATTAAAATTTGTTCTATTAGAATTTTACTCAGTAATATTCTCAAAGAATGATTGCATAAAATTTATTCTATACTGACTGCTCTTGGGGGATTTATTAAGGCAACTCCATGTGGTTAAAAGGGATGTTCATTTTGGGGTAACTTACAACAAGTAAAAGGATTGGTTACAGGATCTGGGAGACGTAAAGTGCAGTCCAGCATTGTTCTCTGGAGAACTCTGTTCAGTCTACCATCCATCATCCAGCATCCAGGAACCAAGAGAGCAGGCACATTCAGATCTCAGGTCTTAAAGGCTCTCATCTCAGCCCTGCCTCAGGGGCAGGTCATAGGTAGGTGTGACAGTTACCAGAAGCTTCACTGGGGATAATAATTCCAGGTCAAAGCTGGAACAACTACCCACTACAGACTGCCATAATAAAAAAACGTACAAAATCAAGGACTCTGTTTTCTTTAAAATAAAATCAAAATCACCTGGAAAAGAACTGGTACTTTTTTCTGACCACATTTTTCCACCAGACATTGCTACTAGAATGTCAGATATGATTTTCGAGGGCAATAAACACCACGTTGTTCAGAATCATTTCTAACTTTATTTAGATTATGGAATCTTGGGAGGCTCTGTAAAAACATTATTCTTCTAAGTAGAATAACACACAAGATAACTGGTACCAAAGGATACTAGCTTTGTGAATCACTAATTCAGTTAACATGTATGTAGAGTTAACATGTATGTTCATTCAGACAGTTGTGAGAGACAGGAAGTTTCTATAGTGTGGCAGGAAAGATAACACAGCCAATGAGTGCATCAAGGACTTTCCAGAAGAGGCATTTAGAGAGATGGAGGAAGGCACAAGGAAGCCATTAGGGCTGGTGGAGGTGACCCATGGCTTTCAGCTTGTGGTGGAAAAAATGAGGGGTGGTATGGTGGGAAGCAGGTGGTAGCTACCAGATTCTCCACACTTTCCTCTTTTGTACAAACAGTAGGTGAGCATCCTTGCTTTCAGCTTGAGTGACAGAGCCTAAATAAGGAGGTACAAGCAGATGAAACAGACAGCTCAAGAAAACAAAAGAAGATCCTGAAATCTTGTTAGCTAGAGGTCGGGGGAAGTCCTGATGTCAGAATAGCAAGAATGTGCTTTCCCAAGGAGGATTCTCAGGGTAAGAAGGGACTGACTCTTCCAGGCTCTTATGCTGCAGAGTGTGCATATCATTCTAGGTCTCAGGAGCCTGATACTGGAGTGTTGCAAGTTCCCTGCCAGCCTGAACTACAAACTGAGATAAGAAGAGAGAAAGTGGAGAGAAGGAAGTTAGGGAAGGAGAGAGAGATGGAAGGAAGAGTGGAGAGAAGGAAGGAAGAGGGGAGGGAGATGGGAAGGAAAAGGTGGTGGAAGAGAGAAGGGGAGGGACAAAGAGGAAGGACACACACCACACACACACATACACATATACCACACACACACATACACACACACACACCACACACACACACATACACCACACACACACCACACACACACACACATATACCACACACACATACACACACACACACACCACACACACATACACACACACCACACACACATACACACACACACACACACACACATACACCACACACCACACACACACACACACACACACACACACACACCACACACACACACACACACACACACACCACACACACACCACACACACACACACACACCACACACACACACCACACACACACACACATATACCACACACACACCACACACACACACACACACACACACACATACACCACACACCACACACACACATATACCACACACACATACACACACACACACACACACCACACACACACACACACACACACCACACACACATACACCACACACACACATACCACACACACACACACACCACACACACCACACAAACACACACACACACCACACACACACACACACACACACACACACACACACGAGAGAGAGAGAGAGAGAAAGAGAGAGAGAGAGAGAGAGAGAGAGAGAGAGAGAGAGAGAGAGTTAATTAAAACTAATAGCTAGAATTAAAAATATAGCATGGAGAAAAATAAAACTAAAATACCTCTACAAAGAAGAAAAACATACATAAATGACAATATAGGGTTGGGGAAGGAAAGATAAAGTAAGAAAATGTGGCCAGATTTGAGAGGGGCAGAGCCCAGTATAGGGGCAGGGATGGGAGGAATGACTGCATCTCATGGCAAGGAATGCCCAGGCTTGCCAGGGAGCTGCTATCCAGATGCAGTGGAGAGATGCGTTTTATAACATCTCACAGTCTCCAGAAATGACCAGCCCTGGTGACATCTTGGTTTAGCCTTTTAGTAGCCATCTCTGAGAGAGGGCATATTTCCTTTGGAGTCCTTCTGATTCTCCTTAGGGTAGCTCTGGAAAAGCATCTCACATACACTGAATTTAACTTCAGAAAGCATTAGTCTATGCATGACTGCATGATTATTTCTGCTATTTTCTGGTCTCCTTACCCATTTCAATGAGATTGAGTTCATGCTGACTCATTTTCCACTTATATTTTACAATGAACATTAAGTTGTTTTGCATTGCCAATTAAATATATTCATGTTAGATTTTTCAGTTGTAGTTGTATTTTTCTCTGGTCATGATTTCTACCAAGCCTGTTTTCTCTGGATTAAAAACTCAAAATGTGTACTTTGCTAAATAGATTTAATTTGTCCAACACATATGGCATTCTATTTTTATGCTGATTTCTAACAATTATTTTCTCTGTGTCTTTTGTGAACAACTGTGGGGACTTCTGCCACGAGAAAATTATAAATAGTTTAAAAGTAAACTTGAAAGACACCCAGACAAAGACAAGTAGTGGGGACAGTTGAGAGACACACATCGAGACACTTACTCAGCTGTAACATGATGTCAGCCGCTGAATTCTCAAATGCTCATTGAGATAACACTTGGGCTTCCACGCTAGAAGTTGGAGAACATGCCTAGCATCCCAGCACCTGGAAGACTGATGCTGGAGGATCACAAGTGTGAGGCAAGACTGGTCTACATTGTGAGTCCAGGCTATAAAGAGAGACCTTGTCTCAAAAAATAGATGAAGCCCAACATTCCTCCTACTTAGAAAGAGATGTGCTGGTCTTTACCTCTAGCTAAAGAGAACATTCTGTGCTTGGAAATCACAAGACTAACTGGACCCAAAAAACTTGCATCCATTTTCAAAAATTCTGTTTCAGCTCCAGCTCTGGGTAGGACATCCTTCACTGTGAGTGAAAACAGTTCACTCCTGTCCTAGTTAGAGCTTATATCGCTGCAATGAAACACCACGACCAAAGCAACCTGGGGAGATACAGTGGATTTATTTGGCTTGCACTTCCATGTCATTGTTTATCACTGAAGGAAGTCAGGACAGGAACCTACACAGGATGGGAACCTGGAGGCAGGAGCTGATGCAGAGGCCATAGAGGGGTGCTCCTTACTGGCTCGCTCTCCATGGCTTGCTCTGCTTGTTTATAGAACCCAGCACCACCAGCCCAGGGATGACCCCACTCACAATGGGCTGAGCCCTCCCCCCAACTATCACTAATTAAGGTACTACAGGCTTGCCTGGAGCCTAATCTTATGGAGACATTCCTTAAGTAAGTTCCCTCCTCTCAGATGATTTTAACTTGTTTCAAGTTGACATAAAACTATCCAGCACATCCCTAAGCCTAGGCTCCTGCTCCAGGTGACTTATTTCCCTCTCAGGTATCTTGGCCCACAGCTACCTCTGCAATGTGAGCAGCCACTTCTGCATGTGCACAGCTCCTGGCTTTTGTTTATCCTTTCTTTAAGTTGGGACACTTCTGGGGGCAAGTCACAGAAAGACTGAGAATTTCTCTTTCCTCAGTTGTGGCCCAAACTAGAAATAAATGTATTTTTAGCTCTCCTCTCTCTCTTTCCTTCTTTTAAAATATTTTATTTTTATTATGTGTGTCCATGTGTGGGTATGTGCATTTGAGTGAAGGTCCCTAATGGAGGCCAGAAGAGGGCATCTGATCTCCTGGAGCTGGAGTTACAGGCTGCTGTGAGCTACCTGACATGGCTGCTGGGAACAGAGCTCAGGTTCTCTGCAAGAGCAGGAAGTATTTCTAGTTATTGAGACATCTTTCTGTCCTCAATTTAATCTCTTTTTCATTATGCAGGTGATCATACAGACCTAGAGCCAGGCCTTACATCCATCCGGGAACATGATGACATAACCATATTTTACCATGGGAAACTATGGTTTAACTTTCTTATCCAGAACCACAATAGGGAAGGAGGTCATGATATCGGTACGAATCTTCTGCCCAGTGCAATAGATAATAAAATTGTCAGAATTCTCTCTGCTGATTGCTTACAGGTGAGAACAGCAAGAGAACTAACATGGTAATTTGAGGTCACTTCCCACAGACAATTAAAAAGAACCATTCCCCTGGGAAAGAAGCAAAACTATCAGCTTTCCTCTACTGTAGTGCCTTCTAGTGGGCATGGTCTCTTTAAATGCCATCCCTTTGCAGCTAGATGACATTTGGAGCTGAAGCAATTTAGCTGTTAGTTTGCCAGACATTGATTGTAGTCATATTCAAGGACTTTATGCTTTCAAATTGTGTAAAAAAAAAAAAATTGGTGAGAGTTGTTAGATCTCAGATACATTTACTCCATACAGTTAATCATAAGCTTGAAAATGCCTTTTCATTAGTGTAACATCCTTGAAGAAAAGTATATTGGTTTTTAATATTGACACGCACACACTCTTGGGGAAAAATTATAAAAATCTTTAAATTTTGAGATCAATTACCACACACATGGACTGATAGAAGAGTGGACAATTTCACCCTTGAGTGGTTTATTGAATCGGTCTTCTGCTAATGTCTTAAATCTAAAATGTTTACAATTAAAGAGAAAGCACTCATTTCTTCTGTAGTTCTAGACCAGTGGTTCTCAACCTTCCAAATGTTGCAACCCTTTGATACATACAGCTCCTCATGTTGCCGTGACCCCCAACCATGAAATTATTTTTGTTGCTACTTCATAACTTTAGTTTTTGTTGCTTCTATAAATAGTAATGTAAATATATGATATGTAAGATGTCTGTTATGTGACTCCTGTGAAAGGGATGAGATATACCTGTTGAAAAACCACTGTTCTAAACTGTAAGCTCAATTTGCCACAGGAGGCTGGAGCAGCCCATCAATGCATTATTCACTTATGCCTAACTTCTACAGCAGACAGAGTTTTGTGTGTTCATCTCATATATACATATATAAAGTAACTGTGTGTGCTTTTCCTACAGATTAAGAAAACACTTAATTAGTTACTTTCCTAAGATCTACTGCAACAGTTCTGTAATGACTCTGAGGTATTTGGAAAAGCATCAAATCCTACAGATTAGGAAAAGCACACACAGTTACTTTATATAGATGAGATGAACATGCAAAACTCTATCTGCTGTAGAAGTTAGGAATATGTGAATAATGCATTAAATGGGCTGTACTGTGTCTTCCCAGCCACATATAAGTCATGTCTCAGAAATTCTGACAACTGGACACAGCCTAAAAAGTTTTACCTCTTCTTTTTATTTATTTATTTTAATTACACTCATGATATTAATTAATTACACTCACAATATCAATGACATTTGTGGTATTCATTGGTTACTTTTGCAGTATTTATTCAATAATTATATTTATGATATTCATTAATTACATTAATTGTATTGATTTATTACATTCATGATATATGTCCTGATACTACTGTCCATTTGTAGGGTCTTTCCACCATACAAAACAGAGATTCTGTACTTAGGAAATCATTGCTCTATATTCCTTTCTTCTCCATCTTGAGATAACGTCTAATCTTTCTGTCTTTATGAATTTGTATATTCTATCTATTTCATGTAATACAATTCTATAGCATTTTTTAATGTAAAAACATTTTTTTTTGTACAAATGCAGGAGAAATAATACACAGATAGCTTGAACATAAAAATGGGTTATAACTAAAGTCTAGGGTTATTTTAAACAGTAAAATATTTTCTCTATAGAAAATAGTAAAAATAATATTTCCCAATAAGCCCTTTTAAGCCAAATGATAGCTGAATTATACATATAAATATGGATTAGATTCTGGGATACAGAAGAAACCTATCTTCATCTATTCAGAGAGCTATATTTCACTTAAGTTGTGTAAGTGAGATTCCTATTCATCTTCCCCTTCACTGATTTATGGCAGACATTTTTCTATAGGCTAATCCATAATCTAAAGATTTTAGCCTCCCCTTCTGAAAGTATGGCCAACATTTTCTTTCATCAGCTTGATACAGTACAAATTCTTAACCTAATAGTGAAATGTTTCACTAAAGCTTGCCCAGTGATTGGACAAAACCAAAACTTATTATAAGCCATAGTCATCCTAGGGTCCCCCTGCAACTTACCTCTTATCTTCCATCCACATTCATAAAATTGCCAAATCCAAACCTGACATCTTTCTTTGGAACACAAGCATGCTCTTCATAGTAGTTCATATTTTCCCTTCTTTTTTTTTTTTTTTTTTTTTGGGCAAGTCTAAGAATATATTTTAGAAATACATTATTTACTCTTCTCTGTCACTTTAAAAATATTAATATCTAATTTTTATTTTCCTTTTTGTTCATAGGTGTTTGGCCTGTATGTCTGTTTGTGTACCATGTGTGTGCATGGTGCCTTTTGAGGCAAGAAGAGAGCATTGGCTGCCCTAAACTGAAGTTTTAGCTGTTGGGTGCCATGTGGGTGCCAGGAATTGAACTTGGGTCCTCTGGAAGAGCATCTAAAGTTCCAAGTCTGTTCACCCCCCTTCTTGCTCACTCTTAGAACCAAAGAAAGATAACAAACAACCAACATGGAATTTTCATTGTTTTGTGGTGATATGTCAGTAAGTTCTTGATTATTATTATTAATTATTATTATTTTTGTGGTGGGGAAGTGTGACTTAGTTTAAAAAAAAAGCAAATAGGGAGAAAAATTAACTGCATTCTTTATCCCCAGCTCTGTCTTAAGTTTATAACAGTGTTGTAGGCAAATTTTCCTTAGTTTCAATTCCATAAAGTTGAAGAGTTGGATGCAATAATTTCTAAACTCCATTTTAGTTATCATAAGGAAATGATACTCACTAATCATGCTATTTTATCCAGACAAAGCATTTCTGAACTTGACGTCTGTTAATTCACTTGATGCATATCAGATGTGTCCTCTGGTAGGTGAGGAAGCTAAAACTAATTCATCCATGGCTGTTGTCTTGTAACCTCAAGTATGTGGCCACAATTAGCAGCAACACTGTTCATGGCTTTTCCTCTGGGTCCAGTTCCAGTGTCTCATCTCAATGTCCTTTTTAAGGCTTAGTCACACAGGATAAGCGATAGACACAAATAAGAAATTTAAATGGATTTAACCTTGTATTCTTGTCATTTTAAGTCTTTGCCATATGAATGATGGAAAAGGAGAAAGACGAGTGGTTTGAAGTTTGCATTGAGTAGGGCATAGATTGCTGGCATTTGCATTGTACTGAAGAGGAAAGAAGTCAGGAGGATGACAGCAGGGAGCTTCTACAGTTCTCTTAACAACTCACTACTTTGACAGTTTCTATGAGAGTCCCAGCTGTGACCAAGGAAAACAGGATGGTGTCACTTTGACATTGCTGTTGCCCTTGGGGGCAGGGAGTTCTGTGTGATTCTCAGGAACATTGAAAAGAGAGATCATTTCACTGTTGTGCCAGAAACTTCCAAGTCCTTAATGAGTTGACTGAGAAAAGAAAGTCTAGAAACACCACAAAACCATTCCTCTGTGAGTTGCCCTCACTTCTCCCAGAAATGGTAAGAGACAAAAGCTGAAAAAATGTACCAGAATATAGTTTTCAACTTTGTCATATATGATTTCATAGTTTTCTACACCTATTCAAAAGAAATGGACAAAGGAAATGACACACACAGACATACACCACACACACACAGACACATATACACCACACACACACACACCACACACACACACACACACACACACACACACAATTGTTGCTAAGATAGAGCCAAGCAGTTATGTTAGCCCAGTGGAGAACATCAACATCTGAAGCTAAACACTGAGGCAAAGCAGGTCACTTTAAAGAGTAGTGAAGAGCATACCAATTATGTCAGATGTAACTACATGCTATTACAAATCCTAAAACATGGGATAGCCTCTTGAAAAAGACACAGAAAATTTACTCTTGCTAAGCTATCTACTGAATTGGAGAACTGTAACAATAATGGTTCAAATGACAGAAGCTAAGTGAATTGTGGGTGATAATATGAGCAGTAGTTTAATTATCTGATGATTTTCTTTATGATTTTTTCCTATTCCATGCAAATATTAATTTATACTTTCCTATCTCTTCTTGCAGGAGCCCCTTTCTTCTTTGCGACCGCAACAGTAGGCAACCTGGCTTTGCAAGTTGTCATCATGATTCTTACACATCACATCCCCTCCCTCACCCACCAGGCATTGCAATAGGTGTGGCCTTACCATTATTGTCCTGTTCCTATCTACAAAATCATGTAGCTGATGGGGTAGTGATTATGGCTGGCCATGCTGTACATATGGTTTTTAAGAGCCTTCAGCATACCAAGACAATGCCAAGACTTATGATGCCCCTGCAGATGCTGCCAGGTTACTATAACCATACCCTTCTTGCCATATTTCCAGACCAAACTGAGGAAAAGCCCATATTATTTCCTACAGAAATCCTTTTTTAAAGGTTTAATTTTATTTTTATTTTACTTACTTATTTATTTATTTATTTATTTATTTATTTTGTGCGTGTGCGTGTGCATGTGCGTGTGTGTGTGTGTGTGTGTGTGTGCGCACACACGTGCGCCCCACACATGTGTGGGTGCCTGTGGAGGACTGAAGGGGTGGTTGTGAGATTCCCTGGAACTGGAGTTGCTGGCAGTTGTGAGCCACAGCACAAGGGTAATGGGAACCTAGAGGCAGTCCTCTGGGAGAGCAGCAAACACTCTCAGCTGTTACTCATCTCTGTAGCTCCTAGACACTTCAACTTCCATCATAGTTTACTGGGTTTGTTGATAAACTGAACAATATTAAGCATGTGACTTCCTTAATGAGAGAAAGATGTATTAGCCCGGAGAGGGACAGTTTTTAATGTTTGTGAGTTTCCTGCTTAATCCACTCAAGAAGAGCCTTGGGCACAAGGTCGTCTCTTCCCTTTACTCTTCATGTCTTTAATGCTGAATTTAATATCTTTGAAATATAGTTGAGATTAAAAGTCATTTACTTGCAAGAGGAATATTCTCAGGAGATGTGAAGAAAACTCTTGATGAAATTATTGTTTTTTAAAAAGATTTTTATGAAGGAAAAGCCATATCATTTACATTGGTGATTTATAGCAATGCTTACATAAACAAATTATTTGTGCCCTTCATAGACAAATGGATAATTTAATGATAATTCAATTTAAAATCTTGTCCTGAGGTGAGGTATGTAAGATTATTCAAATTGTACCATTTGTGCTCCATAAAAGGGAAGCTAAAAGCAGTTTATAATTCCTGGGACAGATATTTCCGTATCCATTTTTCCTCAACAGATAGAAGCTTGAAAATTACACTTTCAGTTTTAGCAGAGATTGCCTGATAGCTGGAGGAGATGAAGCTAACTGAGGAAAATTGATTGCAGCATACACATTTGAGGTTTGGTGAAGAAATACCAGCATGACCATATAGTTGCAATGCAGCACTTAACTCTTGGATTTGAAGATTCATCAAACTATGTGGACAAAGATTAATAGGAAAATAAGCCTCATCAATGATGATTCCACATATGCATGTAACAACAGTCAATGCTTGAGAAAGAGGTTACACATTTGACAGAGAACAAGGATTGGTGTATGGCGAGGTTACCAGTGTACTGGAGAGAAGAGAAGGGAGGAGAAAATGACATAATTATATTATAATCTCAAAAGTAAAATGATTAAAAAAGAAATTAACATTAAAGATATGTATCAAATAATGGCAATAACTAAATGATATGGGATTGTGAAAGTACAGGTGGCTTTGAAGAGTCATTCGAATTTATAAAAGTTTCAAAGTTTGTTACAATAGCAAGATTTTAGACAAAACTAAAATTGTATTCTTCCCAGGGACTATAAATATTCTGGAATTCAAGTTTAAATCTTAGTATCTATTTTTATGTATTTAAAGACTTGTTACCTGGAAATTGCCAGTCAGTTTTGAAAAGCTATTGTAAGGTCCCATTAAGCTACTAAAAAGGGAAATTGGATGGAATTGGTAAATAATTTGCTCTAATGGAGAGATTTTCTGCTGTGGGTTTGTGTTTGTTGTGTAAAATGTCTTAGGTAAGTTCCATCAATGAGGAAGAAAGTTTTCTTCTAGGAGAGACAATACAATTATTCTTTTTCACAGTGACCTTGTTGCAGTTTCCAGAGGAACCCGAGAGTCTTCTGAATGAAGAAATTGTTCCATGTAGGTGGGAGTTTCTATTCCACAAGCTGCTCCCAAGTAAAGACACAGAGGTTTAATATTAATTATAGATGCTTGACCAATAGCTCAGGCTTGTTACTAGTTAACTCTTACATTTAAATTAACCCATATATCTTATCTACACTTTGCCATGTAGCTTGGTACCTTTTCTCAGTATAGCATGACCATCTTGCTTATCTCTGTGTTGCCTCTCAACTCCTCAGACCCCACCCTGCTTCCTCCCAGCATTCTGAGTTTGGCTCTCCTGCCTAACCTTATCCTGTTTAGTTATTGGCCAATCAGCTTCTTTATTAAACCATTCACAGTGACAAATCTTCACAGTGTACAAAAGGATTTTTCCACAGAAGTTTCATCTCTCAAAATCAAAATAGTAGGACCAAAATATACAACTTCACTTGTGCTACCATGTAGAAAAATTATTAGAAAATTCTTCTCACTCTAAATTCCTTTGTGGGACTTAAATATATCACCTTGGGGAATGCTGGAAAACAAACATGCCTAAATATAAAGAAACCTAGAAATTTTAATGATTCTAATATTGGCTTAATGAATTAGAAAAAGGAAGTTGAGAGCTGGGGATGAAGCAGAGTGATTGAAGGTCCTATGTTGACCTTATGTAAGGAGGAAGAGGAGCTTAGTCTTAAACCAATTCCTTTCTTCCCTCCCTCCGTCCCTCCATGTGTGTGTGTGTGTGTGTGTGTGTGTGTGATCTAACCTTCCACTTAACACATGTTTATTATTTTAGTTTTTGAGATAGATTCTCCTATAACCCAGACTTGCCTCAGACTGGCGGTGGCTTTGAGCTCCTCTTGCCTTCACCTTCCAAGTGCTGAGATTATAAATGCAAATCACAACAGTTAGCTAGTAATCTTTACATACCTTTGCAAGTTTCGAGGACCAGGACTTTCAGATTCTCCAACAGTCAAGTAGTTGATGTCAATGGGAGTCTCCTAATCTGAAACTGATCTAGCTGCTTCTGGCATCATCAAATAACCAGGATTAAGTCTCATTAAATACAGCCAAACTAATTTCTGTGGTGTGTGTGTGTGTGTGTGTGTGTGTGTGTGTGTGTGTGTGTTTTAATCTATGGCCTGAATAATGAGGCTACTTGATGACTTGTCTTTCTTGCTCACCTATAATCAGAAATGGAAAAGTATCCAAAAAATGTCAGATAATTTGAATTTTAGTGACACCAGTATGAATAGAATTTTGGTAATAGTAACCAAATAGTCAGGATTGCTACTAATCATTTTTGTGTGTTTGTTTGTTTGTTCTGAGGGTTAAAATATCCACACATTTGACCTTTGGCATAAATATTTCTGAGAGAAAACCACAGAAAGTATGGAATAAAATCATGGATTTCTAGCATCAATCAGCTAAAGTATGTTTCAAAACAAGTCGATTTAGAATTCCCCCATGTCTGATGGATAATAGGTAAATGTTAATTGGACTTTTTTTTGCTGAGAAGTACACGTTTCAGAACATATATATATATATGTATATGTATGTATATATATACATATATATGATATTATAGAAAATATATATACTGTATTATCCACTGTTCTATTGCTGTGAAGAGATCCCACAACTGTGGCAAGCCTAATAAAAGAAAGCATTTAATTGAGAGCTCACTTACAGTTTCAGAGTTTTAGTCCATTATCATCATGGCAGGGAGCATGGCTGCATGCAGGACACTGGAATACTAGTAGAGCATTACATGCATTATATCTTGATCTATGAACAGAGACAGAGATGGGGTGGGGCGGGGGGGGAGAGAGACAGAGAGAGAGAGAGAGAGAGAGAGAGAGAGAGAGAGAGAGAGAGAGAGAGAGAGAGAGAGAGAAGAGAGAAACTGGGCTTGTCATGGCTTTTGAAACCTCAAAGCCCACCTTTGGTGACATATTTCCTCCATCAAGACCACACCTCCTAATCCTTCTAATCATTTCAAAGAATTCAACTCCCTGGTAACTATACATTCAAATATATGATCCTATGTGGGGGGGCATTCTTATTCTAACCACCACATTTCACTCCCTGACCTCCCCACAGGCTTGTAGACATATCATAATGCAAGTGCATCCAGCCCAACTTGAAAAGTCCCCATAATCTATCAGTCTCAACACTGTTTAAAAATCAAAAGTTCAGCTGGGTGGTGGTGGCACACACCTTTAATCCCAGCACACAGGAGGCAAAGCCAGGCAGATATCTGTGAGTTTGAGGCCAGCCTGGTCCACAAAGTGAGATCCAGGAAAGGTACCAAAACTACATAGAGAAATCCTGTCTTGAAAAACAAACAAACAAACCAACAACCCCCCCCAAAAAAAAAAAACCAAGAAAAAAAAATCAAAAGTTCAAAGTTTCTTCTGTTATTCAAGGCAACATCTTAACTATAACATCTGTAAAGTCAGAATAAAACTGCAGATCACATACTTTCAGTATACAATGACACAGAATATATATTACCATTCCAAAAGGGAAGAAAAGGAGCATAAGAAAATTCTGGAAGAAAACAAGACCTAAACCCAGAAGGGCAAACTCCAAATTCTGCATCTCCATGTCTGATATCAAAGTGCAACACAGTCAATACTAGGCTGTTTTGAAATCTCAACAATTATTTCAAGACTCTACAATTTAGCCTCTGGCATATTTTTTGGGACAAGGGGAGAAAAAACCACTTATATTCTTTGACAAAATATCACAAGAATGGTTTGTGGGCCACTTAGTAATATTCTTCCCCTCTGAGACTTCTTGAGTTTGGCCCCCACAATTCATTCAAATTACCCTCAGCACTGTCTTCCATGCTCTTACTGGGATATCCCATAAAGCTTGGCTTAAAGTCTCCAATAGCTTCTCTAGTCCAAATGCCAAAGCCTTCCATATTCCTCTGAAAATCAGCACGGTTAGGTCTGTTATGGCAATACCCCAGTCCCTGGTACCTTGTAGTTGGAAGGTCTCTCCAGTACTGCCTGGCTTCATGGCCCCTCAGCTGCTTATATAATAATAATAATCATTCAGAGGCTCAATATTAATAATAATTTCATGGCCTATGGCAGGCTTCTTGCTAGCTAGCTCTTATAACTTGACCCATTTCTATTAATCTGCAAGTTGCCATGTGACCACATTTTACTGGTATTTTCACATCTTGCTTCTCCTGGTCGTGCTGGCACCTGCTCTCCCCTGTCCTTTATTCTTCCTGTCTCTCTCTTCAATTTTCTACCTAGCTATAACCTGACTTGCCATAGGTTAAATGGCCTTATTTATCAACCAATCAGAGCAACACATACTCACAGTGTACAGAAAGAGATCCCACAGCAGTACCTTCTCTCTGGGTCACTGTTCTATTGCTGTGAAGAGATACCATGGCCAAAGCAACTCATAAAAGAAAGCATTTAATTGTGGGGCTTGCTTACAGTTTCAGAGGTTTAATCCATTATCATCATGGTGGGAAACATGGCTGCAGAGCTGAGAGGTACATCCTGATCCAGAGAGAGAGAAAGAGAGAGAGAGAGAGAGAGAGAGAGAGAGAGAGAGAGAGAGAGAGAGAGAGAGAGATTGATTTTGAGAGAGAGATTGGGCCTGGAATGGGCTTTTGAAATCTCAAAAACTCCCAGTGACACACTTCCCCCAACAAGACCAAACCTCCTAATCCTTCTAATTCTTTCAAAGAATTTCACTTCGTGGTAATTATACATTCAGGTATATGATCCTATGGGGACCATTGTTATTCAAACCACAACATTTACATAGCATTTCCCATCAGTGATCCATATAAGAAAAAAATTATCTTAATCTACTTTCAAAGAGCCAGGATCTTCTAAAGGACAAAACTAACTCTTTTTCTCAGTTGAGAACTATTAACTTGTGTCTAGAGTGTGGGTAAAAGAAGGTGGAGTTGGTTGGAAAAGCTGGAAGAGGTTCTTATTTACAGAATTTAAGGTGTCATCACACATCCCGCTATGCAACCTTGTGGAGGAACTGTGAAGAGCCTCTCTGAAGTGAGAATGTGCTGGGTACCTGAGTTCCTCACAGGGAAAGGATGTGCATACTTTATACACTATAAAGTACATGTATTCAGTTTCCATTGGTATTTATTAGTTGTCTAGAGGCTCCAGCCAGTGGTGTGTGTTTTGCCATGGTGGTCAGCTCCAGGTAGTTGCCTCCCTGTATTTAAAAAAAATCACATTGCATTTGAAAATGTATCTCTAGGAGATTTGTTCTTGATTACCTATCATTTCAATAACAAGGGCATGCACTCCTGTAGTGAAACATGGCACAAACCTTCTGCTCTCAACTGTGACAGTTCTGGGTTCAGCTCCTGGACCACAGACACAGGGGAAAAAGATTTACTGAAAGAGATCTTTGTGTTGAAATTTCAATCAGTTACCAAGCAAATACATGTCATCTGTTGTCTATGAAACAGTGTAGTAATTTGCCTTCTTTAACTGTGTCTGAAATATAAAATTTAAATTTGACAAATAGAAGGAACTTAGTGAATAAATAGTGCCCAAGAAATAAGAATTCATCCTAGATTACAGAGGCAGGCTAAATGTAGCTCCTGAATATTCCAGTAGAAACAAAGGCTTTCACAAGCCAGTACTAAAATCTTGCTAAAGACTCTTTCTTTCTTTTACATTTAGTTTTATTTTTTTAAAGAAAAAATACCCCTTAGTTCTTTTATTTTTTTCCTTTGTCCAAAGCCAATAACGTTTAATCGCTTTGGACAATAGGATTCTTTTTTTTTTTTTTATTGGTATATATTTATTACACACCATTATGGGTCCATCCCTTCCTTCAAGTAGTAACACACACACAGACACAGTGCATCATGTATGGGTATGTTCACACACATATTTAAATCTAGATTCCAAGCTCTGCCTTATGTTGTGATGCATGGACTCCAGTTCCGTCCATTATCTTGTGAAGCCCATGATATCAAAGAAAAGGGGGGCTACAGGAGGGGAAGATGAGCTGGAGTGGGGTGTGGGCTAGCAAGCAAGAGGGGGCAATGGCATAGAGGAGACATGAAATCAGACAAGAGGACCCCTGGATTGAGGAAGGGAACAACGGGAGCAAGGGATAGGAGGGGGCATGAGGGAAAGTGATTAATGGCACCCAAGAATGACCTATCTGTATGAAAATACCAACACAAAGCATGACTTATCCACAAACTGAAAAAACGTTTAGAAAAAGATAGACATGAATGAATTACGGAACATGTCTAAATGTTTAAAATATAGTCATAGTTCTTTCAACGTATGTTATAATAATAAAACACGTGCAGCAGAGGTTGTGGAGTCGCTGCACCTTGTGCATCCATTCACAGACATCACTGGCTGGTGTTGCACCACAAAACAACTGGCAGACTGCAGGGAGTGGTTTGCCTCATTTGGACCTCTTGTACTGGGTGTAGGCGGGAAAGCAGGGTTCCCAGGGTGGTTTTCCAGAGTACCTAGTTACATGTGGCTTATTTAGGACGGTGGTGCTAGGGTAACCTGACGTCTGTGCTCTCCCAAGGTTTCCAAGAACAATATTCCTAAAAAGCCAACGGAGAAGTGAAAGATTACCTTAGCCTTAGGGATCGCATATCTTTATTTCTACTACATTTTGCTGTTTGAGCTTGACTCACTGAGGTTGAGACAAATCAGGGGGATTTAGAGTCCACTTCTCTAGGAAAGACATGTCTTAAAAGAAGGATTGATGGAATAGGAGATTGAACCCACGATCTGTATACACATATTCACAATGCCTGTCATAAAGGTTTGTTAGTGGTTGCTATATGCTTGTCTTTGCCATGCGTGTGAAAGCAACTCTAATTAAATCAGCACACACACACACACACACACACACACACACACACACACACACACACGGTGCGGGGCAGAATGGAAAGAAGTGTTTCATCAGGAGCAGGAGGGGGAAGAGAGAAAAGAAGAGTGAATCACAGAAAACGGCTAAAATTATGACGTACATGTGTGAAACTTCTGAAGAATTCAAAAACATGAAGCACCGCAGAACTACTCTTTCTGTTTTTCCCGCCTTGGCAGAAGTTTTATTTCTTTAGCACACAGCAGAGAGTTTTGAGCAATCTGACCATCTGTCTTTTCTTTTTATAAATGAATGCATATATATATTTATTTGTGTGTGTGTGTGTGTGTGTGTATGTGTGTGTGTGTGTGTGTGTGTGTGTGTGTGTGTGTGTGTGTGTGTGGTGTGTGTGTGTGTGCAGGTCAGAGCACAACTAAGTGGAGTGAGCTCTCTAATTCCACCCTTACATGGGTGCTGAAGATCAAGAACTCAGGCCACCGAGGGTTTGTATGACAAATACCTTAACCAGCTGATCCATCTCACCAGTCCCCTATGTTTAAAAGCACAATATATTAATAGTAGAAATATATTAATAGAACATTAATTTGGCTTATATTTCAACGTTTATAGAACACTTGGATTTCTTGGTTGGATTCAACCTTCCAGCCACCCTGAGGCTCCTGGACTCCTTTGCCTCCTCTGTTAGTACCAGCTGCAGGTGTCAATTTTAAGCAAAAAGGAAGCCAACCAACCAGCTCTCGCCAGCACCTGTGATTACGGCCTGGTTTTGTTCCTGCACTCATTAAAGGGCCATATGCGTGGTCATGATTCATAAGGCATCAGCACATCTGACAGCTTTGATTTAGGAATAGACTTATTTTGTGACTCTAGCAATAGGTCTTATTATGAGAAATAGACAGCTTGGGGACAAGAATCTGTGATCAGAAGTTTAAGAATTCTACCTCTGTGTAGCTCAGTTGTGATATATCTGAGACTCACCAGGAGCGCTAAAGGCTCCTGCAGTCATTGAAAGCAGAGTCACATTTTTGGAAACAGATGGCAGAATTGATACTAAGTTTATGTGGAGACTCATCTGTGATGAATAATGAGACAAAGTTTCATAATGAAAAGAATACAAAGAAGAACCGATGACTAAATATGAGGTGATGGGTATCTTGAAATTCAGGAAAAGAGAAAAAATGAGACAGAGATGTACAGGTGGAGGCTACAGAGAAAGCACTGGAAAAGTGCAGCTGCCTCCAATCATTTTGAAATGAGACAAGGTATAACTTTACTAATGAATGAAAAGAGTTTAACTCAACCGCCCCTCCCCCCAGACATAGAGAAAGGACAAAGGAACAGAGAACAGAGACCTATATATCAGACAAATGATCAGATATTCTTCCCTTGTTCATGTAAGACATACATATGAGCACAGAGGCATGGATGGCTTATCTATCTACTTTAGGCACTTTCTGTAATGAACTAATATTGAATATTGAAAGGTATTCCAGGAAGAGAGACATACCAAGGCAGAGAGACTCATAACCTGGATAAAAATACGTTGAGGCATAGCTCACAGACAGACATTCCTGAACTGTTCTTTCTTGTAATGATATACCTACCCTGGAGGTTTTTTTTTTTTTTTTTTTTTTTTTTAGAATTTTGAATTAAAGCCATTTACAACTGTATGTCATTTTAGAATCTTCTGAAAATATTGCCTCTAGGCAATTGCTTCACAGGCTATATTAAACTTATCAGAAGGTAAGTTTTGACTCATGGACCAGGGAAATTTCTCACTTTTCTCTTTTAGAAATAACATGAGTGGATATTACCATTAGCTTGCAATTATTTGAATGGTTTAATACACATTAAAACTGGAGGAATGGTTGTTAATGTCCTGTTCCAGTAGGGTGTTAATGATTGTACATGCCATAAGGCATCCACATAATCTATTTCCTTTACATTTGTTCAGGCACTGCAAGTATTTTTAGTGGAAGAGTATATGAGAAATGAGTCATTCCATCAATAATTATGTATCTAATCTTTGATAAAACTTTATATTATTTAAGGATAAATTTTAAATATTATTTTCATATAGAGGTAAAAAGAAAATCTTTTCAACTCTTCAATATTATTTTTCTAAAAAATATGAAAATGCTTACATTTTCTCTAACACAAAAGAAAGCATTGCTAATCTGACAATATACCACTGGTTTCTTCTAATTCATTGCATGTTCCACTGTTGAGGTTCATGATCACAGTGTATGAAAATTGCCTTCTAAGATGTATGCCATGCATACATAGAGATAGGTAGCAAGTCATGGCTCATTAGAAAACATGTTTATTGTTGCTAGAAAAAGATTACAAGGGTTTTTTCAGAGGACACAAACTTTTTAAAAAATATTTTTTTTCCATTTATTATGTATGTGTTCTGCCTGCATGTATGCCTGCATACCAGAAGAGGACACCACATCTCTTTGCAGATCGTTCTGAGCTAATGTGTGGTTACTGGGAGTTGAACTCAGGACCTCTGGAAGAGCAGTTAGTGCTCTTAACCTCTGAGTCATCTCTCCAACCTGAGACAAACATTTTTAATGCTGTCAAAACAAAAACAATAAAATTTCCTTACTTGATATTGTGAGATAGTTTAAATCATATACATTTTAAGGACAAGTACCAAAATGTCAAATGGTATTAATGTAATGTAGACTTTTTAGAGCATTATATGTTGTTAAAACATTTTTTTAAAGTTCTATTTTCTTAACTTGTTACTAAATGACACATTGTCAAACTATAATGTGAAATTCCAGATTACCATAAGACACAAACTGTCATATTATTGGTAGAAATCTTAAATAAACTATGGACTATCAAAGACCCAAATGTTATGCATTACAGTGAACAAAAATTGAGGTCTGAACATCACATCAAAAAGACAACCAAGGTAACACGTTTCCAAGACGTCAGCAGTGGATTTTGGCTTCTTGATAGTCATGCCCTTGTTCATTCCTCTCTCAATGATGGAACATGATCTCTTGTTTAACTAATAAGATATCGAAATAAGATAGACTGAGGCTTTCAAAGAAATTTTATGAATTATACTGACTCTCATTTTGTTATCTTAGCTCTTAGTCAAGTCATAGGACACACAGCTTTGTAGAGGGGAGTAACCTGTTTTGGATGCAGATCTACCAGCCCCATTCACACCTTCAAACAATTCCAATGCTGATTCAACATCTTGACTGCCCTCCCCATAAAAATCAGCTTGACTCAAAATACACTGAGCTGGAATAACTAATGGTTTTGTAATGTTACCCTTGAGTTCATGATCCAAAGAAACAGATTATAAATGTATGTTCTACTCAATTGTGTTGTTCACTGCCAAGTTCTGCACAGATCTTCTGTACTGTCGAGCTAATTTAAACACACATTGATCTCATAGTTCTAATTCTAATGTTAAATGTCTCGATGGTGTTATGACTAGTACTAGATGATTATGGGTCTCAACTACATTACTTTTACATGTATGTAATTAGAAAATGTATTTAGGTGATCTCTTTAATCTTTTCTAGGTATAATAATATATGCATCTTCCAGAGTCTATGATAATACGAGTGTAGGTTTAACCAGGTTCAATGAACTGATTTGAATATGGAAAAAAATCTGTATATTTACTAATATTAATAAGTAATATTATTTGTATTATTTTGTGTTTAGATTCACTCAAAAGATAATAGAGTATTTAAAAATAGATTTAGTAATCTGGATTATACTGATTTCAGCTTATTATCGACATTCCTATTATAGAAGATAAGTTGCATGATATATGACCTATTAATTAGAAATAAGGGAAAGATGAGCTACTGTGCTATTCTATTCTAAAGGCACATTTAAATCACTGAGAGAGTTTTAAAAATATTGATCCTGGAACTTCACCTCCTACCAACTAAATCAGAATTTTTGGTAATGGAACAAGGGAATTAGAAACAGGTTTTTTTTTTTATTTTACTTACAACTTCGATTTTTGGACAGTAATGAGGGCTGATGACACTCATAGGCAGTGGTCACCACATGGAAGTCATTTGGAATGAGCCCATTGCACACAGACAGTAAGGACACTCACAGCTCTGCTGGAGGAAGAGGAAACACTAGTCCAGGCTACAAAGAGTACATGGGCAGGTAGAGCTGGCATGTAGGGTCGATCTGCTTTTAGCTTCTTGAGAGCTCTTCAAACTAATTTCCATAGAATAACTTCTATTTAATAACAACACGAAGGCTAAAAGTTACAGGTGAGATTTTTGGAACTGATATTTTATGTTATCTCAAGGTATTACTGACATGTGGCTTGACTTTGATGGGCAGCCATGAAATTTTCGTAACTTTGCAAATACTATTAGAAGCAAACCCATCATACTGCAAAAGTTAAGCACACTGAAAATTTAAATTTTAATAAGTTAGAGAATACTTCTTCCCCCAAAAATAAATATAAAAGGAAGACAAGCTATACCCATAAAGTTATGGGCAGAAGGGTATGACTTGTGAGTTAAGGGGAAACGACCCCCTCCAAAGTCAATAAATAGAAGAAAAGTTGTTCAGCCCAGTAAGTAAATAAAACTTGCTATCTGTTGCATTAATAATTAAAAATGAAATATTGACAGGTCCCTTCCATTTACTTCTACAGAGTTGAATGCTTCTATACAAAAAAATTAAATAAAAAACCCCATATTCCATTTCAATAAGGGAAAGTACATTCATACCTAAAGTTCAGTTCCAGGAATACATTTTAAAATTATTTTCTTTAGATTATTTATTTTATTTTATGTGTATGGGTGTTTTGATTGCATGTATGTGCACCATGCATGTTCCCAGTGACTGCAGAGTTGTGGAAAGATCTTCTGATACTCCTGGAATTAAGGATGGTTATGAACCATCATTTCAGTGCTGGGAAGTAAGCCTGAGTGCTCTGTAAGAGCAGTAGTGCTCTTAAATCCTGAGCCATTTCTCTGGCCCTTCCAGGAAGACATTTTAAAAGTACAGGTAGCCAGTGAGACAGCTCAGTGGGTAAAGTTGCCTGCTGCCAAGATTGAGGACTTGAGTTAGTTCTCCAGACCACAGGATGGGAGGAAATCCACTGCTGAAAGTTGATCTCTGACTTCCAGGGGCATGCTGTGACACATGGACACCTGCACATGCACACACACACACACACACACACACACACACACACACACACGCATGCACACACATGTACACAGACACACACAGAGATACACACAGAGACAGAGACAGACAGACACAAATTAAATAACATTTAAAAAAAAAGTAACATACAAGTGGGTACTTTTGAAAGTAACTCTACAATGAAGCTCATTTCATCACTGCTAAAATCCAGACAATTTGAAGTATTCAAACCACCAGTGCAAATAGATAGTAATATCTATATAATGCATGCATGAGAGCATCTGACTTCTATAATACATAATACATTTATAAATGTATTATATATTATGTAATATCTATACCTCAGTTACTACTACTACTAATATCTCAGTGAATATTGATTGGAGCTATTATTAAAGGAAAAAAAAAACCCAGTGACATCCCAATGACTGATGATGAGTGTGCAACCATGAAAAAGGACAACAATCAGGCCGTATACATCATTAGAATTCTGCCTCACAACTGTAAGCAATAAGGCTGGGAGAACAAACTCCAACCTGGCAGTAAATATTTGAACCCATGAGGACTCATCCAGTGACCCCTAGGTCTCCTGCAGTCCTTTATAGCTTTTCTTTCCATCTCTGATCCATCCACAGAGAGTCAGATATGCTCGAAGGATCAGCAGTAGGATGTGCCCATCCTCTCCCATCATCCTCTTTCTTCTTGTGACAGTAACCTTGTCTAGAAATGACAGCATATTTGGTCCGTTACATGACAGCACCGTTTCCATTACAGGCTTTTCTACTCTGCTTGCTAATTGCAGTGATGGTGGCTGAGTTCCTTCTTAAAGCAAATTCTAAATAAACAGCCTGTTTGTTTGTGATAGTTTCTGATTATTTACATCACATAGCATGCAAACTTTGTGGGCATTTGCGTGAGAAAGATCTGTTTATGCTTGCATGTTTTGAAATCAGTAGTCTGTGCAAGCTAGTCCCTGTTACCAAGCTTAGCTAGCTGTAGAAAGTGAGATGTAGAGCTGTTCTGCTTTATAGTATTTCATACTCACTTTGGTTTTGTTTTTTGTTTTTTGTTTTTTTGCATGAAAGGTATGGGTATAGAAACTAAGTTACTTCAAGTTACAGGTCAGTTTATCACTTTTAGTCAGTTTTCTATCACGATGACAAAACAGCTGAGATAGTTCACAAGAAAAGGTTTATTTTTATCCAAAGTTTCAGTCTATGTCTATCCCATCAGTTTGTGCCTGTGGCTGCAAAGCCCCTCATGGTAGAGGGCATAGTGGAAGAAACACAAGGCAGGGACCAGGGTCCCTCATATGCCCTTGAGGGACACTTTCCTGGTAACCTAACTTCCTTCTTCTAGGCCCCATGACCTAATAATTTCCCCACCTATCAGTAATGCACAAGACAGAAAAAACTTTCAAGCCTAGAGGACATTTGGATCCAAATTACAGTTGTCATTATATTTAATGTTAAAATGAAAATTCTGTATACATAATAAGGATAAATATCTCTAATTATACATGACATAGGCATGTGTGAATTTTATTCCTATATGAAGATGCTTAGCTGATTAAGCTTTCTGTTTCTCAATTATTCTTTAAAGTAGTTTTTTTCTATTGCATGTGTGAAAAGTTTTATTCTAATAGGTATTCCTTAAATATGAAAAATAAGTGGAATTGAGAAATACATTTTTAATTATAAAAATGATTAATGAGTGTGAACCATTGGAGGACTCCCTGACTCAATAGTCTCCATTATTCAGCCATAACTCAAATAACTATTATCATTCCAGTGTGAGAAAAAAATCCCCTTAGATTAATAAACATAAATCTTCATGGTCATCAATTTTCCCTGATGTTTCTTTAACAAAGGCCAGAAAGATTAGATTTTTGAAGAGGGCATTGCTCATTTCTGTCAACTTCTGATTATTTATCCTTCTAAGTTAAACAAAACCCTAGCTCTGACAAAAACTAAACTTTGAATAAATCTGCAACCTTCAATTACACAGTAGAGAGGGAGAAGAGGTATGCATGCAGGACCAACATCTCTCAGCTGAGCCCAGAGCTGTTCTTCCCAGCTGAAGCAGAGGCTAACCATCTTGCCATGGAGATGGGCTTAATCTCATTTTGAGGCAGTGCATTTCTGACCATACAGCCCTGCTTCATTTCCCTTGGATTCTCTGACGTTCTCATCCATAACAAGTGAGATAAGTACCAGGGTCAGAGGCAGCCACATGGGAAAGAAAAATGGTCTTCAGAAACACTTCTTACTTTCTCTTGTCTGTCACATTTGTTTTCATATTCATAGTGCTGTGTGGGTTAAGTAACATACATATGCACATGCACACTCACACACATACAACAGTTATCTATTTTTTAAAAAAGCAACATCTTTCTATTTTTTTTAATAAACACAGCCTAGAGAATTCTTTCCATACTATATTTTGAGTAACATTTAATATAATACCTTTAGTCACCATTTGAGACTTTCATACATTCATACAACGTATTTTGTTTATAATCACCCATCCCTTCCCTTAGCCCCTCTCAGATCTATTCCTCACTTTAAAAAAAAATGTTTATTTTTATTTTATGTACATTGGTATTCTGCCTGCATGTCAATGTGAACGGGAGTTACAGGCAGGTGTGAGCTACCATGTGGGTGCTGGGAATTGAACCTAGGTCCTCTTGAAGAGCAGCTAGTGCTTATAACCACTGAGCCATCTCTCCAGTCCTATTCCTCACTTTTTAAACCTTTCCTGAAGTCCCATCTATGCTGCCCATATACTTCTTACGTTCATCATAAGAACATGTCTATCCAGCAATCTGAATAGACCTTATTTCCTTTGTTAAAATCATAATGAGCTTTTAATGCTCAGGATATTTTTAATGCTATAGTTTTTCCTACCATTTTTATAAGCTTCATAAATACATATAAAGAGATAGGTTTTCCTATAAAAAAAAGTTTAATTGGAGCTATGTTGCCTGAGGGATAATGTCCTCTCCCAAAGCCATAGGAGGCCAAATAAAAAGCCACAAAATGCAGAAGTATGTTTGGAGTCCATTTTAGACAGGGCTGGAGAGATGGCTTAGCAGCTAAGGGTGCTTGCTGCACTATCATGAGGACTAGAATTGGGATCTTAGTACCTATGTAACAAGCTGAGCATCCTTAAACACTTACAATACTACTGGCCTCCACATGCACACAGGTGCATATACACATGTAGCAATACATTTATATATATACAGACAGACACACTAATAAATGAGCACAATAAAATGAAATCTTAAAAAATGTTGGCAATTCTGATTTAATTTCAAGCCAAACTTCATTTAACCAATTTTATCTTTTTTTAAGGAGACTTTGCCTTCAACTCAAACTTTTTCACACCAGACATTACACAGTGTACCACACAGGTGAGCCAATTTGATGCTTGCACTTTGAGGAGTGATAACAAGAAAATATTAAGTATTTTATGCAATTAATTCATTTGTCTGTAAGAGCAGTAAAGTATATGCACAGGACTTGCTTGCATCTGTTAGTCTCAAATCTGAACCATGGCATTTCAGGCAGTGTGAGTTGGTATTGCGTAGTGTGATGGCATGCACACTGCAAGGAGCACATGCTGGGTGTTTAGAACGGAAGCTGTATTGCAGTTGTGTGATGCAATATAGGCAGTTGCTACCAGAAACCCATTTGAGTTTGAAGTAACTTTGGTTGTCATGTGTTCAGCAACCTTTGAATGTTGCCAATGTTGTTGTAACCCTCACAGTTCATTATGTGACTCTATGGGGCACCACACAAACCAGGCGGTGTGGTGAGCACCTGCGATGCCAGCCCTGGGGAAGTGGAGTCAGGAGGATCAGAAGTTCACAGTTGGCCTCAGTTACATGGCTTGGGCCACATGAGACCCTGGCTCAGAACAAAAAACAAACAACAGTAACAAAATTAAAGTGTACCCAGTTTTCCTGTATAAATATATCCATTAAATGTAAATAACATTAATACAACATTTAGGTCATTATATCAGACTTCAAGCCATTTTATTATCCATAATTCTTAAAAAAAAAAAGAACATTTTTCCTTTGTAAGTTTATTTTTTACTATTGTGTTTAGAAAAAAATGTAAGTATCAACATAATTGAGCCATCTTAAAAATAATTATAGGCATTAATAGAGTACTGTGTATTGTTTGGATACATATGTATATTATATAATGTTTAAGCTAAGGCAAATTTATTTAGCTCATAAAACATTTGGTGACTATTTGGTTTCTTTGTGTCTAGATGTCTGGAGTATGATCCCCTTAAATGTAGTCTTTGTGTTATGTTTATTTCTGGTGTCCCAGGACCTGACCCACCTAGTGGGAACTGATAGATTTGAATGAAAATAGTTTGAAGTAGAATCATTGCATCTTTTTTATACGCAAGGTTTTCAGTCTGTAGATCTGTGATATGGTTAGATTGACACAAAGTTTCAAAGGACCATTGTTAAAAATAGGTGTTTTGAATTTGTGTGTGTGTGTGTGTGTGTGTGTGTGTGTGTGTGTGTGTGTGCATGTGTATGCACAAGGAGGCCAAAGATGGTATTGGGTGTCTTCCTCTATCACTCTCCACCTTATTTTTTTTAAACAGGATCTTTTGCTGAGCCTGGAGCTCATACATTTAAGTAGACAGGCTGGACAGCTAGATCTAAGAATTTACCTGTCTCTTCTCTTCCCCATAGTCCTATATTTAGCAATGTGCTTCAGTGTGCTTGGCTTTACGTGGGTGCTGGGTATCAGAATTCAGGTCCTCATGCTTGTGTGGCAGGCACTTAACTGACTGGCAATCTTTCCAGCCCATGGGATCCAGTTTTTATATCTTTGTGTGTGTGTGTGTGTGTGTGTGTGTGTGTGTGTGTGTGTGTTTCACATCTATATGCATAGACAAGGTAGATTTTTTTTTTTAAATTTTCTTTGAAGGGTAAGAACCTTTTGAAAAATTATTAGACACTGGCATTTGGAGCTCATGGGAAACAAAGTGAGTCTGCTCAGTTGCCTGTGAGCTTGGCCTAGCAAGAGCTGGAGTTGGAGTGCTGGGCTGAGCCTAGGTACCCTGTGCTGTGTTCTGTAGAGTCTGCTGCTCTGTCCCCTGTTGGTGTTTCGACTCTTGCTATGCCTTACACAGTTTTCCAGATGCTCTAAATGTGGCAGCCCAGAACAGTGACCTTCTTTGTATCCTTGGTTCCTCATTATAAAACAGTCTCTCTAATTCCTTAGGGGTTTGCTGACAATGGTTGATAAGAGCTCACAGGGGTTATTGCTTTATTAAGGACCACTTATATGACTGGCACTGCTAACTGAGTATAGAGAGAAGGAGGTCTCTGCCAGCAAGGAAGCTCTGACATAGTTGGGGAAACTTCAGCTCTGGGGCATCTTTCCTCCAGAATGTTCAGACATAAGAAAGAATAATGTTAGCTGCCATTGACCAAGTGCCTTTAGTGTGCTGTGGCTGTGCTCATGGTGAGTTCTCATTCTATAGAACTGTGCTATTCTAACATCATCTGTAGATACATGTAGTTGAAGTTTTCCTGTTTCACACCTGGTCCGCAGGCTCTCAGACCCAAGTAAACACACAGGGCCTTGCTTATATTAATTAAAACTGCTCGGCCATTAGCTCGTGCTAACTGCTTACTAGCTCTTAAATTTAAACTCAGCCCATTTCTGTTAATCTATGTGTTGCCACATGTTCTGTGACTTTAACTGTGTGCCATTACATACTGCTGCCTGGACAGTGGTTTGGCATCTCCTGACTTAGCCTTCCTCTTCCCAGAATTCTCCTTGTCTGTTTATCCTGCCCATACTTCCTGCCTGGCTACTGGCCAATTAACATTTTATTAAACCAGTGTGAAAAAGCATTGTCCCACAGCAGACACAGAAGCCGAGGCTAGCTCAGGTAGCCTGCCCACAAGTCATACTCCTCTGCCTTGAAATGAGACCTCTATCTCTGTGTTTACATCCAGGTCAGTGACCTCATGCATCTTGTGAAGGACCTCCACACAGATAATCAGCACCTAAAGAAAACCATTTTTGATCTCTCTTCCATGTGTTTCCAGGGAAATGACAGACTTAAGTCAACAAAACAAACAGAGGTAAGAAGAAATGTTCTTGTTGTCCTGTGCTAATTGCAGAAACAAACCCTATAACCCATTCCACACCCCTCCCCCTAATTTTTAAGGCTATCTCTCTGAGGGAATTCTTTGAAATTCTCTTTGCTAGAGTGGAGTCTTGAGGGCCCTGTTGGTCATTGGGTCTGTCCTAGGCTTCCTTCAACTTAGATCATGTCTTATCAAATATGTCTGATATCCTGTGGTGCTGTTACTACGGCCTGGCTCTGGCTGTTTGCTACAGATGCCTTATCTGGGATGGGTGGTGTGGTCTCAGAGTTGTTTGGAGAGTGGCCAAGGCTCCAGAGAGCATGGATAGTGTAGATGCAGCCTTAGAATATCCAAACAGATAGATAGATAGATAGATAGATAGATAGATAGATAGATACAGACAGACAGACAGACAGACAGACAGACAGACAGACGAGAGACAGAGAGAGACAGAACTGGGAAGATTGTAGACTCATGTTTTGTTTCCTAGTGAAAAGCCAAAGATCTTGGTTTGTGCAGACTTTCTGTCACCTCATGAGTTAGTTTATAGTTAAAGCATACCTTTCTTTCCTTTTGTTATCTATTGGGCTAACATTTGAGTATTTATTATGTATAATGGAAAAACAAAAACAAACAAACAAACAAACAGAAAATTGAAAAGCCCCAAATGGTCTTATGGTTGTACACAGCCAACAACAAGAAGAAGAGGACTCAAGTGCAGGGTTGATGTGTCCTGCACTAGGACAGTGTCCTCACTGACACTGGTGGTTTGTAAGAGACTATTTGCAACCAATAATTTGGCTGTTATTTTTGTTCTGAGCACCAAATAAAGATGGTTTCACTGTTTGAGGAGAACATCAGCACATCTGACTTCCTGCTAGGTCTTAGCTTTGTAGTCACTCAGCATGGGGCTCCTGGCAGGAGATTCAACATAGGCTGAGGGGATCTGCAGGCATCCATGGTGGTAGAGCTAGTGATGGATGTGGGATGTTCTAGACTTCATGGAATAAACACAAGATCACTACAAATTACACCAGTATCACTCCCTGAAAATTCAGAACAGAGTGCCCATTACAGTTTTAAAGAAACTCAGAATCTTCTTTGCCACATGTGGGTGATCAGCCAGCCAGCCACTTCAAAAAGAAGTTGGAGATAAAATGATATTTTTACAGATACAGATAAATCTAAGCATTTTGGTGTGATTATCTTCAGTCATTATCTTTTTTTTTTATAAGCCAAGGAATGTATTGTAAAGACATTTGTATATTAGGATGGATGGACATAAGACATACAAAAACAATTTAGCATTTTTACTTCTGTCTAGCCACTTAGATGATAGAATATGCTGTCGTTTTCCCCGGGAGATTAAGAAGAAAAATGCCTGAATTTTTCTCTGGTAAACTATTTCAAAAGGATCGTATCCAATATTTCTGAAGTGGTAGATGTATTATTTCACTTCTGCCAGAGAGATCCCAGAGCCCCCTTTCAAACACTCTTAGTCAGTGTGGCTTATGGCTTTGTCAGAGTACCTGCAGGATTGCTATTGACCTGTTTCTTTAGCTAACTCACTGATGAGACATTCTGCAGGTCAGACTTGTTCTTTGAGCTAATTCCCAGGCAGACACAGTCAACAGGAGCACTGTGCCATGAGGGCGAGCTGTCTTTCATTGGCTGTGCTTGCAGATGTAGGCATTCTCTGATTTAGAAGCTACTCTAAGTTCTTTGATAAATTGGAAGCCATATATATTTAATTGACATTTAGAGTGAATTGGCCTTTGAATTAGTAGTGAAAGGACATTTTTTAAATAAAAGATTTTTTTTATTCTGAAAAGAAAAATAAAACCGTTTAAGCTGTGTTTAAAATTAATTAGAGACAGGGAGCTGAGGAGATGGCTCAGTGGATGATGTGCTTGCTGAGAAAGCCTGGAAACCAGTATTTGGGTTTCTGGCATGAGTAGAGACCCTGGTGGCTCTGTGGGCCACCTGCTATTGTATGCTCTGGAGGCAGACTCGAGAAATCCCTGGGCAAGCTGGCCACCTAGCTTAGCAGAATGGGTGAAAGGTGATATCTCAATAAGTAAAGGGGAGAGTGATGGAGGAAGGTAGTCAACATCAGTCTCTGGCCTCTTTACATACCTGTACACACACATGCATGTGCACACATGTATGCTCACAGCATGTGAACATGCATATATGCACACATAACACACACACATACATGCATACACACACACACACACACACACACACACACACACACACTAAGAAGTTAGTTGGAAAAAGAAACCAGCAATAAAAGTAAGTGATGGCAAGATATTTTTAATGTAGAGTTAAAAATAAAGGCTAAAAGTATTTTATTCCTCTCCCACCAAAGTTATTGGTACTTATATGAGTTATGCACCAACTGTGCAAACTACATTTTATTGATTTCTTATTATTGTGTGTGTATTTATAATGTTTGTGCAGGGGTCACAACTTCATGGAAATTGGTTCTCTCTTCTAAACTTTATGTGTGGTCTGAGGATCAAACTCAGACCATTAAGATTATGAAGTGTAGCTGGAGTTTTCTCCAGTCCTGCCCTGGCCCACAGCCACTCAGACCCAAATAAACACACAGAGGCTTATATTAATTAAAACTGTATGCCCTAATGGCTCAAGCTTCTTGCTAGCTATATCTTATACCTTAAATTAATCAATTTCTATAAATCTATACCTTGCCACGTGGCTCATGGCTTATTGGTATCTTTACATCTTGCTTCCTGTGTGTCTGGCTGGCGACTCCTGACTCAGCCTTCCTGTTCCCTGAATTCTCTCTCTTTGTCCCGCCTATGTTTCCTGCCTGGCTACTGTCACTTCATCAGCCCTTTATTTATTAACCAATCAGAGCAACACATTCACAGCATACACAGTGATATCCACAGCAACGAAGCAAGGGCTTTTACCACTTAATCTCACTGGCCCTGTTTGAGCAAAGTAAAGAAATGTGTTAAATGAGAATTTTCATGTCAAAGTAATAGCCTATTCTTCATAACTAGTGTCTGTCTCTCAATTAAAAGAAGCAAGCATGTTTCTGGTAACAGCCCTGAAAGTTTCATATTTTGAGATGAATATAGGCAAATAAATCACATCACATTAAGAAGCTCTCTAGAAGTAAACAAAGCAGCCAAATGAAGAAACAACTTAAGAGAATTGGGAAAACATTCACAAGTCATGTATCTGCTAAGGGATTGACTTCCAAAGTACACAATAAGCTCTGCCATTTAACAGCACCAAATTGGAAGATGGACAGAAGCTTAGAGATTACTCAAAAGAAGATACAGAATAAACAGCAGTATGAGAAGATGCCCAGAGCCACCCAAAATCAGGACAATGGAAGAAGTATTGAGTCACATCTGGCAACAAGACTACTGTCAAAAGACAGGTGAGGATGTGGAGACATGGGGAAGCTCCGAATCTCAGTTGATGTGCAAAAGGATGCAGTCACTGTGGAAAGTTTTACAGAGTTTCCTTAACATATTAAAACTTTTATCCAGCAAGTTCAAGGATTTTATTCAAAAGAATTGAGAATTAAGACCTGGAGGAGATACATCCACTGCCATGTTTAAGATGACATCATGTTGAAGACTTAAGAGGTGTGTAAATAATCTTAAAGTGACAGAGGCCAAAAGAATATGTGCCGTAAAACACACAGAAGAATTCCATCACCATGGAATTCCAAGCAACAGAGGTGAATTATGATGAGCAGAATGAGGCAGTCAAAAGAGAGACACGTTTGAAGCCACGCACATGAGGAATTCCATCACATCAGTCACAGAGTCCACAGGACGCAATGGTGGTGGTGAGGGCCGAGGAGGGGACTTACTATAAGATTAGGAATTAGCTTATTACTACCGAAGCAAGCAGAGAGTTTCTGTTAGAGAACACAAACTAGAGATCTGCGTTCAGCCCTGAGCCTGCACTCAACGACACTGGATTTTACACTTACAAATTCCAGAACGTAGATCTCATGCGTTACATTCTCAGCACACTAAAGTAAAAACATTAAAATGCTGCCGCTCTTCTGTCATGCATTTGAAGATACAGTTTTTGGTTCAAGGATTAGATGATTAGCTATCAGTTTGAATTGTGTGTTTCCTCTAATGAGAAATGACATTTAAACACAGCCCCTGAGAACAGTGCTGCTGCTGAGCCTGGCAAATCAATGTTATAGAAGAGGAGAGGAAAAAAAATGTGAATACTTGACTCTTCCTCCCTGAATGTCCTCTCTGTGGAAAAGCATTCTTCCCCAGGCTGCCTTGCTCATCAGTGTTGCAGACAGGCTCAAGTGAACAAAAGGGCAGTTCTGCACAACAGCTTGCTTTCCACTTAGCTTCCATCCACCATTGGTAACTGGAGAAAATACAGGGCCTTCCAGGCATGCTTACAGCACAGCCACCGACCACGGTAGGATGCTATCTTCACTGATGCATCTGATAGTGCATCAGGCTGTGTGTATGACTGGAGGATTTTTGCTTGGAGCATCATGGAAAGGCTAGTGTACAGTGCTGCAGGGGAATGCCCGTGAATCTAACTGGAACAGTAGGTTTTATTAACTGCAGAGCCTTTCAGAAGGAGGCTCCTGGGGAGAACTGTTTATCACCTCAACAAGGGATAGACTGCAGCAGGCATTTGATCACTGAAATGTTATGCTATTTTCTAATTGCCGTATTCTAGAATCCTCCATATATATATATACTGCATGTTCATATTATTTTATGTATCTCATATGAATATATGAACACATCACGCAAAACATACAAGAAAGAAACCTATTGACATATTTTTAGGAATTAGCTCATGACATTATGGCTTGCAATATAAAAATCTAAAATCTGCAGAGAAGACCCACAGGGTGGAGTCAGGGCACAGTTGTATATTTAGTCCAGGAATGGGAGAATTCATATATATATATATATATGATATATATATGATAATTTCAAAGAAACATTGAGAGGAATATTTGAGAAAATATTAAATCAATCATCATAGCTTGTGCCATGCCATGGAAGGAGGCTGGAGGATGCTCATCTCTCTTTGGCAGCCTCAGGCCTGGGGGATACCCACTCAGCTAGTCACAGTTACCGTCTTCTGGGTTGTGATTCCCTGGCTGGTGCAGAGTGTGGTTTCATGTTCTGCTGTGAGTACCAGTTCCATCAGCTTACTGCACAGGAGAGTCACAGAGGAACTCTCTGGCTTCATCTGCTCATGCGTGTGTAGCAGCCATTCCCCGAAGGAGACAGGCACTGGGTGAAGTGATGGCACAGAGCAGGGCCACTTCTTGACGTCGGATGGACCACCAGCACTGCCTTCCCTGGCGTTGAAACTCTTCCGCATCTGCAAAACCCCTCCTCTTTCTACATCTGGATAACTTGTTCTCAGATTTTTCTGCCTTGCTAATTGTCACAGGTGTTCACACCTTTGCATTTCACGGTTATAGAAATAAACAGGGTTATTGTTCTTTGCTGTTATTTATTTATTTATAAATCTTGTACCTTCTCTTGTAAGAGGAGAATTAGTAGACAGACATGCAGTTTATTATTTAAGTTGTGTTGTTTTAGAACACATTGACCTACCAAGGAAATGATAGTCTCTGCAGAACTGATTACTTTTGTAAGTACGTGTCTTCTGAAAAGATTCCTCCTCAGGCTGAGCACTTAAGAACAGTCACTGCTCCTGCAGAGGACCTGGGTTTAGTTCTCAGCCTTCACAGTGAGCAACTCTCAACACCCTGTGACTCACATTTCAGGGGTTCTGCCTCCTTGTTCTGCCCACCGAGGGTACCTACCGGCTCGGGGTGCACGTGCAGACAAGCAGGCATGCATGCACATTAATAAATAAAAAGAAATAAAACAAAAAGAACCCCTAACTTTTATAGAAGCCCATTTGACTCCTCCTTTGTGTTTTCCTAATCTCCCACTTCATGCCAGAGACCGAGTCTCTCTCAGGTTTAGAATTCAGTTTTGTCCCAGGGTCCCTGGAACTTTCAAGAGCAATTACAGACAGTTCTTTACATAGCCACTAGATGTCACCATTGACCAGTGCACTATGACTAAACATGCTTCAGCCTTGAAACAGGTATTTATAAATGATTTGATCCCTAAAATATGGACTGGTCAGAAAGAAACCAGTAGACAAAAGTCTTAGCATGATTTGGAGTAGGAAGCAACAACTCTCTTCAGTGAGAGATAGATCACACCCACCCTGCCACAAAAACCTTCTGCCCCACAAAATCCTGCTGAGGCAACAGGGGCTCTTCTCTGTTCTTCAGCAGGTAGACAACTAGAAGCTTCTAACCTGGGGTATGCACTCAGAACGTAGGGGTCCCTGAGAAAGTCTCTCTCTCTCTCTCTCTCTCTCTCTCTCTCTCTCTCTCTGATGTACATGTTTTGTGGGTGTGTACACATTGTGCATGCAGGTGTATATGGAGGCCACCAGTTGACGTTGGGTGGAGATCCATACGCAGGCCCTCATGTTTCCATCATAGGTGGTTTACTGTTTAATCAGTATCATTAATTAAAATGTTTAATTGTTCTTCAATTTCCTTACCTGTGAAATAAGTTTTAATTAATACCCCCTTTCAATGTTAAAGTGTAGTATCTCCAAGCATCTCTTTCACCAGATTGTAACTTCTTTATTGCCTCCTCCAGAACCCATTCTGTAGTTCATCAACACACCACACTCCTTCTTCACGAATAAACCATCGAGGAAGCCACCAAGAACATCCCCTTCTGTGGACATTTTTCTTTCTACATTCTCAATGGCGTCTGCAATGTAAAATGAACTAGAGAGCTTGGTTCTATTTGAGACAGGTGGATTGACTTACTTTTAAATAAAAATGTTAATAATCCAGAACCAGAACAGTGGTTCTCAACCTGGGAGTCGAGACCCCTTGGAGGGTCAGATGACCTTTTCGTAGGGGTCACGTAAATCATTGGAAAACACAGATTTACATTGCAGTTCACAACAGTAGCAAAATTACAGTCATGAAGTAGTGACAAGTGGAATCTTATGTTTGGGGGTCACCACAACATGAGGAACTGTATTAAAGGGTCATAGCATTAGGAAGGTTGAGAACCACTGGTCCAATAGACCTTTGCCTTGTCACACAAGGAAACCTACTCTTTTATCTTACCAAAATCACACCAAAATTTAAGTTTATTCCCTCTAATATTTTTTCTCCTAACCAAAATATTTTTCCCAGCTCAGGTCTTAGCTTTTAGTTAATTCATGTTCTTAGATCATGTAACAGCCTCAACAGGCAGAGGAAATAGTGTTATCATTAGGCTTCTACCACAAAATCATGCTTTTCTTGGAAAAATTAAGTTAATACTTACTCTGCAACATTTACATGCCCATAATCTTTATGCAAGATAAGGTATTTTAAAAGTCTTATTAGTATTTAAATACAAATTGTTTATTTAATTTCTGGGATTCTTTGAGAAATAGTATAATAACTAAGAGAACAAGAGGTTGTAGTGGTTGGGGTTGGAGAGACAGCTGACTGGAGCGACTCAGAGGACTGGCTGCTCTTGAAGAGGATCACCGTGGGGTTCCCAGCACCCACATCTGGTGACTTACAACTACTTATATCTCCAGCGCCAGTGAGTCTGGTGCTCTCTTCTGGACTATGCAGGCATTTATGTGTACACATAAGAGAACTATAAAAAATAAAATAAATCTTAAAATAAAAAGAGTACATAGCGGCCCAAAGAGGAGACACGCCAATCAGACATTTATAAAGGGGTGGGTAATTTTAGGGAATTTCTGCACTTTAAATACGTTTTGATTTGTTATTATATTCATGATATTTCTTTCTCTGTGACAAAATGCCTGGGAAAACAAATCTATGAGGGTTTGTTTCTCTTGCCTCATGGTCTCTGGGATTTCAGTCCACAGTGGTTTGGCCCTCTTGCTTCTTGCCTATAGTAGTGCAGTATGCCATAAGCTACATTCCCTTCAGTGTGGCCAGAAAACAAAAGAGAGGAATAAATCCCTAATATCCCAACTTCCTCCTACTGAGTGCACTTTCTGAAGGTTCTACACACTCTCAGTAGTACTACAGGCTGGAGGCCAAGCCTTTGCTATGTGGGCTGCAGAATAATAATTCAAATTCAAATTATAGCAGCCACCAAGTGCATAATTCCATTTTTTCTATTGCATGTAAATCGAATGGGGTTTCACGTGCTGTGAGGTGGACATCAGGGGTGAATGGACGGGCTCAAATCTGGAATAAGACTAGTGAAAGAAAATTCAGCAGAAGAGAATTTTGAGAAAGAAAGGATGAGGAAGCTGTATTTCTTCCTTGCTTGGTCTGTTGAGGTGCATTCATGAGCTATTTGAATTTGAGTGTAACTACAAGGCTCATTTTGATTATGTTAAGAGAGCTGGGACATGCAGAGAGCTGATATCCAAGATACACACGTGCAGAAGTATAGCAAGTGCTTATTGGAAACATCAGTCTTGCAGCTGACATACTTGAGCAGTGTAGTTCTCTAATAAAAACTTTTGATTCCCCATGCAATTCATATTCTTTGAGCTTCTATATGAGTTGCAATTCTTTCTCTAGAATTTCTTGGCAATCCCAGAAGATCGAGGATATTCCTTTGACTGTTTTCAGCTTGGAAAGAAATAAAGCAGACCTATAGCTTCTCTGTGATGGCCCTTTGGAAGCCTCGATAACCACCCTTTCAAGGGGTTAAGAGAAAGCCCAGGCTGCAAATGGAGCAGCAATTACATACTGACTGGGAAAATTGCCAGTTGTTCCTGGTCTCTGACCCTCTCTACAAGGTCCCAGCTGGTATGCATTTGAAATTTATACCTTAATCATACTTCATATTTGACATGGTTTTGCATTTTCCAAAGAACATTTAAATACATCCTTTCCCTTGGATATTATCCCCACCCTAGACCTACATTGCCAGGGCAGATATTATCGACTGTGTTTTACACATGGAAATCTAGTATAAAGACAAGGCCAGATTTTGGGTAAAGGTCACACAAAACTCATAGCAAACCTGTGTTTCCTGTCTCCATGGTCGATGAGTGCTCAGAAGCAGAAAGTGTCTGTCTGTTTGAAAACACAACCTTTGTCTCACTGTTGAGAATATAACTCACCAAAGCCTCTAAGTTCCAAATTAGAGACAAAACTGTTTTTCCTACCATACCTGTTTTGCCAGATAACCCCAGACCCCCACCACATATGCTTTGGGAAAACCTCCAGGGAAGTAAGAATAAAATGATGAATTAGTTGTTTCAGCAAAATGAGTAGTGGAATTCATGATGGGATTTTGAGCTCAGCTTCCAAGTTCCTCATTTAAATAGAAACTCCAGGATCATTATTCAGAGTAGCATGAAGTATCACAAATTCTGATCTGCATGAGATGCAAATTTAGAATTTCCCCAAGTGTGGCTTTTATGAGTGTTTTATGAAAAAAATAGAAAGATTCTATGTTCAAACTAGTCAAAGCCATTTATCAAAGGACCTGTCCCAGCATCTCATCTGCCTGACAATCTTTCTGAGGGATCCTTGTTGATTAAAGTCTACAGTATCATCCTAATGTATTTTCTCAAAGAATTGCCCCTCCCCTCCTTACCCAATTATACCGTGTGGAAAGCTACGCTAGAGAGAAAAATGCTGTGATTCCTCTAGTATGCTTTCATTCTCCTAAGTCTTCAATATTACAATGTTAAGTATTTCCTCAGAACATAAAACCAAGTGATAGTTGTAAAAACTCTTCATATTCATAAATTGTTTAAGATTTAAAACATATTGATGTTTAAAACATATTTGCATCTTTCTTGATCAACTAAGGAAAATTAAGCAAGGGAATTCAATTAGCATTGTGTGTTTATAAGTCACAAATGACTCAAGTTAAAACAGCTAAACATGGAAGGATCCTGGTACATGTTGACGAAAAGGACTGTGAGAAAAATTGAAAGGTGCAAGGTGACAGAGAAATGTAATTTCCTCAACCATCCTCAGTGGAGAGGCTGCATCTTGAACAATCAGAAATCCTGATGGGCCTGCTTATCCCACAGCTGCTCTCTCTGGCTGAAATTGAATTTCCCTGGGTACTCATGAGGCCGGCTGGGAACTTACATTTCCCTCTATGCTTAGCACTGATTCTAGAAGCAAATCAAAGCTGTCTACTCCCAGATAAAATTGTTCACCTGTAGCTTTGAAAAGTGGAGCTTTAACCCCTTTTCGGGACACTGAGGTGTAGACTCAAAAGAAACAAATGGATTGTGCCTCCCAGGTTGCATGATGGGTGGGCATGGTCTTGATGACTCCAAGTGCCTTTCTAGGACTTTGGAATTTTCAGAGGTTCACTTACACTGACCTTTCCTTTCCGCTTCACAGGAAGTTGTGAACAAGGCATGGGTCATGACTTCTTTCCACAAGAGATACGATGACTTGTACAGGAGAAGGCGGATTGTCGATGTTTAAAAGGGCTGGGATCCATGACTGGCCTCTCTCCATTAATCCATTTGTTTTATTCCTATTATGTGGAGTAGTCTATTTTGTGAAATGAGGCTCCATTTTTTTCTTTTTCTTTTCTTTTTGAGATTATATTTTTATTACATCACTCTCTTTGCTCTCTCAAAAGCCCTTCCATAAACCTCCTTGCTTTCCTTCAAATTTATGCCTTGTATTATTGATTGTTGTTACAAAGATGTACGATATATGTATGTACATATATATTACTACGTATATAAATACAACTTGCTCAGTCAATATAATGTTTTTAGTGTGTATGTTTTTGAGGCTGATGATTTAGTATTGGATAACTAATTGGTGTGCTCTTCCTTGGGGAAGCATTCCTTAGTTGCCTATAGTTCTTTGTGTAGGGTTGAACACTCCTGGGCTTTCTCCCTTCCACTTTAGCAGGTCTGTTGTTGTCCTTGTTCAGCTCATACATTGACAGTCAGGTTGGTGAGACATTATGGATGTAGCTTCTGACGTTACTAGGAGACACAGTCTCACAGGAACCTCCCTGCTCTTTTGGGTCTTAAAATCTTTCCATTCCCTGTTCTTCAGTGATCCCAGAGCCTTAGCTGCCTGAGTTATATTGTAGATGTATCCATTGGGACTGGGCTCCACAACTATACATTTTGATTGCTTGTGGTTGTTATAATAGTTTCCATCTGTTGCAAAGAGAAGATTCCCTGAGGAGTGAAAAAGGATTATACTAATCTGTGTAGGTTTAAGGACAAATATTTATGCTTTTTTTTTGTTTTTAGTTTGTGTTTGTTTGTTTTTTGGTAAAGTGGTAGTTTTAAGTTCTCCTCCAAGGTCCATGACTTCATTAGCCCTGCTAGTTGGATATATATATATATATATATGTACATACATATATGTATGCAACAGCAATAATAAAAAAAAGAGACCATAAATTTAAAAGAGAGAAAGAAGGGGTATTCAGGAGAGTTTGGAGGGAGGAAACAGAAGGAGGAGGATGTAATTATATCATAATACGAAGAAAATAAAAGAAGTAATGCTTAGGTTTCCAGTACCAGGCATGGTTTTCCTCTTGTTCAGTGGGTCTTAAGTACAATTAGAGAACTTTGGTTACCACCAAGGAATGCTGTCACTATTAGAGCTTTTAGGGTTATCATGCTATGTCAATTATTGTTAAGACTATTGTTATTCTAATTTTTTAAATATTAAAACATGTTGAATGGATGCTATTATTGAGTTTTAACACATACCTTGAGGTACTTATATTTATTTTACTTCTTCTGTTAATTAAGTGTAGGGCTGGAGAGATGGCTCAATGGCTTAGAACACTCATTACTCTTATAGAGGATCTGGGTTTGGTTCCCAGCACCCACATGAAATGGCTCACAACTCCTGTAACTCTAGCTATAGGGGATCCAAAACATTCTTCTGGCATTTGCAGATATCTGCACAAATGTACACACACACACACACACACACACACACACACACACACACACATTTTAAAAAATTTAGAAATAGGCACTCACACTGTTTATTTTTATGTGTTAAAGCAACTTCTGTATTCCTCAACACTTCACTTGAAGTTTATACTTTTGACATGCTATTGGCTTTACTTTGTTTTCTTTTCTTCCCCTCCCTCCCTCCTCCTCCTCTTCCTTCCTTTCTTCCTTCTCCTTCTGCTTCAAAAAACTTTATTTTAAATTGGTTCAAGGCTTAGGAATGGTTCTCAGGTTATTACAAAGCTGCTTAGGGACTGGAGATGACATCTGGAGGCTGGATGGTGCTGAGCAGATGAGGGAGCCCTTGGAAGGCCAGGAGAACTCCTAGTCATGCTTGAGAGCAAGCCTTTCAAAGAGTTACTTACCCATAAATGGCTGGGGCATGCCAGTCTGCATTGCTTGTGGTCAGGGCAGCCTGCAGCAGCTGGTCTTGTGATCATCCATCTTATTGATGAGTTTCACCTCCTCAATAAGAAAGTGGTTTTCCAGGAAGTCCACAGAGATGTGGGTCTGAGAGGACAGCACCCAGAACATGAAGATCCAAGAGAGAGCCTGGTTCAGATTCTTCTCCAAGGCCAAGGCAGTGTCTACAGCCTCCTGAGTCTACCCCACACATCTTGAGGTAAGCTTCTAAACATCCTGCAAGAGTACACCACGGCCCCTGGGGATCACTTTGTAACTTGAGGTTACATGGGTACCTTCACACTTCTCGGCCAGTTCATGGAAGACGTGGCCTACACCTTCCAGAGCCAAGTCATCCTGTGGAAATAATAGCCTAGACAGAGGTAAGCATAGGAAGCCAGCAGGTGCAAGTTGGCAGGCAGTTGACGGAGACTTCCCCTTCTGCAGAATAATTCTGACGATTATGTGAGGTCATGCTGATCAGCAGTATGGAGCTAACCGACATGAAGTCATAGCTGATCCTAGGAGATGGAGGTGGAAGAGATGGTCCCCGAGCTGTGACTGGAGAGCTGTTGGAAGCTAACAAAGAAGGAGTCCTCTGGTCTGTTATGTCCAAACACCGTTGAAGCAAGAACAGATCCAGGGGATCTCTGGGGGCATTGCCTTGATTATTTTCTTAAAGGTTTTGCTCTCATTTGGCCTATGGAAACTATGGTTTACTTCTCTGTATTACTGGTATGTTGACACAATGTCCTATGTGCTCCTTCAGCTTCTGTGCTCTCTGCTGAGTCTTGGCACACTCTCCCAGAGGCTAGGTCAAAGCATTCAGGAAAACATGGAAAGAAGACAGGCTCTGTGTCTGGGTGTCCTTGGAACTGACCATGGTAACCTGGGTGGGGTCACTGACATGGATAGGAGTTTGACTATGTGTGCTGACACACCCCTTTGCTACATCTGTTCTTCAACCCCAGCAAAGGCATATAACCTTTTGGATTTGTTGAATTTAGACTTCTTGACACTGGGAGCAGTTGAATGGTTTCATAAATCATTGATGTTCTAGTGTAAGCAGCTTGTTCTTACTGTTAAGGGAGAATTGATGGTCTCATTGAATTCCTGTTCTCTGTCCAGAAAACTAGTTCAAAATCTACTATCACCTTCATATTATGAATGAAGAAACAGAGCTCCAGGTCTCACAGCTTATAGCTGGTAAACATGGAATTTAATCCTTACCCAACTCCATTACCTATTCTTATCAGATTATCCAGAGTCCATACTTGTTACTTTATATTTGTAAAAGATACAAAGAGTAAAATATAACATTTTTTTGGGGGGGGGGGTGTGAAGCTACTGTGTCTCTCATTTCACCCATTCTTGAATCATCCTTGTGATACCAGGCAAGGACTTTCTCAATGAACTCTGCATTGGCTTTCACAGATCTCCACAACTTGAAGAATTGTTCCCACAAGAGTCACTATTACTTCCTACTAAACAAATATAAGAGTTAGTACCCACTCTATCTGTTCCTGTTAGAATAAACTAAGCTCTTGTACAGCTTGACATGTGGACCCCAGAAGTAGTCATTTGAAAGGGAAGAAAAGCTTTTCTTGTCTCTTCTTTGCCAGAAAGTTAAAATGCCCAGAGCATCTATTTGCATGCATCAATACAGTTGGAAAACTTTTGTCCAACATAATGAGAACAAAATACAATGTTGGCATATTTTATACGGAAGACAAATTATTAACATGACAAGATGATATGCTGTGAGGATCTGTGCTTCTTGCACTGCATTGTCTCTGTGAGAGGTCAAGCAGGGAACTGCTTTCTTCTTCTCATTATAAAGGACCCCTGAGTCATTTTGTCACAGTCACTGAAGCCTCTTTTTCATGTTAGTTGAGCCACTCCTTTTTATCTTACGTTCCAAAAAATAGGCTTTTGACACTAATTTCTAGTGTGAGAATTCTAAATTGTTTTAGTTTTCTAAGTTTCGTGGAAGAACAGAGGCTAGAAAAAAAATGGGGCTTTGGAGGGATGCCTTGGTTGGAGACTGGATAAAATTAGGGAATTTAGGCAGCCAAGGTAACATGAAATTTACTTCAGTTGGAAAGAGATGGAAAGATTTAAGATGAATAAATCCTGTGGAAGTTTCCCTAGTTTACAATTTGTCATATGAGCAATCTAGAATTGCCAGTAGGGTAAGTATTGTAGGTGTTTTTATTAACTTGCCCTCCAAAAGCTGACACCAATAGATCTTTACTGCTACATTTATGTCCTCAATCTCCTGCTCCTTCTCTCTGGCTCCATCACCTTTTCTGCCTTTCTCTTTAAAACAAAGGAGTCATTACAGACTAGCTCTGTTTTTTTACACATGACCTCAAAGACCACCCTCTTTTTTTTTCCCTTGGAACAGTCTACAGTACTATAACTGTGGTAATTTTGATCATTCAAACTTGGTTTCATTCAAACTTGGTTTCATTCTTTAATACAATTCATGCAAAAGACCAAACCTGTTCATGATAATGGGACAAAAGGTTTGCCACCAACTTTAAAGTTAATACAGCAAGGGCACATCAGCCCATTTCTAGTTGTGAAATGCTTTTCTAAGAGTTGGACACAGGCAATCTATTAGAATGATATTCTTCAAAGTTTATTATTTTTAGTAGTCCCTCCTCTTGATTCTTTCCACTGTTTTATGCAACTTTCTTAATCTGACATAATCCTATTGGTCTCTCTTTTTTTCTTTTGTTGCCTGTGCTTTTGGGGTCTTATCTAGAGAATCATTGCATATATTGATATTTTAGGGTTTGCTCTATCCTTTCTTTGAGCAGTTTTTTCAGTTTGAGGCCTCAAGTTTATATCTTTGATCTATTTTGAGTTGATTTTTATGTATGTTGAGAGATAAAAAGCTTATTTTTTCCTAAACATAAATATAGATCTTCCTAGGATCATGTATTGAAGAAGCTGTCTTTTATGCATGGTGTATTTTGATGTGTTTCTCAAGAATCAATTACTGATAGCTACATGGATTTATTTCTGAGTTTCTTTATCTAATGTTTTTGCTTTTTAACAGCTAACTATGCAAGCACTTTCCCAGTTCCAAAATATTAAAACATTTTTGTTAGCTTCAAATCTTTAGAATAACTCTACCAGGAAGGCTTTGAATATTGACTGTCTGTATTAGACCAAGACTTTATATCACAGGCAGCTTGACTCAAAGTAGTACTTCCTTCTAGTATGTGACTTTCATATCCTCTCATATTCAGACTAACCTTGGGCTTCCAAGTTCTTCAGAGACTGGATACTCAGGTATGTTGAAATAGGAAAGGCATTCAGATATTAGAGAGTTGTTTGCCATACTGGTTTGGCAATACTCATGTGAACTGAGAGTGAATAATGTCTCATGATCAGCTAATGTTCTGAGCAAAACAAAGCTATGGACTAGACCACTCTTCCTTTTATCCTCACATCTCTTTTCCTTCCCGTCTATTTTTTTCTGCCTCTTCTTGTATTCCAAACACATATAGTATCTATGCAAAATGTGACAACTAGTGCAAACATTATTTTATTAGCTTGACAAAATATTGACAAGACAACATAGCACATGTATTCTTTTCCTTATAAGTCAGATTCAATATATAAATTAGGAATAAGAGCATGAGACAAACATGCATGCACATCGATTAATGTAATAGTATGTAAAGTGGGTCATTACCTAATTGGTCTCTTCTACTTTTTATGTAGATTACATTTTCTGTTAGTGCATATGTTTCTCTCACACAGCAAGATCTGAAAGGGATAGAATCAGTAGTAAGAGTGTAGATAAATCAGTTTGTTGTTTGAAAAGAGGACAGAAATGAAATTTTGAAATAAGGCAAAACATCATACCCACCTCCCCTCCACTGTCACCAAACTCAGAATATTGTCAAGTTAAAAGTCAGTAGCCTAAGGCAAAAAACACTGAAGAGTATATGAAATTAAGAGTTCACCTCTATAATAGTGGAAATCAAACAACCAACCCCCTGACAACAGTATCTTACAGTTGCGTATAGTGTATTTTCTTCATAAGAATGTGTTTTGTGGGGGCCACTAAACAGTGCAGAGATTTCAAGATCAGAAAATGGAGATAAATTAGAAAGGGCTCATAAGCTGGAAGATAAAGGTCTGTGGAGTTTATCCACTAGGAAACATAATTGAGTGAAAAATATAGTTTTATTTACCACTAATGTAAGATAGAGCCTCTAAGAGTTTGATAAATGTGAGTAACTCAGACCCACAGAATTGTATGAGTATATATGTTAGATGCATGGCAGGGTGAATGGATTTTCTATTTAATGGGCAGGAGTGACTTTATTTGACAGCATTGCCAGTTGAGTGCATGCCCTTAAGCTTCCACGAAGGTGACCAGAATAGTTAAGCCAATTTTTTAGCCCTAGAATATAGACACATCCTTGAGGATCATAAACATTCTTATTATAAAAAGCCCTCTGACAATGCTTGGGTAAGAGAGTTGGTGTGTGCCTGTTGACACTGGGTGTGGGAGAGAAAGAGGATCTCTCCAGTAATGTCATCTTCTCCAGTGTAGGAAGAAATCAACTTAAGACAAATGTCATTTTCTCCATGTAGGAGGTGATATGTTGGAGACAATGTTATGGAGACCAGAGAGAGTAAAGATTTCCCGTGAGCCTTTCCAGTATTGCTATGTTCCAGAAACAAACCTTTTGCTTTCTAGCCAAGCAGTGACTCCATGTGGGGATAATCATGAGACAGGTGGGAATTTCAAACCTCCAGGTTCAAAACAAAGAGAAATTGTGTTATCACCAGGAAGCAGAAGTGTCGGTGATGTAAGTACCAACCTGGAGGATGTTAGAATCCAGGAGCATGGTGGGCATGGAGTTTGTGGGATAAAATTCCAGAGCCAGAAGGAACTTTGGAGCAAAATGCAACATCAGTCAGTACATTTTATACCTCCTTTAGGAGATGCTGCAGACTGCCAGCCATAATAGACCTGTAGTGGAATTAGTTATGGAACTTTGGGGTAGAGTAACACAGAAACTTCCAGAAAGCTTAATTTGGTCATGAGGGGAGTAATCACATTGCCTAGCTTTACTGGAGCTATGAACAAAAACTTGACTTGGAATCTTACATGCCAAAAGGCAGGCTTCTGTCTTCAAGGAGATGGTTTTGTCTACCTTCAGGTTTGTAAGTGGAGAACAAAAGGCCCCTTTTCAGCTTCATACAATGTGGTTCAAGTAGGTTGGTGTAGAATAATGTGCTAGTCTCAAATAGTGCATGTTACACACATTTAACGATATATGTATTATATCTATAAATAGAGTTTTGTTTTATTTTGAGACAGACTTTTAGTATATGGTTCTACCTGACCATGATGAAGAACAGACTGGCCTTGAACTCACAGATTCATCTGCTTCTGCTCCCTAAATTCTGGGATTAAAGATTGTTGCCACCATAATCAGCCTAGGGAGATACTTAAATATTTAACATCCTAATTTTCTAAGAGGTCATATTATTGTGTTAAGAACATAATAGTCTGTATAGCTTGCGTGTAGTGTGTAACACATAAATTGCTAAAGATAGTATTTGCTATTACAAGATAGTAGCTGTAAGAGTCTTTGTTTGCATCTTTAGCTCTGAGTTATGGTGTGTTTGTTTGCACATATGAAATCTTTGGTTATTAGAGTACATTGATGGAAATGATGTAATTAAAAGATCATTAAAAATATAAAAACAAAAATTATGGCCTGATTTATAATTTTTTATACATTGATTTGTAATTTTCTATACATTGATATTTCCTTTTTTAAAACCAGTGTGGCCAAGTCCTCCTAGTGACAGGAGCACACTGGTATGGACATTGTACATTCTGTGCTATGGTAACACACTGGCACTGTGTGCTGTAGGAAGGAATCTGTTCATAGATACTGGAAGCCCCTAAGCATGTATGCTGCTGCTAACAATTTATTTGTTCTGAGTTAACCTTAAACCTAAATGTCACCAAATGACAGAATGCAAGACTCAACAGTCTTGGTGCTTATGGACCCTCCCCATGTGACACATGTGGGAGAAGAGAGAGAGAGAGAGAGAGAGAGAGAGAGAGAGAGAGAGAGAGAGAGAGAGAGAGATATGAAGAAATGAAGAAAATCTGACAAATCTCTGGGACAATTTCCACCTGACCAGAGGAGTAAGACAGAACTTTGGTTTATAGCCTTTGTTCTGTTCCCTATAGGATTCTAATTAAAAACAGGACAGGGAAGTCAGCTTTTGCTCTGGCTTCCCACATTGCTGGCTCACTGAACAAAACACTGCAAGATTCCATTCCTGTTTGTATACATGTGATAGCTGCAGGATCACTTGCATTGTTGGTAACCAAAGCAGAACAGCTTCCAGACTGTCTGGTAAGTCACCGAATCACTCTGAGAGTCTGATGGCTGCCCAAGACTAGAAAGTCCGGGGATCCCAGGTGGGGAGTCTCTCAGGTGGCTGCTGAGCCATTTCATGTAGGAATGTTCCCTTGCCAGATTCCTCGAGCACTTTCCATTGCCTTCATAGAAATTGAATGGTTGTATTTTCTGATTTGATTCCCAGCTTAGGAAAAGTTAAGACTTCATATTTATGGTAATATCCTCATCAATTTTGTCTTCCTAGGAAGAGAACAATGTGTCCCCTGGTTTTATGAAAGCTTTCTCATTTGTTCTTTGCTGTGCTGTATGACTTATATAAGAGTATGGTCTATTATAATGGGTGGCACATCCTCCATTCCTAGAGTCGGCCTCCTAGGGTAGGGTCTTGTGAATTGGTACATCTGTGCTAATGGTTATATGAAAAAGAACAAGATAGTATGTTGTCTAATGTGGTTTGGATTTCTTTACATTGGTTTTGGGCAAAGATGGCCATTGAATGGTTCCCTAAATTATGTCATAGTTAGGGTCTCTATTGCTGTAATAAAACACCACAACCAAAAGCAATTTGGGAGGAAAAGATTTATTTTACAAGTATCAGGTCACACTCCATCACTGAGGGAAGTTGGGGTAGAAACTCAAGGTAAAAACCTGGAGGAAGCCAGGTGGTGGTGGCACACACCTTTAATCCCAGAACTTGGGAGGCAGAGCCAGGCGGATCTCTGTGAGTTCGAGGCCAGCCTAGGCTACCAAGTGAGTCCCAGGAAAGGCGCAAAGCTACACAGAGAAACCTTGTCTTGAAAAACAAACAAACAAACAAAAACCTGGAGGAAGGAACTGAAGCAGAAAGAATAATGCTTATTGGTGGCTTGCTCAGGCTGCTTTCGGGTACCTTTCTGTACCCAGAAATGGCACTGCCCAAGAGATAAAAGGAGGAGGAAGGAGGGCAGATGCCTTGGACAATCCAGCGAAAACTCACCCCAATGAGGTTATTACTTATGGAGCCTCTAGTTAGGCTATCAATGAGACTAGGTTAGTACGTCTGGAGAGATGTGGGTGATACCTTTTGGAAGGTCTTAGGAAAGGAGTTCAGAAAGAAAGAACCCAAATATGTTTCTGGGAGCACTACAAAGGGATGATGACAATCCATCTGAATTATGTAGTGAATCTACCAGGGATGTAAAATAAATAGAAGAATATAGACCCAGATGCTACAGAAAATGTCAGCATGACTCAAATTTCATGGAATGCCCCTCTCACTGCACCCCTGTGACTAAGCCTCGGGAATTACTCTCTGCTACAGAAGTATGCTCCACCCCCTAGTCCACATGCATCGGCAAAGAGAACTAATCTTGTAAGTGAAGAGGACATTGTACTTGAACCCTTAGAATAGTTTTTAGGAGCTATTTGGCAGGAGAATAAGCTGAGGGTAGGACACTTGAACATGTCTTTTGGGAGGTTAAAAATGGGAAGGATAACAGCATGAAGCTTATACACTTAAAGCATTCCACCCAAAGTAGAATTTATGAAAGGGAATGAGAAGATGGAGTGAGCGCCTCACCAATGTGCCAGTTCAGCTTATGAGACGAAGGGATTTTGATGACTGATATGAGGCTTACAGAACACTTACTGCTCCTGGTGCTTTTGTGGAGGACTTTTTTTTTGGAACGTATCTTGAAGCCTAAAAATATTTTGCTAGAAAAGCAAAGGGGACTTTCAAGGTCTTCAGCAGTCAGACTTGAGTGACATCAGCATATACATAATGTTTTAGGCAGAGGATTTGATAGGTGACAATATATTATTCTTATTAAGTTAACCTCACAGCTAATGGAGAAATTGGAACCAAGATAGACAGATGTTTAACATTAAATTGTCTTTTAATGCTGATCTTAGGAAGCAGAGGTTTGGGGATATCATGACCCTTTCTACATAGGTAGCACGAATCTTAAACAGGTCTCATTAATAAAAATAAACCTGGAGCCAATGCTGGAAGATCAGAGAAGCAGAACAAGCCACAGCCCCTACCTCACCTTGCCAATTACTCAGCTGATCCTGTTTCCTCAGACTGAAAGCTTCTGAGTCCTCATCCAAATGGATCTCAGCTGAATTGCTTCTCGAAAGCCTGAAAGCTTAACCAGCCTAGTTCCTGGTTTTCACGCCTTATATACCTTTCTGCTTTCTGCCATCACTTTCTGGGATTAAAGGCGAGTGTTACCATTCCTGGCTGTTTCCAGTGTGGCCTTGAACTCACAGAGATTCAGACTGATTTCTGCCTCTGGAATGCTAGGATTAAAGGCATGTGTGCCACCATTTTCTAGCCTCTGTATCTAGTGGCTGTTCTGTTCTCTGACCCCAGGTAAGTTTATTATGGTGCACAATATTTCAGGGAACACAATTCCACCACACACATATTCCTGGGGAGGAAGGTGAGACATGAGGAAAGATTCATTTCTGACTGGAACCAGATTTGCTCTTGGTAATAAACCAGCATCTTTAATAAAAGAAAAATCCATCTGGCTAAAGAAAAGGAATTGCTTTCCCTAAAGGGTGCCACAACATTATTATTTCTATTGTTTTATTTATTTTACCAACAAAAGAAAAAACATATTCAGGTTGGGGTTACAAAAGTAAGGATTATTATATAATTCTGTGGTTCTATTTTTTTTTCCAAATCTTTGCAATTGTAAAACACATGGTTGCTCACCAAAACTGTCATATTAACATTTTGTACATGTCACACCTGCACTCCAAGCTTACATGTTTGGATGCAGAAGAGAGAAGGAGCAGAACCCATCAAGGAAAATACAGAAAGGGATTTAATATAGCATTTCTATTCATGCTTTGTGTAACTCAGATGATAGTCAAATATTTACAGTATCTGACTTTCCTATCTGGCACCTATAATTACTTTAGGATTTTTGTATTATATTGAAGTAATTTCAGTGAGTGCTCGTACAATGTATATTATATTTCTGGGAAGGATGTGCATTCCACATGAGAAGCAGCATGGCTCAGTTGGTAACTTTGGGGAACTGTTGCTGCCTGGCTTTTAAAGCCTGGTTGAGATTTCAGTTAACTCTGTTGCTCATGTGTGGTAGCTCAGAGTTATCTATGCAACATGTGGGTGCAAAAATAGTACCTACCTTCAAAACCACATGGCTTCAATTGTCAGGAAGTGGGATGGTGCTAATATGTATTTAGTTGTAAGGAAAAGGCTTGACTCCTAGTGTTCATATTATTATCATTATGGAACAGGCGCCTGTTCCTAAGGAGATGCATCTAACAGCTTTGCTGGTGTGCAACCCTTTTCACAGAGAAATTATTTTGCTTAGAGAATTTACATTCCTTCAATAAACTCAAAAAATAAATAAGAAAAAGCCTCAGCAGGAATCTCTCTTAGATTAGCCTCTTTGAGAGTGTTGGAGGACAGAGTGGTTGAAAACAGTAAAACATTGCAAAGAACTAGAGACCATAATGGAATTAAAAACATTAAAGAACACTGAGAAGTGTACTAATCTGTTACATGTCAGAAAGTGGCAGCATCGTGCACTGGGAAAGGGACCAAGTGGCTATCATGAATAGTAATTAAGCATTTTAAAGGACTTCATATTTCTTAGAAGTTAGTAAGGAGGAATAGGGCATGCAACATCTTAGAAGCTGGTTTTGGAAGAGGGAAAAGAGAGAAATACAATTGAAGGAAGAGAAGAAAAAAAGGAAACATTGAATCTGTTTTGATTCTCTTCTTAAGGGAAAAGTTGAATAATATATTTTTTAAAAGTTGCGATAATCACTTAATATTCTGGCTATGGAATATAGAATAACAAAATGTCATCTGCCCAGTCTGAACTACTGAATAAATAAATACATTTATTAATGTATCATGAAATTATGGTCCTGGAATATACTTTACTCTGTTTACCAGGCCTCTGAGGGCCTCTCTCTCATTAGCTATAACCTCAAGCCTATAGGAAAGGTAATAACAGAGCTGGGACCAAAGACAGGTTGCCTCTGTATACACTGCATGTACAGTGATGACTAGGTAAACACATCTCTTCTAAGGGGGCCCCTGAAATGCTGGTCAGTATTCAGCATAATGTCTCAGAGAGTAGAGTTTTCATTGGAAATATTCTCACTTTAAGGGTTTACTGAAAATACATTAAAGACATTTTCCTTGACGGTGTCTCCTTTCTTTCTTCTCCTCCTTCTCCTTTACCACACTGTACACAAGTCTGTGGGTGTGATTTTCTGGTTATGATTCTGTGTATGAGAAAATTATTTATTTTTGTTGGGCAGTGGTGGTGCACGCCTTTAATCCCAGCACTAGGAGGCAGAGGCAAGCAATGCTCTGTGAGTTTGAGGCCAGCTGGTCTATAGAGAAAGTTCCAGGACAGCCAGGGCTACACAGAGAAACCCTGTCTTGAAAAACCAAATATATACTTACTCTAGTCTAACTGTCATGTTCTTAATCTATTTTCTCATATTATTATCAAATGTCTGATTTTTTTCTGACACTATAAATTTCATCTTTCATAGATATCATGATCATCTAAAATGATGCAAGTATTGCTCCTGGGAAGCAAGTTTTCTCATTCTAAACAATCAAATAACTTTATGTTTCATTGCTATACGTTCCTACATGATTTTATAAATAAGTGCATTTGGATCCTAACCTTTTCATTCTTGTATACACCAAATAACGTTTGCATGACATATACCCCGTAGAAATAATCAGTTTTAGTTTTGATAAATTTTCTTCAGTTCTTCTCCATGACATTATAGCAAAATTATCTATTAAGATCTTAAATCATTCTACCAGTTTAGCTATGTGTCAGTGGTATGAGGCTATACATAGTCAACTATTCCTTTAATGTATTTTCTTTTTGTTTTATCCTTATCCATTTAATAAAGGAAACACGGTTTACTGGCATTTTTACTTTTTTATTATTTAAAACAATTTTTAAAGTTAAATCTATTTTTATCATATTCTTTCCCTCCCACAAGTTCATCCAGATCCTCTTTTCCTCCCTACATGCCGAACTCTAAGTTCTTAAAAAAAAAAAAAACAACTCAATACAACAACAAAACACTCAAAACCTAGAAAACAAAACACATTACCTTCCCCAAACAAAATACCAAACTGTAACCAAATTAAAGCACACACACACACACACACACACACACACACACACACAAACACATCACCAATACAAACAAACAAACAAGCAAACAAACACACTGTAGGGGCCAATATATGTTGGTCAACTATTCCTGAACATGAGATCTGCCCTGGAGTGGTTGATATTCCCACCAAGATTCCATTGGAGAAACTGATTTTTGACTCTCCCAGTAGGTATAAATTCAGTTCAGTTGCTAACTTTTACCCTAGAGGCTAGGTTTGCATTTATTCATTCATTCAAAAATATGTAACAAAATAGAATATCCTAAGATGAAAGCTATCACATCAAAGTCGGACAAGACAGACCAATAGGAGGAAAGAGCCCAAGTGAGGTATAAGAGTCAGAAACCCACTTCTTACAGTGCTCAGGAATTCCATAAAACACTAAGTGGAAGCTATAATGTAAGTGCAGAGGACCTGGTGCGGACCTGTGCAGGATCCTGTGCATTCTGCTTCGTTCTCTGAGAGTTCATATCAGCTTTTCTCTTGTTGATTTTGAGGGTCTTGTTTCCTTGGTGTCTTCCATCTTCTTTGGCTCTTACATTCTTTCCACCTCTTCTACTCTGGGGTTCCCTGAGCTCTGAGGCGGGGTGGTGGGGGGCGGGATTTGATAGAGACATCCCATTTAGGGCTGAATGTTCCAAAGTCTCTCACTCTGTGCCTAATGTGTGGCTGTGAGTCTTTATCTCTGATGATGGTTGAATAAGGCCCTGATCTAGAAGTATAGCAGAACGTCATTAGAAGCAATTTTATCGCTACATTTTTGTTGTTTGTTTTTGCTCTTTTGGGGGGCCTGCCACCTAGCTCCCAAATAAATCACACATGGAGGCTTGTTCTTTCTTATAAATGCCCAGCCTTAGCTTGGCTTGTTGTTAGCCAGTTTTTCTTAACTTTAAATTATTCCCTCTACTTTTTGCCTCTGGGCTTTTACTTTTCTCTTACTTCTGTATATCTATCTGACCACTCTTACTCTGTGGCTGGCTGTGTGGCTCGGTGACTGGTCCCCTAGCATCCTCCTCTCCTTGTTCTCTTGCTCTTTCTCTCCTCCATCCCCAGATTTCTCCTTCTATTTATTCTTTCTACCTGCCAGCCCCACCTATCCTTTCTTCTGCCTTGCTACTAGCCATTCAGCTCTTTAATAGACCATCAGGTGTTTAAGACAGGCAAAGTTACACAGCTTCACAAAATTAAACAAACGCAACATAAAAGAATGCAACACATGTTTGCATCATTAAAGAAATGTTTCACAGCATAAACAAATGTAACACACCTTAAAACAACATTGTACAACACTTTTTTTCTTTTCCTCCTTTATTAATCATTTCTTTTAGACCAGCATTATTTGGCTTTTTCCTAGGTCCATGGGCTATCTAGTTTCAGGTTCTTGGTTACCCAAACAGTGTTGGGTATGGGTTCCATCTTGTGGAATGGAATTTAAGTCAGATTAGTTATTTATTGGTTATTTCCACAAGCTTTGTCTTGCATGTAGTACACCACTGTAGATAAAAAGTTTGTGGCTGGCTTATAGTTGACATTTTTCTTACAGTAGTGTGCAGAGTACCTTCCTGTAATGAAGAGACTGGAACATAATTGTGAAGGCTCTGTGTGGGTACCAGCTTGGCATCTTCATGTTCAGTGAGTTGTGTAGGTGTTATCTTTGGCAATTGGGCCTTACTATCAATTTGTAGAGATCAATCTATAGCCTTGGAAACAGTCTGGGTTGTTTTGTGATTCCCTTAGCGCCCCTTTGGCCAACAACTCAATTATATGTAATCTAAGTCCAGTACTGAAAGTTTTCTTTGGTGACAAGAGATGGCCAGTTGAGCCCCTGTCTACCCCCATTATTTGGTGACTTCATTTAGATCATCTTGATATATGCATGTATTTTAGGAGGTTTCTGATATATTAGGTTTCTACACTACCCCTTAACTTTAGTTGTCTCTCCCTAAATTCCCTTCCCATCCCCACTTGATCCTCCCATTCCAGACCCCCCATGCATCCATCTGTTAATATCCATTCTATTTCTTTTTCCTAATGAGAATTATATGTTCTCTCTAGTCTCTTATTCTATACCTACCCTCTGTAGTTCTATGGACTGTGGCTTGGTTATCATTGACTTATATCCACACATAAGTGAATACCACCCTGAACACTCCAGATCTTGTCTGATCTCAGAAGCTAAACAGTGTTGGGCTTGGTTAGTAATTGGATGGGAGACATTTTGATTTTTAGGAATCATAAATGTACTGTTTATTTAGGCTTGTGATATATCCAGGCAATAGTTAAGGACACCTTATGATAGGTCATGCATGATATTGGCAATATCAAGTATGAATGTAAAAAAATCCTATTTGGTGAGTTTTTCAGATTTAATTTGCTTAGTCCTTAAGAACACCTTACAGTATCTGTACTGTTAATATCCTGATATCGCAGAGGAAGTAAAAGAGATAACAGAAGGTAAGTGGCTTGTCTGCAATGGCACAACCTATGAGGAGTGGAGACAGAGCCCAATACCTCCTTTCTGCTTTGGTGCTGAAACAGAGAGTTCAAAGCAGGAAGCATCTACAACTTTTCAGGCTCTGGCTTCTTGCCACATTTAGTATACAAGCTCAGATCAGTGCCAGTTCCCTCCCAGCCATCAGGAGAAATCTGATTTATTAGAGTTTCCATTGAAGCATTTTATGAGATAGACATCCATTATTACTTAGGTTAATAAAATAATTCTTTGGAAATCATCTGGGCCTGGAATTTTAAAGATTTTGCTTGTCTTGGACTCATTATGAGTTTTTTCTGCTTTCACAGTAAGTAAGTCTAAGCTCAGACAATTTTTAAGAAGTCAGTTCTTAGGATGGATTTTCTTGGCAGTGAACATTATGTATATAATATGGGTGAAAAAACAGTCAGATCACCAGTATCTTAAAGCCACAGTAGCAAGGACCTCACAGCACTACTTGAGGGAAACCGCCTTTGCAGTTTCTAAGTTTCTTTGTTCTTAAACTAGCTTGGGTATTTTCAGATTTTCTTTCTGCTTCTAGGAATAAAAATTATACTGCTATTATTAGTAGATTTGGAGATCTTGTCTTGATGAATTATCAAATGTGATCAGGAGAAACAAGGGATATACTGGTAAGAATAGACCATCTCGGGAGGGTTCCTTATAATTCCTTTGGCCCACCCACCAACATGAAAGAGGCAGGGAGAGCTGACTTCAGAAGAGCGATTCACAAGACAACAGCTGTCTCTGTGATGGTAAAGCATTCCCTTTTCACCTTCTAACTTCTCTGATAAGTCGTCTTTTCCTCTCAGCCTCTCAAGTGTGTCATCTTTTATGACACATGGGTCAGTCACTCTCCTCCTTTGTATTCGAGTGTCTCATCTTTTATCACCATCTGCTCTAGTAGTACACTCTTCACTCTACCCCACCAGGACATCTTTTCCCGTCTATGAGTCTGGTGTGTGACAGTCTTTCCCTTTAATGTGTTTAGGGAGGGACATCTTTTTTCAGCGTGCATTCCATTTGTGACATCTTTATATCCTTTGGGCATCCACATTTCACTTTTTTTTTTTAGGACTGTGTACTTTTATTTATGGTTGTTGTTTTTTTACTTAAGTTTACTGATTGCATTTTTTCCATGCTGCTGTATCTCCAGTGAAATCCCTTATATTTTTATGTGCTAGTTTCTGTGCTGAGATGGTGGATGCAAATTTGCCTTGTACTTTGGGGGTTGCATATTGAGGATTTGGTGGAGGGAATATTATTTAGAGATTTTATTTTATTTTATTTTTTCAGGACAGTGTTTCTCTGTAGACCAGGCTGGCCTTGAACTCACAGAGATCTGCCTGGCTCTGCCTCTTGAGTGCTGGGATTAAAGGCGTGCAAGCAAGACTTTATAAATCCATCCACTGCTTTGCAATTTTCTGTTCTTGCATTTCTCCTAGCCTTAACTTTATTTGGAAAAACCATTCTGTTAGTAATCTCATGTTTGGAGGGACAAATGTATATGTGGTGTGTGTGTGTGTGTGTGTGTGTGTGTGTGTGTGTGTATGTGTAAGCAGGTTTATTCAATGACAATTAGGGAGGGAGAAAGAAAAGAGATTTCTTTAAACACCATCAGAGTGATAAGCATAGGAATATGTGTTTTCATGTATTAATTCACATTTAACTGATACTCAGTATAGTGTAATTGATATAAAGCACAGAATGGGAGGCTGAATTTTTGGGTTAAAATGTACCATCTTCATCACTTACCACCTATCTGACTTTGGCAAAATCTTAATCTCACTGGGGCTAGATTTCTTTATCTCATTTGTATGATTTTTTTGCTGAATTGAAATAAGGTAAAATGGTACAAATTTTGGCCCTCTTAATGTATTTTCATCACTTGTTCCTGAATATTTAGTTTTTAAAATAATTCTTAAAAGTGACACAGAGAAATACTGATTGGGTCCACTTATGAAGATAAGTAGGCCAAGTGAGGGAAAGTTAAATGATTTCTTCATCACAAAATATCCCTTGTGGCAGTGATGAAATCAGGATCGAAGTCTGGGTTTTAGTTAAGGTATATGCTTGGTCTCTGTGCAGATGTAAAGCACACTAGAAAAAGTCAGACTTTTGGGAACTTATATAAAGTCAGCTGGTTTGAGGACCCAGTATGATGTCAGGAATCCATAACTTTAACTTCTTCCTTCACCATTCAGATGTCTATTCTTGTTTGCACAGTTCCCAATGGTGTGATAAACATGAAGGACATGTGTTTTCTTTAGGACAGCAGTTCCCAAGTCCAGATACTCAGTGTAATCCCTGGGAGGGCTTTCCAAGATCTATCAACTCACAGTTCAACATCTCAGAGTTTCTCTCACAAATGGCCAGGTAGAAAAATCAAGACACAGGTTTTGGTTTAATTGTTTGCTGTTTACTGCACTAGTGAAGGATGCCTCGAGTCATGAAGGCAGTCAAAAAAACATCTGATCCCAGACAGACGTGTATGTCTCTGGAGGAGATGGATGCCCCATGTTACAAAGTTCCACATGGGTCTTGCTCTTTGGAAATGGAACAGAGTAAGCAAGCAGGATCTGTGGGGAAGCAGGCTTTGTGTAGTGAGATGGTAAGGCACTCACACAGGTAAGAATGTGGTTAACTTGTTCGAATAATTCTGCTCACTCAACCGGAAGGGAGAAGCAGAGCATGCCTGCTCTCTGGTAAGGAGGTAGTTTGTTTAGAAGCTGAGTGGGGGTGAGGACTTACCTTCATACCCTTGAAATCCTTTCCATTTTTACGTCAATGCAGCACTGATCCTTGGCCTTAATTGAAGGTCTTAAACTGTGACAGCCCATGTTGAATTTCAGGTTGGCAGGCCATTTTCATCCATATGATGAAAAAGCAATCCACATTCTTTATCTCTTTATTAGATCCTCATCTCCTAAGGTCATGGTGTAAATTACTTCTAATCATCCAAAGATACAAGGCAAAAGAGAGCACAGGGTAGGCACTTTTCTGTTTTTTTAAATCTCAGGTCTGTCAAACTTGAACTTTTACCACATGATCCCTCCTACAGGCAAGGAGATCTGAGAAATAGAGATGCCTTTGAAGTCCTTCCTTAGCTAAACTCTATCACTGTGGAATCATGGTTGAGCTTGAGCCAACAGCTATCTCTCACTGCTCAGTGTCTTTCTTGAGTCCACATACCCTTACTCATTAATGTGTTTGTTTTTAGGGTTATTCCGAGTTTAATCTTTCATGAGTGTTGTCCTTCATCTAGGGATCTGTGGTGGTTTGAACAAGTCTAGGGCATTCATAAGTCTAGGACAACTGACTACTTGGACCCTAGTTGCCATCATTGAATAGTTTGACCAACACCCTGTACTATGTATTCAACAAAGGTCAGATCTTTATCTCCATTGCTTGCTCCCATGTGTGCTAGCTTCTTTTCTTCACCTATGGCCACACTTCCTTTGGCTCCCCAAAAGCAGCACTTTTCCTTCAGGTCATTTTATGTTATCTCTATCATACATTGTGGGGACCCAGGACTAATTTTTTCATTTATGTTGCAATAGAGAATTTTTGTTCAGGTGTATTAAAGTTTAGAAAATAATTATTCTCTGTTCTGATTGTATGGAATCATGACCGCTTCCTTTTAATCACATATTATACCAACTTTTCCTCTTGTCCAGCAGATGAACTGCCATTTTAGTTAGGGTAAATAATATTTATCCTCTTTTCTTTGTATTATTTATAAATCCCATACTTAACATATATTGACATGTGTTTATCACTTTAGCTGGTAGTGAGAACCTGGGAGAGAGAGCCTAACAATGAGGTGGACTAAAGTCTCATGCAATAGCCAGCTTTATTCAGAGCATCAGGAAACTTATACTCTGAGGGTTAAGAATAATCATGAGTAAATTGTTTCATCACAAGGACAAGCCACACATGGCAAAAACATGTTTTTCCATAGAAGCACATGAATAGCAGCTGAAATAAATGCACTCCTATTCACTATACCTGGGAGGAGCATGAAAATATATTCCAAGAACAATTATGTGTTTTGAAGAAACTGAGTTTACAGAGTTCTTGTTTACTGGGATCTTTCTCACAAGCACTCAGAATTCTCACATGATGCCACTCCTGGACTGTGTTCCAACAGATATGGTTGGGATTCTTTCTTATAACTTGAGGCTCCCTTATGGACTTGGTGTGCTTAAGAGTTTCAGCATTTCATTTCTTCTGAGGCCCTATAACCTTCTCTTTTGTGTTTGGCAAGCAGGAAGGTTGCATTACTTGTTCCCATTCAAACAGGGAATACTTAGCTATTCCCTATGATCTTGGCACTCTATCATTGTTTATTCTGTAACACAGCAATATGCATATTGTTGAAGGTAAATATGCATAGGGATTTTCTCACAGGAGCTTCATGATTTTTATGCAGATTTTTAGATCATGACTTTGACACGATGGGAAGACTACTACATTTTGTTATTTCTACCTCATGACACAGTAACTACTATCATTCATTTTAATTTTGTCACAAGTATCATCTTCTATATTATTTTTATCCTTTTGCACTTTTTAGTAAATTCCCATTCCTACCATATTAATTTTACCAAACTAACTCATGCCATATGTGTCCAAAACGAGACTGTAAATTGAGTCTGAACAACATTTTAATATCTAAGACAGCATTAAGACAGACAAGACAGAAATAAAATGATTACAATTCACTTTCACAAAAAGAGGTTCATTAAATTCCAGTTTGATATTTATAGACGTAAGAATATTTTGGGAGATAGAGGAAGCAATGGTTAAGTGAAGACGTAGGGAGAATCCTGAATAGGTGGTAGGTTAAATGATAGATTATTGTACACAGGAGGGAAGAGGTTCCTGACAGATGGTATGACTCTTACATTTTACTAAGTGAGCTACCAGTATGAAATGCAGCTTTAGCCCCACAGGGATCATAGTTCATGTATATTGACCCTGAGAAAATACTATCAGATTCATGATCCTCAATGATACTAGTCTCTTCTTAATCACTGCTAATTTCTCAGCTCCAGTTACCCAGGATTAATTGTACTCAAAACACAAAGGTTTTACTTTAGTGGTGATTGTCTCTTGCTAACCATGGCTGATTCTTTAGCCTCAGTTGTCCAGAATTAATTAAAATATTACTTAAATAGCCCTGGTAGGGTCTATACTTCTCTCTGAAAGCCAGGGCTTCACAGCATGCTTTTACCCATTATCTTCCAAGACCCCACAATTGTTCACTAAACACTGAACACTCAATAGCTTTTCCAGCCCAAAGTTCCAAACTCCTTCCACAGTTCTCCCAAACTTGTTGAGGTTTGTGCAGTACCTCACTCCTGGTATCATATATTTTAATTAAGAGCTTCTATGGTTCTGATAAAGCACGGTCACCAAAAGGAACTTAGGGTGGAAAGGATTTATTCTGATTATTTTTCCACATCTTAGTCCACCACTGAAGAAAGTGAGAGCAGGAACCCAGAGGCAAGAACTGAAGCAGATTCCCTGGAATGGCACTACTTACTGGCTTGCTCATCATGGATAGATCAATCTGCTCTGTTTTGTTATACAATTCAGAACCAGGAGCCCAGGTGTGGCATCAACCACTATGGGCTGATTTTGCCAATGTCAATCATTAATTAAGAAAATGTTCTACAGATTTGCCTACAGGCAATCTGATGGAGGCATTTTATCAATTAACATTCATTTTCCCAAACAACTCTAGCTTGTGTCAAGTTGACAAGAAACCACTTTGCATAGTCACCTAAACTGTACCAATGATATTTTATCTTAAACAAATTTATTTATATTCTATGTAAATTATTGGCTCTGTATTTCAGATTTGTCTGCCTTTTCTGTAAAGGTGGTATGTCAACCTGTAAATATTATATGAAACTCATTTTCAGGTCCTATGGCTCTCTTTCTGGTCCCTTTTCTAAGATGTACAGGAATTGTGTTGTAGATGTATGCTTTGGAGGTAGGTTCCCTATGATCCACGGATCTCTGCATCAAGTCCAGTTGTGGTTTCCAGTAATGGTCTTCATTAGCTGCAAAGAGGAGCTTTTTTGATGAGGGGGGGATACATTTGTTTACCTGTGGATACAAGGAAAAGTTTCAGTATGTAGGTAGGAATCATGCTGTTGTACTACCATTTTACTAATGGTGCTAATAAGTTCTCTTCTAAGATCATGACTTTACTAGCCCCAGGTAGTTGGATAGGTTTCTAGTACTAGGAATGATGATTTCCCTCCTGCTGAGTGAAAAGAGGTGAGTCCCTAAGTCATATACATATATTTGTATGCCTATCTATGTATCTATGTATCTATGTATCTATGTATCTATGTATCTATCCTCTATGTATGTATGTATGTATGTATGTATCTATCCTCTATGTATGTATGTATGTATGTATGTATGTATGTATGTATGTATCTATGTATCTATCCTCTATGTATGTATGTATATATGTATGTATGTATGTATGTATGTATGTATGTATCTATCTATGTATCTATGTATGTATGTATGTATGTATGTATGTATGTATGTATCTATCTATCTATGTATCTATCTATCTATCTATCTATCCTCTATGTATGTATGTATGTATGTATGTATGTATCTATGTATCTATCCTCTATGTATGTATGTATGTATGTATGTATGTATCTATCCTCTATGTATGTATGTATATATGTATGTATGTATGTATGTATGTATCTATCTATCTATCTATCTATCTATGTATCTATGTATCTATCCTCTATGTATGTATGTATGTATGTATGTATGTATCTATCCTCTATGTATGTATGTATATATGTATGTATGTATGTATGTATGTATCTATCTATCTATGTATCTATCCTCTATGTATGTATGTATGTATGTATGTATGTATGTATCTATCCTCTATGTATGTATGTATGTATGTATGTATGTATGTATGTATGTATCTATCTATCTATGTATGTATGTATCTATCCTCTATGTATGTATGTATGTATGTATGTATGTATGTATCTATCCTCTATGTATGTATGTATGTATGTATGTATGTATGTATCTATCCTCTATGTATGTATGTATGTATGTATGTATCTATCCTCTATGTATGTATGTATGTATGTATGTATGTATGTATGTATGTATGTATGTATCTATCTATCTATCTATCTATCCTCTATCTTCCTACCCTCTATCTGTAACAACAACAATAGAAGAAAAAGAGGCCGTCAATTTGATAGGATGTGAGAGGGGACATGAGAGGAGTTGAAGGGAGGAAAGTGAAGTAATTATAACTTAATTAAAAATATATTAAGAATCTCATTTTTCCCATGAAACTCATACATGGATACTCTGATTTAAATGTTTTATTTTTACCATTTAAAAATAGGTAAATAGGAGACTTAATAACAGAGTCTTAGCTACCCTATCCTAGAAGAAGTGAATTATATCCACATTATCCATGTTTCTTGGGAATGCAATGTTGACATTTCTCTCGGGAGAGCCCACGGACAACACTACTTAGACACGATTCTCAGAGTTCTCCAGTTTCTGTCACTGCATCTCAAAATTTACTTTTGGATTCTTTTCTCTTCTCTTCTGTAAGCATGTCTCTTCTTTCTCTCTTTCCCCAAATAAGCCGTGCGCTCTGTCTCTCTTTCTTGTGTTTCCTTCCATGTGCTCAGAATGCAGCTGGGGTGGGCTTTCTGTTCTTCAGCTGTCACCAATGCACAAGCCACACCAGCTTCTCTTCTTAGTAAACTATTCTTACCCCTTTTGACAAAGTCCTTAAGGATCCACTGCTGCCCTAACAATTTGTTTATATTTCTGTCCATGAGATCAAAGCACCTCACTTTCTCCCAGAAGACTCGAGAATATTTACTGTTCTTCAGCGTTCCCAAGAGCACCCTCCTTGCTCACAGCACTTACCAGCACATCCATTCTTCCAGCTCTTCTCCAGTCCTCCTGCCCTGCCACAGATGTCTCTGTTGACTCCAGAGCACCTTTTCCCCCACATGCTTCATCTGTTCCCAATGTGATCCAGATGCCTTGAATTCCCTTCCAGGGAAACCCAGGGTCTATAATAGGCTCTTTATAAGCCATCCCCAGTGAGCCATCTTTCTGTCGTTTTGCCTGAGTTTGTTGTATTTTTCCCCAATGTGCTACAGGTGCATATGGCTCTTCTTCTCAGTGCAGATGTGCGAAGCTTCCTCCGTCTGTTCCCCTACCGTGGCTGATTTATGTGCCCCGGTATACCTTTTCACCTCCCATGGTGCCCACTTATTTCCTTTCTTCATTGCATGCATCTACCAATATCCTCAGTTTAGGAGGTCACACTACTTTAGGAGAACAAGAAACACCTCTACCTCCCCTAGTTCAGACACATTTGAGTTTTTTCTTAATGCATAAAATTGACTTTTACTTTTTGGCACTGTGAGTCTTTTTATAAGCTTGACATTCCAAAGGGGTCACTGCTGCTTTGCCTTCTTTTGAAACACGTTATTATTTCCTCTTCATTCACGTTCATCACTGCATAAGGCAAAGAGTTACTCAGAGTTCATGAGGAGCAAGGCATAGCTCTGAGTCCTGTTTTTCAGAACAAAGAAGACAGCATGCAGACTGCTGAGTGGAGTGTAATTTCATGTCTGAGCTTTTGGACAGATGGGATTTCTTATGAAATAATCTATGTGTATCAGAACATATAAACAGCTCTGTAGGGCTACAATTTACCTGACCTGTAGTTAGTTCTTTGTTGTCATAAACTGGCTAGGCTGACTTTTTCTTGATGTGCCCTTACTTAGTGAAATGCATTGTCTTCCCTCCCATGTTCCATGGTGGTGACACAGCCCTCAGTATTCCAAGATTCAGTTGCCTCTCAGCCAAACTCAGCACTATGCTGCGGGGATATGACAAGCCCCCGATGCTAAGTGTAGCTGGTCCTCTCATGGTGGTTGCTCATCTTAAATTTGTGACAATTTCCTCTAAATTATCACAATGCTGCTCTTTGTCCTTCATGACAGTTCTAGTTGTTTGTCTCCAGAATCATGCAACGTATTGTGGTACGGTGGTGTGTTCCTGTAATCTCAGCACCTGGAAAATGGTGCCCAGTGAGTCTGAGGCCAGAATTTGCCACATAAGACCCTGTCTTAATAAGATAAATAAAAATAGAATCATGCTACAAATCATACTTATTAACCTCTTTGCGCACCTGCCAGAACTTCTACCAGCTTGTCTCCGTGTGCGACAACTCTGCCTGAGAACGTGGCACCCTTTCTCCCTTGGTTCAGAAAATATTCTGAATGGTTGTCTTCATCACCTTCAGGACTGCAAAGGGAACTCATTTTCTCCTTAAGGACGCTTTTATAGAACCCCAGGCCCACATCAGTGTTTGCCTCTGCGACTGGCATTGGTTTAACTAGAACTAACTGGGGAAATTGTTTTCATTCTGGCTAATAACTATTATTTCTTTTTTTCAGACCATGTGCCCCTTAGTATTTTCCTACTTAAGGCTTAAAATATTTCTGTTATTACTTCTAAATATTATTGGTTGACAGCACCGAGGACAGAATTTATTATCTCACCCACACCAGGCAAGTACTCTGGCATTAAACTGTCCACAGACCTTCGCTTACTTTTTATTTTGAGACAGGTTCCAAAGAAGTCGCCCAGACGGGCCTTGACTAGCTCTGTGGCTCAGATAGGCCTTGAACCTTCAATACTACTGCCTCAGCTTCATGAGTAGCTGGGATTATAGGTCTGCTCTACCAAGCCCATTGTTTTTCTTTTAAATATTGATTCTCTGAATATTTATTGAGTATATAAAATGCCTGCCTGGTGCCACTTGTCCTAGTTGGGTAGAAGACAGTTACAGGCCTGCCTAGCACCCTGTGACACCAATCATTTGGGTGCCATTATGGTGAGGGAATATATGGTGGGGAAATGAAAGACAGAAAGAGAGAGGCATATGTGGTGGTATTATGTTCCCCAAAATATTGTACACCCTAATAAACTTATCCGGGGTCAGAGGAAAAAAAAAAAGCCACTAGATACTGAGGCCAGAAAATTGTGGCACTCACACCTTTAATCCTAGCATTCCAGAGGTAGGGATCTGCCTGGATCTCTGTGAGTTCAAGGCTACACTGGAAACAGCCAGGCATGGTGACACACTCCTTTAATCCCAGGAAGTGATGGCAGGAAGTAGAAAGGTATATAGGGCATGAAAGCCAGGAACTAGAGCGGGTTAAGCTTTTAGGCTTTTGAGTAGCAGTTCAGCTGAGATACATTCTGGATGAGGACCCAGAGGCTTCCAGTCTGAGGAAACAGGATCAACTGAGGAATTGGCGAGGTGAGGTGGCTGTAGCTTGTTCTGCTTCTCTGATCTTCCAGAATTCACCCCAATATATGGCTTTGAATTTGTTTTTATTAATAAGACCCTTTAAGATTCATGCACAGGCATAATTGTTCATGTGCTGTGGATAGAGGTGGATCTAAAGAGGCCAAGGGGTGAAGAGCAGGCTGATGTGGGTAGGCTGCTTGCCACCAGAAGCCATGGAGACATTCAGGCCTCAGCTGCTGAATATGGTCATGTCTGGGCCATGTCTGTGTTCGTGGGCCTACTACAGCCAGGGCCTGTGTTGATATCTGTGACTCCTGTTATCTCCAAAGGCAGTGCAGATGCTTGGAGTCTGGGCAGACACCCAAGGCCATGTTTGTGTGTGAGCATCATGTTGCCATCAAGGTCCTCTAGATCTGAGTAGCCTGCACTGATACTCAGGGCCATGGTGACATCCAGTCCAGACTGCTGCCAGAGGGCCATGCCTGGGACGGTGGTCGTACTGCAGCTGGGGACTGTGTTGATGTCTGTTTCTCCTGTTGCCATCAAAGGCTGTGCAGATGCCCTGGGTCTGGGCCTATACATGAAGGCCATGCAGCTGCTGGAGCCAAGCCAATTTGAGTGGCCTGTACTGCTACCTGCCCAAGCTGCATCCAAGGGTCATGTCTGGGTCCATGGCCCTACCACAACCAGGGTCTATGCTGATATCCATGGCTTCTGTTAACATGAAAGGCCATGCTGATGTTTGGGGTCTGGGGCCATGTTGGAGTCCAGAGACCATGCTGCTGCTGGGCTCATGCCAATCTAGATGGCCTGTGCTGCCACTTGGGGCCATGGTGACATCTGGGCACAAGCTGATGCTGAGGGCCATGTCTAGGTCTGTGTTCCTGCTTCAGTTGAGGTCAGTGTTGATATGGTTGCCCATGTTTCTACAGAGGTCAGGTGAACCATGTGCGTTGAAGTCTTAGGGCCATACTGAGCCATCCCTGCCCCTCACTGGCCCTGGGAAGAGCTGGTCCCATCCCTCAGCAGCCTAAGGATAGTGCCCCATGACCACCAGGCAGAAAATAGCTGGCCCTGCTAATCTTAGAAGAGTTAACCTCCCTCACTTGAGAAAACGGCCTCCTACCCCTTGCCACAGGTGTAGGAGAGCAGGCTCCAGCTCTTGTCTGAGAGGGATGGTCCCAGTGGCCCACACTGACTGACTGAGCGATCACCCGGGCATACGTGCAGGGTTTTGAATTGGCATACTTCAACATCTACCCGATCTATGACCTGCCAGAGTATGTGAAGGGAAAGACCCCGTGCAATCGTAGCGGCAGGATCTCCATGGCTCAGGACAACAGCAGGATACTCAAAAGGAGTTTTGATGAAGGTCCGGCATTGATGGTGTACCAGAAGCCAATGTCCTCGAACCTGACCAACAACTCATTACACAATGAATATTTGCACTTCAAGTTGGTTGAACAAAAGGATCTTTTGCATGACACACTGAAGCTTCCACTGCCACTAGGACAAATGAAGAGGTGATGGAGAGGAGGGAAAAGACAGAGGAGTAAATTGGTTTTTTTGTTTGATTGCTTTGCTTTGCTTTTTGTTGTTTTCTTTTTTGTTATTTATTTTTTTACTTTTATTTTTATTTGTATTTTTCTTTACTTTTATTTTTATTTCTTTTTAAAATGTCCTTTGGGAGGAGGCTGCTGCAAGGGTGAAGGGCAGATATGGAGCAACTGGGAAATGAGTGGGACTGGGGTGCATGATGTGAAATTCCCAAGGATTCAATGGCAGATATGTTAAAGATGTATTAAATTCATGGCAGTTTAATATAGAAATGAAGAGGTTTGCCTCTATAAATATTTTATGTTAGACAAGGAGGAAAAAAATAAGTTAAGAAGTGAGGTATAGGTCATAGTGTTGATAGTGGTAAGTACTTATTGGGGGAAGGCAGAAAGAAATGGTGATAAGAAATGTGTGGATGTGAATTCCAGTGTGTGCTGGGAGGAGGGACACTGCAACTCAGATAAAAGTCCAGGAAGTCCTCACTAGGACAGTGGTATTTGAAGGATGAGTCAGGTATGTTGGTTTCTGGCTAAAAAGAAGCTCAAATGAAGGAAACAGAAAATCCAATGGGTCAGATGTGCTCAGAAATCTCAGAGGAAGTCGTGGATTGCATGAGAACATGAAGTCAGCTATATGGTTGGGGTTCTCATGGGGAAATACTTTGGAAGGGATTTTACATTTTATAGGATCTATACTTTGAGGATAATATGGTATAATTATCAGTCTCCATGAATGGGGAAGAGTGGTTCTTATCATTTTCTAAGGATCTCAGACTTTCCCCCAATTGTCCATGCATCCCTGCTCACATCTCTTCCATCCACCTTTATTTGTTTCTCTTCCCCTGTCCCATGACATTGCTATTTTTTATATCATGATTTATTTCTTAGTTAGGGTTTCTATTGCTGTGATGAAACACTATGACCAAAAAGCAAGCTGGAGAAGAAAGGGTTTGTTCAGCTTACACTTCAATATTGCTGCTGTTCATCACCAAAGGAAGTCAGGACAGGAACTTAAGCACATCAGGAACCTGGGGGCAGGAGCTAATGCACAGGCCACGGAGGGGTGCTGCTTACAGGCTTGCTCAGCCTGCTTTTTTATAGCACCCAGAACTACCAGCCCAGGGATGATGGCATCACCCACCACGGGCTGGTCCCTCCCCCACTGATCACTATCTGAGAAAACACCTTACAGCTGGGTCTCATGGAGGCATTTCCTCAGCGGAGGCTCCTTCTTTGATGACTCTAGCTTGTGTCAACTTGACACATTAAACCAACTGGTACAATTTATCTTAAAAAACATGACACCTTAGCCTTATTTTATGAAGATTTCCTTCCATCTGCCAAGATAAGTTCTTTTACTCTATGGTTATTTCAGAGTATAATTTTTACAATTCTTATTCTATTTTATTTTTGTTAGGGGGCATGCTAAGAATTGAACCCAGGGGTCTGGATAGTCTAGGCAATAACTCTGCCGCTCATAATCCTCATTCAAACCCAAATCACTTAACACGGATACTTGAAAATTGGCTCTTGGATGACTAGAAGGGTCTTTTTTATCTTCATGTACTTCAGAACCATGCTGTGATTTCCAGGTGTTTCTATTCTTCCTTAGTCCTCTTCTCCATGGTTTAACCACACAGCACCTATTCAATTCTTTCTTTGGGCTGTAGCTCCCATTTATACTTCTTAAAAGGCAGCTTCTCCAGAGAAGGACACTTTTCTCATTGCTCTTCTCATGAGTCAACTTTTTTTGAGATGAGGCAGCTTACTCTCATTTGCCTCCTATTTTAACTTTGATTTTGTTTCCCGTCAAATTTTCTCTCAACTCAGGGACACTTATCACGCACCCATCTCTCTCTATATATACATGTATATACTATTCTTTTCTCTTGTCTGTAACAAGTACAAGATGAATGTATGAGTCCAGACAAGGAGAGCTGTGGAGGACTCTCTAGAAGACATCCATTCTACAGTATACAATGAAACAACACTTCCCTCTTGTCCCCCCACAGGAAGGTAGCATGTGTGGACTCATCATCATTCTGTTATCCTTCTCATGTGCATGGTCTATAGATAGTTTCCTCTATTGAACAGTAATAGTCATCATAAACTCAAGATGTGTATTACCACAATGACTCTGCACTTTTCTGTCATCCAAATGATTTCAAAGTTGTGCTTCCTGTGTTTTTGGAGAACTCCAGATCTTCTCTGTTTCCTCATGCCCTCTTTAGCATCTTTCCTTATAGTAGGTGTAACTTGACAGGAACCCAACACTCTCTAATGTAGATGTAGCCATATTAATATTTACATTTTATTGACTCTTTTGAGATCTATATGAATCTACTTAAAGAATCATCTCTTTCTTTTTGAAACCCACTGTGACACTTAAACATGTCTCTGAAAGTCAGTGCTCATGATCCTCTTTATCAGTCTTTACATATCTATTTGCCAACCTTTCCACACTGGAGCCCTTCATGTGTCATCTCATACAATTCTGTAATTATCTTTACTAAATAACATTCATTTGTTTCTTGTACTAAGGACTAAACTTAGAGTCACACATGACAGGCAAGTACTTTACCTGAGAGTTCTAGACTCAGTCTCCTTGTAAACTCTTAATTTGGAGACAGGATCTCACTGACTTGCCCAGGGTGGTCTTGAACTCTAGTGTAGCCCAGGGAATACCTGAATTTGTGATCCTGCCTCAGCTTCCCAAGTAATGGAGATTACAGGCTGCAATTCCAGGCCTGGCTTATTTTCTACCTAAGGCAGATTTCTACCTTGAATTTAAGTTCTAGTCTATGATATGTGCTTCCCACTTTCTTTCTTTTTCTTTTTTTTTTACAGACAGTAGCAGCTTTATCTGCAAGAACTCAGAGTTACATGTGCTCATTCATTGCAGAGCATTTGATATTACATGGTTTTCCTTATCGTTTTGTCATTTTAAATGTTTTATTCGAAGCCGATTCTTGTAACAGGCTACTAGAACATGTTGTAGCCTTATATTTCTAGATGTAAAAAGAAATTTGCGTTTTCAAAAAGGGTTCTGGACTATTGTGGGTCTTCTTTTGTGAATTACCCATTGTGGAGAGAGGTTGTATTAATTGGTAGCTCTTAGTCATGTAGGCTGTAAAAGCATGTGTTGTAAGTTACTCTGTATATTTCCTCATGATAATTTTGGTACATAGACATTGCATTTGGTCAGTTTGTGGGATTATTTTTTTCTGTACTCCTGTACTCTTTGCCTTTAACTCCTTGTTGCACAGAGGCCTCATTCTTGACTAGAGTTGGAAGATATTTCTACCCTTGTGTCTAATGAGACCCTCTGCATTCCATGTGACTCCATTTATTTCTACCTTTCCTTAAGCTCTTCTCTGTCCTCCTAAGTGGCTTATTTAAATATACTCTATATTGGTTGCATCTCATTCAGACTCTTCTTAGAACTCTGAAATGTTACCTCTGCTCCCAAGAGATTTAGGTTGATAGTCAGTTTTTATTTTTACACTGTCCTCCTCCTCTTCTTTTGTCTATGCTGTGATGCTACTTTCACTGTCTTGGCGTCTACTTCACCCTGCCTGGCACTGTCACAGAGGTCCATGCCCCTGCCTTGCCCACGTTGGATGTCTGACTGCTTGCTTGACTTTCTAGCCATTATAATTCCTTGGATATATGAATCGCTGAAGCTACATTCTCATTTTGGGCTGCAGAGAGCTGTCATCTTGTCAGCAGATGATCCTCTCCCTTTGTATCTCAGTTTGTTTTTCCAGCCATGTGAAGTCCTCCAGGGCTATTACAAGTCCCTTTACACTTCTCAGGTACTTCACTCTACCTCAATTTCTAGCCTACATGTATCCATAATCTTTTCGTTTATTTGTACCAGGCAACTCAGATGATTTCAAATAGCTTCCTTTTGTTCCACTTCAGGTATGTTTGCTTTTGTTCTTTGCACTCTTGAGAGAAATGGGCTTTCTCTTCTCTATCTGCTTCTCGCTATTTTGTATTTCACTCTTCAGTAAATGATGTTTTTCCCCTTACTTTCTTGCTTCTTCTCTCTCTTACTTACTTTTTTTTTTTTGCACAGATGTACAGTGAGCTCTCATTTCCCACATCTCAATTTTCTTTTTATGCTGTGTCTCCTGCCACTGTGTATTTAGGGACGATTATGTTGTTTTGTAATCCTGCACTTGTTGCTTCAATAAAGTTGAATAATCTTTGCTTTTGATAAACCATTTACTTTTACTTTGAGAACTACAGTAAACACTCTTTGTTTGTGTTCAATTTTTAAAGTGGTGGTCAGTCTGCTTTTGTTTTTGTTCCCCAAAAGCTTTTATTTTCCTTAGACTTTAGTTTCTTGGATCTGTTATACTTTGCTTTCCACTATTCTTCATAAGACCTGTATTTTTTCATTATAAGTGGTTGAAGCATTTATCTTATTATGGACTCTATGTACATTAATACTTTACACGTAAAAAACTAAATTGCCGGCCGGGCAGTGATGGCGGCACACCTATAATCCCAACATTCAGGATGCAGAGGCAGGTGGATCTCTGTGAGTTCAAGGCCAGCTTGGTCTACAGAGCTAGTTCAGGACAGGCTCCAAAGCTGCAGAAAAACCCTATCTTGAAACACCAAAAAAAACCCCACCAACAAACAAACAAACAAAACCCAAAAAACAAAAACCCCAAAACAAACAAACAAACAAACAAACAAACAAAACTAAATTGCCTTGGTAAATTAAACAAGTATTCACTGTACATTTTCAGAAGAGTTATTTGTTATTCAATGTATCAGGAACTAAAAGGGATGCACAGAAATTTCTGGAAGCAGATCAATCTGTACTAGGTCAGCTAGAAAGGATTTGGGGGGAATTTAGGTTTAATTGAGTAAACTTGAGAGGCCTGATGGGTTTCAGACTGTGTAGGAAATACCAGTTACCAAAATCTATCCCTTCTAGTTCAAGTAGAGTGCTTGAGATTGGGAGACAACAAAGAGAAGTGAGTCGAAGACTCGGACAGTCACCAGAATATTATACAATACATATTATACAATATTATATATTGTTCCAATATAGAGAAAATTGAACTGAAAATGACCTCCAGAACCCTTCCACCAAGGAGAATCTTGATGAGGGATTATAGCAATAAACCATGAATGGTCAAAGAGCATTTTTCTTTCTTTTCTTTTTTTATTTATTTAATTTTTTTGGTTTTTCGAGACAGGGTTTCTCTGTAGCTTTGGAGCCTGTCCTGTAGCCCAGGCTGGCCTCGAACTCACAGAGATCCGCCTGCCTCTGCCTCCCGAGTGCTGGGATTACAGGCGTGCGCCACCACCGCCGCCTGGCACATTTTTCTTTCTATTATCAGTCATTTTCTTTATTTGTATATACTGTCACCATGTCTTCATTTTTAATCTCTTATGCTCAATTCATAGTGGATTCTGCAACCACCCAGTCTGTAGGTTAAAAAAATAGAGTTCATTAATATGTTGTGTGGTACATTTTAAAACTGTCTATTTTCAAGGGGTTATAGGCTTACTGCTATCACTGGGATGGTTTCCTCATGTTAGCATTAGTTGTGGCTTCTTCTTTTTTTTTTTTTTTGAGACAGGGTTTCTCTGTGTATCTTTGCACCTTTCCTGAAACTCACTCTGTAGCCCAGATTGCCTTCAAACTCACAGAGATCTGCCTGCCTTTGCCTCCCAAGTGCTGGGATTAAAGGCATATACCACCACTGGCCAGCCTAGTTGTGGCTTCTTAAGACCATCAAGAGAGGCCTGAGCTAGCATGCTGACTCTACCTTGATGTGTGATGTCCTTTCCCAGACATGGAGTTTCCATTGCCATGCTGTAGGGTTACCTGGTTTCTTGATCCATGAGCTGAAAGGACCCCCATTTTTACAAATTACCAGTTTGTGTTATTCAGTTATAACAGTAGAAAAGTGACTTCTGTATTTATGTAGAAGCAACTAACTGAGCTAATTTTGAGAAAGTAATGAATAAAAAATTAAGTGTAAGATGTAAGATATAATGCATCTCCAAAGATACATGAATTCAGATAGCATAAGGGTAGGTGATAGTAAAGCTGTAAAGCCAGTGAAAAAGTGCTTAATACTTGAAGGATACAGAAAATAAGTATATCTCTCTGAGAATTAATAAACAAATAAATAAAGCCAGCCACTAGCATTAGGTCATGCAATTAGTAGTGTGCACATCTACCTACAGTTTAGTTTATCAAGCAGTATTGAGTGTGCACTACATGTCATACTAAATATTTGTAAGCACTGATACATGATGGCAAACAAGACAATCAGTATCTTAATTCTCATGAAGAGTAGGTTGAGAGAATAACTCAATACAAAGGAACAAGTAGCCAAAGGAGCAGCCATTAAATACTGGAAGGGCTGCGAACAAATTAGTGTGACATGACAGACAGAGACGGGCAAGGGAGCTAATTAGTTTTGGGGTTAAGATCTGCCTGTAAATGTTGAGATGACATGGGTCACATTGTGTTCTGTAGAGCAGTATATTCCAAACAACTGGAACCATATACAGGCAAAGCAGGGGGCAGAGACAGGCATGGTTTTATTCTAAGAGTAGAAAGAATGTTCATGGATGTGGTGGAGAGCAGTAGGCAATGAGGTCACAGAGCAAGCTTCTCACCATGAAGAACATTGCTAGTCACTGTAAACTGCTTCCCATAGCTGGAAGTCAAGTACTTGTTCCAATGCTGAACACTTGTTTTGTTTTTTTGAGACAAAATTTCTCTGTGTAGCCTGGCTGTCCTGAAACTTACTCTGTAGACCAGCCTGGCCTTGAACTCAGAGATCTGCCTGCCCCTGTCTCCCCTAGTGCTGGGATTAGAGGCTTGTGCTACTACCACCTGGAATGATGTATACATTTTTTTTAAAGTTTAGTTTTCTTGTAATCGCCCTCCTTGAAACTCATATACTTATTTTTTACATCTCATTATTGTTCCTGGATTGAACCATAGAGCTGTTAGGTAATTGCTCCACTACTGAGCTGTATGCCAAATATCCCCTACTGCTGTTACTTTCTTTGTTTTTTATTTTGAGGTATGGTCTCACTCAGCTGATGATAAAATACCCAGACAAAAGCAATTAAACTTCAAGGCTTTATCCTGTTTCTACTGGGCCATTCCAGCAGCAGGAGTTAGGGACTGTTGGTCACATTGTATCTGCAGTCAAAAAGCAGACAATGATTAGTGAATGCTTGTCGACAGTCTGCTTTCTCCTTTTCATACAGTCCAAGATCCCAACCCAGGGAAAGTGCTAGCCACAGTGGGCAGGTCTTCCCACCCACATTAGTCTAATGAAGATAATCCCCTACACATAGGCAGAGGCTAACCTGACTTAGTCCTTCACAAGCATGCCCAGAGCCTTGTTTCCTAGATGGACAGATCCTGTCAAGGATGAACCATCAAAGCATATGATTTCTTCTATCAGTGGTACTTAACAGTAAGATTCTTTGACTATTTCATTAGTCCTCAGAATCCTTGAAAGATCTGTTGACAGGGAACACTACTGGCAAAAGAAAAGGCCTCCCAGGCCTTTGTCTCAGGCTTCAGGGCCCATATGTCAGGTCTGTAGGGTGAAGAAAAAGCTAGACGTTTGTCATCTTTATCATCTATTTGTGGCCCCTTTTCCTATCTTCCTGCCTATCAGGAATCTGCCTAATTTTTAGTCCTTCATTGTTACTTTTAAGTGCTAGCCATTGGTGCATACCCATAAAGAAAGGAGGCTCAGTTTGCAACTATCCCTCAGATCTGAGAGAAAAAGAAGTGACTGACTAGCAAGGGTCCAAGATGCCGAAGCAAAAGAGAACCACAAATAAATGTAACCTAAAAGCAGGATGAAATTGCTTCTGGAAACAGTTATCACTTCCTAAATTTCATTTATAAATGGATAGTTTCTGAGAAGTAAAGCAAAAAAAGAACTTTAAGAGACCAAAATGTCAAACAGGAAAATTGGCAACTTCTCAGCACTGAATAAGGCCTTTAAGATCCACTGATTGAGAGGTGACAGAAAGGATGACCTAGACCTGTACTGAAGAGCCCTAATGGGCTAGACACCAAGGAAAGGTAAGCACAAAATACCCTGAATGGTCAATTATGTCTGACAAATACAAGTCAAGTCTCCCCCTGAGCAACAGAATGTGACCTGGAGAGTGTAAAATTATCAGCATATCACATCCACCACTCAGAAAGAAAATTACAAAATACACAAGAAGTAAACTAGATGGCACCAAATTAGGGAAATAAATAGAAATATACACAGACCAACAGATATTGAAGAATCTAAGTTTGAACTTCAATATAACTATATAATACCCACAGGAAAACATACATTTAAGACTACTTAATGTGTTCCATAAAAGTAAAATGTTCAAGGCTGGGCCAGAATAGATTTGCTGGAAGTGTGGGCCTAGCAATTTCCCCTTTGTTGTCTAAAGTGACCAATCCTAAATTAAGGATAGAAGACCTGATTCTAACCCACCCAAGAGCCTTACATCCCCCAGCCACCCAGGATCAGTTGAACATTAACTTCCTGAGCCCCTCTCTGCTTCTTAGAGGTCTGTTTTCTGTGTGCTTTGCTGTGTGTGTGTGTGTGTGTGTGTGTGTGTGTGTGTGTGTGTGTGTGTGTGTTACATTCTCCTTTTTAATAAAAATAGATTTTCCTTATCATTTATATCTGCTGTGTGAGGGATTTTCCCTGCTACAATTGAAAATTATCCTTTTCTTTTTCTTCTTCTTTATTTGGCAGAGAAAATGTTCAACACCCTAAGACATTAGGTTAAAATCTCTGGAGAAATTCTGGTTCTTTGGCATGAATATCTTTTTTTCTTGGAAATTTTCAGCTGTCTTTCACTATTCTCTGATGTCTTCAAAGAACAGTTTCTTGTTTCTGGAGGAGTTTGTTTTCTTACTATGGGTTAGTTGTATACTCTGTCATACTTAGAAGTAAAATCAGCTATATCTTTTAAAATAATATTGCTATCAACATTACTTAGTCCTTTTGTATATTTGACATTGGACAACTATTATTTCAGACACATATTGGTGTGACCAGGAGATCTCATTACATCAATGAAAGACTTTTTGATTGCTTGAATATTTGCTTTAATAATCAACTCCTATTTTTTCCCTTAGACTGAGATGAAAGTCATCATGGCAGACATTTTGCTTTCATAACAGTGTTAAAGCATTGATTGCTTTTTAGATTTATCATCATAGCACACAATTAAATGCTAAAGTAATTAGCAATTCTTCCATTTTCAAATTCTCATCTTAGTGGATAAGAAGATGTAAAAACAGATTGTCTAATGAAATACTGGAGACATGGCAATTCTAGTGAGGAACAGTAAAAACACTTCATGGAGTAACAGAACATTGGAAACAGAGTCCAGTATGCCTCAGGAAGGAAGTGCTCAAAGAAGATACATGAGTGATGGACATGGATGCAGGCTTCGCAAACCAATTTGCGAGACTGGACTTTGACATAAAACCAATGGTAAGTCATTTCAATGTGTTTTAAACAATACTTAAAATCAAAAGAATTCTGTGTTTCTTTATTTCAATGTGATAAATCAGAGAAAGAAAGAATCGCAGGAGGCATTTTTGGAGTCTAAACCATTGTTTGTGGGTACATTGGTATCAACAGTGAGAAGCAATTGTATGGGGAGGAGATCCTTGGGGATGTCATAGATTTGGTGGCTATGATGGTGAATCTTGCTTCTCATTATGGCTGGATTGAGAACAGCATAGGAGACAAATCTCCGAGTGTGCCTGTAAGGGTGCTTCCAGAGAAGTCCAAACTGAGGAAGGAATAGCCATCTTGAATGTGGGCAGTATCATTCTGCAGGCTGGGGATGTAGTCTGAATAAAGAAGAAAGCATGTTAAGTACAGATTTTATCTGTTTCCTGTGGTACAATGTGACCAGTTGCCTCACACTACGCCTCCAAGTAGATAGTATCCTGAAATTGCAAGTCAAGTAAAGCCCTTTCTTCCTTAAGTGAATTTTATCAGTTGTTCTTTCACAACACCAAGGAAAGTAACAAACAGTGGCCAATTGTGAGGTGAGTGATGAGTCACCATACTGTGACAACCACAACAAGAGAGAGCTCCGACACCTGGACAGAAGAGAGATTCTAAAGCAGAAACAACTCTTCACTAGAAAGTTTTGTGTTCAGGATGCTGAATTTGGGAACCTCTCCGGGGTAGTCAAGTGAGCACTTAGTAGGCATGTATTTTTATCATTCGGGAAAGATCTAGGGCTTGGACAGTTTAGATTTGTCATTGCATTGATAGCTGAAGCCAAGCAGAAAGAGAACTTTTGGGGTCAGACCTCAGTACCATGGAGAGCTGTGTGGAATTAGGAAGGATAAAGAGAGGCAGCACTCTGTGAAATGCTACCATGCAGACGCCATAGGAGCCAAATGGGGAAGATAGGCAGTGGCAACAATGTTCCACCATGGATGCTGTGTCCAGTTTTCAGAGCCAAAAGATCAGAGACTTTCCCTTCCTTCGAGCTGACAAGGTGGAAGGGTGTGGATTCAAGGATTCTGAGTAGGCTTGCGATGAGCCAGAGGACTGTAGGGATGTGTGCCTAAGCGGGTCCACACAGAACCCGGCCTGTGAAATTTGGCTCTGGCTAAATGCTGCCCACAGCGAGTTCATATCCCACCTCTTGACCTCAGAGTTGAGGATCCCCGGTGTTCTATTTTATTTCTAACATTTTTATTTTATGAGTTCAGAGTATTTTGCCTGTATGTGTGTGCTGTGGATATCGCTCTGTATAAATAAAATTCTGATTGGCCAGTATCCAGGCAGGAAGTATAAGCAGGACAAGCAGAGAAGAGAATTCTGGGAACAGGAAGGCTGAGTCAGGAGATGCTGCCAGCCACTGCTATGAGTACCAACATGTAAGATACTGGTAAGCTACAAGCCATGAGGCAAGGTATAGATTTATAGAAATGGGTTAATTTAAGATATAAGAACAGATAGCAAGAAGCCTGCCATGGCCATACAGTTTATAAGTAATATAAATCTCTGTGTGTTTACTTGGCTGTGAGACTGGTGGGTGAGAGAGATTTGTCCTGACCATAGGGCAGGCAGGACCAGGAAAACTCCAGCTACATGTGTGTATGTGTGTTGCATGTGTGCCTGGTTGTAGAGGCCAGAAGAGGGTGTCAGATCCTCTGGAACAAAGTTAAAGATGATTGTGAGTGCCTTATATGTGGTGGGTATCAAACTCGGCTCCTCTACAAGAGCAACAAGTACTTTTAGCTGCTGAGCCTGTTTCCCACACCTATCCTAGTGTTTTAAAAAAGGCTGCCATCAAAGTTGTCCAATTTCCCTGGGAGAAAATATTACCTTTATTTTAGTGTTCAGCAATTACTATATCATCTGTCTTGAAGGAATCTCCCAGTTCTAAGAAAAACACTGTTTAAAAATCCTTGCAAAGATAGTTTAAAATAAAAGGCTATCAGGATTCCACTTTTATCAGTTACATAATGTGAATAATCGCCCGAGGCTTGTCTTCATCGAGGAAAAAGATTATAAACCAAACGAACATTTATTCAACATGTATTCTGTGCTGCACGAGAAATCATCTCTCTAATTTGCTCTCCAACATAACTCTATTGTGTAAGCCCTTTAAAGTGTTCACATTGCACATAAAGTCTGATAGCAGGAGATTAACAAAGCTGTCTAGAACCACACAGCTTGTAGTCCTGAAGTCTTGATCTGAACTAAGATACCCTGACTTTGAAGCTCTACCTTGCTCTAACTTATAGTTCAGGGAGAAAGAAGATAAAGTTAGTTGGCTGTGTGCACTGAAGTAACAGTTACCAGTGAATTTCCCGGAAGTCATTTCACTAGAGCAAGGAGCAGACTCAGAGCAGAGTAAATGGGATACGTTTTGGGCAAGGTATGCATGCATTGAGAATAAAGAGTTCATTCGGGTATGTGATTGCTAAGAAGGGGGTAAGACAAGAATCAGGAAAGGGTTTTAAATATATCCAGGAATATTTCTGATTGCTTATATATGGGAAATATCCACCAAAAAGGGGTCTGGAAGGACACTACAAGTTATTTGACATGGGGAAGAAACAGCAGTAGATAATATCATAGGCAAAATAGCCAAAAAAAACAAAAAACAAAACAAAAAACAGAGCAGGGTCGACAAGTGCCTGCACAGGATATGAGGGGCTCCCTTGTGATGACTTTCTTTTGGTCTCTGAGGTGGAGGGTGGGATCTCTGCCTGAGATTCAAGAGCAGGTAACTGAAGAGAGTGGTCTGATTTCTAAGAACAGTTGTTTTCTGTGGAGGATAGGAGAGAAAGGAGGCAGGGAGTTTTGTGTGAGTTTTCATTTGATTTGCTAGTATTAGAAGGATATGGGAACTAAGGAAATTGAAGAAAAGCATGGTTGATGTGGTGGGCCATGAAATCTCAATGCAGGGCATAATGTAATTCATAATATTCTTAAAAATGGCTTGCTATTTCTCAGAGCAATCTTCTAACGCCATATCTTCAGACAGACATGCATACTAGTTTATGATTAGGATTGACGTTCTAATACAGTATTCTTCTTAACTGGCTTCTCTGTAAGCCAGATGCACTATCCCTGAAAAGTTGTTGAATGCACAGCTCCTGCTATTTGGAACCTTTAATACTGATCACATGATAAAACGTGTGTAAATGTCTGTAGTCCATGACATGAGGGATGCAAGACTTAGTAACTTCATAGTGCTCATGATTATCAATAAATGCTATTATTAGTGTGCATGTAAAAGAAAGACAGAGACAGAAAATGTTCTCTTCTTGCTGCCATTTTAAAGAGAAATGTCCTCACTTAGGCAACACATACTAAAACCAGAAGGATTCAGAGATTATTGGGGTCGCTGTACAAGAATGACATGCTAATTTGTGAAATGTTCCATACTTTAAAAAATCATAATGTACTTACATTGAGGACAAAATGATATTTTGTATTTTTCAGAAGTCACAATCACTTACTAATGTGACTGTGTACCTGCTGGGCATGTTACAACTTCTCAGACTTCAGCACTGAGTTAGCTGTTTCCACCTACATTTTTATTCTAAGTTTATCGTGCATTGCAATGCTTTTCATGCAGAAGACACAGACAATTCTACCTTACAAAGCTATCACATCAAAAGGAATGTTCTAGGACCTAATGTTAAATCTATGAACTATCTTTAGGTAGCAGTTTGTGTCTTATCTGACATTGCTGTGTTTTCTTATAAGACCCTACATTTCCCCAGATGATTTTTAATTGTTTTAACTCTTATTTTTTATGCATTTAAATTAAAATATTATTATTTTATTTTTATGCATTTAATAAAATACAATTATATCAATTTCCCCTTTGCCTTGTCTCCCTCAAGCCTCTTTTAAGCTCCGTCCATCTAGCCCCATTGATTATTATTGCTCCATGCCTATGCATGTGTATATGTATGCAGAAATATATAACCACAACCTCCACTTTTGTTTTTTGTGTGGATAAGGTTTCAAGACTGACCTCTTTGTATCGGATAAGCAGTTAGGGAGCTCATCTCTGGGAGAGACTAATTCTTCTTTCTGCAGTCATTTGTTGCCTATAGTTCTTGGTCTAGGGTTGGGACCCTGTGAGATTTTCCCCATTCTGTATTAGTATGCCTATTAATATTGCATTGTTTAGGTCTTTTTTATGCTGCTGTTTCTATGAGAGACTTTTTTTTCACAGCAGGCATTCTGTTATTTTGGCTCTGACAATCTTTCCACCCTCTTTTCATACCCAGCAGTGACTCCTATTAACCACAACAATGACCAGAATGCCAACATATCTGTCAAGATGCAGTAAGTGGCACTCACATGTTAGTAACCAACAGCTGTCTAATTGGACTTGAAGTTCATTCAACAGGAAATCATGCCTGGTACTAGAAACCCAGCCAAGTTCCCAAGCTCTCAGGAACAATGAGGTCACGCATCTTAGAAGAGAGTCTATTACTGCCATTTTCTAGACCAGCACACTTCTTAGCTATCTTCTAAATCTTGTGCTTATGCTCACAGGAAAATATAACTATCATCCCTTAGCAGAGGAGCAAACGGAGAACACCACAATAAAACACAACTGGACACAATGGAGATATCCAGGGATTATGGGAGCTTAGACCCATTGGATACATTGACATCATAGCTCCTGCACCCAAGGCTCAGAGACTGTTGTTCAAGAGGATGTAAGAGGACCAGTAAGAGTCAGAATCCCCAGATTCTTTGTTGCAGTGGCTTAAAGTACCTGCATGCATAGGTTTGGAACAAAATGTTTATAGAACAGCAATGAAAATAGTGCCTTGAGAATTTACTGTTTTATTTAAAAGTACTGATTGTTATGATAAGTTCTTATTGGCATGTCCCTGAAGGCTGAGGCTCTAAGATCCTTTCTGTAAATTTATCATCAGTCCAAGAATTTAACATTAAATATCTGAGTTTAAAGGATGTGCTGTATGCTGGAGAGATGGCTCAGTGGTTAGGAAAGCTTACCACTCTTGCAGAGAACCCAGATCAGGCAATTCACAACCAACTTTAACTCTAGATCCTGGGACTCTGAGTTCCTGAGGGCATCTACATACGCATGGTGCACATAAAGTCATGGAGGCACACACAAACAAATTAAATAAATAAAAAAGTAAAATAAGTGAATAAAAGATAGGATATGCTTATTAGATGTGTGGGGACAGTTGAAATTAAGTCTAAAATATAAATAATATGAAACCTTCCCTTCTGCAAAAACCGGCATTGTAGTGAGTGCTAAGGCATAACTCCTTTACATGAAAGACTCTCAGATGCTAAGAAGTTTGATTGTGGATGAGATCATGAGACTTGAACTTGATCAATGATCTGCTTTATACAAGGTTATGTCCTCTTCCTGGCAGCAGGTCAAGTGCCTTGACTGCTGGGTGTGGCAGAACAACCTCTTAGGACCTGTCTTAGCGTTTTATTGCCGTGAAGGGACATTATGACCATAGCAACTCTTGTAAAGAAAAACACTTCACTGGAGATGGCTTTCTGTTTCAGAGGTTTAGTCTACTATCATCATGGCAAGAAGCATGGTGGCATGCAGGCAGACATGGTGCTGGAGAGGTAACCAGGAGTTCTACATCCAGATTGGCAGGCATTAGGAAGAGAGAGTGACACTGGGCTTGGCTTGAGCTTCTGAAATCTCAAAGCCCATCCCAAGTGACACACTTCCTCCCATAGGGCCACACTTACTCCAACAAAACCCTACCTCCTAATATTGTCACTTTCTAAAGGCCTATGGGGGCCATTTTCATTCAATTGATCATAGGCACCTTGTTGAAATATGAGGCATCTTGGAACACTGGGGTCAAAGAGGTCCCTGCAGGACTCACATGACTATACCTAAATCTGCCTCTCCCTCTGACTGATATTGCTTCTGGTCTTTATGCACAGAATTTTGAAGAGTACTCCCCAGTAAACTTGCTGCACACATTTGTATCCTAATCAGCACAAGAGAACATGATCCCACAAATCCTTAAGATGACTGCTTTAAATGTCATTTGATCACATGCTATTTTACTTGTGACTATAGCTAAGGAAATATTTTGAATTTATTCCTTTGACCTTGTACTATTTAATTAATACACCACAATAGTATATGATACACAAACTCAAAGGGAGCAACAAGTCAAACTATTTTATCTCCCAAATAGATTTGCAAAATTTTTATTAATCATATTATGATAAAATATACAAGACACAGAATTAAACTTAGTCTTTGAAATACCTCTCCTGTCCAATAAAAATTAATATTTAGATCACAAGATATGGTAAAATTTTGTGACTGAAAGTGATTCACACACTTAGTATCTATTCTACTTCATCATTTAACAATATCATGTCTCAAGTTACAATTTTCTCAAGTGAACATTTTTTTTGAATAGGTTTCATATGTGCAAATCATACAATAATATCAGTGTAATAGGTTTTCCTTCTTTACTTTCTGTTTACATTTATGAAACCATGATGGTACTATGTTTATATAACTTAATCTTCTTATAAGCTGAATAAATTGAATTCAGGATTTTTTTATAAATTGGGTTTTAAAAGGTTAAGTATTCCAGAGTGGAGGAAGAGTGCTGCCCCACTGTGTCTGTCAGTAGAGAAGAGGCCCTACATAAAGCTTGGAAAAAGAATGAATCACTTGGAGGAGTGCTCAGGGCTGGCTGGATTGCTGACTCAGAACTGGGGTGGTGGAGAGTGCAGAGTCATACCATGTGATCTGGTGCCATGGAAGGGATCTTGGGTTAGTTTAGGCCAAGGCCTAAGCCCACTGGGCTCCCAGGGAGCTTTGTTCTTGGAGACTGGAGGTTTTGCAGAAATAGAAAAGCAAGAGGGATATAGAACCATGGCTTATCTGTTTGCTTTTAGTGTCACTGTGGAAAAGAACACATACTTGTCTTCTTTCAAAATTTCAAGTGCTGTGGTTGGCTGATTTGTAAATAAAACACTGATTGGCCAGTAGCCAGGCAGGAAGTATAGGCAGGACTAACAGAGAGGAGAACTGAAAGAACAGGAAGATGGGGCAGGGGCACTGCCAGCCACAGCCATGACAAGCAAGATGTAAGGTACCAACCAGTAAGCCACAAGCCATGTGGCTACTTATAGATTAATAGAAATGGGTTAATTTAAGATAATAGAACAGTTAGCAAGAAGCCTGAGCCATTAGGCCAAACAGTTTAAATAATATAAGCATCTGTATGTTTATTTTATAAGTTGGCCTTCAGACTGCTGGGGCTTGGCGGGACCAGAGAGAAAACTCTCTAGCTACATTCAAGGGTCAATTTTATTTAAGAATATGATGATACAGCTGCTTCAATTTTTTTTCTTGTTTTGTTTTTTTTTCAAGACAAGGTTTCTCTGTGTAGTTTTGGTGCCTGTTCTGGATCTTGCTCCATAGACCAGGCTGGCCTCAAACTCACAGAGATCCACCTGGCACTGCCTTCCAAGTGCTGGGATTAAAGGTGTGTGTAACCACTTCCCAGCCTGCTTCAACTTTATATGCATTTGAGTCAATTTTGGAACAACAACATACAAGGTAACAGTTGAGGGATAGCCATTCTTAAAACTCTTTAAATTTATGATTTATTTTTACCAAGAGATGGTGCTCATGTATCTGTTAAAGCTGTTTAGGGAGTGAATAAGAAGAGAAAATTTTTCTTTGAATGAATCAGAAGATAGAAAACCAAGACTGTGGAATAAATGCAATACACTTACGTTTTATCATCTTGCATTTGAAATGTTGACAATTTAAAAATACAGTTCTCTGAAAATGCATTATTGTTAGAGAAGATGGTTTAGTAAATTAGTGATTGTAGAATTTTTTCCAGTGATGGTGACTTTGCTAGTCCTGAGGAGTTATTGAGGTTTCCAGTACCAGGCATGGTGTCCTTCTTGTTGAACAGGTCTTAAGACCAATTAGAAAGCTACTGGTTGCTGCCAAGGTATATGTGCCATTACTTCACCTTTAGGATTGTCTTGCCTTAGTGGTAGCTGTTGTGGTTCATAGGGTTATCACTGAGTAGCACTGTTGGTTACCTCCCATCTTTGGAAGCATGCATGGTGCCTTCTGGTACCGTGAAAGCTGGTCCTTAGGGAGGGAGTATTAAGAGCACACTTATTGGTTGTGCAGTGCCAAATGGTCAGACCTGAAAACAGATATAAAAGTAACATTATATGGGCTGAACAAGTTATATTTAGGAATATATAAATATATACACATATGCATATAATACCAATTAGTGAAAAAGAAGGCCATGGATTTAAAGAACAATGGGGAGGGGTATATGATAAGGTTTAGAGGGAGGAAAACGAAGGGAGAGATGTTATAATTACACTATAATCTATAAAAAATGTTGACAATAAAAAGAATGACAGAAAAGGAAATGGTAAAACACAATGGTAAAATCAAGAGGACATTTTCTACACTCATTCACACCTCCAACATTGATTGTCTTGACATGAAAAAGGATTAAGACTTGGCTTATACATCTGCTAAAGATGCACAATTTAGCATCTTCACTAATATTGAGTATCTCTTGTATGCCTGAGCTAGGTTAAACTTTACCTCTCCAGGCTGCAACCCAAGGTCTTGTACGTGATAGGTAAATTGCTCCCCAGCCCTTGGCTTTATGAACTAGGGTTTTACTATGTAATATAGACTGTCCTTGAACCCATGTTCCTCCTCTGTCAGTTTCCAAAGTGTTAGAATTCCAGGCATTTCATTTGAGAAATATTTTACATCAGTATTTTATTTCACTTTTTTCATGTGTATGCATACACACAAATATATATGCACATATGTTTTGAAAATAGTCTGAAAGACAGAAAGAGAGATGCTGATTAGTGATGGTAAATGCTGGCAGCCAAGAATGACTATACACAGTATAATGCCAACCCTAACAGTTTTGCTATACCCATCTCTATAAATATTTTCTTTATCACATGAATCCCAGGTTTATATTTATATTTTTTAGACATGGTGTATACCTGTAATATCCACCATTTGAGAGACATATGGACTACATAATGAGTTTAAGGCCTGCCTACATGGCATGAGACTCTATCTCAAAAAACTAAAAATCAAAATAGAAAAACCAGAAAATATTATTTAAACTTTCCCTTTGATTGTTGCTCATATATAGTCAATTTTAATAGAAGCATTTGAAACTGATAGGAACATATTTGGGAGTCCTACATTTTGGGACAGAATGACAACAAGGCTATCCATTGGTGGTATCACTTTAGAGAAGTTCCCGGAAAATGGTGCCTATAAAATAAAACAGAAATGCATACTTCAAGGGCAGTTTTGAGGTACAGAAATAGGAGACAGAGTGTGTTGTATGGAGTAAACTTTCAGTATGTCAAGGTAGCTATTTTTGGACAAGATCTAATGAGATGTGCCTTCAATCTATAAGTGAACTCTAAATGATCAGTGAGACAGGAAAGTCCTACATAGAAAATCACTAAGGCAAACAGTCATCCTCTGGGAAAAAAAAATCAGAAAATAAATTTTTGCATAGGTATGTTCAGCTCTAAAATATTCATTAAGTATATAGCCTCAGAATTATTCATATAAAGATGATTTTAAGCTGCAAAATAATTCTTTACTAAGAGACTCATAAAATGACACATTTTGAAGTTGCAATTTGTTTTAATGCATTCATAATGTTATATAACTGATGTGTTTTGTAAAGTAAATTCCATAAAGTGAGATGAAAGCTAAAACCATTATTCCAAACCATCAAACCCTAGTACTTTTATTACCGAATCGAGATTATGTCAAACTCTGTGGCATTAATTATTCTGCATATTTCTTTTATGCATAAAATTTTAGATTAGTTTATCTCCTGGGAAAAGCCTGTAACAAATCCTTCCATATCAAACTCCCACCAAGCCAACAGTTATCTTGGAAATAATGAGAATACAATTAATTTGATCAGTGAAGGCTTTACATACAATCAAAGTATGTAGATTTCTTTGCATATTTTTGTATTGTGGCTACTATTACATCTAATTTAAACCCATATATGAATTTTCAGGTAATTATAGTTATTTCCATTGCAATTTATTTTTCAACTATAATTCTCCACTATAGTTCTAATTTGAAAGTCCCCCAAAGTCATAATGCAAATGTATGCTTAAAAATCTAAGGTCCCTCAGTGAGTTTGTTTTAACACATCAACTCCTGAATTTCATTACATGAATTAGTCTGGAAAAATGGAGAACAGCTGGCCTTCGTCTGCTGTGTTACATCTTCCCCTACTCTTCTCTAGGCTAAATCACCCCAATTCCCTTAGCCTCTCATCCTAAATCCTATTTTCTAACATTTAAACCACTCTGCTGATCAACCCAGGCCCTCTTCAAATTTACTCACCTCTCTGTTATGCTAAGCAGTCATAATTCATTAAGCAGCTTTCAATCAGCAATAAATCAGCTGCTACTCACTGTGTTCCCTGTTGCCTGGGAAATGGTTGTGCACAGTGGGCACCAACACATACATATCATATCTGATTTCCAGGTACTCTTTGGAATCTTACATTTGTTTATGGCCTTTGATATCAGCTGACAGATTTATGTAGCCTGCACTATGTGCTCAGTCAATTTCATTGTTTCAGCCCCTTTTTGCTGGCTTCTGTCATGTTCCAGGCTGGTGCTGCAGATGTAGGGATAAGACCCATCTTCTTGGTGCTTCTGTACTAACATGGAAGATGTAACATAAATGAACAGAAATAAACAGTAAGTAGTACAACATATAAAATGGTATAGTTTTCAAGAAGAAAATAAAGCATTTAAAAGTAGAAGACAGTTTAGGCACAGGACATGCAAGGATAAATAAGAGGTCAAAGCTGGTTCTATCTTTTCTGGCTTAGATAAAAGTGAGTTGGTCTTAGTATAACAATAATGATGCTGCCAGAAGCCAGTGTATGTCAGGTATGGTGCTGCATGCCTGCAAGCCCAGGACTTAGGAAGCTGAATTAGGAGGACTGAGAGTTTGATTAGCCTGGGATACATTGTGAAGCTCTGATTCAAAAAGCCAAAACAAAAACAAACAAATAAAAATCACAAATACTAATCACAGATTCCTTACTTACATTAATTGCTCTACAAACAATTAATTTTTATTTTTTTATTCCATTAAACCATCACACAAATTTTACAAATTTGTTATAATTCTAAGCCCCCTCTTCTTAATACTAGGCCTGAGATTTCAAGACTTTGGAACTCACCTTTTCCAGTTCCTTTTGCTCCTAGAGACTGAACCAGAGCAGTTTAGATAAATCCTTTACCAGCAAGCTACAACCTCAGCACTCTTTTTACTTTTTGTTTTGAGACAGTGTCCCAGTAAATTATCTAGGCAGTCCTTGAAGATGTCGTCTTCTTGCCTGAGTTTTCTAGGTAGCTGCTATTACAGGCTTGCATCAGCTGGTCTGGTGGAATTTGGCTGTCTTCCTAACATCATCCAATTGCCAAGTAGCAAGGTCTGAAGGAAAATTTGTCTTTGTGTATGTTTCTTAATGTCTTAATCCTTGTATATTAACTAGGACACCATATAATTGATTAGGATACATACACTACTATAATTAAATATAGTTATTTCATCATTCCAGTATTCTGAGAAAGTTAATACACATTGGTATTTGGTTATACTGATACTTTAGAACATTGGTCTCTCAAGTATCTGAGAGACAAAGTGCTGTTAGGGTAAGAGTAGAAAGGGAAATTCTCTGCTTTTGCAGTGATTCTGAGAAACAAAACTGTGTAAAACAAAAGCCTTGTCATTGTGGGACAAAGTCCACATTTCCCTAAGGGTATTTTCTCTTTTCTCATTGCAGTGTCTCTTTGCGAGGCTCTTTCCTTTACTGTACTCTAATGGTAAACATTCCTTTGAACACTGTGAGTTCCCCCAGTTATCCAAGCATTGTTTGTCTAGTGTGCCTTTGTCTAGTGTTACCCTCTGACATGGGTGGTTCCTGGAGCAGCTGGAGAAAGGGAGAGAGGTCTTTAGTTACAATACTGAGCAACACTAAAGGGTTTTACATCTTAAATTTGCTAAAGTTGCTCTATGAATCTCATGAGATGGTTTCCAAAGCCTTTGGGAAATGTAGGGAAAAAATATGGAAAATAGCTGTTTTTTTTTTAAATGAAAAGGGGTATTGTCCAAACTCCTACTTACCAGTGATGAAATTATTCACAAATATGAATTTTCCTTAAATTAGGAAATTATAGGCTAACCATATGACTAGTTAATTTTATCACAGCTTCAGCATATTTGGTGTAAGGTTTGGGTGAGAGAACTCTTTCTGGAAGACAAGCTAATGTAGTCTCTTCCACTGAAAACTGGTGACTTCATTGAAGAAAAATGGCAAGATTTCCTCATGGCCAGAATCCTTCACAGTCCCTGCTTCCTGGCTTCCCATCAAACAGTCCTGACTTAACTCAAATTCCAGTCCTACCTCTCTTCCCTATTAATTACTAAAAGAATTCCCATGTTGCCACATTGTTTCTGCCAACCCCGGCCATCCATTTCTTCCACTCTAGCCTCCCAACACAACCCATGATCGTCATGGGGAGGAAATGGAGACGGTGCCTTTTTTGTTTGATGCCTCTGGTGAAACCAGCCCTCCCTTCTCCCAGATCTGTACTTCTGGCCTCTCCCTTCACATTGCTTGCTTTGTGTTCTCACAAAAGCTCACCTTGTTTGGGTTTAGTGGTCCTCTTCCAGGTAAACTTATGATATTCTGTTTTCTTCCTGTAGAAGAAGGAATCAGACTCATTATGGTGAAATGACGTGTGTAGCGTACAAGGTTTTGGATAGAACCTTGATCACTTTAGGGAAGAGATACTAAATAAATCCAATAAAGAAGGAAAGCTTAAAAAAGAGGACACTGAGTGCTGAGTGTATTATGAATGTACATATTCTCATACATTACATTTTTATTATATATTTATTATATATAAAGAGACGGTGATGCAAATTATAATTTTTCTAAAGAATTTGTCTCATTAAAAGAAAGATCATCAGATTTATTCCCCTTCTGTCTTGAGGATGAAAGAAAAATAAATGGGTTTCAAATGTGACAGAGGGATTTGTATTAAACTGCAGCTGGTTCTACAGACCTATTTCATTTGAATATATCTCTTCAGTATGCTAGGGTCAATGGGAACTCCAGGCTGGATAATGGGACTTGCATTACATGGTAATCCTAACTTGTGTAGGCTCATTTCCATGCTATGAGAGCACTATCCATGTACTTGATAAGTGCCCATGGGAAACACAACGATACTGGGTTGAGATGTGCTGTGGCATGGTCTGTATGTCAAATGTGTTGCTCTGATTGGTTAAAATAAATAAAGTACTGATTGGCCAGTAGCCAGGCAGGAAGGACAAGGTAGGCGGGACAAGGAAGAGGAGGATGCTGGGAACAGGATGGTTGAGAGGATAGACTGCCAGCTGTGGCCATGACAAGATGTAAGGGACTGGTAAGCCACGAGCCACGTGGCAAAGTGTAGATGAATAGAAATGGGCTAAATATAAGAGTAAGAGCTAGACAATGGTAGGCTTGAGCTAATGGCCAAGCAGTTCAAATAATATAAGTGTCTGTATGATTATTTTATACATGGGTTATGGGACCTCAGTGGTGGGGGGGTTGGTGGCACCCAGAGAGAAGCTCTCCAGCTACAAATGGTACCCAACATGTTGCCAAGAGTTTCCACCTAAAACCTGAGAAAAAAGATTCTAAAACAGAGCTTAAAACAGCTTCCTAGTTGTCTCTCTCAAGTTAGCAGCAGCCTGCCTGTTTGAGCTACTATGGTGGGTTCCTGGCATGTGCCTCTGACCTGCAATGTGGCGGGAATGAGTCCACAAGCGGCACTTTACTCTGCTGCATGGTGGATTTAGCCTTTGCTAGTTAAAAAAAAAAAAAAGGTTTCTGGGCTATACACTGCTTTGATGCTTTGATAGAACTACTTCTGATAGTTGATGGTACACATGGCTCCAGACCCAGAGCTGGTGGTAAACTGTACCACCGCCATGTTGGGAAGCTGAGGTAGGTGGAGCCAGCAGCCACAGTGGTGTTTCAGTCTTATAAAGATGGATATTACACAGAGAATCTGGTTTGTCTTGTCTTTGGGATTTTTAACTGCAGAAAAAGATTTGATTGTAAAAGCTGTTGAGTTAAACAAATATGTAAATTTTAAAGGTACCTTGACTTCAAAATTTAGATACAGGATATGTTGCTTTGGAAAAGAGTCTCTGCTTTTGTTTCCACAGAAAGCCAGAGGCTGTGGATTTGTTCCAGATTAAGATACATCAGGTTTGATCAGCCAAGACCACCTGAAAGATCTCCAGTGACACCATGGCCCAGATGATTCAAACATCCATAATGGTTTCAAGGCAACTGGTTCAGGGGTTTACCCTAACAGACTACTCCATAATCCTAAAATTTTCTTTGTGTTCCCATAAGATACAGTGCCCCACTCCAGCAGGAAGTAGTAAGAGAAACTACGCCCAAATTCCCAGCTGGCTTTGGAGATGGAATTGGCTCACTCCTTCCCTAAACCCAGGCATACTGTTAAAATAAAAGGTTAAGATATTCTTGTGTCCCAAATCAGAAGAGCCCTCTGGTATGGGACAGAGAAAAACCAATATTTTTATTTAAAACAGGTTGATTATAAATGTGATCTCTTTCTAAAGAAGAAAAGGGGATATGATATAGATATAATAATATGAAAGGGTAGATCAAGGAACTTACTTCTAAAGAACAACAACTTGTTTAAAATGTTTTACATCGGTATAGATTTTAGTCTATTGATACAAACTTAAAGTTAATTTTGTTATACTGTGTATATTTCTACTCTTGTTTAAGGTATTATGTTTTTATAGCTCAGTTAAAATTGTAATGGATAATTAAAAACATGTTAATGATTAGTCATCTATGATAATCATACTCATAGCCATGTTAGTTAAGTCTTCTAGGTATACACAGAGATATTTCAGATAGATAGGTAATCTTCAAATACTTCAAAGACCTACAGAATATGGCATTTAAAATATTTTTAAAATTTAGACTTTCTGGACAGTGAGATATGTCTGCTCCTGGCAACACCGTTTTACTTCAGAGAGGAGGATGGGCATTGAAGACACTTCATATCTTATCTTCACCTTGGCAAAAATAGCCATTGGGCAAGAAACTGTCCTTGCCTGGACTGCTTAATCGACTGGACATGCAGGACCCATAGAAAGGTGACCACTAAACTTTGCTTGACAAAATGGTCCTTCAGGTTCCTGCTTCGCAGATGAAACTGCCAGACATTCTACAGGACACTGAGAGAAGTGACTGAGAGACTCTAGCCCTATAGGCTGAAGACAAATGCTCCAACTTTACAAAGGAACATTAGGTGACTGTCCAGGCTGCCAGCTATCTCTGTCTACCCTGCAAGACTCCCGAAAGTTGCTTGCATCCTTCTCCCAGTTCTCAGGTAATATTATATCCTTTTGAGGTCTTTGATGTGTGTAGAGAGCTGTGTGTAGCCGCACCTTAAAGATGGCGCTGGCTTCCACCCTCTGCCTTCCTGACGGCAAGTACTCTTTGTGGTAAACAGCTCCTTATTTGGCTATGGCTGGATTTGTGTGCTGCTTGCATATGTGTGGACCTATGGATAGTGCCCACGTGGCTGTCTGGGGTTGGTAGCCCAGACCTACTTAAGAGCTGGGAGAGGCTTGCCCGGGGAGAAGACATTGCTACTAACAAGGTCCTGAATAAATTACTTAAAGAAGAGCTCTGGTGTTGCATCATCCTTGCTGGTCGAGACAGTTGCAACAAGTGGTGGCCCGTACAGGGAACTACCACGTCTCTCCGTAGGGCTCAGAACTTTCTGCAGTCAGGGGGTATACCGGTAAGTCCTCAGGTAAATTGGGGATCCAAGACAAAAGCGGGTTTTTTGCTCTCACCGGTAGATAAAGGGGGAACGGGACAGTAGAGCCGCAACCATAGCGGACAGGTAATCAGAAAAACAAAATAAGCAAGTGAAACCGGAAGGCTGGGGTTGTTTGGTAAAGGCTCCGAGAAACCTCTCAAATTGTGGAAGAAAGGATATGTCAAGATGGGCACTTCCTCCTTGCACCCAATTTTTCTGGCTCTTAATGAACTGCTTCTCTCTAAGAAATTGAAGATAAGAAAAAGCACCCTAGAAAGGTTTCTGGAAGAGTGTGATATTGTTGCTCCTTGGTTTGCAATTTCGGGAAGTCTTACAGTGTCTTCCAGGGAGAAATTGGGAAGACACCTAGACTTCGCCGCAGAGCAAGGCACACTTAAGCATGGGGTTAGACCAGTCTGGAAATCAATAAGAGGGTGTTTAGAAGATCAGAGATGCAGTGAGGCAGTTGAGAATGGCCAAACTACTCTGGAAATACTGCTGGAAGAAAGATCAGAAAAGGCCACCTCAGAGAAAGCAGTACCTGAAAAGACAGGGTCAATAAAGAATAAAGAGGCAAAAGATGAGGAAAAACATACAAGTTTATATCCTAGCTTTTCTGAGTTGGAAGACTGGGGTGCTTCTGATCTCTCTGACTCTGTCTTGGATGATGAGGATGTTGAATCCGTTTGTGAGTCATTGCAACGAGTGAAGGTTAGAAAGAAAAGAAAAGAGAGAAGAGGATCCAAACAGTTAGAAAAGGGCCATGAGAGCGTGGTCCCTTCTGCTCCCCCTCCGTATCCTGGAGCAATGGGGGCAGAGGGCGGAGTGTCTTTTAATCCTAGAGTATAGACAGAAGTTAGAACAGAAATGCAAGTTGCATTCCCAGTATTTCAGAATCCTCAGAATCAGAGATATCATGAACCTCTAGATTTCAAGATTGTAAAATCATTAGCAGAGTCTGTCCGGACATATGGTATTACAGCTTCCTTTATAGTAGCTCAGTTGGAAGCTCTGCATAGATATGCTATGACTCCGTCAGACTGGATGAACCTTGCATGAGCCTGTTTAAGTTCTGGTCAGTATTTAGATTGGAAAGCCTTTCTGATAGAGTTCGCTAGTGAACAGGCTGCAGCTAACAGGGCTGCTGGTGGAGGCCAAGCTGCTTTGGATATGGATATGTTGCTTGGGCAAGGTAGATTTGCAAATCAGCAAAATGGGTATCCTATCCAGGTTTATGAGCAAATTAACAACATTGCTACCAGAGCTTGGAAGGCATTACCCAATAGAGGAGAAGTTAGTGGTAATCTCACTAAAATTGTCCATGGACCCATGGAACCCTTCTCAGACTTTGTAGCTCACCTAGTGGATGCAGCTGGAAAGATATTTGGTGATCCTGATACAGCCATGCCATTAATTAAGCAGTTGGTTTATGAGCAGTGCACTAAGCAATGTAGAGCTGCCATTACACCTTACAAAACTAAAGGATTGGAGGTTTGGATAAAAGTGTGCAGGGAATTAGGGGGACCACTAACCAATGCTGGGGTGGCTGCTGCAGTTTTACAAATTAGTAAGAAGAGGTCAGGCAGCACTGGGACCTGCTTCCAATGTGGTAAAATGGGGCATATGAGACGTAGCTGCCCCCAAGGAGGAAGTAATCAAGGGGGAAGTAACCAGAGACCAGGGATTGACTAACGCCCTGCCCCGGGACTGTGTCCTAAGTGTAAGAAAGGAAAACATTGGGCAAGCAAATGCAGGTCAATCAAGGACATTAATGGACAGCCTCTGGGGAATAATACTCCTCCAATAAATGGACAGCAGTGCCGCCAGCCTCAGGGCCCGCAAATATATGGGGCAATGGAGGATCAGAGACAGGAATGGAATCAAGAGTAGTGGCCGACCCTCAGACATCCCAAACACCGCGGCGAGCCACTGCAGGTTCAGCAGGATTGGACCTACGTGCCACCACCAGACTCATATTAACCCCACAAATGGGGGTGCAAGTAGTGGAGTCTGATTTTCAAGGCCCCCTTGACCCTGGGACAGTGGGATTGTTAATAGGGAGATCATCTACTACATTAAGGGGATTGCAAATCCATCCTGGGATAATTGACTCAGATTATACAGGTATAGTTAAAATCATGGTTGAATCACCAAAAGGAATCACTGGCATTTTGCCAGGAGACAGAATTGCACAACTTATCCTGTTACCCAGCTTACATGATTCTCACCCAGCCTATGACAAAGAAAGAGGAAGCAAGGGATTTGGATCCTCAGGGACAGATTTAACATTTTTATCTTTAGACTTAGATCAGAGACCCACATTATAGTTAACCATTAATGGCACCAAGATAATGGGACTTTTGGATACTGGGGCAGATTGTAGTATCATAGCTAGCAAAGATTGGCCTCGAGGTTGGCCTATACAGGCTTCCTCACAAACATTGCAGGGATTGGGTTATGCCAATGCTCCTAATATTAGTGCAAATTTGTTGAATTGGCAAGATTCAGAAGGTCACTCTGGCATTACGCAACCCTATGTTCTTGAACTTCCAGTGTCCCTTTGGGGGAGGGATCTTATGAAATCCATGGGCTTTAAATTGAGTAACGAATATTCCAAAGAATCTAAAAATATTATGAAAAATATGGGGTGCCATCCTAATTTTGGCTTGGGAAAATTTTTACAAGGCAGAAAGGAGCCGATACAAGCAGTGCCTAGGAAACCCAAACAAGGATTGGGTTTTTCCTAGGGGCCACTGAGGAGGGTATTCCCATATCCTGGATAACGGAGGAGCCAGTGTGGGTTCCTCAGTGGCCACTCTCCTCAGAGAAATTACATGCTGCATATCAATTAGTGAAAGAGCAATTGGAGGAAGGGCACATTAAACCCTCCCTTTCTCCCTGGAATACACCCATATTTGTCATCAAGAAAAAATCAGGAAAATGGAGATTGTTACATGATCTTAGAGCTATAAATGAGCAAATGAGAATTATGGGACCCGTACAATGTGGTCTTCCATTGCTGTCAGCCTTGCCTGAAAATTGGCCTATTATTGTGGTAGATATTAAGGACTGCTTCTTTTCCATTCCGCTGAATAGCAAAGACAATGAGAGATTCGCTTTCACTTTACCGTCCATTAATCATGAGGAACCTGATAAAAGATATCAATGGGTTGTATTGCCACAGGGCATGGCCAATAGTCCTACTATGTGTCAACTGTAGCAACTGCTTTAGAACCCTTGAGATCACGTTTTCCTGGCCTGAGATGCCTCCATTATCTGGATGACATACTGTTAGCAGCTAAGGAGGAGAGCATTCTTCAAGCAGCATATAGCTCACTTGTGGAACTGCTAAAGCAAAAGGGACTCTGTATCACCCCTGAGAAGGTGCAACAGAGCAAAGTTGTCAATTATCTTGGCTCTAAAATAACTAATTATCATATCATGCCACAAAAGGTAGAATTAAGGAAGGATCATCTTTGCACATTGAATGATTTTCAGAAATTATTAGGAGATATAAATTGGATAAGAGGAAGTTTAGGAATGGCCAATTATGAATTAAAACCATTATATGATATTCTAATTGGAGATGCAGCCTTGGATTCACCGAGGCAACTAACCAATGAAGCCCGAGAAGCCTTAACAAAATTAGAGGATAGGTTACAAAGGGCTTTTCTTCAAAGAGTGCAAAATAATGATGATATCACCCTGTGCATTCTGCCTACCCAGTTACAACCTACGGGGATTTTATGGCAAAAAGGACCCTTATTATGGATTTATGCTAAAATCTCACCTGCAAAATCAATTGAGTATTATCCTACTGCTGTAGCATTACTTGCACAGCAGGGTATTCAGCAGTGTTTACAATATTTTGGAACATCACCACAAACGCTAGTTGTTCCTTATGATTCTACTCAAGTCAAGATATTATGTGCTGCCATAGATGATTGGGCAATACTGCGTTGTACCTATCCAGGACACATAGATTGCTATTATCCTAAACATCCACTATTAACTTTCTTTAAAGAACATCCTGTAGGTTTTCCTAAGGTAACTGCTTCCCAGCCCATTCCAGGAGCCAGTGTTATATTTACAGATGGGTCTAAGACAGGCTGTGGTGCTTATATGGTGGATTCTACTGAACCGGTAAAGCATCAATTCTTGCCAGGTGCACCCCAACAGGTGGAGCTTTCAATAGTTCTTGAAGTTTTTGAGGCTTGTCCATTTGCATTTAATTTAGTGTCAGATTCTAGTTATGTTGTTAATGCCTTGAAAAGCCTTGAATGTGCAGGGCCCATCAAATCTTCTAGCCCTGTTAGCTCATTGTTTGGCCAATTACAGAAACTGATCTGGCAACGTAAGAATCCCTTTTTTGTGCAACACATCTGTGCACATACCAGTCTGCCAGGTCCCTTGGCTAAAAGCAATGATATAGTGGACCAGTGTACTAGACAGGAATGGATGTTTGTGGCTTCTGCCATACAACGAGCACATGCTTTCCACAAAGAATTTCATGTTAATGCAAGGACATTACAACAAAAGTTTTCTATCTCACGTGCTGATGCACGAAAGGTGGTACTAGATTGTCCCCAATGTGTCATTTTTCATCATCCTTCTAGATTAGGAGTTAACCCTCATGGTCTGCTCCCCCTAAAAATATGGCAAATGGATGTTACACACATCTCTGAATTTGGACGTGTCAAATACGTACATGTATCTGTTGATACCTGCTCTGGAATCATTCACGCCACCCCAATGGCAGGAGAGAAAGCCTCTCATGTTATTGCTCATTGCTTAGAAGCTTGGGCAGCATGGGGTAAGCCTCAACAGTTAAAAACAGACAATGGTCCTGCATATACTGGACAGAAGTTCGCTTCCTTCTGTCAACAGATGAATGTGCAACTTGTACATGGCCTACCATATAATCCACAAGGTCAAGGCATTGTGGAGTGTGCTCATCGCTCCTTGAAGGAATTACTTCAAAAACAAAAAGGGGGAATAGGCTATGGCCGTATCCCTAAGGACAGACTCTCTCTTGCATTATTTACCCTGAATTTTTTGAATTTGGATGCTTCCAATTGTTCTGCTGCAGACAGGCATCATTGTCAGCACAGTCCTTCTAAAGGAATGGTGAAATGGAAAGATGCCTTGACAGGTGTTTGGCATGGACCTGATCCCGTGCTGACATGGGCACGAGGTTCTGTTTGTGTTTTCCCACAGGATCAGCAAGACCCGGTGTGGGTTCCTGAGCGCCTCATGAGAAGAGTCCATTGCCAAGAAGAACATGTCTGTGCAGACAGTGATCTCCCTGTTCGCGCTAATGATGATTCGGCTGGGAATGACGGACCTAAGATGGGGGGTACTGTCAGTGTTCCTGAGACCAATGCCAGTCCATCATGATGCAATATTAATCCCACGGCTATTCAGTACTAATAAAAGTATGGATGTTCCATACCTCCCTATGGACCCAGAGGAAGCTCCTATAGGAGAAAATAGGTCTTTTGATTTAAACGGAACTCTTTGTTTCCAAATTGTCAGAAACAGATAAAATGTTTCCCCATGTGTTTTGATATATAACCAGACAGCTGGATGGTTTGATTTGCCTGGACCAGGCCCTTGTTTTTCAGCCAATGCCTCTTGGGTGTCTGGATGGTGGCCTGCTAAAGTGTTGGGAAATGATACACCTAGTCAACCAAAATGGGCCCCCTTTTGTTGGGGTCAAGATGGAGGGAACATCTGGCCCTGGACAGGTTGTCAGTCTCGTGCTGTGATCTGGGCCAATCAAGGGAAGAGTTTCACTTGTTCTCCTGGAATAAGCACAGACTTTAATCAGACTTTTGCAGGTAGTAATTATAGTGAGAAAAATCCCTCTCAGTTGTATATTTCTAATCCTTTTGATAATTGGCTATTGTGTGGCATTAATGGAAGTTGCATGAATTTAGAGCCCCTAGTTATGATTGCTGGGGGAGTGCATGGGATTAGTCAGTTTTCATGGAGTAGCTCCAAGCCTTGGGGCTCCTGGGATTCTGTGCCTGGCCCATTATCCACAGACATCACTGCCAGAACTGATGCAGGCTGTGCGTATGATGGAGTTGAGCTACTGGCTAATATTACTTATAATCCTACTCCAGTTTGTGTGTATCCTCCATTCTTGTTTATAGTGAGCAAAGGGAGGCCTGTATCTTGCCATAATAATACCTGTTTTTATACTCAGTGCTGGAATGCTTCTAAATATGATTATGCCATAATTACCCATATGCCTCGCTGGGTGCTTATGCCAGTTGATGCTCCTAATGCTATGACCCTATTTAGACAAAAAAGAGATTTTGGCATTACTGCCACCATTGTTACAGCTATTTCCTTGGCGGCTGTTGGAGCCGCTACAGCTGCCATTGCCATGAGTCATACTGTACAGACGGCACAGACCTTGAATAATCTTTCTGCCAATGTGGCACAAGCTCTGGATGTGCAAAAGGGCATCAATGCTCAAATACGAGGAGGATTTATGGTAGTCAACCAGAGAATTGACCTGGTTCAAGAGCAAATTGATGCCCTCTGGCAGATTGCCCAACTCGGCTGCCAATGGAAGTATGAAGGGTTATGTGTGACTGGTGTCCAATATAATAATTTTACCCATGCTGCAGATTTATCTAAAAGGTTGTCTAGTTATCTTTTAGGCAATTGGACCAGAGAGTTTGATAACTGGATGGACCAGCTGAGGGTGGCTATTTTCACGGTGAATTCGACCTGAATGGATACCGGACTGGCGGAGGGATTATCTTCCTGGATTGCTACAGTCATGGATCACCTGAAGGAGTGGGTGGGAATAGGAGCCCTAGTAGGCGTACTGGTGCTCACCTCCCTAGTATGCTTGTGGTGCATTTGTTGCATTAGGATCTCACAGTGTTGCCATGCGGCCATGATTATCCAAGCCTTTATGGCCATTGAAGCAGGACAGTCCCCCCAAGCCTGGCTGGCTACCTTAAAAGATATTTAGGCACAGGATGCGAGGCCTGCGCACTGCACTTGAGGCTAAGATAGGCTGACCTCAAGAAGAGCAAGTCTGATTTCATGTGGGTTGGTACCCTAACTCCCACCTCTGTGAAAAGGGTATCGGACGGGTCTAGTGTTCTCTGGGTGGACGACGCCTAGACAAACATTAGTACATGTTCCATTTTAGCAGAGATCAGACCTCTACTCTTGCCTGTTGCTCTGCAAAACAAAAAGGGGGAACTGTAGAGAGCTGCGTGTAGCCGCACCTTAAAGATGGTGCTGGCTTCCACCCTCTGCCTTCCTGATGGCAAGTACTCTTTGTGGTAAACAGCTCCTTATTTGGCTATGGCTGGATTTGTATGCCGCTTGCATATGTGTGGACCTATGGATAGTGCCCACATGGCTGTCTGGGGTTGGGAGCCCAGACCTACTTAAGGGCTGGAAGAGGCTTGCCCAGGGAGAATACATCGCTACTAACAAGGTCCTGAATAAACTGCTTAAAGAAGAGCTCCGGTGTTGCGTCATCCTTGCTGGTCGAGGCAGTCGCAGCAGATGTGGTTAAAGACTAGATAGTTATAATTTCCTCAGTTATGATAAAAGATAAGTTAGATATAAAACCTTAGACTCACAAATATAAGATAGATAGATATCTTCTTTAATATTGTAACTGTAATTCTTGCTTGATAATTTGTTTTATTTTCTGAAATTTTACTATATAATAGTTAAAACCTTGCTTTTTTTAAAAAGAAAAGAAAAGGGGAAGTGCTGTGGGATGTTCTGTATGTCAAATGTGTTGCTCTGATTGGTTAAAATAAATAAACTACTGATTGGCCAGTAGCTAGGCAGGAAGGATAAGGTAGGCGAGACAAGGAAGAGGAGAAGGCTGGGAACAGGAAGGCTGAGGGGATAGACTGCCAGCCGTGGCCATGACAAGATGTAAGGTAATGGTATGCCACGAGCCACGAGGCAAAGTATAGATTAATAGAAATGGGCTAAATATAAGAGTAAGAGCTAGACAATGGCAGGCCTGAGCTAATGGCCAAGCAGTTTAAATAATATAAATGTCTGTGTGTTTATTTTACAAGTGGGTTGTTGGACTAACAGGGCTTGGTGGCACCTGGAGAGAAGCTATCCAACTACAGAGAGGCTCGTTCCTGATTCAGAAAACAAGTTGTCTCATGTTACACACATAGGTTTGTGGATAATGTAATTATCCACAGATGTAATAAAACCTGTGCATTAAAAACTCAGTCTCATTTTGTGAGATTGTGTGCCATCTTTGTCCCCCAGAATATGTTTTCTTATCTTGAATTTAAGAATGATAAGTCATCCTGTTATAATTATTAAGCAATTTAAAAGGTAGTATGCATGCAGAGAGTAGCACAGTGCTACAGCTGGAGGGTAAGTCAAACGTCTGGTCTGATCATTCTGATGTCTCTGGCCTCAAATCAATTACTGAAACTACCTTTTCTTTGCTTTCCCTATTCTTCTTTCCCCCCCCGCCCCTTATCAAAACTTAACTGACCAAATTTCAGGTATCATTTTCTACAGTAGACATGCCAAAGAAAATTGTAGATGCATACCTTGGAAAGAGCTTGGGGCAAACATGTAAAATATTTTCTTTATAAAAGATTCATAAAGTGGTATGCTAATTGGCAATCTGGAAGAGCTAGTCACCCCAGGCACAGCAGAATGAGTGCACATGGTGATGGTTCTGGGACTAAGGCTTCCTAGCTTTAAGAAAAGTTTAGCTTCACAAAGTTCTTCCAAGTATTCTGTATCGTCTTTTATATTTCCATTATATTCCCCATACCGTATATTGGGGCTTCTCGATACATTTTCTTTGGTTGAACTTGGAACCAAGAGTAGTAAGATTTATGATTAGGTATATTCCTAGATTTCCTCTTAATAACGTTCAAAAGAAAGAAAGAGATACAAATATGCCAAAGGAAAAGCATCATGGAGATTAGTTAACTAGAAAGTCAACTTTCTAGAAACTAAAAGGGAAATGATGCCCAATGGCCTGATTGAAAGAAAATCTAGCTTTCTTTCTGCTGGGGGATGGAGGGCTGCAGGAGCTGGGTCTAGAAACAAGGATGTTTTCTTGGAAGAAATACAACATAATAGAAAGTCTGAAATTTGAATGAACATTTACTCCAGTAAGCATAGTACAAGTTGAGGTAGAAACTGAGGCTCCTGACAGTAATTCCTCTTCCTTTTTCCTTTTTTAAGTCCACATTTAAGTTAAGAGTTTTCTTTATGGCAACTTTGTACATCTTAATTTTGGCCGACCCTCTTCCTATTCTCTCTTTTCCCCCATTCCCCTGCCTATCTTTCCATTTCCAATATCTCCACTTCCACTTTAACATTGTTCTTCTCTCTCTTAAAGCTTCATCCCCCCTCTCATGTGTCTCTTTCTAGTTTCCAGGCCTACTAATATTTGTTCAATATAAACATGCATATATTTAAATTAAAAGCTAGTTTATACATATAAGAAAGAATACCTGGCATCCGTCTTTTGGAGTCTGAGTACCATCCATTTTCCTCTAAATAGTGTAACTTCATTTTTCTTTTTGGTCAATTAGAATTCCAATGTGAATATATACCATGTTTTCATTGTCCACATACTGTTGATGGACACCTAGGTTGAGTTCATTTCCTTGTTATTGTGAAGACAGCAGAAGAATAACTGATATGTTCATGTTTCTGTGGTAGGACTTAAGAGTCTTCTGGGTATATGCCAGGGACAGTATAATTAAGTACATAATTAGGTCAGAGGGTGGGCTACTTTTAACTTTTTGAGAATTTGCCACACCAGTTTCTGTAGTGGTGGCAGCGATGTGCACTGGTATGTTTTGAAAAGCTTCCAGACAGCCTCCTCAACTTCTTACAGGTAGATAATTCTCTTCTCCCCAATAGCGGAAGACTTGTACTTTGTTTTCTATGGGGGGAGGGGAATGAATAAGACTTAACAAATGTGAGGAGGGTGTGTGTGTGTGTGTGTGTGTGTTATAGTTTAGTATTAGGAGCATTTTTTGCTCTTGCAGATGACCTGAATTTGTTACCCATGTTGGGCAGCTCAGATTATAACTCCAGCTCCAGGGAATCTGATGCCCCATATGGGTGCACATACTCCCCCACACTCCATATGAGCATAATTAAAAACAAAATCTTTGTAAAGTAGAGGATTTAATAAAGTTTTCTTAACATAAGACAAAACTTCCATCCTAGTTATTTCTACCTCTTTAGTTTGGATATAGACAATTTATTTGATTGTTTTCTTTGTCCTCTGAGTTCGTTTTCTAACCCAAAAGGTATTTATTTCTACCACTGAATAAAATAACCAACAGTGGAAGTACTAAGGATCTCTCCAAGATCACTGCCAGACACTCATTTTGACCTTGCCTATGTACTAGAATCTCTCAGGGAAGGTTTCCTGGTGACTTAATGCTTGTGTTTTACTCCAAGTGAAATGAATGAAAATATCTCTGGGGAGGACTGATGGACTGATGTGTCTTGACTTCTTTTTTAAATAGTCCTTGGTGAACAGAGTGACACCTGATGGCCAACAAACCTTCTCAGGTACAGAGTCATGAATCTGATTTAAGTGTTGACTTCATAATACACATTTGAAGGAACTAACGTGAAAGAAACAAAAATAAGTGGAAAATAATGAAAACGTTAAATATGAAGAAAGAATATAGAGGCAGATATTCCAAAAATCTCTAAGAAATTAGTGAGAATTAGGATATTGAACCCATGAGAAATGGACATATCAATATCCAAAACATAGAGGAAATGTCTGTCAGTTCGAATCTGTTCTGAAATGATAGAAATTTACATTATTTCATATGCTGTACACTAGATTTTTTGACTCTTCATCCCAAGCCTCAACAGGGAAACCCCCAAACCTGCTGTTTTCACCTGGAAATAGTGAGTCTCCCCTCCCAGATCCATATCAAGTTATTTTGACTTTGGGGCTTGTTGGTGAGTTGGTCCATTTGTTTGAGTGCTGAATCTTTGCCCGAGTTTCCCCTCTATTTATTCTGAACATTTAATACAACTTTTACCTTTTCTGGAATGCTTTTTCTCTCTCCTCATGGTAGAATTACACCAAGTTCCTGCAGAAAAATATTCCCAATAATATGTTTCTTGCTTGTGATTTACTTGTGTACCACACAGAATTGTGTCATGCAGACAAATATAGAACTGGCCATTTGGAGGATTTTAATTATGTGTATTTGTGAGAAACTTATCTAAGAAATAAGAAATAGAACATACTTCTCTAATTCTAAGTGAGACTCAAAATGACAATGTCTATAGTATAGAGTTATGATGAATACAGAATGCGATCCCTGTCTGAAATGTCTGGGACATAGTGAACACTCGTATTATAGACCCTTACAAAGAATCAGTTTTCTTTGATGGTCTCCATGCAGGCTAGTCACCTGTTGTTTTCATTTTTCTTCTTTGTATGCATGGGTTGTGTTGATGTGACATTGGGCTTTTATGAAGGCTGAGTGAAAAGTGATCAGTTTTAAGTATACAACTGCCACTCTAGCCCAGTTGCCCAGTAGCTCTAAGGTGTTCTAGTTTGCAGCCACAGGCCAAGTTTTGAATATGAACATCATTCTTCAAGTTCTCATGCTACACATCTTCCTTTATTATCATTTTGGTCCTCATCTCATATTTCAACTCAAATTATCTCTCTTTCCTACCTGGATGCTCAAAAAGAAATCAATATTCTTTTTACCTCTTTTCTTATTTTTCAGTCTATTATTATGGGAAAAATGTAATAATATCTCATCATATTTTTGAATGTCAATTACAACAATAATTTCTTCCTATCCATGCTCAAGGAAAAATAGTCCACTCTTGTATACTATTAAAAGGACCCAGCCTTAATAATATACTTCCCAGGGGCCCAGAGGAGAAACTACGAACAGTGAGAATTATTTTTGGGAAATGAATTTAAGTACACCAAGCTCTTTGTCCATCTACTTTATTCCTCTGGGACAACATCCTATCCACACAGCTTCAGTTCTGTTCTTGTGTCTAGCTTCTTTTCTTTCTTTCTTTCTTTCTTTCTTTCTTTCTTTCTTTCTTTCTTTCTTTCTTTCTAAGAAGGAAAGGATGTATATTGCTTATATGTCCACATCACCAGTCTTTATCAAAGGCAATGAAGGTAGTAATTCCAACAGGGCAGGAATCTGGAAGCAGAAGCTGATGCAGGGGCCACAGAGAAGATTTGCTTATACTAGCTTCTTTCTTGACTGATTTCTCTTGGCATTTATCTGCTGTCCTCTAAGTTCTATCTTAATTCTCTCATCTTATTTCTGCCTCATCTAGTTACCTATCCATCTAGTTCCTTCCCATCTTAGTTCTTCTCCCTCTCCTTCTTTCTCATCTTGTTCTTCTCCATCAAACTCTTCCTCATCTTCCATCTTCCTCTAGTACTATCTTCTAGCCCTTCAATCTAGTTCTTCCCCATCTCAGTTCCTTGCTCTCCAATTCTTACCCATCTGGTTCTTCTATTCTCTTTTCTCCTCTCCATCTCCTCCCCTCTGAAAATAAAACTGCCCTTTTTATCCCTTTGACCCTTATCTCTCCAAACTATCTCTGCTTCTGCTGTTTCTGTTGTGTTTGCTCAGTGTTGCTAGGCAACTTGGCTAGGCAACTTCCATCACAGCTGGATGTACCTGTTAGTTAGAACCCTTTAATTCTGAATTAATTGTTAAGGGTGGATTTAAAGCTAGAGATGAGACTTTGGGAAGGAGAAAGTTAAACTTAATTAGCACATTTGCCAGGCCTTCTCAAACAGGTAGTGTGGATGCTTATGTATGTTCTTAGAGAGTACAGAGGTATCTCTGATACAGTACTTTCCTCCATCTGGGGATGGACCTGGCTGGATCCTGCCAATGATGATAATTACAGGGAGGCTTGAACTGGGGTTCTGGCTGAGCATAGCTGTCAGCACACAAGGTTATCTAAATATTCCTTTAGTAGAGGGTAAATGGTGCTCAATAAATGATGGAAAAGCTACAATAGCACACAAGAAATTCATGATAGGAAATGGCTAATAATCAAAAGCCAATATTAGCAAGACTTCTTGAGCCCCAGCTTGACCTCTGGAAGGCCCTTGGCTTCTTCCCAGAATTAGCTTGTCATGATCAGCTGAATCCTACTTCATATATTTTTGTGGCTTACGGCAGTTCACACACTCCAAGATATAGTAAATAGAAACATTGGAGAAATGATTATTCTTCTAGAATAATGTTTTTTACTGTGTGCATTCTAGGTGGTTGTGATTATACATTTACTACGTATAACTTCTATTGATACACCACAAGAAAACCATCTTCTTGAAGGCAGTGACTTTATTTGGGACATTTTATTTTACTTCCTTGTACTACAAATATAGTACCCACTTGGGGGATGCAGAAAACTCCAGATGCTATAAGTGTCATTTGGAATGAAAGTATGTCCTACTGTCCTATAGCTGTTTTGTTCACTTCTAGATAATTTATTAAAAGAAGAAATTGAAGGGATAAAAGTTTGACAACATTGGCCTGTCTTTTAAGTTACTGTAATAACTTTGATATACTATTTTCTTTCAATTTAAAAATTAAATGGTTGAGTTCTCAAACACAATATTGAATGTTCACATTACAGAGTCTGATAGTATTCTGATAGTTTGTGCTAGTGCTGAATGAAGCCACACACTGGTATAGATTTTTATATGCATCTAAATTACCCAGGGATCGTCATCAAGTACAAATTCTTATTCAGTGGGTCTGCATCTGCATCCCTAAGAAACTTCCAAATTATGCTAATGATGCTAGTTTACACAATGTATTTCAAAGAAAATGATGAAAGTCATTCCTTATGGAATTTAGAAATGAAGATATAGAAAAACAGATACTATAATACTTTGTCAGCATAGAAAAACAAAAGAGAAATCAAGGCAGTTAAGGAAATCACAATGTAGTTTTCAATAACATTTTATCAACCTGTATTTAAATCATCACAACATAAGGAGCCCCTCTTTATAGTAGCCTGGTGATACAATATAACTTCATTCACTGGTGGTTGCTGAATTATCTAATGATTGTTTTAAATTTTTCAGGTGTTTTAATAAAGCAAAGACAGCTTATTTGTTTGCTAATGTAATTATTGGCAGAATTTATTTTTGATTTTCATGAAAATTTTACTTCATAACAAATGACAATTACACAATTATAGTGATGAACATCACTTCCTGAAGAATCTTCTATTTGCTTAAATTTGAATTATTTATAGTTAAACTACTCTGTGTAGACTTATCTTGATGCAGTAATGAGAAATCACAGCTTTATAGTTTGAAAATAAGTAATTTTTTGGGGGGTAGGGAAAAAGAAATCTCATTATCAACCAGTTTCTATTAATAAAACAATATACCTCAAATCAGGCACCAAATCTTATTATTTAATATGTTTAAAATGCTTTGAGCATTTTTAACATCAATATTTTTAAAATGTTTATAACACTTTATTTGAAATAGTGTAAATTAGAAACATTTGTTAGTCAAGAATAAAATTTTTTTGTTTGTTTTTCTTTTTTAAAAAATTTATTATATTTGTGTTTTAATTTTACACATCAGCCATGGGTTCCCCTGTCCCCCCGCTCCCACCCCTACCTTCCCCCATCCCCTCCCCTCCATTCCCATCTCCTCCAAGGCTAAGCAAGACTCCCCTGGGGATTCATTTAAACCTGGTGGATTCAGTATAGGCAGGTCCAGTCCCCTCCTTCCAGGCTGAGCAACATGTCCCTGTGTAAGCCCAAGGTTCCAAACAGCCAGCTCATGCACTAAGGACAGGTCTGGGTCCCACAGCCTGGGTGCCTCCCAAACAGTTCAAGCTATTCAATTGTCTCACTTATCCAGAGGGCCTGCTCTAGCTGGGGGTTCCACAGCCTTTGGTTCATAATTCATGTGCTTCCATTTGTTTGGCTATTTGTCCCTGTGCTTTTCCAATCTTGGTCTCAACAATTCACACTCCTACAGTCCCTCCTCTTTCTCGACAATTGGACTCCTGGAACTCCACCTGGGGCCTGGCTGAGGATCTCTGCATCCACTTCCTTCAGATGCAAGTACAACCAACAGAATGCAAGAGATGGAAGAGAGGATCTCTGGTGTTGAAGATACATTAGAAGAAATAGATTCATCAGTCAAAGAAAACACTAAAACCAACAAAGTCATGACCCAAAATGTCCAAGAAATTTGGGACACCATGAAAAGACCAAACCTACAAATAATAGGGATAGAGGAAGGAGAAGAATACCAACTCAAAGGCACAGAAAACATATTTAACAAGATCATAGAAGAAAACTTTCCCAACTTAAAGAAAGAAATTTGTTTTTTATTAAGAATGTTTTTATTCATTTTACATACCAACCACAGATCCCTGTCTCCTCCCTCCTCCCAACCCCCTCATCCTTCCCCTCCCAACCCACCCTCCATTCTCTCCTGAGACAAGGTAAGACCTCCTGTGGGGAGTCAGCAGAGCCTTCTACATTCAGTAGAGGCATGTCCAAACCCCTCCTCCTGCATCAAGGCTGTGCAAGGAGTCCCAATATAGGTAGTGGGCTCCAAAAAGCCAGCTCATGCACCAGAGATAGGTTCTGATCCTACTGACAGAGGGCCCCTTAAGCAGATCAGGTTACACAACTGTCTTGCTTATGCAGAGGACCTAGTCCAGTCCAATGAAGGCTCCACAGCTGTTGGTCTAAAGTTCATGAGTTCTCACTAGCTTGGTTTGTTTATTTCTGTAGGTTTACCCATCAGGATCTTGATGCTCCTTGCTCACAGAATCCCTCTTTTCTCTCTTCAACTGGACTCCTGGAACTGGATGCCAGCATATACAAGGTTGCAAATAGACCCGTATATATCACCATGCCCAAAACTCAAGTCTAAGTGAATCAAAGACCTCAACATAAATCCAGTTACACTGAATCTGATAGAAGAGAAACTAGGAAGTAGCCTTGAACACATTGGTACAGGAGACCACTTCCTAAATATAACACCAGTAGCACAGACATTGAGAGCGAGAATTAATAAATGGGACCTCCTAAAACTGAGAAGCTTCTGTAACACAGTCAATAAGACAAAATGACAGCTTACAAAATGGGAAAAGAATTTTGTTTTTAATTGAAAACTTTTTTTTTTTTTTTTTTTTTTTTTTTGGAAAAGAACTGGGGTATTACTTTACTGCTTAAAATTTAAATTAATTTCAAGCCAGGCACGAAAGTGCTCACCTGTAATCTGAGATCTTTAGATAGGGAGGCAGGAGAATCAGGGATTCAAGGTCTGCTTTAGTCACATAGTGACTCTGAAGTTAGCCTATGCTACATGAGCCACTGTTTCAAAACAATTCTTAGGAGTCAAGAAAGCTAGCAATTTTAAATGGCTCACAGAAATTGTTTAAGAGAACATAACATAGGTGCTTCCTCTGATGTAAAATGACAACTTTCCAATAACATTTAATTACTTGGGGGCAGGCGAAGGCTGCTTTTTCCAGGAAAGATACTGTTCAATTCCCAGGCTTCTGTGCTTTTGAGACTGGCCCACTGCACTTCATTCACTGTTCCCTTTCAATGACTCCTATCTTAGGAGAGCAGAAGACAGGGTCTAAGTGCCTTTGATTACAAATATGGTGTGTGTATGTGTGTGGTGATGATGCTGGTCTTTAATCCCTGCACCTGGGATGGCAGAGGTAGGGGCAACTTTACGAGCTTGAGGGTAGCTTGGTCTATACAGTGCATATTAAGATAACCAGGATTGGATTTCGTAATAAGACCATTCCTCAAACACACAGACACACACATACACACACATATAACACACACACACACACACACACACACACACACACACACAAAGCAAACAAATACAATAAAGACCTAATGTTCATGTGACACTAGAGAACATGTGCACACATGTGTACACACTCACACACACACACACACACACAGCAAACAAATACAATAAAGACCTAATGTTCATGTGACACTAGAGAACATGTGCACACATGTGTACATGCTCATATACACATACACACACACACACACACACACACACACACACACACACACACACACACTAACTCCCAAAGGTTGCTATGACATAGTCAAATTAAATGTCGGTTAGAAAATGGGAAAATTTTCTATCTGTTGCCTCAAGTTCTAAAGATTCATATTTGTACTAAGTACTTTTGTTAATGGGATTCTTCTGCTTTTAGCATTTATCATTGTTTTCCTTTAAGTTATTTGCTTGTATTTTAAGCAACAACACTGAAATTCACAAGACCTACATACAGACTCAACTCATCTGGAGTGTTTTTCTCACTCAAAATAGATTGGGAGACTTGAGATTGAATGATAATTTTTCCTTTGTCAGTTTCTTACATTATCAAAATGCAAATCATAATACAATGGAGTTTACTTCTCAGAATATTTTTCCAGTTTTCATTTCAAAGACATTTCTTTAGATGAACTTGTAATGACTTCAGTTTTCTGGAGTTTGAAGTAACAACAGCTCTAAAGTTAGGGAAACTGGTTGGATACTAAGGAAACACAAGTAACAGATGATTTTATTTATCTAGCTCCCAGAAGGCAGGGGGGGTAATATCTATATTTTTATATTTTCTCTTTAATTTTTGTCCTTGATATGCAGATGTCCTAGAAGAAGACCCAAACAGAGTTCAAACAGGACTTAGGACTGGTAAAATTCTGTCCATATTGAAGTATGTGTGAGTGTGTGTGTATGTTTTGTTTTTATATGTATGACTATTTATCAAAAATTGGGTTGGTCAAATAGTATATGCTCAGTCAACCCTGTTATTCAAATCAAATGTATATGTTTTAATGTGCTTATTTAACCAAGTAGTTTCATTTTTTTCTCCTGATATTTGAAGTTGAATTATTGCTTCTATAATATTTAGAGTAAATACTGAAGACCTTTATCACATAAAAATTTGTCATTAAAAACAAAAACAGCAACAACAACAACAACAAACCCCCAGTCCTGTGTATTTATTATGATGTCTGCCACATAGTAGCTGGTTTCAGCACAGGAAATTCCACATCTGGAGAGCTACCTATCATCCTGGATGAACTATGATGTATGGTCATCATACATTCTCATATCTATCAATAAAGGAACACAGAACAAAATAATTGTGCCTCTAAGTTTTATAAGTCCATCTTTCAGATGTCACAATTGTTTTTATTGCTATATTTACTATATATGAGATTAATGTATTTAAGCTGAATTTTAAACCCCACCTTACTTCACCTTGTGGTCCTTTTAATCTGTAATAGATGCTCAACATTTTATTAGTAGAAGAGATACCATAACAATGGTTATTCGAAGATTTTAAGACTAATGTCCATGTACATTTAGGTCACTGTCTCCACCAAGGTTAGAAACCCATGAAGCGCCCAGCAAAAGTTTCTCTTAAAACATAAGGAACACTGATAAAATTAGTGTCAAGACTTCTTGCTCCCTGTTTCTGTTCTCTGTGCCCCTTCTCCTTGATCTGTTCTCTCCTGTCATATGGGAATTTAACAGATTTAAAATAGTCTTGGTCTGGAAGCTCAATTATATCTTCATAGTTTCCAATATTAGATTCTCTACATATGATTCACTTCTTCAATTATTTACCACTTACTTGCCAATAATTATTGACTGTCTACCCCAAACCAGATATTTTATAATTCCTGAGATATTTTAATTAGAAGAAAAGGAAAACTTTTCTATTCCTAAGGAGCTTTACAAGATGCAGAAACCAAATGTGTACATATATATGTAAGATTTGATGCACACATAGAGACAAATGAAGATGAATAAATTGTTGAGATCAAGACATTAAGGAGGTTGTGTTGCCATTTAAAATTCAGCACAGGGAAACTCATGCAAAGAACACTTAGATCAGGGTTTCAAGGATGTGATAGGCCATAAAATCTAAAAGAAGCTAAGTGTTCCTGAAGTTCAAGTTACAGGTGGTGCAATTTTACTGAGACACGACCTGACATTTTATATTCCAGGGGTAGAAAAGTGGACACTGTGGTTAGGAACAAGCAAGAGTAACAGATGATGAGATGAGGATTGGCAATAAGGGCATGTGTGTGTGGGGGAAGGTACAATGTTCCACTGGACAGTTTCAGCCCTTCTAATGATGTTGGTGTCTCTGAATGACTTGGGTACTTTTGGCAAGGACAAGGGGTCAGAAGGTAGTGAAAGGAGAGTTAGGGTATAATTTGCATTTGGACAGTGTCATAGGGTATAATTTGCATTTGGACAGTGTCATCCTGGCATCTGTGTGGACAAAAGCCTGAAGAGATGCCAGGCAGAGGCAGGAAGACAAGTCAAGAGAGTGTTGCCATCATCTAATCTAGAGATATCTACGCCCTTAAGGACAGGTGGAGACACATAATTGGTGATGGATATTGATGGCATAGATACAGCATTTGCTGAAGGTTTGGGAGTAAAATGTAAGTTCAGAATGACTTTTTTTTTCTGATGCAAATGCTGTGATCCATGCATCTAAGGGGAAAAAAGGACGATATGCTGACCAGATAAATCGTGATTGCTATTGTGTTCCATGGCAGCAGTTTCTCATCTTGTGAACTCATTATCTTCTGTGAACAACACAGCTTCTTCATTTTCAAATGTCAGGGTGAAAGGTGGGTATCATGCCAGTATAAAACTTATTGTATTAATCAGGGTTCTCTAGAGTCACAGAAATTATGGAATAAATCTCTCTCTCTCTGTGTATATAAATGGAATTTATCAGAATGACTTACAGGCATGCTGCAGTCCAACTATTGCAGCAATGGCTAGCTGTGGATAGAAAGCCCACGAGTCTAGTAGCTGCTCAGTCCCACAAGGCAGTCCAGAAGAATCAGGTTCCAATGTCAGTGAAGGAGTGGATATACTAGCAAGCTGAGTGCAAGCAGGAAAAAGAGCAAAACCTTCCTTCTTCTATGTCCTTATAAAGGCTTCCATCAGAAGGTGTGATCAAGATTAGAGGTGTGTCTTCCCTCCTCGAGATCTGGATCACAGATTTGTCTTCCTACCTCAAAAGTCTGAACTAGAAGTGGATTCATACAATTCAGACCATGCAGAAAATCTTTCACAGGTGTATCCTCCACTTCTGGACTGTAGTATTGACATATATTTTAATGTTATTTTTTTCCAAAAAAAAATTCACAAGGTTTTGATTTCATTAACAAGAAACTGCTGACAACCAGCATCAATTACATATTTTACCTTCTAATATTATTTTAGGTCTAAGAGAATGTTTTATTTTTCCAAGTTCAGTTCTGCAATCAGTCATTTTACTCTGAATCTCTAAAAGATTCATTTTGTTATTTTTTAATTGCGTGCATGTGTTTGTGTGTGTTTAGATGTGGGTATGTGCACTTGAGTGTAGGATGCTCTCGAGGCTAGAGACATTGGATTTACATAGCTGGAGTGGCAGGTAATTGTGTGTTTTAAGTGCTGCAAACTGAACTTGGGTTCTGGAGGAACCATACATACACTTAACCACTGAGCCATCTTTACAGCCCCTTATACTGGCTTTTAAATTATAGATTTCCAAACACATTATTAGGATTGTCTTCTTGATTTGTTGATTGCATTAAACCTCACTTGTAAAATAATATTCATGCCAATAACCAAAGAGACACAAACATAAAACAAATGGAGCAGAAAAAGGATTCTAATTCAAATTGGACTATGTCTAGAGCTTAGAAAAATCTTATTATCCATATATTCACAGTATAAATTTCTCTAAGGAGAATTTAGGTGTGTGGTTTATTTTCCTCTTAGCATTCTCCATACTAGACTGGATGAGCACCATGCCCAGTGGCAGAGTGATGAGGTGCTAGCAGCCAATGGGTAATTGATTGATGAATACACTTCCGAGATTTTTTGTATTGGAAATACTCCATGTCCAATACTAGTAGTGAAGCTCATTTCTCTTTGTTTTCACTCTCTTCTCTTTTAGTTTATAATTTAAGTACATTTCTCTTCCCTTTCCTCTCTCCAAACTCTCTCATATGCCCCATTTTTCTCCCCTTTGAGTTCATGTCCTCTTTTTTGTTACTAATTGTTGTTACATTCATACATGTATGTATGTATGTACATATATATATTCTTAAAAATAATCTTTTGAGTAAATATAATTGTATCCATGTATATGTTTTCAGGGCTGACTGTTTGGCACTGGACAGTATTGGTGTACTCTTCCCTGGGGAAGGCCTTGTCTCCCAAACCCAGCTTTCCTCAGCTGTCTATAGTTCTTTGTGCAGGGATGAGGCCTCATGGGATGCCTCTGTAAATCACCTCTACCTAATACTGTCGGCCTTGACAACATCTTCTGGGGATTCAAAATTTATACAATATGCCTGAAACTTTTTTTCTTAAATATGAGTAAAGAGTCTCCATTAGATTTCTAGTAAATCAAAGACAGTGCCTCCAATAGAACACCTGGGTGAATACTAGCTCTTAAGAAACTGAAGTAGAATGGAGTATCTTTAAAGATATGAGAACATATTGCTTTGTGGGAAAAAACTGAGCCATAAACAGCATAGATCTCCTTAAAACAGTGGCCTATTATTTCTTAGGATGGAATTTTAAGAAGTAATAAAATAAAAACCGAAAGCTCTATAAGCTATGACGCAGAGGGCACAGGACAGAGAACCCCATTCATGTGACTCCTGAAGGGATACTTTCTTACAATTTGTTGTAATGACATGAATTCCCTATTTTTTCCTGACTTAATATTCTTTAAGTGTCTGAAAATGATCAATTACTGTATTTTGTAACATTTTCAGCAGACTGTTTAGACATAACATTATTTGTGACATGGCCTCTTTGAGACCAGATGGTACTTTGTCTGTGTTTTCAATGTTTTACAGACTAAATGTGTTTCTGGTTCCCAAGTTAACAAGTGTGTACTTGGTCTATTTTCATTATTAATGATCTGCATTTCTTGATGTCAACACACCAGAAGGTAGAATCAATTGATAGTTCAGATAGTTGCATGTAGTGTGTCTGATCATTCCATTGTAAAATAGGGATTGCACTGCTTTTGGAGGGGTGAGCGCTCACTGATAAAGTCTGTGTTTTCAGCTTCTAGACTGCCTTAACTTGACCTTTGGACCTTTTTATTAGTCTCATAATGTCTCAGAACTCTTTCTCAGAGAGGCATTTTTAAATATATAGAACAAAACACCTAACACTACAAAAGAAAGCAAACATATTGAGATTCAGTTCATCCCACAAAACGTCTTGGATTCCAAATTGAAATCATTCATTCTAGCTAAGAGTCAGTTTTATAAATACTAAGACTTGAAGAATGAGGGGTGGGGCATTTCAGCCAGGTAAGTTGACTTTACTGTTTCTCATCCTTTGCCCAGCCCTCTGCCATCTCCACACCCATAGGACCAGCTGGATATCTGTGACTTTCAATGCTTCCAGTCCATGGCCCAAGAAGCTATTTTGTTCAGGGTCCCTTTCTTGCCTGGAAAGTATCTCCTTTCCTCTTCCCATTTTCTAAACCCCGCTCTGCTCTTTGCCATTTCCATAGCTACACATCTGTATTTTTGGAGCCATATTTGCCTGGTCCACTGAAGCAGCTGATGTATCAGCTTTATCTGTTATAGTTTCAATCACACAGCTCCTGCACTGGTACAGTCTAGGGCAGGCCAGATTCCCACATCAGACACTCAACCAAAGAAGTCCTCATGCCCAGTCACATCACACAAACAAAACCAACATGAATGGCTTGGACAGGATGTTTCATATGAAACCAGTTAGTCTCTTAGAAATGTTCTCTAATAAGAATTACTTAGGTGAATTCCAGGATATAAAACTTCAAAGAACAATTTTGAGCTTTATAAAAGAATTCAAGAAGTTTAAAGAAGATATGGATAATAAAAAAAAATCAATGCATAAATTAAAGAAAAGCAAAAAAGTGTCAATCTAAGAGCTGATTCTTTGGGAGGATAAACAAGATGGATAGATCCTTGAGCCAACTAACCAAAAAGAAGAAATATATGACCCGAAGTAACAGAATCCAGAATGGATAAGGAAACCAAAGGCACCAAAGAAATTCAGAAAACTATAAGAAATACTTTAAAAACTTGTACTACAATATACTGAAAAATATAAAAGAAATGAACATGTTTCTTAACTCACTAAAACTACCAACGTTAAATCAAGAAGAGATCAACATTGTAAACAGACCTCAAACAAATGAGGAGATTAGGACAGCAATAAAAAAATAAAATAAAAAGCCTTCCAGTTAAAAAAGTCCAGGATCAGAAAGATTCATAGCAGAATTTTATTATAATTTCAAAAAGATCTACAACCAATACTTCTTGAATTATTTAAGAACATAGAAATGGAAGGAATATGCAAACACTTGTTCTATGAAGTTAGCATCACACTAACACTACAACCAGATAAAGACACAACAGTAATTATAAAACCAATATCGACCAAAGCCAACAAGCTTCAGACCAGTATCACTGAGGAACACAGACACAAAAATCCTTAATAAAATACTAACAAACTGAACACAGGCACATATGAAGATGTTTATTTTTCATGATCAAGTTGGCTTTATCCCAGAAACACGGATGGTTCAACATACATAAGTAAATAAATATAATAAATGACAGAATAGATTTAAAGAACGAATTTCATGATAATCTCAATAGATACAGGAAAATCCTTTGACAAAACACAGAAGCTTTCATGATAAAAGTCCTACAAAGATTAGGACTTGAGGAAACATACCTCAACATAATATTGATCATATATAACAAACCCATATCCAACAATATTCTAAATGAAACACAACTTGAAACAATTGCGTTATAATCAGAAACCAGAAAACGTTGTTCACTATCTCTACTCTGTTTCAATATAGTGCTCGAAGCCCTAGCTGGAGAAATCAGGACAGGAAAGGAAATTAAAGGGATACAAATAGAAAAGGAAGAAGCCAAATTATTCCTATTTGCAGACTTAATATGCTAAAAGATTCCATAAGTTCCATTAGAAATCTAGAAACAACCAACAATTTCACCAAACTGGCAGATATAGATCAACTTAGAAAGATCAGTAGCCTTTCTGTAGACTAACACCAAGCATGATGAAGAAGAGATCACAGACACTTTCCCACTTTAATTGCCTCAAAGACAATATAAATATCTTGGACTAAGCTATGACAACAAAAGTTGGAGAGGTTGTAGGAAAGGAAACACCTCATTCTCTGTGGGAGTGGAAATTCATGTATCAAATCTGGAAATCAGTATGAAGAATCTTCAACAAGCTGAAAATAAACCTCATAAATAATACAGTGAAACCATTTTTTGGCATTTGCCCAAAGGCCTTGACATCTTACTGTACATAACTTGTTAAGCAATGTCTATGCCTACTTTATTCACAAAATCCAGGAAATGGAAACAACCTAGGTAGTCAATAGGTCAATGAATAATGAAAATACAGTACATATGCACAATGGAATACTATTCTGTTTCAAAGAAAAATGAAATCATGACATTTACAGGTAAAATAATTGGATCTAGAAAAGATTATACTGAATGAAGTAACCCAGAACACAAAAGAGAAATATCTCCTGACCTCTCTCACAGCCTGTGAGTCACAACATGTCCAGCATGGGAAGTTAAAACAGAAGCACTTTTATGATGGTGGTAACCAATAGCTGTCTAACTAGATGTAAGACCCACATAACAGGAAGTAAAACATACCTGGTACTGGAAACTTAGCCAGCTACTCAGGACAAGGGGCACTGGATCTTAGAAGAGAACCAATTACAACTGCTTTACTGAATAATTCCTAACTACAATGTCAAGCTTATACCTACAAATAAGCATCACAGAAACTTCTTTTTATATCAAATGAAGACCACTGCAGAAAACTACAATTGGACATAATGTAGAGATTAACTGATCTTGTAGAGGTCAGCCCCACTGGGTACATCTACAAAACAACACTGCATCTAAGGTTCAGAGAACACTGTGAGAGGGGATAAAAAGGTTGAAAGAGGATCAGGATTTTTGTTGTAAGGCTATCTCAGAGGAAAATCTGCCTCAGCAAGAACTAAACCATGATAATACAGACATTATAATGTGGAAGTGTAAAAATCTCATTAGGTCCTACCCCTAACAAACAACTATAGGCAAGAAATGATGCAAAAAGAGGGAGAATTATCCCCACTCAATAATGAGTGCCCTATTGATGATCCTATTCAAGAGGTCAGCTCTGCAATATATATACACACACAAACAGAAATAACCTCAGTGGATTGTATTTATGTATCTGTTCATAAATTTATTCATATGTCATAACAATAACAACTGCAAAGGTATATCTCAAGAGGCAATGGTGTTGAGAGTTGGGTGGAATGGGTTGGAGGGAGGGGACATGGGAAAGGCTGAAGAGAGTAAAGAGAAAGGGGGATGGTTTAATTATACTTCAATTGAATAGACTAAAAATAAATAAAATAAGCATTTCATATGTTGCCAATAATATCTTATGTAGCTTGTGTGGAGGTGGCTTTTCTCAAGGATACCTTATTATCAAGTCAGTTTAAACATTAGTGCCAGAGGAAGCATTGTTTGGGTGGTTTTTATTGTTTGAATCTATTACATTGTTTACAATGTAATTACATTTATCATAATGGAAGTGCTAATGTCAGGTTACATAATATCCAGTTTTTAAGGCACCAACACTAAAATCCCTTTCAGGACAAAACTTCTACATCACTCAAAGCTTGTTATGACTCCATATGGATATGAGGCCCCTACACAATTCTTTTGGTTCCTAATTAGTTCCATTCCTAGACTTCCATTTTTGACTATACTTAAGATGTGGTTTTCCTTTTCATTACATGAGCTCCTAGCCAGTGCTAATAGCAATAAAGCTAATTGTCCTTATTGAACATAAGTTTGTTTCTTTTCCCATTTCAGTGATAACATACTGTAGGAGTTTGCATGCAATTACCTCCCATAATCTGACAGGGAATGGCACTATTAGAAGTTATGGCTTTGGTGGAGTGGGTATGGCTTTGTTGGAGGAAGTGTGTCACTGTAGGAGAGAGCTTTGAGGTTTTCTATGCTCAGGTAACCACCCAGTGTCTCAGTTGACTTCCAGTTGCCTGTATGACGTAGGACTCTCAGCTAATTGTCCAGCACTATGTCTGTCTGCATGTCACATGCTCTCCACCATGATGATCATGGACTGAACCTCTGAAAGTGTAAGTAAGCTACTCCAATTAAATGTTTCATCTTATAAGAGTTGCCATGGTCATGGTGTCTCTTCATAGCAATAAAAACATGTACCATGAAGAAGGCAGCTCACAGGAGAAAGCATTGATTTCATCTCACAGTTTCAGGGCATAGAACCCTTCCTGATGGGGAATTAATGGCAGCAGGATCTGCAGCAGCTGGTCATGCTGTATCCTCAGTCAAGAGGCAGAAAGCAGTGTATGCTCACATTCAGCTCATTCTTCTTCTACAGTCCAACCTACAGTATATGGGTCTTTCCACTCCAGTTCACCTATTCAAGATACCCTAATCAAGGCATTCCCAGAGGCCCCTTCTTCCAGTGATTCTAGATCTGATCAAGTTAATAATTGAGATTAACCATCACAGTATACATTAACCTAAGCTCTCCCTGGACTCAGTTTCTAATAAATAAAATGTTGCAGAAATTGTTATATATACTACCATATAAAAGTTGAAAGCAGATGTTGTAAATTAATCTAGTGATGTGATATGAAACCTAATTAAATTTTGTCCAAAGTTTTTTTTTTCCTCTCTCACAATTTTTAACTTTACGTGATACTATAAAATAAACCCAGAAGCTTATGGATCTTGTCTCTGTACAAGTCATTTTACAAGGAAAAAAATGTTTGGTTGTTTGTCCTGGAGACTAGTTGCCTCATTCAGAACTTTCTGGCTCTTGTCTCTAGTTCATCTTGGCATATCACAATGCAGATGGGCAAACCAGTGATGACAGATGGCCCTGAGAATAATCATGCCAACACAGCATCCTGCATGTTGCATGTAAATAGCCAATAAGAATTAGAATTTCTTTCCTTTTCTTCTTTTTTACTCAAGCATGTAAATAGCCAATAAGAATTAGGATTTCTTTCCTTTTCTTTTTTGTTCAAGAGCCTCAATATGACAACGTGGCACAAGAGTCAGTATTTTGAGTGGACCTCTCCAACTCAGAATTAAAAACAATAGTTGCAAAATATGGATAAACAAAATAATCAATCTCTGTGTTAGAGAAACATAGCTTCAAGATAATCTTAAATAATTGAAGGAGAGACATTAAACGATGCCAGGAATACAAATATACATTAATTTCTGTTTGATGGAGATTTTCAAGTTACGCCTAAATGATTTTTGGGTCTAGATTTATGTTTTGTCAAGCTGACAAAATAGAAACAGATACAAGACTGAATCCCACTGTGAGAAACTATGGAAAAGATCTTGTTTTATTATTCTCTGCCCTCTGGGTTGTCTATCAGAAAACCAAAAAGAAAAAAATTATAATACAAACACCCATAGATCATGGCTGGAGGTTTGAATATCACTCATATAGAATATGCAATTATGAAACTTGCATTTTTTATTTTTAAGTGAACCTGCTTTTCCAGTATAATTAGTTTTAAGAGACAAGATCTCAATAACTAGAAAGCAGAACATAAATGAAGATAACGAAGAAATGCTCTTTTGCTTAAAAAAAAAAATCAATCAAAAAGAACCAAAATTTTACCTTGTAAAAAATATATGCCATGACAATGGATACCTTAGCTTTAGGTAAAATGATGATTGTTTTGCTGAAGATGGAGAATTGTAACATTTGCTGTTCCTTTAGCCATAAATGATTTTTTTCTGCCTGTCTGATTTTGTAATCAGAGTCTGCCACAATGCTATTTACATGTGCCATTATTTGCAAGAGCAGAAACACATTCAGGGCATCTGAGTTGATAATACATAAAGTGAAGGTCGTTCTGCTTCTACTGAAACTTTGTTATTTAAGTGCAATTCTGACTAAGATGAATCATGCTTCTTGAAAGTGAGGTTCATCCATGCACAATTGGGCAACTTTCAATTATAGAATTCTCGAGGCTTCCCTTGAATAGAAGTAGTTATTAACATTGGCCTCACACTGAGCAAAAACTACATTTTTAATCTTAAAGTGCTCACAGTGTTAAAAGCTGCACCACTGTGAGAGCTTTTCCAGTGTCCTACTGCTCTGCTCACATTGTCAATATCCTGAGAAATCTCATCTTTGTGAACTCTTAGTCTATGGCATGAGGGAATACAGCTGTTTACGTACTAGTGAATGTTTAATGTTATCCCCACTAAATCATATCTGTGCTTCCAAAATGCAAATGCGTTTTATTATGATAGAACATGCTATTATTTATTTGTTTGGGCAAAATACTCATTTCTTCCTAAGAGATGGGGCAGGGGAACAAAGTGTAAATGATTGTAATAGAGATTTAGAGAAGTAATTGTAAGTAGAGGAACTATTTTTGAACTGCTTCTCTGACTCAAAAAATTTGACCATCTATCAATGTAGTAACAAGAATTCATTAGGGTTACTGTGAGTTAAAATACGCTGTAAACTGACTATTCCTCAAATGGGTAATCTCCATTCTTTGTTTTCATTTGAGCTGCAATAAAGGCAGCAGACAATGAGCTTGCCCTGTAAAATAAAACTATGCAAAAATTAAACAAGATAAAAGTGCTTTTAGGTTTTGATTACATAAAGCAAACTGTCCCTTCAAGCGATAGAAGTGAGTTATTTTTTTAATTCTGTAAGACTTGGGGGATACTTACTGTCAGTGGGGTCTTCAAGGTGAACTTTATGTTGAGTGTTACAAGTATGAGAGCATCATTTGTTGTTGTGAGGTAATGTGACAGCAGGTGAAATAAAGGACACACACTGCAGGTGGCAAGGTGCTGGGCCTGACCAGGGGCTGTAGAGATACTGCCTTCAGCTAGGGCTTTTGTAGTGGGGAAGGACTGAAGCAGAGATGGCTTTGGGACTCAAGGGCAGCTCGTAGTCCAGTAAAACTCACTGTCACTACATCAGCGGATGAGGTACTGGGGAGCAGGAATTGACATTTTTGGACTTCTATTCCCACAGAGCGAAGAGTGAACTGATTCTCAAGTGTTGATCTCAGGTCTTGGCATTCAGTTTGATATTCTGTGTTCCTGTGTGTATGTTGCTGGTGAGTAGAAACATGGAAGACAGATTTCAGATCACTTTAAACCCAATGTAAATATTAAATAAGGGCAAAGTATCTTGTTGAAGAAGTGAAAGCCAGTGTGGCAACATAACATTGTTGCATTCTTCTGAAGAAGGGAGATCTACTAGGCTTTTCTCGCTTCATAAAAATCTTATCAACGTCATATATTTGCCCAGACTCTAATCTGCATAAAGTGTCTGACTTTCTCTTTTTTTCTCATTGGATCTTCACACTAGGAAAAGTTTAGATTCTCTTAAGTGTAGTGTATATTTCATTATAAAATTTACAAGCTCTTGCTTTTTATTTATAAATAGATATTTGAGGAAGTTGGTGAGAAACCTAAATCAAGTATCCAAGTACCAAACCTAATGGGTAATTACTAACCTAGATTAATGATGAACGTACTTGTGGTGATACTGTGTCCCCCAATATATTGTGCATCCTAATAAACTTATCTGGGGCCAGAGAACAGAACAGCCACTAGATAGACATAGAGGCTAGAAAATCGTGGCACACACACCTTTAATCTTATCACTCAGAAGGCAGAGATCCATCTGGATCTCTGTGACTTCAAGGCCACACTGGAAACAGCCAGGCTTGGTGGCACATACCTTTAGTCCCAGGATTTGAGATCTCATGTCTTCCTTGGGAAAGACACACACCTTTAATTCCAGGAAGTTATGGCAGGAAGCAGAAAGATATTTAAGGCATAAGGACCAGGAACTAGAGGCTTTTAAGCTTTTAACAGCAGTTCAGCTGAGATCCATTTGAATGAGGACTCAGAGGTTTCCAGTTTGAGGAAACAGAATGGGCTTAGAAGTTGGCGAGGTGAGGTTGGCTATGGCTTGTTCTGTCTCTCTGATCTTTCAGAATTCACCCCAATACCTGGCTCCTGTTTTTTTTTTTTTTTTAAATTAATAAGACCATTTAGCAATTCGTCTTACACATACAATGCCTCCAGGAAACATTGACCTCCATCATCAGTGCCAGACTTGGGTCTGAAGCATGTGCTGAATAGATAATAGGTTGTTAAAATATTAGTGTGGAGGACTAGGTAGCGCTGAGTAGAGGAAAGATATTTTTGCTGTTGTTGGACAGAGTTTTATATCTTTTAAAAATAACTTTGCTCCAACATGATATTAGGGATCACACTATAAGGAGAGAAGGAGCAACTGAACATCACTTTCTCAGAAAAAAATTGAAGCCAGATTCAGACTACATGGTCTTAGATTTCCTGTCTCCTACAGCTGTAAGCTGATACTTTTCTGTTCATTATAAAGTGTATTGTGACATACAGAGATTGTGTTGCCCTATATGAGGTAAGCTGCAACCATCTTACTAGCTGTGATTCTTTCTCTAAAAATTAAATTAAATTAAATTAATTTATTTATAGTTAGTCAGTTCATATGTTCCCAGTTTTGTTTGGCCTCCTCCTCCTCCTTCGACTTCTTCCTTTTCTTCCTCCTCCTCTCCCTCTTCCTCTTTTTACAAATATGTATTTTATTATTTTGTGTGATTTATTCATGTGTATGTCTGCACACCATGTGCATGAAATGCTCCTGGAGGTCAGAAGAATTGCCAGGTCTTCTAGAATTGGAACACTTGTAAGCTTCCATGTAGGGGCTGAGGATTAAACTCAGGTTCTCTGGAAAAGAAGCCAGTGTTCAACCAATGAGCTATCGCTCCAGCCCTGGCAATTATTTCTTGCTGTGACATCCAAAGCACTGGAAATAATAAGTGAATAAGTAGTGCATAGACTTTCGACACAGTAATGAAAGCAATCAAGAGAGAGAAAGGAGCCTCACAACTGTCTTCTGTATCCAGAGAGCCTAGTCCAGTCCCCTGGGGGCTTCTCAGCCACTAGTCTACAGTTCATGGGCCTCCAATAGTGTAGCCAGTCATCTCTGCACTTCTTCCCATCATGATCTCGATGTTCCCCGCCTGCAGAATCCCCCCTCTCTCATCAATTGGATTCCCAGAACTCAGCCTGGCATCTGGCCATGGATCTCTACATTTGCCTCCATCAGTCACTGGAAAAAGGCTCTACGATGATAGTCAGGGTATTTTCTAGGTCATCAGAGTAGACCATTCCAGGCACCCTTTGGACCACTGTTTGGGGAGCACCCAGGCAGGGGGATTGGGATCCATCCCTGATTCATTGGCAGGCTTTTGGGAATCTGGTGCCTATGGCCTGGCACCTTGCACAGCCTTGGTGCAGTGGGGAGGGGCTTGGACCTGCCTAGGCTCAGTGTGCCGTGCTCTGCTGACTCTCCATGGGAGACCTTGATTTGGGAAATGTGGGGATGTGGGATGGCTTGGGAGGGAGGGCTGGGAGATGGAGGGAGGAGGTGGGATCTGTGGGTGGTATGTAGAGTGAGTAGAAATTTTCTTAATAAAGAAAAAAAACCACCTAGGACCACAGGGAACAGGGGCAGGGGATAGAAAGAAAGGAAAACAACAGCATAGGAGGAAATATTTGGCCATCATTCACATGGTAAGAAGTTAATATCCAAAACATACAACCAGCTTTTATAGCTCAATAGTAATAAAGTGAAATAACCTTATTCAACCATGAACAAGTTGCTCAAATGGATATTTCTCCAAAGCAAAAATAGAAGTGGACCACAGGCATTTAAAAAGTTCATCAGTAACACCAGCTATCAGAGAATGTAAGCTAAAAGTCAGTGAGATATCATGTCCGGTGGGAATGGTTATTATCCAACTGTTTGTAAGATGAGAGAGTTTGGAATCTTGGTATATTATTGTTGGTGATATAAGGTTGGGCATTTGTTTGGAAAATGGTGTAATTATTCTTTACCATATTAACATTACCTATATGAGATCCAACAATTCTCCTTCTGGATACTTATCTCAAAGTATTTAAATTGAAGATACCTTCATTTTCACATTTGCTGCAAAATTAGTCACTGTAGAAAACATATGGAAAAATTTAGATGTTAGCAAGGCAATGAATGGGTAAAGAAAATGTGACATATTCATGGACTAGACTATTACTTGTCCATAACATGAAGGAAATTCTGTTCACTGTGAACATGGATAAACCTTGAAACTTAAGTAAAGTAGTCTAGTTACAGAGAGACAAACACTGACCGATTCCACTCTACTTACAAGGTGCTACTTTCCTTTTCTTTTCTCTTTTTTAAAGGCAGGGTCATCTACTATAATCAGTTTGGTGACTACCCTAAGAGATACTCTATCCGGTAACTGATGGAAGTAGATACAGAGATCCACAGCCCAGCACTGGGCTGAGCTCCAGGACTCTTGCTGAAGAAAGGGAGGAGGGATTGTACAAGCCAGGGGAGCCATGAAGGAGGAACCCACAGAGACTGCTGACCTGATCTCCTGGGAGCTCATAGGCTCTAGACCAACATTAAGGGGCCTTCATGGTACTGACCTAGGCCCTCTTCATGTGTGAGGCAGTTGTGTAGCTTGGTCTCTTTGTAAGGCTCCCAGCAGTGAGATCGGAACCTATCCCTGGCTCTTGGGCTTTTGGGAACCTGTTCCCCATGCTGGATTACCTTGCCCAGCTTTGACACAAGGGGAGAAGCTTGGTCTTTCCTCACCTTGATGTGTCTTGCTTTGCTCAAGCCAAGGGAGGCTGCTCCTTTCTGAATGGAGACAGAGGAGGAGTGGAAGAGGAGGGGGGTAGATGGGAAGCAGAGGTGGGGTCTGGCGGTGGGGACTTGGAGGAGAGGAGAGAGGGGAAACTTCGGTCGGTATGTAAAATAAATTAAAAAGAATTTTTTTTTTTTTAACAAAACAAAACAAAATGGGATGTCTTACACAGACTTTGCTGACCTGGAACTAGCTATGTGGATCAGGGTAGCCTAAAACTCACAGACACGTTCTTGCTTCAACCTCCCAAGTACTAGAATTAAAGGTGAGCAACACTACTTCTTTTTATTTAATTTTGTTATTTCCCCTGAGACAAGGACTCTTAGAACCCAGGCTAACTTTGAACTCACACTGTAGCCAAGGATGACCTTGTACCCCTGATCTTTCTCCTCACCTCACAAGTGCTGGACTTGCAAGGGGTACCACTATGCTTGGGAAGGTTGCTTACTTTTCTTGAATTGAGAGAGAATTCCCCCCCCCCTACAATATACACACATCAAAAGTAGACTTCACCTACAATATCTAACTTTATGTTTAATTTTATTAAAGTAGATATCCACTAAGCCACCTTCCAGTTACTTCTGGTTAAGCAGAACATTCCTGATACTCTCCATTTACTCCCTCTCTGTTCAGAGGGAATCTTACAGAAACACGTGGGATGTTTTCCCACTGCTAAGCCTTCTAGTGATATGTAATTAGCTCAGAGGCAGACATTGCATAAATATGCTTAATTGAGACCTTTCTGTTTGAACTCTCTTCTGTATTCTGCTCTACTTCCTGGCACATGCAGTTTTCGAAACAAGCTGGGATTGACTACAAAACGGCTGACATTTTGACTCTTTTTACTAAGACCGAGAAATTGGTCCATTTGATTTTAAAGTACATTGTCATATAATTTAAAATATCTCTGGACACTAGCTTTTTTTTTCCCCAGTGTGAATGTTGTTATGTGGGAAGACAACCGTATCTCATCAGTCAACATTATTTTAGGCAGAATGTTTGCTTCTCCTTGGGTGACACATATACCAATTATCCAGGGGAATTCAGCGCTGTCTCAGCTGCTACAAAGTCTTATTTATGAGCTTCACTATCCCTTTCTTAGATATGGTGCAATGTCCATATATATGTCTACAAATGTCACTTTAGTTTCTATGAGACAATTTTGATAAACACTGTACCTGATGAATCAGGAATAGTCCAAACCTAGGAAACACAACTGGCTTTGACATTTTTTTTTTTTTTAATAATACTTTTTGATCACAATTCCTTTGAAACTTTAACACTTATATAACAATGGTAGTGACTGAAAGTAGTCTATGGCCTTACAATTGTACTCTATTTTCTTCTTGGAAAACACTTGCATCTCATAGCAAAAATGTTTTATACTCAGAATAGATGCTCCACCTCAGATTGTCAAACTGTAATTACTGTTCTGGATGAAGGTTAGTAAATATTATATTTACTTCTGAAGTGTTTATAGTAAAGCCCTGCCAAAGGCCAAGGTGAACAATTGAAAAGAAGCAGAATCAGACAAAATGGGATGCCCACTGGCCACACAGGAAATTTGGGTTATTACACTTCTTTGATGTGTTTTTTTTTTTCAGGTTTGACTGTAGACTTGTGATTTTGACTTTAGTCTCTGACTGTATACATGCAACAAGATGGCTCTGAAAGTGCGTCAGTGTCCTCTGAATTCTACAAGCTATGTGATCAGGCCCCAAGTCATGATAGGCAAATTACTTATTCTTCCTGCATCCAGGACAAATAATTGATCTTATCATAGGAGCAGACTATCCATAGAATTTCTCTATTAATGTTTAGGTACATATAGTTTTGATGTTTATATGGACATGGCATGTTAACATAACCAACAGACTAATGCAGAGTAAGTGTTTTGCTAAAACATATATTCTATGTAAATTTGTGTCATGCATGATTTGATACACCTTATAAAGATGAACTTAATGTAATCTTTGTAAGACCCTCTAGGTGACTGTTTATATTTTTCTATATTTTGAGGAAAATGAGGCATAAGGCAGTTAAGTAACTTACACAAAGTTACACCCCTGTTAATGGCTGACACTGTAATTATAAATCAATAAAGACTGGCTGCAGGTTTCCTAAGGGTAGTTTTAATAAAGCAACCCCAGGAAAAATGTTTTTAATTCTAAGAATCTGGTGTGGCTACATGAAAGATATAAATGTACTGTTTAGTCATTAACAATCTCAAAATTAAAAGTAATCCACTTGGAAGCACATTTATTTTTCTTGTACATTTTTGGAAATCATTCCATTTTTAATTTTAAAAAGTAGACTTGCTTAAAGCGCATTTTGGATAAATAAAGAATAAACCCCTGCAAGTTAGTTGTACGTTTTCTAAAAAGAGAACTGTATCTTAACTGTTAAGTATTAAAACATTTCAAGGGAAAGAGTTGTGAATTAGAAGAAAAGGTCAAGGACCATGGTGGTGAAATTGCCCAAGTTGGCTTGTGTCTATCAAGCTCTCCACATAGTCATTTATTAATAAAATCTTTGGAGGTAAATCCATCTCCCCATCTCACAAGACAGCAACTTGAACATTAAGGAGAGGTAGTGATTCATTCAGAATGATATGCCTAAAAGGCCCAAAAGCCAGAATTTGATTCTGCTTGATAAAGTCAGTAATTGTTCTGTATTAGCTACTAGTCTTGTTGGTATGACACAATATCTGATGGAGAAGACATGAGGAAAGTAGGGTATATTTGGGTTCACAGTTTGAGTGTGCAGTCCACTGTGGGAGCAGAAGTAGAGGTAGCTGGTCATATTGCATCTGCTGAGGATGCACAGAGAATACCTGCATGTATTTCAGCTCATCTCCTTTTTATGCCATCCAACACTCTTAGCCCAAGCAATGGTGCTCTCCACATTTAGGCTGGGCCTTCTCATCTCAATTAACCAAATCTAGAAAGTCCCCTAAAGACATGCTCAGAGGCTTGTTTCTTCAGTGAGTCTGGATCCCGCCAAAATGACAAGATTAACCTTTGTATGTTCCACCCAGCTCCACCTCCATGCAAAGACTATGTATATACAACTTTCTTTCCAGAAGTAAATTCATTGGGATTAAATTTACTGAGAAATTTAGTTCAGCAATCTTTGTATAACTTGCCATGGATACAAAAGTAGATGATATCTTTAGCTAATCTTTTATATATGCTACTATGTGGCAACTGGGATGGATGATTTTTGAATCTAACATATACAAATACAGTTATGTCAAAATTATTAAAGCAACATACATTTCCCAGAGGGCTGAATGTAAGAAGGGGAACTCAAGTGCAATACAGAGAAGATCAAGGGCATGAGCTGACTGAAAAAGCACCAAGGATATAGAATCTGATATTAAAGTAACAATTATTAACTTTCCAAGGTATAATTTATTTACTAGTCATTTGCATATGATGCCAATTTTTATAATTTCCTGGAATCATAAGTATCATCATCATAATTTTAGAGAAATGAGTCAGTAGTATTGGCAAGTAAAAGGAGATAGTCTGAAGAAAGAGCTGGTTGGGGAAGATAATTTTCAAAATTATAACATTTATGTTTTATCCTTAGTATTTTAAGAACAATCTTTAATGGTACTATTATTGTGTTAATTATCTTTTTTCATTGATGTTTTATTACCTGACAGAAGCAACATAAGTGAGGAAGGATTTGTTCAGGTTCATAGCCTAGAAGGTAGCAGCCCTCACAGTGGCTGAAAGGGCTTGGTCCATGGTATTGGTAGCCTGCAACTGCTGGCCACTTCTTGGAATATCAGACAGTAGAACTCGTATGCTGAAAGTGTGACCAGGCTATAACCCCAAAAGCCTACCTCTAGTGGTACACCTGTGAACCATGCTTCCTGCCTGAAAGGTTCAATAACCTCCTCCAAAAGGACCATTGGTTGGAAACCAAGTGTTTAAAAACATGAGTCTGTGGGGATCATTTTGCACCCAAACCGTAGCCATTATTATCACCACAGATGTACATATCTTAAAAGACAAGTTTTAAAGGAAGTAAGGAGATTGCTTAATTTATAAAGCAGATGTTCTCATCTTTAAATTTTATAAATTTGATACAGACATATTTATACGCATTTTTTTCCTGGGGAAAGAGCTTATAGATTTCATCAACTTCTCAAGGGGTAAGATACAAAGGATGGCATTAAGAACTCACGTGTTGAATTAAAGAGGATATTTGTGCAGGGAGTCATTACAGTCTTGCTGAGGTGAAGACTATAAGAGGGAAGGTGCCGAGCAGCATGTCTACCTGGTAAGGTTTGCACTTCATCCACATAGACTAGGACAGCATAAATAAAGAAATATATTAAAGACAATGGAAGGCTGGTTCTCACTGTTAGAAGAAGGACTTGGAAATGTGAAGGAGTAGAAGCTGGAGAGTGTTGCATTGCACTGAAGCCTGGTCCTAATTAGTCTTAACAATTAAAACCCAGAGTCAGATATTAGGGTAAAAGCTGAAAGATCACAGAAGCAAAGGAGCAGCTACAATCACTTCTTACCTCTACAAAATCTCAGACCAAATGGGTTGGGTCCTGTCTCTATGACTCCTCACACTGCGTGGTTGAGATCCTCCTATCTTTATGAATCCTTTGACTGAACTGGGGGTGAGATCCTGTATCCACCCACCTTATACTTCTTTCTCCATCTTCTGAGTGCTGGGATTAAAAGCATGAGCCTCCCAAATGCTTGGATCAAAGGCATGAGCTTCCCAGGTGCTAGAATAAAAGGCATGAGCCTCCCAGGTGCTGGGATCAAAGGAGTGTGCCTCCATCGCTTGGCTCTGTTTCTTTTTTAGACTGGTTCAAACCCATGTAGCCAGGGTGACCTTGAACTCCTGATCTTCCTGCTGCCTCTTCCCAAGTGCTGGGATTAAAGGTGTGTATTGGTGAAATTATTAAGGCCACTCCACGTAGTTAAAAGGGAGGTTTATTTTGTGGGGTAACTTACAAATAAAGGGATAGGTTGTAGGGTCTGGCAAAGGTATGGCACAGTCCGGCGGTGTTCTCTGTAGAACTCTGCTCAGTCTACCTCCACCATCCAGATAGAAGAAGTAGATAACAAGAAGCCTGCCACAGCCATACAGTTTGTAAGCAATATAAGTTTCTGTGTGTTTACTTGGTTTGTTCTGAGCGTCTATGGGCCTGGCAGGTGAGAGAGATTTGTCCTGACTGTGGGCCAGGCAGGAAAACTCTAACTACAAATGGCACCCAACATGTTGGCAAGAGTTTCCATCTAAAACCTGAGAAAAAAGATTCTAAAACAGAGCTAAAAATAGCTTCCTAGCTGTCTCTCTCAAGTTAGCAGCAGCTTGCCAGTTTGAGCTATTATGGCAGGATCTTGGCATATGTGTCTGACCTGCAGTGTGGTGGGAATGAGGAGTCTACAAGCAGCACTTTACTCTGCTGTGTGGTAGATTTAGCCTTTGCTAGTTAAAAAAAAAGTTTCTGGGCTATGCAATGCTTTGATAGAACTGCTTCTGATAGTTGATGATACACATGGCTCCAGACCCAGAGCTGGTGGTAAACTGTACCACTGCCATGTTGGGAAGCTGAGGTGGGCGGAGCCAACAGCCACAGTGGCATTTCAATCTTACAAAGATGGATATTACACAGAAAATCTGGTTTGTGTTGTCTTTGGGGTTTTTAGCTACAGAAAAAGATTTGATTGTAAAAGCTGTTGAGTTAAACAAATATGTAAATTTTAAAGGTACCTTGACTTCAAAATTTGGATACAAGGATATGTTGCTTTGGAAAAGAGTCTCTGCTTTTGTTCTCACAGAAAGCCAGAGGCTGTGGATTTGTTCCAGATTAAGATACATCAGGTTTGACCAGCCAAGACCACCTGAAAGGTCTCCGATGACACCATGGCCCAGATGATCCAACATCCAGAATGGTTTCAAGGCAACTGGCTCAGAAGTTTACCCTAACAGACTACTCCATAATCCTAAAATTTTCTTTGTGTCCCCATAAGATACAGTGCCCCACTCCAGCAGGAAGTAGTAAGAGAAACTACGCCCAATTTCCCAAAATTATCAAGCTGGCTTTGGAGATGGAATTGGCTCACTCCTTCTCTAAACCTAGACATATTGCTAAAAGAAAAGGTTAAGAGATTTTTGTGTCCCAAATCAGAAGAGCCTTCTGATGTGGGACAGAAAAAACCCAGTATTTTTATTTAAAGCAGGTTGATTATAAATGTGATCTCTTTCTAAAGAAGAAAAGGAGATATGATATAGATATGATAGGATGAAAGAGTAGATTAAGGAACTTACTTCTAAAGAGCAACAACTTGTTTAAAATGTTTTACATTGGTATAGATTTTAGTCTATTGATACAAACTTAAAGTTAATTTTGTTATACTGTGTGTATATTTCTACTTATGTATAAGGTATTATGTTTGTATAGCTCATTTAAAATTTTAATGGATAATTAAAAGTAGATTAATAATTAGCCATCTATGATAATCATACTCGTAGCCATGTTAGTTAAGTCTTCTAGGTATACATAGAGATATTTCAGATAGATAGGTAATCTTCAAATACTTCAAAGACCTACAGAATATGGCATTTAAAATATTTTTAAAATTTAGACTTTCTGGACAGTGAGACATGTCTGCTCCTGGCAACACTGATTTACTTCAGAGAGGAGGATGGGCATTGAAGACACTTCATATCTTATCTTCACCTTGGCAAAAGTAGCCATTTGGGCAAGAAACTGTTCTTGCCTGGACTGCTTGATCAACTGGACATGCAGGACCCATAGAAAGGTGACCACTAAACTTTGCTTGACAAAATGGTCCTTCAGGTTCCTGCTTCGCAGATGAAACTGCCAGACATTCTACAGGACACTGAGAAAATTGACCGAGAGACTCTATCCCTGTGTGCTGAAGACAAATGCCTCAAGTTTACAAAGGAACATTAGGTGACTGTCCAGGCTGCCTGCTGTCTCTGTCTACCCTGCAAGACTCCCGAAAGTTGCTTGCATCCTTCTCCCAGTTCTTAGGTAATATTATATCCTTCTGAGGTCTTTGATGTGGTTGAAGACTAGATAGTTATAATTTTCTCAGTTATGATAAAAGATAAGTTAGATATAAAACCTTAAACTTACAAATATAAGATAGATAGGACATCTTCTTTAATATTGTAACTGTAATTCTGGCTTGATAATTGTTTTGTTATCTGTAATTTTACTATGTGAAAGTTCACCTTCCTTTTTTAACAAAAAAGAAAAGGTGAAGTGCTGTGGATATCACTCTGTATAAATAAAATGCTGATTGGCCAGTAGCCAGGCAGGAAGTATAGGTGGGACAAGCAGAGAAGAGAATTCTGGGAAGTGGAAGGTGGATAGAGAGACATGGCCAGCTACCGCTATGACAAGAAAGAAATAAGGTACTGGTAAGCCATGAGCCATGTGGCAAGGTATAGATTAATAGAAATGGGCCAAATATAAGAGTAAGAGCTAGACAATGGTAGGCCTGAGCTAATGGCCAAGCAGTTTAAATAATATAAATGTCTGTGTTTTTATTTTACAAGTGGGTTGTTGGACTAACAGGGCTTGGTGGCACCTGGAGAGAAGCTCTCCAACTACAGGTGTGTGCCACCACTGCCTCCCCTCTATGGTTAACTAGTGACTAGCTTCACACTCTGATCTCCAGGCCAGCTTTATTTGTCAGAAAATAAAGAAAATATTGTACAACATTGCACTGAAATTACCTTATGGCATATGATTTCCAGTATGTGTGATGTACATAGAATAGAGGTATATATGTGTATGCATATGTGTATATGTACATATATAAACACATACGTTTATTATCTGCTTCTCAACCCAGTACTTTAAGCTAGATAGTTGGATCCCATACACTGTACTTTTTGACCACACTGCTATAGAATTTTAAAAAGCTTGTTTATGGGTAGAGAGTGAGAAATAATTTTTATCTGCTAGAATAAGCCATTTTTCAAGGCCTCTAATAAAATATGCATTAAATATGAAAATGTTTGACTCTTCAGAGTGTTACTCTCCAAACCTACCTTGTAACATCTGTTTCCCTAGAGTAGTTTTCAAATTTTGCTACCTTTTCACAATAAAATGAATACAATTTTGTAATTTAACTAATTTAGGTATATTAATACATGAATCTAATGAAAAAAAATTAGTAATTGAAAATATTTCAGAAAGCACAAAAGTTGAACAGTGTGCTGTCCACAGTTTTTAAACTGTATCACTTAATTCCTGTAACATCCTGGGTTTAGGTCTGTTAGCATCATCACATTATTATAGATGAAGCTCAGTGATTCTATTTATTAAATTGTTCTAATAATTTATTTTATGCTCTGTTTCACTGATTACTTTGCACTTATACATTTATCCCTGAATCACAAGTCAGACTCAAATTTACTGGATATCCATGAAAGAAGAGATTGGGTTAACATCTCTCTCTATTTTTCAAAAACAAAACCTTTGTGGAAAGTGAGTTCATGACCCCCTCTTATAGTCATTTTTATCCTGGATGGAGGAAATTTTGTGATGTTATAGAGGAGTGCTTTAAGGAACTTAGGATAGTTGGACATGAAAGCCCATAGCAACCTTCACTACTCAACTTACTTTTTCTTTCTGGACATTGTGTTTCCACTGTCTAAAAAAATGAAAGAATGAAAAGAGATATTTTATCATGCAGAGATAGGCCCAGAGCTAATGTGCTCCACATGCTTGTCCCCGACACAGGGACTGTCAGTTGGTGGAAATGTTAGTGAACTAAAAACAAGGATTAGAAAGGCTTTTAAGAGATCCACTCACACTTCACTTGCTGAGAATGGTGTGTTAGTATAAGCCCCAAATGACTCAACTGAAATCCCTGTAGAGATTTGAACCGGCTGTGGTAAGAAACACAAAGCAGACATGGTGGGGAAAGAGCACAGATGGAGAGGAGATAGCTGCAGAAAGCAAACAGAACTGAGTTTGAGATGAAAGAAGGTCTCATTCAACAGCTGGCAAAGGGAAGTCAGTGTCTAAGTAATCAAGATGGGCGTCCAGTGGCACATGTGTGAGCAGATACTGGATGGGGCAGATTGTAAAGGTGGAAGTCCATTTATGTATCATATATACCTTATTTAAATAAACAACTATCAATTGGACTGCACCTTTGATGATACTGGGTAAAAGAGTTGAAAGCATATCCATGGGTATAAAATTACAAAATGTTGTGTTGTGTATATTAGCAAAATAAGATTATGCCAGGAGAGTTTTGAAATGTTACTTTTAAGGGTTTTAGTTTTAAAATTAATCTTGTTTTGACTGATATTTAATTTTTATTCAATTACTATTTTGTATTTGTACATCTAAATAGGTCCTTTTGACATGTTAATGTTTAAATACACTGGGGAATGATCAAATATGAATGATTATCAATCCTTTATTTCAAATATTTATCATGTCTTTATTATAATACATTTAAAATCCTTTCTCCAGGTAATTTGTGGTTTACAGTACATTAGTGTTAGTGATATTCACCCTGTTGTGTCGTAGAACATCCAGTCTTTCTTCTGTCTTCTACATTGTACCCATCATCTCACCCACAAGTAGACTATTAAACAATTGGTCCAATGGCAGCTGAGCATGTACTAGTGGTTACCGGGCCTGGGAGAATAGGATAGGATAGATAGAAGGGTTTGGTAAGACCATGTTTTAGAATCAATTTAGTCAACAGAACCACTAAGAGGCAGGTACAGAGATTCTCCAGGAAGCCTACCACAAACATTGCCACTTTCACTATTAACTGCCCACTTGAAGCCCACATTTACTATAATTGATAATCTGTCCATAGTTTACCTCAGGGTTTACTTTTGGTTCTGGGAATTCCACAGGTTTGTACAAATGTGGAATGATAAGTCTCCACTGTTCCAGTATCATGTAGACTATTTCCACTGTCCTAATAATCAGGTTAGGATGCCCTATTCTGTTGATCTCAATCTACTCCCTAATCTTCTTTTGACTGTCTTCAAAGTTTTGCTTTTTCTAGAATGTCATGTAATTGGAATTATGTATTATATAGACTTTTTGCCTGGCTTCTTTCTCTTACTTAAATGCATTTAAATGTACTTTTCTTTTCATATGGTATTTCATTCCTTTTTAGTACATAATGTTCCTATTGTTTGGGTGAGTGATTCCAAATTTAGGCAATTATGAGTTCTAGAACAACCTAATCTCGAGTCTGAGAAACATGCACAATACCAAGAGAGTCAGGAAAAGCAGAAACCCAGACTCGTACAAGTTTCATGTTGGGCGATAGTCCTTTAGGAGATGTCCCTTTTACAGGTATTAACTCCCAGTCTTCAGCTAGCCTTCTCATTCTTTTTACACAGTCTTCCAAACAGCAAAACTTTTCACCAATTATTTCTTTTATGTCCTATGCCTTTGGTATTATACCTAAAATACAATTCCTATAGTCAAAATGATCTAGGCTTTATTTAGGACTATCTCTATATAGTTGAAAACATTTTCATTTTTCTGGAAGATATAGGATCTGTGTTTATCTTCGTGAGATATTGATAACCTTTTTTTTTTTTTTTGAATGACTGTCATTGTCCCCGTATTGTCTTTGGTTGTTGTCAAAAGAACTGTGCCTACATGGGATATTTCTGAGCACTGTGCTTATCCGTTCTGCTTGGATCTCTAGTACAATTTTGGTTACTATAGCTTTGAAGTTAGGTCTAGAAATGAGGTAGCATAAGTCTTTTAGCTCCTTTTTCTCTTTTAGTGATGCATTAGTAATTATACATTTTTTGCCCATTAGTATAAACTTCAGAATAATAAAACAGCTCACCAGGGTTATGTTTGGGATTGCTTTGTCTCAAATGACTAAGAATTTGTTGGTGGTTTGCAACTCTCTTAGTTCAGCTATCAGCCTATAAGTGTGTGTGTGTGTGTGTGTGTGTGTGTGTGTGTGTGTGTGTGTGTGTTTAAATTTCGTCAGCTGGCTTTGCTCTTAGGATAGTTACGGACTCATATAATGAGTGAGGGAGCAGCCCGCCTGCTTTTAGCTTCTGTAGGCCTGTGAAGAACTGCACGATGGCTGAAGTGAGATGAGCTGAGTAATTCCTTTTTGCCATGCAGAATGCAGGAGTAGCTAGAGTTGGATTTTTTTTCCTTCTTCTAAGTCAGTTAGTCTCTCATAACTATACAGCAGGCAACGTTCTAGTTAGAGTTTCCTCCAAGAGCAGGCCTTGCTAAGGGCACTGTGTTCTTATGTATCCCTTGACAGTCCCTTGTAAGCACACTCTGGTGCAAACCTAAGAGGGGTTTCCTCGGATACAAACTGTGAGAAACTCAACAAGCTCTAGAGGATACCATGACAGTTTACTAAGCTCTCAAAAGTCTACCAATTCTCAAAGCTTGGTTGCCTTAGAGGTTTTTGATTGTTTTTAAACTAAGAAGCCCTCCACAAGTTTATATGTCTTCCGTGCACACGGTCTATGCTGATCTTTCTATGTCATAATAATTTTAGTGTGTGTGTTTTCACGGCAAATATTCTTGGAGTTTTTAACCCTTGAGCATGACCATGGTAAACCTTCAGAGATGTGTCCATTATAGTTTAGGGTTTTCTGTCTCAGCACTGGTTTCTGTGGTGGACAGGGCTTCCTGTGTCTGTTCTGGTAAGCCATGAATCCTTTGCATCTCCATCCATCATCTCTCTCTGTCTGAGAGCTGAGACCGCTGTGTTCTCACTCTTTTTGTGGATTTAAATAGAGTTTTTTCCCTTTCCGTTCTCTTAGCTGCTTTACGGATTGTTTGGGCAGAGTGGCAGCATATAAGCTCCTTATGTACAGAAATAGAAAATGGTTGTATGGCTGTTTAGATTTGAAAAAAAATGCTTTCCAATTCTCCACACTTGTCAAGTATTTTTAAGCACTTTTTCTAGACACAAGACTCTGAGATTCAAAATATATATGTATGCCTTTTGAAGTTTATTTTGTAGTTAATTAGAATACAGCTAAATTTTTGGTATATTATTAAGCATATGTTGGTTCAGTTGCCCTTAAATTGATGGTCTTAAAATTATCCCACAATTTTATTTGTCTTGTAAAAGAAGGTCCCTAAACTGTTTATGGTAATATATAATTAACTACTAAAAATGTAAGTAGGTATATGAATTTAAAAACAGAAAAGTATTAATCTGCTTTAGTCACTGACATATTTTAAGAATATTTAGTAGAAATATGTGAATGTCTGGACAAAAACTTATCATCACATGTGTCTTAACTACTTCTACTTTGAGTATAGATAAATTATACATAAAAAAAAGCACCAACTACAGGCATCTAGCTAATGGAGTGGTAGATTTGGCTTTAATTTGGGTTCTTACTTGTCCTCCCTCAGAACAAGCATAAACGACTCTACTGAACATCTTTTAAAATTAGATGTTTATATATTTTAAATTCATGTATATAGAAGTTTTAGTAAAGTAAGCTCTCTCAGTATATTTATATCATTGAAAACATAAACATGTAGGGCAAATTGCATGGTGTATCTATACTGAAATGTTAAAAAGATACTTTCACTATTTATCTAGTCAAGCTGATATAAATTTCAATAACTGAACTAAAATGTTTTATGTTGGGTCAAGGAAATACTGAAATTTATGGAAAAGAGAAAATAATCAGTGTATAGCCCCCCAATGCTATTTATATATAACATGTAAATTGACGTACATGAACTGGGCATTAATAATGATGCTCACGCTCTTGCAGCTCTTTTTCCACCTTCTCCCGTCTTGCTCTGCCTCTTTTTCCCTCCCCCTCTCTCTTACTGTTTGCACCTAACCTATTTTTCTTTAAAAGGTACCACCATGTCTCTATGAATTTTTAAGTTAAAAGCAGTAGTCAAGTTAGTTATCCAGTTAATGTCCTACCTAGTAAGGATAAGTTATGGACCTCTGTTGTATCTTGGATGCTCCTCTGTGCTGTTTTTAAATTGTCATCCATATTCTTTCCTTCTTTTCTACAAGCTATTTCTAACAGAATATGAAGGATTTTTATTCTTTGAAACTTCATATAGACATACGATGTATTTTGATCATATCCACACTTCATTCTCCCTTCTGGCATGCCCCAGTTTCCCCATTACATATCTCTCCAAACTTCAAATTCTCACATGGAGATAAAAAAGACTCCTGAGACCCCTTCCTAGGACCTATTGACAGTCAATGGGTGCTAAGAGGAGGAGAATAATTTCCCTTTGACTGTGTGACCACTGGTTGATTCAGCATGTCCCAGTGGATGGCCCCATATCCATGCACACATGCGCAGTGCTAATTGGACTCAGTAGATTAAAAAAAAATAAATAATAGTTTTGAAGACACACAGGGAGGGCAATCCTAGTTGTAAAAGAAGTGACAAGATGGTGACTCTGAAAGAAATGTCTAAAAAAGAAACTGAACAGTCTCTGGGGCACAGTCTGATCTTACTTCCTGTGTGACCCTAGGAAATTGGTAGATTTGGGTATAGAAAGGGTCTGACGAATATTTGAAAAATAAAATATTGGGACTTCTGAGAGGCTCAGAGTGTGGACTTGACATTAGATTTCCAGAAGTAACATGGGGTATTCTGCTGCTGATTTTGAGTGGTCTACTACATGCTCTTCATTATAGGTAGACGCAGAAATATGTTGGAGAGAAATGAGTCATCAATTCACCCAAATGAAAAGAGAGGAATAATTTCTTTAGTTCAAAGTCAAATAAGTAAGTTAAAAATATTCTTGATCCATACTTGCCAGAGTGCCTTTTCCCTTTCCTCGCCTCCCTTCCCCTGTCCCTCCCATCCCCTCTCCTCTCATCACTTCCTATTTCCTCTCCTCTCCTTTTCTTCCCTCCCCTCCCCTTCCCTCTCCTGCCCCTCCTATCCCCTCTCCTCTTCTGTTCTCTTTCTTCACCCTATCTGAATTTTAAAAGATGGCACATACTATAGGATAGCTCAGTGGGCAAAGGCATTTGCACCCAGCCTAGGGACCCTAGTTTGACATGTATATCCTACGTGTGAAAAGAGAGACAGGCATTCTCAAGTTGTCCTCTGACTTCCAAATGCATACCTTGGTATACACACACACACACACACACACACACAGGAATGGAGAGAGAGAGAGAGAGAGAGAGAGAGAGAGAGAGAGAGAGAGAGAGTAAATACATGGGATAAAAATGTTTTACAAGATTTTATACAAGATGGCAAGGACTCATCACAGTCCATTGTTCTAACCTGGGTGCATGAACCTCTACTGGATAACACAGAGGTGTACCTGTCTTCATCTCCCTCCTGAGAAAGCTCACATAGCTATCGTGATGGGGCTCTCTTCTTTGTGTATTCTGTGTCCTTTTTCTTGCTTTGTGTCCTATTTCTGGTGGAATTTTCCATTCTGCTGTATTTTTAAGATTTTTATTTTAATTATGTGAATATGCATGTATCTATGTGTGGATCATGTGAGTTCAGTGCCTTCAGAGACCAGAGGAGGGTGTCAGCTGGAGTTACAGGTCGTTGTGAGTTGCCTAAGGTAGGTGCCGAGACCAGAAGTGGTATCTTCTGCAAGAGCAGTACATGTGTTTAGCTGCTGAGCCATCTCTGCATCCCCATATTCTAGTATATTTTTAAAAAAGGGTTTAAAGGAAATAAAGTTTAAAGACTACATATTTTTTTTTATGTGCACATGCACGGGGGTTCTTATGCTATGCAATGCCATGTTTGTGGAACCAGAGCAACCTTGCAGGTCAGGTCATGAGGACGGAATCCAGGCTGTCAGGCTGGCAGCAAGGGTCTTTACCCGCTCAGCCATTGTGATATGTTTTACCTAGCCCCAGAGATATTATTATTGTGTTATTAGATAATAAGGAGTTGATAATGAGGAAACTAAATCCCATAATAATTTGACTTGGGTGATGAGTCTAACAAGTCATGGAGCAAATAGAAAATCCTCAACTGAGCTGCCATGCTGTGCTGCCTCGAGTCCTGGTCAGTTTAATTTTACTTCCTCTCATAAATCCAGACATCCTTGTTTATTTTAGACATTGTCTACCTCACAATAAAGTCTTGTGATCAAAGCCTACTACTTAATGTCTTAAAAAAAAAAACAAATTCAGTAGGAAATTCTTTTTCTCTTCAGTTGGAGCCAACTTAGTATGATTATTGTCTTGCTTAAGCTGACCAATGGCCCTTTGCATAAAGCCCATTATATCTTGCTCAGACAAAAACCTTAGAAAAGAAATACAGCACAACAACTACACATCTGTTAGCTAGGATTCACATTTTGTTGAACAGAGAGTCAAAAGGACTAAGAATAGTCTTTCATTGTCAGAACCATAAGGAAATACACTGGAGATGGAGAGTAGGATTGTTTCCAAGACAGGTCAGGAGAAAGCTGATTGGTATCATTCCCCAAAGCTGGTAGAAGGTGACCTCTGAGGGCAAGAACACAGCTGAACAATGAGAAGGGAGTCTCTAGCAGAGAGTAGAGCAGAAGGGCAAAGGGGTAGCGGGCATAACTGCCACATCCAAAACTTTCAACCATGAGAGGGAGATAGCATACTTGAAAACCAGGAGCTGCACATCTGCTGTGAAAATTCAAGCATGTTCTGACACTTTCCCCCCAATTCCAAGGAACAATTATTTAGAAAAATAAAATCTGCTTGTTTTAATGCTTACCAGCTGCAAACTTAATTGTTTGATTAGTACTTCTCTTAATTGTTCTCTCCATTTTTGTTTGCATTCTCTTCTCTTTAAACAATGTGTATTTAAAAAGGAGCCCGTTGATACAACCAACAACGTAAGGATTGGAAGGTCAAGTATTCCTATTGGCTTTACATTGTCCTATTTGTTTGCCAGATTTCCCATGCTGCTCAATGAAGTACCAATTTAGAAGTTTAATGAGAACATTTCTGATTTGTTCTTGACATTACTGTGCTAAATCTAACTATTTAATCATCAAATTAATTTTATGGTTATAACCATAGTATTGCAAAAATGTTTACAATTTAAACATCAGGGGATTTTAGAATATAAGTGTTTAATACTCCTAAGTGTTCCAGGGTGAACACAGCTATCAGATTTAAAGGTCGGAGAAACTCACAAACAGCTATTTATAGTCTTACACCATTGATATAGTGCTAGAATTTGTATGACACAGCTATCCTTCTTTTAACACTTGCCCTTGGATCTGGGTGTTCTTTACATGTTTGATGCACCTGAAAACTCAGTACAGTCTCAACAACAGCTGGCATGGGCATGGAGTGATAACAACAGCATTTAACAATAGTTAGGATGAGAACAGATTTCCTGGTGGAAAGAGAATAAACTTCAGCAGTGCTGTATTACATATCCAAATACTCACAGTAAATAAATAAATGTAATGAACTTTTTAAAGCATAAGTGACTTTTTATAAAGAATCTACAGTTTATTTATAAACTTTATAAATCTGTTGTTGGAAAGTACTATGTAGTTTTCTCAGACACAGTTGTAATGTGTACAGATACTACTATGGAGGATATGATATTCAGTGGACAGTGTGTGTTCATTATTTTCTTGTGGGGATTCAGGAGTAATAAAGAGAACAGAAAGCAGGTAAAGGGTGTGGGCTGGCTTCTCTGCAAGGAGATCAGACCAAGGATATTTCTGAGGAACTCCAGCCCTGCCCCTCACACCAGAAAATCTACATTCTAGGACCAAACAGCCAATTTGTGATAGAGGTAGGCTATTACTGCATGCAATACTTCATTTTCATTAATGTCCTATACTTGAGCTGCCATCACAATAGCCACCAGACCACACAGGTTATTTCAATTTAAATGCAATTAAAGTTTGTTAGTTTTTCCTATTCTAGTATCATACGAGGGTCTCCTTACTAATGGTTTCTATAAATCCAGTGGAAAAATAATTCAAAGAAAAAATGACTTGTATGAATACATGGAATGTGTTTTTGAATGAAGCTTTGAGTTGTATTCAAATGATTTGTTATGGAAGTAACTTCTCAAAAATATAGAGATGATTTATAATGCTATAGGCTATTTTTCCAGACTGTGTATCTGCTGCCAAGTGTGTTCAATGCTTTAGCTGGGGGAGAAGTGTGAATCCTACTGATCTGCTGTCATAATACCTATAGTTAGCAATATAACACTGTGAAATTTAGCATGTGTGAAGAGAATGGTGTCAAGGTAAATATTTTAACTTTATTGTCATATAGTTGACCTTGTGTTAAACACATGAGCATTAAACAAAGTACACATGCAGATACCAACAGAGCATCCACTCAGAACCTGGGCTAGGGCAGTCCAGAGAACAAATGGTGGAGTCTGACCTTAGGAAAAATCTAGATGAAAGAAAACACCTAAGGACTCCTGGAATTATGTGTAGTTGATTTAAAAACAAGACCACAGACAATTTTAGGCAATACAAAGGGAAATGAGCTCATATGTACATTTCATGAATGTATATGTCCTTCTGAAATTCTTAACTCCAAAATAAATTCTCTGGTAGGATGGTATTTAGGAATGGGATTTTTGGCAAGTAATTAGAGTTAATTAGTTCATAATGGGATCTTTGTCCTTCCACAAATAGTGAAGGGAAAGGAACCTTGTGTTTGCTATGTGAGAATCGAAAAAGAAGAGGCCCATATGCAAGCCCAAAGGAGTGCCCTTCATTGCCTTCAGATCTGCTGAGACTTTGGCACTGACATTCCCAGCCTGCAGAATGATGAGGCAGAAGGTCTGTTTAAGGCACTCCTTCTGTGATGTTCTGTCACATCATTCCAGGCTAAGAAAGTGCCCTTTCCTCTCCTCCATGATGTCACATGGTGATTAGTTTTCTTCAGTATTCCCTTCCATTGGTATTCATCTAAGTACCAGGCTGTTTCTAAGCACATTTCAGAGCATTTAGAGGAAATGGATATTCTTAACAATGAAATAGAACAGATCATGAACATTTTTATATTTCAAACAAATCTGGAGTTACAAGGAAAATAATAAAATTTGTTGCATGATTTCCCAGAGGCTGGGGCTGGGAATATGAGGAAAGACAATCTGTTGCCAGAGGCAGGATAAATAAAATTCCTTAGCTATATTCTCTAGATGACCTTGAAGCATAAACCTTAGTCCATCATGGGTTGGGAATTTAGCTCAGTGTTAGAGCGCTTGCCTAGCAAGCACAAGGCCTTGGGTTCGGTCCTCAGCTCTGGAAAACAAAACAAAACACTAGTCAATCAACGGAAAAGAGGAAGAAGTAGAGTCATTTCAGGAAACGTTAGATTAGTAACCAAGGGGCCAATCAATTACAGAATCCTTGCCTTTCATTTCAAGAAATGTTAGATTAGTAACCAAGGGACTAATCAGTTACAGAATCCTTGCCTTATGACATTATGCACTTATCTCTTAAAATTTTAAAGTTAGTACCTGTTCCACTGAGGACAAATGGGGCAAATGTGATATGGATTTAAAAGAAGATGGTACTTTTAGGACACTGCTCGCTTTCCAGGGAAGTTAGGGCATCTGTGGGGGTGGTGACCATGATTGCAGGAATAGTTCAGTGGGACAGAAGTTCTGCAGTAGTATCATGTTCAAAATTCTTTCCAAAAAGAGACATAATTTGATGCAGTTGGAGTTGCCCATGGAAAAAGACAAAACAATGTATGTAACATTTATCATGTAACTCTAGCTTATATTCTAAATGTTCCTTAAGACTGCTAGCTTTCATATGTCCCAAAGCAGGAAATAGGTCTATATGAGATACAGGATATGACTGTTATTCTGATACTGGCCCCTATGACCCAGAAGCTCCAAATGTCTGTGATAGATGTTATGTCATAAACTTTATTAGTAAAAGCATAACCCAGACTCCTAGGGAACTGTTGAAGGCCATTATATCTTCTGACCATAATTTTCGTTCATGGTAAATCAGCTCTTGGTTTGCCACTAGAGCTCAAAGTGACTATGCACTCCTGATTGCCCATTATGAACTAAATATTATATGGTCTACTCAACTATAAAATTGAATGTGCACAGCAGCATTCTGCTATAAAATGTAAATGTTATGTAAGAGCCTAGGATTGAACTGGCTTAGAAGGAATGAGTTAGTAGCATTAGTAGGAGGCTCCGATTCCCAGTATGTCTGGTCTCTGCTTTGGTGGGTATTCCCAACCCCTAACTTTGATCATTTGGGCAGTAATATATAACTAATTAAAGGAGAAGAAAAAAACTTTTGATTGATTTATGGATGACTCTGTATGATATGCTAGAGTTAGCTAGAAGTGGATGGGTATTTTATTATAGCCCCACTGATAAGTTCTAAAAAAGGTAGTGAAGAGAAGGCACCCTCATGGGCAGAAATCTTATATAGCTCCACTGCCCAAAAGAATTGTCATAGGCTTCCAGACCTCAGACCTAATTATGTGGGATAAGAACTTTAAAACAAACCTTAGTGCTTATAAAGACAAATAGCTAGGCTACCTGGAATATTCTGTTCTTCATCTAAAAGACAAGTTAGACTCCTTGACTGATGTTGTTTTTCAAAATAAAAAATGATTAGACCTCATTGTTATGAAACATGGAGGTCTCTGTATGGCACTGGAAAAAAAACTCTTCACTTTTATGTCAACCAGTCAAAGATAATTAAAAGAAGTTTAATATGGTCAAAAATACTCTGCATGCTACCAAACAAGAAATGTAAACATCATTGGGCATTGGTAGCACACTCCATTAATCCAGCACTCGAGAAGCAGAGCCAGGCAGATCTCTGTGAGTTCGAGGCCAGCCTGGTCTACAGAGCAAGATCCAGGTCAGGCACCAAATCTACACAGAAAAACCCTGTCTCAAAAAAGAAAGAAAGAAAGAAAGAAAGAAAGAAAGAAAGAAAGAAAGAAAGAAAGAAAGAAAGAAAGAAAGAAAGAAAGAAAGAAAGAAATGTAAACATCAATGTAGCCATAAACCCTTGATTTATAATGTTGTCCTGCTTACAATGTATGGTAGGGCCATGGTGGCATACAGCTTGTGGAAGTAACCAATCAATATCTGGTTAGATTTAAGCCCTATTCCACAAGATGAAACCCATACCTGGCACTGATTTGGGGATCAAGAACCTGAAACTAAATAGCCCAGGGAGCTAGTGTAAAACCCAATACTGCTGTTCTACTGAAAGAATATAATGATAAAGTGACATTCTGCTATACTTACCGATCGGTGTCTTGCTTAGTCATCATCAGAGAAGCTTCCTCTTGCAACAGATGGAAACAGATACAAAGACCACAGCCAGACATTAGGCAGAGAGTGAAAGACTGTGGAACACACAGCTCTAAATGGGCTATTTCTATCCAAATCTTTCCCCCAGGGCTCAGGAAACCCCATAGAAGAGGAGGCAGAAAAGTTTAAGAGCCAAAGGGATTGGAGAACACCAAAAAAAAAAAAAAAAACAAGGCCTTTTGAATCAACATGATCAAAACTCATATTAACTCACAGAGACTGAAGCAGCATGCACAGAACCTGCACAGGTCTGCACCCAGTCCTCTATGGGTATAGTATGGCTTCCAGTTTAGTATTTTTATGTGATTGCTCAGTGTGTGAACAATCAGTGTGCCTTCTCCTGGGCTCCTTTCCTTCTGTTTTCCTTTGTCTAATTCTGATGTGTTAGTTTTGTTTTATCATATGTCATATCATATTGTATCATATCATATAATTATCCCCTAGAATCTTATTTGTTTTCCAATGAGAGAGAGAAAGGGAGTCAGTCTGGATAGGAGGGGAGGTGGGGAGGATCTGTCAGGAGCAGAGGGAGGAGAAAGCAAAATCAGGACACATTATTAGAAAAAGAAGACATATATTTTCAATAAAAGAGGAAAAAAGAATTACTTGGAAAGTAAGAAAAAATAACCTTAAAATCCAACCAACCAAATAAAAAGTGCATTGAGAGTCTAACAACTGGGACCAGTCCTTGTTCTCCTGGTGACCCTGCCCCATGATGAGTTCATGGTTTGATTCATGCCCATACAACCAGTAGGGAATGTAACAGGTTCCCAGGTCTTAGCATAACAGACACCAGGTGGGAGGCACCATTTTGACTTTAAAATCCAGCAAATAAGCTCCAACACTTGCCAAAATGGAAACAAAGACCTAATCCATCAAGGACCTCATCCATAGTTCCAGAATTCAGGAAAGTCCCTGAGTGTTCTCACCTTGCTTTTTTGGTTCCTGTAGTTCGCTTCTTACTTACTGTTCAAGCAGGGTATGGTTTTTTGTTTTGTTTTTGTTTGTTTGTTTTTTTTACATTAAAACAAAGAACAGTGAGGCTTGGGGTTTCATGATTTGGGCAAATTCCCTGTGCAACAGTCAGCCAGCAACACAGACTTTCTATTCAGCTTTAAGCGTGTCTATATACGTTCTTTGGTGGACTTACCTAGCAATAGAATTTCCTACATTTCTGTTATTCATCCATCTTCCCTCTTGCTCAGTCTCGTGGCACCTATGTTTCTATATTTTTGTAAATCATTTTTGTACTTTCCATTTTCTAGAACATTTTATATGGGATCGTGGATTATAAATTAGTTTTGTTTTATTAATAATAAGCATTTAAAATTCATATGTGTTTTTTCATGCTTCATAATATATTTCCTTGGAGTTTAAAAAATATTTGCTACTTTTTTGTTTATTTTTAAAATTGTATTTTAATTACAATATTTCTATCTTCCCATTCCTCTCTCTAAGCCCTCCCATACCCCTCCCTCTTCTTCAAATTTATTGCCTCTTTTAAAATCAATTGTTGTTGCATGTATTATACATTAATTATTATATATTATATTATTATAACCTGTATATTATTATAACCTGTTGAGTCTATATAAAGTTACATGTATGTATGTTTTCTGATTTGAAATACATATCAAGTTACCACTTACTTGGAAATTTGTCTAACTTCTTGTATTTACATAGTTATTTTTTCTTGAATGTAGAAGTTTGGGTAGGTATTTATTTAAATTACCCTTTGACACACCTAAATTTTTATATTGACTTGATTGAATTCCATGAGGGCATCATATTCTGTATATCTTATCTATTCTCCTGTTTAGAAGACATTTCTATTGTGTCTTTGATAGTTTCATATGTGCATATAACACACTCAAGCCCTTGACTCTCTTACCTGTGTCTCTCAAGCAGTGGGGTTCTGCACAGATATACCTGGCCTTTGATGTAATTTGTAAATATAACAAAAAGTCCTAGATATTAAAGTAATTTTAGGGAATGCATATAAAGCTTATAATTTAAAACAGATTTGGGCATTTGCCTTCTTTCTGAGATACCCTCATGATCCTCCAAACCTTTCATTCACAGTTCATTAAAATTTGTCATTAATCACACATTCCCTTGACAGTGACATCTACAGAATCTAGGGGTCTATCATATTTATGAAATTTTGAGATTATGTTTATTAACATTTAAAAAGTTTCATCTTTTCTCATTTTCTTCTTGAATATTGACTTTTGCTAACACGAGGTCTTTATTTTCTAAGTTACAAGTATTTCCTCTGTAAAGAACTTGGACTTTTGGCCTTTTCCTTATCGTTATAAGATTTCTCCAGCTATCACAGCTATGATTTTTCCTTCTACTTTTTATTATAGTTACTTCACATATTTTTCTCTAATGTTACTTTAGTATCTTGAACATTTTTATTTTCTTGAATGTTATGCCTTTTGATTTATACACTCAGAGCTATTATATCTTTATTTTCTGGTTTCTCTTGTGTGTGTGTGTGTGTGTGTGTGTGTGTGTGTGTGTGTGTGTGTGTGTAACAGTTAATGAAGAAAGAAGCCATAAATTTGAAAAATGGAAGAGCATATGGGATGGTCTGGAGGGAGGAAAGGGAAAGAGGAAATGGTTTAATTATAGTGTAATCTCAAAAACTCAGACATATTTTTTTTTTTAAATGAGCACACATGTACATCCAAACACATGGAATTGTTGTGTGTTGGTCAACTACACCTCACCATGAGGTCTGCTGAGGAGTGTTGTTGGTATACCCTGTTTCCCTCCATTGAAGAAAGGTGGTTTTCCCTGTCAAAGCAGGAATCAACTGCAAATGCTTGGTTAAGGTAGGACTTTAGGGCTACTGCCCCTTCCGGCTGTGATTTTGCTCAGTCTTGTGCCTGCCATCACAGTCTCTGTGTGTTCATATGTTCATCAGAGGTCGTGTGGAAGATACTCTTTTGTTTTAATTTTGATGTTGTTTCTTTCAGAAATTTCTGTTGCAATGTGTTGATTTATTGGCTGAAGCTTATTCCTTTCACTTTTCAAACTTCTAATGTTTTGATTTTTATTTTAAAATGTGTTTGCTCTAAGTCCAAAAGACTTAATATTAGTTATTTATTCATTTAAAAATATTTATTTATTTATTTGGTTCTCAAGATAAAACCTTGGGCTGTGTACATGCTGGACAAGTACTCTACCACTGCATTGCACAAAAGCAAAGTAAATCCACATCATGTAACCTTGCTCTATGTATGGATAACATGCAATTTCCCTATAAATCTATGCTTTCAGAGAAGAAGTGACCTCTGTCCTTACAAAGGTGAACCGGACCCGGTGCCATTTCCTCAACTAATCTGAACCTGGAAAGGAAAAAAAAAAGTATCAGAAACCGATGACTAAAGCCAGCTTCCCTGGGGCCCAACTTTCTATCTGGTATAAAATTTTAGAGCCCCAGAATCTTTTCCTGTAGCATCATTTCAGGTTTTATCTTGAATGATCCCAATTTCCTGGCAAATGCAATGACTCAGACATCTATCCCCCTGGCTTTCTCAACTTCCACCCTCACTTCCTGAGGCTGAGCTGAAGCAGCGTACGGAGGTGATGGGGCCTTAATGTGCAGGCCCATGGCCATCAGGTGAGACAGATATCCACAGTAACAGAGAAGTTTCCTGGAAACCCACTTAAGCTACATTTTGCAGAACAGCAGCTAAGGAGGCAACTGCCCATTTGGCTTCCCTGGATGGGACATTTTAATAATGACATCGATTCTCCTCCCTTAGGCTGACATTTTCAGCAACTTCAGAAAAGTCCAGCTTTCACATAATTTACAGCCATGTTGCTCCACTGTAGCAAACTTGGTAGTCAGCAAATGCTCAAACTCCTGAGCGGCCAGAAAAGTTTGATGGAAGTTTTGCTCTTTCACAGTTAATATCTTCTTCAGCTCCGCATCGCAGCTGTCCACCGGACAGTCCAATCTCCATTCCCTCTTTCTTTGAAGTTTAGCTGTTTCTATAGAAACTAGGCTTCAATAGACTTGGCTGAAATGGGCTAATAACTTCTCAAGAGAGACCCTTGCCTCGCTCATGACTCTGCAGAGTCCAAACTAGGAATATGATTTTAGACAATGCCCAATAGGGCTTCTGCCATTAAAGAAGATTGAATTTTCAGGTTTTTTTCTTTATTGTTATGTGTTTTAAATTTTATACATCAGCGATGGGTTCCCCTGTCCTCCCCCCTCCTGCCCCCACCCTCACCTTTCCCCCAGCCCCTCCCCTCCATTCCCACGTCCTCCAGGATCAAGGCACCCCTGGGGATTCATTTAAACCTGGTGGATTCAGTACAGGCAGGTCCTGTCACCTCCTTCCAGACTGAGCAAAGTGTCCCTGTGTAAGCCGAAGGTTTCAGACAGCCAGCTCATGCACTAAGGACAGATCCTGGTCCCACAGACTGGATGCCTCCCAAACAGATCAAATTATTCAATTGTCTCAATTATCCAGAGGGCTTGATCCAGCTGGGGGCTCCACAGCCTTTGGTTCATAATTCATGTGCTTCCATTCATTTGGCTATTTATCCCTGTGCTTTTTCCAATCTTGGATTCAACAATTCACGCTCTTGCAGATCCTCCTCTTTCTCGACAGTTGGATACCTGGAGCTCCATCTTGAGCCTGGCTGAGGATCTCTGCATCCACTTCCATCAGTTATTGGATGAGAGTTCCAAGACGACTGTTAGGGTGTTTAGTCATTACACTGTAGGATACAAGATCAACTCAAAAAAATCAGTAGCCCTTCTATATATAGTAGACAAACAGGCTGAGAAGGAAATCAGAGATACATCACCCCTTACAATAGCCACAAATGATATAAAATACCTTGGGGTTACTCTAACTAAGCATGTGAAGGACCTATATGACAAGAACTTTAAGTCCCTGAAAAAAGAAATTGAAGAAGATGTCAGAAAATGGAAAGATCTCCCATGCTCATGGATAGGCAGGATTAACATAGTAAAAATGGCGATCTTACCAAAAGCAATCTACAGATTCAAAGCAATTCCCATCAAATTACCAACACAATTCTTCACAGATCTGGAAAGAATAATACTCAACTTCATATGGAAAAACAAAAAACCCAGGATAGCCAAAAGAATCCTGTACAATAAAACAACCTCTGGAGGCATCACAATCCCCGACCTCAAGCTCTACTATAGAGCTACCGTAATAAAAACAGCTTGGTACTGGCATAAAAACCGACATGTGGACCAATGGAATCGAATTGAAGACCCTGACATTAACCCGCACACCTATGAATTTTCAGTTTTGTTAGCATATCCTCTGTGCATTTAGTAAGTCAGAATGATGATGACGATGCTTCACACTAGAAGATTCCTAGGAGATCATGTGACCAAACTTGTCCTTACTGGTGTCCCGGTACTCTACTATTTCATGCTGCTTCCTGGGAGCCTGCTAGCTTGGCCCACCCCACCCTCACACTTGCCAAATGTGCCTGTGTATCTCCAATCCTTGACTCTTTCCTATTTGTTTTAAAAAGATTGACTCTTTTTCAAGAATAAGTGTGTGTCTGTGTTTATATTATGATGATTAAGTTAGGAGGTCCCAGAACTTCGTTTCCCTCTAATTTCATTTGACTTACAGTTTTTTTTTTTCAAATTGAAGGAAATAGCTTATTAATGAGTTGGATCAATAAAATATTCACAGTTTTACATGAATGATTATTAAATAAACTGATGACTAGTTCATCCACATTTTTAAAAATTGTGTGCATCTGTATGTGTATTTGTGTGGGGATGCCCCCAGGGTCTGAGTATGATTTTTGGCAGTTTTCTTCTACCAAATGGGTTTCGCTGATTGAGCTCAGGTGGTCACATTTAGTGAAAAGTGCCTTTATCCACTAAGCCATCTCACTGGATTCAATATTATCATTTGAATTTATTCCTAACTGTTACATAAAATGCCTAAAATTTCTACATATTAAAGGAACACCATGGAATCTTTTTATCCATACTGTGTAATGCTTAAATCAGATTAAATATATCAAGTCTCCTCAAAAATTTATCATATATTTATTATAAAAACATTCAAAACCCTGTTGTTTTACTTAATTATTTTAAAAATCATTCTTAAATTATCATTTTGTTTTATGTGTATAGGTGTTTTACCTGTATGCATGTATGTTTGTGCACCACCTAAAATTCCTCTAAGTGCCAGAAGATGGTGTCAGATCTCTTAATACTAGAGTTACAGGTGGTTGCCATAAGTCCTGAGGGTATTGAGAATCAAACCAAGGTCTTCTAAAAGAGCAATTCAGTGCTCTTAATCACTAAGCCATCTTTCCACGCCTCTTGTTGTTTTAAATGTATAGTACAAAAAAATAAAATAAAATAAATTAAAAAAAAGCCAGCAGTGTTGGCACACACCTTTAATCCCAGCACTCGGGAGGTAGAGGCAGGCAGATCTCTGTGAGTTTGAGGCCAGTCTGGTCTACAGAGCGAGATCCAGGAAAGGCACAAAAGCTACACAGAGAAACCCTGTCTCGCAAAAAAAAAAAAAAAAAAAAATGTATAGTATATTATTGTCTTTATTCACCCTAGTGCTCAATAGCAAACTAGAACTACTTACCCCTAACTGTAACTTAGTACTCATTGATCAACAGGAAAATAGACAGCAAATCACTGAGATGTTGTATTTGGACCACACAGATATACATAACGCATACATGTAACATACACATATAACACACACACACAACACAAATATATAACACACAGAGATATATGTGTCAGAAACCCTATATAATTTTGTGAGATAAGATAAGTCTTGGCTTTGATGTTAGCGTTTTTAGTACTAATGTTAACAGATCATGAGCAGTATCTTGTTAACAATGTCTTGTTTAGCTAATCAACTTTATCCTTGTAGTTTGTCTCATATAAAAATTTGATTTCACTGTTTTCCTTGATTTTGATATTGATCTTTGTTTTTTGCATTATTGATATTTGATATTGTTTTTTATATTGGTCTTTGTTTATTACATTAAAATATTTTCAGGGAAATTTTTATTTCTCTCACTAACTCCTTCCATGTTGCTAAAGATTTTGGTAGGGTAATAATGATCAAAGAATCGATGGATAGGGTATTTTGGGCATTATACTTCAAGAATTGTTTATGATGCACTGCGACTTGGTTAACAATTTCAGGATATTTACTGACATTCTTGTTGAAATTTTTCTGTTTCTTCTTTTTCTTTTGTTCATGGAAGAGGAATTTTTATTGTTTTCCAGGTTCCATAGTATTTTATAAGAAGAAAGCAGCAAAAATTATCTTATTTACATTTTTCATCAGAAGCCCTGATTTAGTACTTTAAAATGTTCATATTAATTTTCATATCAGATCCTCTTCTGAAATAAGACATAATATTATATTTCAAATTAAAGAAGCCATAGTTAAAATTTTAAGACATTACTATACAGAACTGATATGATTAAAAAAAAAACCTCAAAAATCTCATGACAAATTTACTGAGGTTGGTTCTGGCAGATACTGTTTACTCTCCAGGTAGGAATCTATTTCATCATAAACTTACTCCTTTGGTCCTTGTCAGAGTTGGTGAACTACTGTCCAGATAGCAGCAACTCCATAGAGCCCAGAGGTGAGGTTTCCTGTGGAGAATAGCTTTAGAAGTGCAGCCTGTTGGCACCCTATGGTCTTAAGTAATGTAGCTTTCCAAATGCACTGAAAACTTTTATCCAGTCAAGTCCTGACCACATCAGTCTGGCCATAAACAGAGAAATCTCTTCATCCAGGAGAGATGGCTGGATGATGCTCCACTCCTTTCTTCTGTGTTTCTATGAGAAATTTTCAGTCCTTCACCAATCAATGCTTGTCTATGGCATAGACAGTACTTTGGTTTTTCAGCACCAAATATTTATAGAAAACATACATGTGTTATAACTATGGCTAAGAAAAAAGAAGAAGAGGAGGAAGAGGAGGAGCAGGAGAAGGAGGAGGAGGAGGAGGAGGAGGAGGAGGAGGAGGAGGAGGAGGAGGAGGAGGAAGAGGAGGAGGAGGAGGAGGAGGAGGAGGAGGAGGAGGAGGAAGATCATCATCATCATCATCATCATCAGCAGCAGCAGCAGCAGCAGGAGCACCACCACCACCACCACCACCACCACCACCACCAACAACAACAACAACAACAAAACCTGGAGAGAAATGCAAATAATATGACATGCATTTGCTCATGTTCAGTTCCTACCCTGGGTCTGCATAGTTAGCCATTCACTATTATACAAGAGTTTTTAAAGACGAAGTCAAAAGGAGAGAGAAGGAGTCTGATACTTCCATTCCCACTCAATGAGCAGTCATCTTGATCGCTCCACATTCTAACCTAACACCTTCATTTTATTCTCAATATTGCTGCAAGGACTGCCTCTCTCCCCTTTGAAAAATTATCCATTCTGTTGTATGTTACAACAAACGCAGCATCTATACAAGGCATGCAATAAGGTGAAAGAGAATGTTATTTCAAGCCATACATGGTAGAAAACAATTACATTGACTTCTAATGCCAACAATGATTAAGTGATGCTTCTACATAATATGTAGAATCATAACTGGTCCCTAGACCCAAAACACAACAAGAAGCACAAGTGTTAATCTCCATTGACAGACAAGGGTGCTAAAGCTTGGTTAAAATAAAAATTTAACAGTCATTGGTTTGTCATAAACTGTTTAGAACCTTGCAGCCCATCCCCTATTTTCTGGTCAAAGATTAATAGGGGAGAGTGTGTGTGTGTGTGTGTGTGTGTGTGTGTGTGTGTGTGTGTGTGTGTGTGTGTTTTGAGACTGATAAAGAAATAGATGAGCAGCTATACAGCAGTGGCTTGGCTAACTGAATATATTCCTTATGTATGAATAAGACAAAGTATATGCATGATATGATGAGTGTGAGTGCTCCTTTTCAGGGACAAGATGGCAGACAAGTTTAAACTGTTTAGAAAGGATATTTAATAAATCAACAGAACATCCTAAATCTCTAAGCATTACAATTTTTACAGTAACCTAACCTTTGTTCTTGATAATTGACTTTACTCATATTCAATAATAATTGTCAGGCTGACAAATATCTAGATATACTAAAAATTTCTGATTCTCAAGTTATTCTAAGAGAGGCGGAGAGCCTAAATAAGACTGATTGTTAGAATAAAGTAAGATGCCTATTAAAAAATTAAGAGAATGCTTACATTATCTGCACATATTTTAAATAGACCAGAGGAAATAAACTCCAAAAACAATTTAAGTTAGTTTTTCATATTATTATTTTTTTTATTAAAAGGAAATCTTAAGTTTTCTAAAAAGAACTTGCCAGTTTTTAATGAAGCTTTTCTGAAAAACATCTTTTAAATAACCAGCAGCCGCTGCAGGGTTGGGTTCAGATAGAGTTAGCTGTGATGAAAATAAATTGATACACTGTAAAAAGATAATTTACATTCCGCAGAAGCTCAAACACTCATTCAGAGAAAAGATCTCAAGATGAAATACATCCCGGAGTTAAGAAATCTAATTACCCTGACTTCCACATTTCTCAACGAGCCAAACTTTGCTTTTTGTATCAATGCCACTGAGTCGGCATGCTACTAGGGTTTAATGGAGGTGTTTTTCATTAATATCTATAGATTCTGCAAAGTTTTGAGAACAAAAGTATTCATATTTTCAGAGGAATGTTTGTCACTAATTTTATACTCACAACTTTTTTACTAGTGATTTTATTTGTTTCAAATCTTATTAGAACATTAAAATCACATAGCCTAAATATTAAGAAATGAAAATAATTACATTTGTAGAGTTTTATTACTATTTTCCAGAAATGGCTGCAGTTTTCCTTCCGTCATAGAATCTCACAATCTTTTTGTTTTTAAATTTTCATGTTTCAATTTACAGTATACTATAGATGCTCTTACTGAATAAAAGCAACCGAGTAAACTATGATCAAAAGACCTTACATATCACCATATAGTTTTTGAATATCATAATGTTTAACTTTACATCAAAGGAACCCTTTTTTTTCCTTTTGTGCAAATATTTAATTGCCCAGGATAACCTGACTTATGTTGACAAAAAAGATGGAAAATACAGTTCATCCTGAACATGACCTCCTTTATTAAGCATTTTTTTTCTAGTATCATTCAGACTTGCTGAATTGTTTAAGCTATTGAAATAGATCTGAGATCTAACAACAGCCCTGCTTACAAAGAACAAGCCATGCTTTATTAATCTCCCAAATAGCCACATAAATGTTCCTTTTCTCTAACTTCTTAGAAGAAAAACAACAAAATGTGTAGATCAATGGAGTTAGCAACAAAGAAAAGTACACCATTATCTGATTTTTAAAGTTGCAGTCCATTCTTAATTCCTTAGTATTCTTAGCTACAACATATCATAATAGTCATCATATTGTATGACACTTCTTGAAACTGAAATGTGAATGCAAAAATTTATATCTTTAAGTTGAATAATTATGTATATAATTATACATAAATTTTTATTTGTGGTGTTTCCATTGATTTTATTGCAGTAAAACTTTAAAGCTTAAAAAATACAGTGTCTTTTTAAAGTTCTTTGTCATAAAGCTTTAATAATAATAAAAAGTGTTCTTGTTAGCCCAGCATGATGACACATGCATTCTTGTTGTTTAAGCACTTGGGATATGGAGACAAGAAGGCAAGTCCATTCTCATCTGTATGATAAATATAAGTACTGCCTTGGTTACCATCACTCCCCAGAAGAAAAAACAACCCACACAAGAAGGGTATGGAGAGATTGATCAACGATGACCAACTGGCTGCTCTTCCAGATAAGCTAGGTTTGCTTTCCAGCCCACATGATGGCTGATAATATTTGTTACTCCAGTTCTAGGGGATCTGATATCCTCTTCTGACCTCAAAAAGCACGTGCTGCACAGACGCATGTGGGCCAAAAACTCACACATAAAAATATCTTTAAAATACTCAAAAGATGAGACATACAGACAGAGACACAGAAACAGAGAGAGAAGGAGATGTGTGTGTGTGTGTGTGTGTGTGTGTGTGTGTGTGTGAGAGAGAGAGAGAGAGAGAGAGAGAGAGAGAGAGAGAGAGAGAGAGAGAGAGAATGTTAGAGAGAGAAAGAATATTAGTCTGGAAAGAGCTCGATGGTAAAAGCGTCTGTCATAGAAGCATATGGACTAGAGCTCAGATTTCTAGGAAGCCTGTCAATGCTGGGTGTGCACTGCATCCTGCCTATAACCCTAGCTTTGGAAGGCAGAGCAAGGATCTCCAGAGCAAGCTGGAGAACAAAAAGAGCCATATTGGCAAACCATGATTTTTGACTGAGAGACCTATCTCAATAAATAAGGTCAAAGGACAGCCAAAGATGCTCTTTGAAATCAATTGAGGGTCTCTCTCTCTCTCTCTCTCTCTCTCTCTCTCTCTCTCTCTCACACACACACACACACACACACACACACACACACACACACTCAGTTGTATACATAGCTTGTGGCCACACTATGCAAACATGCATGCATATGTACTTGCATTACACTCACACAAAATAAATTAAAAAAACCTGCCTATAGCCTATAGAACTGAATCTTTAATTTGTGAGATAAATACATGTGGGGATCTCAAGTACAATATGGAATGTGTTGGTAGAGTTAATAATAATGTATTATTTACTTGAAATTTATTATGAGAGTTCACTGTAATTACAAACATATGAAAAGCAAAGGGAACTGTGAAGGGTGGTAAGTGATGGGTATGTTAACTTCTGGGGTTGTGGTCATTAATTCAAGATGCATAGGCACAAGAAATCATCATATTGTATACCTTAAATATATGGACTTTTAAATCATGAAATGTATACCAATAAAACACAGGTTAATAAATAAAATTATTAAAAACAGTTACAAGCAGGAAACATGTGAATAAATTGTTTTAAAAAAATGAATTTTTCAGTCTTGAGCTTTATTGAAAGAATTAACAATTGACCAAGGAGAACTTCACCAGCCCAGGAAAAGAGGAGGGCAAGACATATAGGAGGCAAGGGAATGAAATCTACCTAAAAGAACAGTAACAAAGGTACAATACAAAAAGCATAAACTTACCTAATGAAATTCATGCATGAAGCCAGGCACAGTGGTGCACCCCCATAGCCCCAGACCTTCTGAGACAGAGGCAGGAGTATCAGGAGTCCATGGCTACCCTTGCCTGACTTTGAGAACAGTTTGAGTGGCATGAGACATTTTTTCAAAAACCAACAAATGTGTTTGAAGTATTAACAAAATAAAATGTATGCATTTGTTTTGTAGTTTATACCACTGTTTCTCTAGGGCAAGCAAGAAGCAAGATTACCATCTGCTTTACTAGTTTTTTAAATATGTAATTGAACATTATGATAAAGTTTAACCTATTGTGTTCTTCTTCTCTTGGACACTTCTTGTATTATCCCTTTAATTTTTATTAAATACATATACATAAAAATCCTTTTCTTATTATATTGAAGTATGCATTTATTTTCGTGCTTAAGGATGGCAACAAAGGTTTTGATAAGAACTTTCCTTTCAAATGTTCATGGGTTGGAGGCTTGGTGGCATTATTAAAAGTTGATTGAGACTAGAGCTACTCACTTAATGTGATATTAGATGGTGTGGCCTGGTTGGTATAAGTAGGTCACTGGGGCGTGGTTTTGATAGCTATACCTTGTGCCTCTCACCTCCTTCTCCTTTCCCCTCATTTTCTTATTTTGTGCTCTACAGTAAAGCAGCTTTCTGTTCCATTATGCGCTCTGTGCTATGGTAGTCTACTGTGCCGTAAGCTCACAGAATCAACTAGCCAGTGATGGAAGTCTTTGAAAACGTGAGCCAAAATGAATCCTTTGTCTTCTCAATCAGTATGCCAGGGATCTTGTCACTGTAAGATTTGTCTTTTGTTGGCTTTCTTTTAGGGATTTATCTACTTCTTCCTTTTTTTTTTTTAATGTCTTTTCCTCACTTTCTTTAAGGGATTTTTTTTCTCATTTCCTCTTTAAGGACCTCTGTCGTCTTCATAGTCATTTTTAAGGTCATTTTCTTGGGTTTCAGCTGTGTTGGATTGTTCAGGTCTTGCTGGCATAGGACAGCTGGGCTCTGGTGGTGACATATTGTCCTTCCATTACTGTATTCTTATGGGGGGCATGTAGGCAGCTGGATTCGGGATGATCATAGGTCTAGGTGTTGATTCTTGAGATTGTCTTTGTTGGGTGGGTGTTTGTAGTCTTTTGTCCTGGGGTCTCTAGATCTGGCCTGGCCTTGGGTAAAACAGAAGTCTTCTTCCCAAGTTGTAGACCGGGATATGGAGCCTGGTGTGTGTGTGTGTGTGTGTGTGTGTGTGTGTGTGTGTGTGTGTGTGTGTGTGTGTGTGTGTCGCGCGCGAACGCGCACGCGCGCGCCACATGCATTGTTGGGCAGGCTTAAAGCGGTTTTGTGGGCAGTAGGTGATATCTTACCTGAGGTTCCTAGATCCTGCCTGGCCTCTAGTAAAGCCGAAGGCTTCTTCCAATGTAGTAGGCTGGGATATGGGACCCTGGTGTGGGGGTGCATTCTGGGGTTGTCAGAGGAGGGGTGAATCCAAGAGTGGAAACAGGGGTTTGGGGGAGGGGATGGGAGGAGAGGAGAGGCGGAAAACTGCAGCCAGGATGTAAAATAAATAAATAAATAAACAAACAAACAAACAAATAAATAAATAAATAAATAAATAAATAAATAAATAGATAAATAGATTTTTTAAAAGATTCGTTTAAGAGAGAAACAATATCTAGAATTGTATCTGTTAGGTTCCGAGAGAAGCCCCCAAGAAAGACCAACAGTCACATATGCAATTTAGCAAGAGCGTTTATTTCCAGCATGATGGGGTGGCAAATAGTGACCTCGAAGTGGGGGTGGCAAGCTCCTTTTAAGCAGAGTTAGGGGAATTCCGGAAAGGAGGAATTAATCTGGTGCTGCTTGGTGGAGGAAAGATTAGTCTGGGAGTTGATTGGTGGGGGTTGTAGTGGTTAGGGGCCCATTTGTGTTGTTGTTGTTGTTGGGGGTGGGGTCTAGTGTCTAGGGGCTTGTTGATGAGAGGGTAGGAAAAGCTATCTTTAGATAGCAGAAGTCTCAGGGACATCTTCTGAGCCAGCAGAAGGAGCTGGGGACGCCTGCTGAGCCTGTAGGAACCTGGGGACACAGGTTGATTGGTTGCCCCTAAGTTGTGGTTTTCCGGAGAATTGCTTGCTCAGTTCAGCCGGTTCTAATGAACCAAAACTAAGGCCTAGTCCATGCTGGGGCTGCTAAGGGAGCCTGTTAGGCCCTGGCTTGGCCATCCAGTCCTTTCAGTATCCATCACTGTGACTTACTGACCTGGTAATTCAGAAGCCTTTAAAAGACCAATTTGAAAACATTGTGAAATGAAAGGCTAATGAGGCTTTAGTATGTGCAAGCATAGTTTGATGAGTAATTTTGCTAGAAATTCCTAAGACAAGAAGGCTAATATATTCATATATATTTGAACCTGATGAGGTTCAAATGGAAGTGAGCACTAAGTTGGGTATTGGACTGGAGGCATGTGCATTGCATTGTGGTAAAGAACTTACCAACATTTGTGTGTGGCTAAATTTAAACATGATAATCTAATAGATCATAATAATTCATCTGGTGGAAGACATTCCAAGGCAGCACAGCATACAAGCTATGTGGGAGCATCGTGAGCTGCCTTTGGGCAAGTTTACAGTGAGAACTGGGAATATCAATCAGAGCAGAAAGATAAAACAAAAACAAAAACAAAAAACAACAAAAAACAAACTGCAGTTTGATCAGAAAAGCTGGTGGTATGTTGAGACTAAATAAGACTTTGGTTTTGAAGATATCAGCACCATTACAAAGAAACTGAGTACTTCATTTTGGCACAAAAAGGAAAGAGGCCTTGAGGGCAAACCAGGGATCAGCAAGACTCATTTAAAATTTTTTTCCTTGAGGAAAGAACAACAGGGCTTCCTGTTCATACAAGAGCCTCTTAGATCATTGTACCATGCTTCATCCAACCAGGAGCCAATGCAGCATGTCTTAAAGGATGTAGCTACTGTTTTAGGCAGCAGTTGACCTCCATTCTGGTTTTATAGGCATGCAGAATGTAAGCCATAGGTTGTGGGAGCTTCTACCCACCCTTCAATTCAAAGCCTGTGTGGCCAGGCAATGTGAATTCTCTGAAGAGATACCCTGGTTGGGAGTGGGATTGGATGTATAGAGGCATGAGTGTCAATCTAAAAGATCTAGAAAGTTATAAATACAAAAAATCTTCCACATAAAGGCGTAGAACATGGACGGAATGGTAGAGAAAGAGTCTTTAGAGGGTGTATATTGCTTTTGCCCATTCTGGCTATCTTCCTTTGTTTCCTGGTTGCCAATATGGCCTCTCCACCCTAATGTACAGGTGGGCTTCAGGCCATCATGGTAGAAACAGCTGAATATGGACTACAGCTTCTGAAACACTGGTTTCTTCTCTTCCATGGTTTTTCTCAGATGTTTTCTCATGATGATGGAGACGTAGCAGAACAGGATAGCAGATAAAAGTAAGAAATAGTTTGATTTTCATTTTATGTTACTTGATTTACAGGCAATAAAATACTCATGAAGTTAACTAGGTAGTTTGGTCTTTAGTAGACATCTCTATTTTTCTTTGTGATGTGAGCTGAATTCCATACTGTCTTTGTTCTATAGTCTCACCTCCATTTTCTAACTTGTTCTATTTTAAGGATTCTGACTTGCTTTTATAGGACATTTTTTTTCTGTGATATTCAGATATGCTTTTCCATGTCTGGAAGTCTATACTCACCCCAACTAGCTAGTTCTGTGTTTTAATTTGTCACCATATGTGTGAATTTGGTTGTTATTCTTAATTATACAATGGTATTCACAGTGTTTCTATCTACAGATTATTTTAGAAACACTGGAGAAGAGATTATAGATCTCACATTATCACGTGAGATTTTTGTGGTGCCATATGGTCTGATCAAGAGAGTGACAATATCAAAACTTGGAATACTTGAAAAAATATTCATCACCAAGTTAGTTGATAATACTGTGTGGAAGATACAGAGATAAAAGCTTCCACATTGACAAACCTTACTTAGTGGAGTTGGATTCTGAATGTACTGTTGGAAAAATTCGAACAGATACATTTTCCTCTATTTCCGGTTGGTCTTTGGATAGGACATATTATAAAAATATATATGTAAGGAAGGCTACTACGGGCATAACAGTGAGTAAAAGAATACAGAATTTATGGAAGCATGGCAACTTGGATTTACAAACAAAATTTAAAAATTGTCAGTTAGTACTGCATCTTAGAAGAGACAGTACCTAGATGTTAACATGGTAAATAAATCCCCTTTTTGGGTTTCCTAATTCAGGTCACATGCTTCAGAAATGTATTTCTCTCCTACATATTAAAGAATATTTTTCTAGACTATATTTCATGGGTCTTCCTCTATATTTCTTTGTCAAATTAGATGTTAATAATAGTATATGGTGTCATAGGAAGTAATGATTTAATGTACTAATGAAGAAATGAATATTTTTGTATTTTATCAATGATTTTGTAGATTGAAAGTTCAAGCTAGTGAGTCCAATGCATCATGATAAACTCATGCTCAAAATTCAGCTGATTATCAGTTAAGGGCAGTTCTTGGCCTCTTCCAAACTCTCCTCATCTGGGCTCAGTGAGGGACACATTATTTGAAAGTACAGTGTAGATTAATGCTTGGATAACAATGGAATAATAATACTCACATAGCATGAAAGATGAAGAGAAATAGCAATACAATCATAATCTCATAAGGAGGGTAATTATTTTCTTTTTTATTGACAGTATTTTTTATATAATAGTGATACACATGCACCCTTAACAATTAACCATGTTCTAAGTATGGGAATCTTACATAGAATGTTAACTATGCACCTTATTTTAATGTCTATTCACTATTCAATCAAATGCCAACTGCTTGTCTGCTTGTCCTTGCAATTACAAGTTGGGATTAATTTTAACTTTTAGGTCTTCATTAAATATCTTGTAACAGAAACTTTTTTCCACCAAATATTTCAAGATATTTATTTAGGATACACTCATGACTTGGAATTCTTTATCAAAGAGGGTGGATTTCTAATTTTATAGTTTTTCTACCAGATCTTTTCAGAACTTTATATCTGATTGTAGTCTTAAGAACAGTGTAAAGGTAGGTATAGTCATGTTTATCATCAAAACTGAAAATATATTCAATATTCTTTGCAAGATTATTTGATATTCTCTTAATACCAGTGAAAAATATGATATAATGGAGAAAGTAGACCAGAATGGGCAAGTGTTAAGCAAAGAAAAATAGAACAAATAAGCAACTTATACAAAATGCAACATTCAGAACATGATGGATTATAGAATTTGAACAAATACAAAGCTGAAAGTGGGGCTTGGAGACCTGCATTAAGTAATGCGCTGGCTATGCAAGCAAAATTCAGGACCCAATACCCATGAAAAAGCCAAGATTGCTGGCAGCTGTCTGCAACCCTTGCACTACGTGTATGGAAACAAATGGACCCTGTCTAGCCAAGATAATGTGATCCTTATGCAGCCAGAGATCATGTCTCAAAAATAATATAGAGAACAATAAAGGAAGATGTGTGACGTCAACCTCTCCACCTTTACACTTGCACATACAGGCAAGCAGGCAAGCACACACACACAGACACATGCACACATGTATACATTATATACATGTGCATGCACATGTATGCACAACAGACACAATGTGTATACATACACAATAATCAGAAGAATTGAAATAGAGAAGAGACCAAAGGTGATATATTTTTGAGCATTTTTATCTGAAATTTTACAATCTTTAAATGCAAAGGTGATTTAAAATTAATAACAGAGTGTAGCCCCCGTAAGTTGACTGCACTCCACTAAGAGGCCAAACTTCTAAGGATATTTGGGCAGTACAGGTTGGCTTTGATGATTTTCAAAACCAAAAGCAAAAAAGACACAATGTCATGTGTGAAGGCAGGTAGAGTGGTTCTGTGAAAAGTGGGGGAGGTGAGAATATGATACAAAACACACTTTATGAAATTATCAAAAACTAATACATATTTAAAATTAACAAGAACCTTCCTAGATAGTATCAGGGATGTGTGTTTATCTTTCTGTTCAAGTTGCATAATGTAGAGCTAATATAAAATTTCCTGTCTGACCTGATATCATGTTCTCTTCTATTATGATGCTTCTGGTTACAGGTATATTTCCCTAGACACAGAATATCTCGAAGTTCACTTATGAGAACCAAGTCTTCTTGGGACATTAATAATTTCATTATGTTTGTCAAATATCTTTTATAAATCACTTATAACCCTGGGGACGTTTCAGTGTTGAAATAAGCCTGTCACTTGCAGCCTTTTTCTATTCTGAACACTGTTTTCCACATCCTGTGACGATGGGGCACATTAGTATTACAACTGCATAGTAGTAAAGGATAATCTTTGGACCCAAGGCAGAAATATGTGTGCTATACTTCTTCCTCTAAGGTGTTCTTCTTCAGAGACCAGCATTTTCATGCTTAATTACTTAAGTCTCCTTCCTACATTAGCTCTGCTTACCAAAATCTTAACCTACTTTAAATTCATAGTGAAATTGCATCAATCACAAAAGAGATTATTATCAATTTAGATGTGCACTTTAGTCAATTATTTTCCATGATCTTTATCTTGCCTTAACTATCTCTTAGATATCTTAATTTATCTATTATCAATTTCATATGTATGGTTCTAGACCTTATCAAAATGTTAGGTTAGTATAAAATTTAAGTTGCTATAATAAATTTTTTAATAATTTATTACTTTAATTTATGTGTATTGGTGTTTTGTGTGCATGTATGTCTGTGTGAGGGTGTCAGGTCCCCTGGAACTGGAGTTATAGATAGTTGTGAGTTGCCATGTGGGTGTTGAGAATTGAACCCAGGTCCTCTGGAAGAGCAGTCAGTGTTCTTAATTGCTAAGCCATCTCTCCAGCCCTGACAATAGAATTTTAATGCTTTCTTTTAAATCCATTTTGTTTCTCCCTTTAAATCATGGGTACATCTTTTGATTCTGGCACATTGTTCTCATAAGATTGACTGTATACAACTCTGAGAGAATGTGTCTCTGCTCAGATTTCACTAGTGTACACCATATGACATCTGAGTTGCTTGGTGGCTGTTCTCAAACTCTTCATTGCAGCTTCACTATTTATTTATTCTGTTGAAGGAGAAAGGGTCATCTGTGACTCCTTTGCCTTGATTTAACTGACAAGTACCCATTTATTCTTTTTTTTCAGTGCATACATTTTATTTTTTATATTTTAATTTTTTAAATTTATTTTACATACTAACCACAGATCATCCTCCAGCTCCTCCACCCCCACCTTCCCCCCAACTGACCCACCCTAATCCCCTCCTCCAACAGAGTAAGTTCTCCCATGGCAGGACAGCTAAGCCTGGGAGTCAAAACTTGTACAACCACACAGGCAGTTTCTCAGAAAATTAGGAATCAATCTACCTTAAGACTCAATGATGCCACTCTTGGGCATATACCCAAAGGATGCTCAATCATACCACAAGGACACTTGTTCAGTTATGTTCATAGCAGCATTATTTATAATAACTAGAACCTGGAAGCAACCTAGATGCCCTTTAACCAAAGAATGGACAAAGAAAATAAGGTACATATACACAGTGGAGTATTAATCAGCTGTAAAAAAAATGACATGAAATTTGTAGGCAAATGAATGGAACCAGAAAACACCCATTTACTCTTAATGTTTTTCCTTCCTTGATCTCAATGACATTATATTTTGTTGATTTTCATGCTGCAGAATCCAAGGCCACATAAAATCTGTCCTTACTCACTCTTTCACCTCTCTGTAAAAGTCTAAAGGAAAACCACCCTGATCTCAAGCGTTCTCTCTGCTGCAAGAACCTGAATATAGTCAGCATACCCTGTTTGTCTCTTTCTGACAGTGCCCTTAGCATTATTTCTCTTAGTGATTTCTTTCTCCTTTGTGTGGTAGACGTGATTTTGTTTTCTCACAACTCTCCATCAACGTTACTCTTGGGAATTTTTCCATATGGATCCTTCTGGACTTTTTTCCTATTTAAAGAAGAGTCACCAAGCCATTGTCTAAGGAATCAAATCTTTTCAGTACTATCAACTTCCACCAAATAGATGCTTATTTTGAGTCACCAGGTATACACTTTTGAGAGCCTAGTAAAATCTTGGGACATTTCTGTACCTTCTCCAAAATCAACATGAGCTAAGCCAATTCATGGTTTTCCCTCTCCCTACTTCACTTATTCTTCCTCTAAGTTTTATTACTTTTATTAGCATACTATAGAGTTAGTTGCTTAAACTCAGGAGCTGACTCTGTCCTTGCTACATCTCTTATGTCCACTATCCAGTTAACTACCATGCATCCAATTTCCTTCTTATGGATTGATTCAGACTTTCATTTTTGTCTCCTTGTTTTCTCTTACAAAGACTTCAGAGAACTCACACCTTTTCCTTCTGATATAGATCACAATCTCATTCTAAACAATCCATTTTTGTTACTTCTCCTGTTTCTGTAATAAAATATCCTGTTAAAAGGAAGTTAAGGGATAAAGTGTTTGCTCTGGCTCAGAGTTTCTGGTTATAGTCCAGCATTGTGCAGAAGTCAAAGTAGCTGGAGCTTAAGATAGCTGACCGGAGTCAGGAAGCACAGAATAATATAAATGCTTGGGCTCAACTCTTTCTTTTTTGTTTTCCTCCCTCCCTCCCTCCCTCCCTCCCTCCCTCCCTCCCTCCCTCCCTCCCCTCTCTCTTTCTCTTTCTTTCTTTCTTTCTTTCTTTCTTTCTTTCTTTCTTTCTTTCTTTCTTTCTTTCTTTCTTTCTTTCTTTCTTTTACATACCAACAACAGTTACCTCTCCCTTTTTTCCTCCCATTCTATCCCCCCATTTTCTTTCTACCCACCCCCTTATCCACTCCTCAAAAAGGGTAAGTCCTCCATGGGAGTCAACCAAGCATGGCATACCAAGTTGAGGCAGGACCAAACTCCCCCCTGGCCCCCTGCATCAAGGCTGTGCGAGGCATCCCACCATAGGGACTAGGTTCTAAAATTCCAACTCATGTGTCAGGGACAGATCTTGGTCCCACTGGTAGGGGTCCCACAAATAGACCAAGCTACACAACTGTCACCCACATGTAGAGGGCCTAGGTTGGGCCCGTGCAGGCTCCCTAGCTGTCGGTCTAAAGTCTATCTACTCCCACAAGCTCAGGTTGGCTCTCTCTGTGGGTTTCCTCATCATGATCTTATTCCCCTTGCTTATATAATCCCTCCTCCCTCTCTTTATCTGGACTGCAGGAGCTCAGCCCAGTGTTTGGCTGTGTATCTCTGCATCTGCTCCCATCAGTTACTGGATGAAGGTTCTATAATAACAATTAGGGTAGTCACCAATCTAATCACAGGAGAAGGTTAGTGCAGGCTCCCTCTCCACTATTGCAAGGACTTTTAGCTTGGGTCATCCTTGTGGATTTCTGGGAGTTTCCCTGGAACTAGGTTTCTCCCTCACCCCATAATGGCCCCCAACTCACTTTCTACTGTGTATACAATCTAAGATCACAACACAAGGAAGGAATGGTGTTACTTAGAATAGGATGTTTTATCTCAAATGATCTAATCAATATAACCCCTCATGTTTTAGATCTCACCAAAATGACAATTCAGATTAACCATTATGTCATCCTCTACAATATTATTAGTATTTTCCCACCATGTAAATCTAATCATAACAAATGTCAAATGGCAGTATCCAATTCTTTAACATGATACCCAAGGGTTCTTGGGATCTAGACCCAGTACATTTCTAAAAGGTCATTATCTTCCAAACTCAGTTTGAGTTTCATACATAAATGCCAAAATAGAAAAGTGTTTCCCATGCATGCTAGTTATTGTCTGTCACATTCTTAGTCAAGCGCGCTCTGTATTGATCATTTCCTTTCCTTCTTTGCTGAGTTCTTTATAGCTCCACCTATTTTATGGTCTCCTATTGTTAATCATGTAGCCCTACTATGCTCTCTTATAGTAATCACATCCTTCTTGTGATTATTCGATCAATTGCCTTTACAACACTCCTTATAGCACTATAGGACTGAATAGAGCAGTCTCATTTATTTTATGTGTAAACTAACACATTACCTTGAGATTTCCATCCATACTCCCTAAGAGGAGTTCCCCAATACCACACAGACTTTGGTATTGTGGCTATGTAGGGTCTCGCTGGTTAAAGGACATATTTGTAGAGATGCTGAAGACAAAAATCATAAACACAATCACCTGCCACTTTGAGAGAAAGCATTTCTTTTAACAAGGCAAACAAGAAAAAAGTACAGCAATTAAAAAAAAAATCTCTCCATGTGAGTGAAGAGAGCCTCAGTTCATGAGCTCCAGGAAGTAACACAGCACAGGTTTGAAGAAAAAGTCATTACCCACTGCATGACAATTTTATGGGAAAGTTCACCTTTCACTAACAATGATTCCAATTTATTTTGATAGGTCAACGGCCATGGTCATTCTTCTCATCATTAGCTTTTTATTATACAAAAATGTCTTCACCAGAAGAGCAAGATGGATACTCTGTATGAAACAAGAGTTGTGATTTTAGGCCATTTTCCAGAGCTTTGCTCAAGTGCCAAGAGTCTGTACCCTACAGCCTTAGTTAACAACCATCGACTTATTTTTAGCTTATTCATAATTCTTAATACAAAAAAATCCATTGAACTAATTAAACAAACTTTTCTGGGAGTAGATATCAAATATCAACTACTATGATCCCTGACTTGTCTGTACAGAGTTTTAATCACGAAGGGAAACACACAGAATTGGAATATGCTCAGTCTTATAGTTTGGTGTTCTTTTCTAAGATGTTGCAGATAGGAAAAGAGAAGCTTGTTGAAACTCCAGGGAAGTGTAATTATGCTTATGCTGGACATATGTTCCTGTGAGACTTTGGCCAGCCTCCTACACACATCCAATTCTAGATTCCTCAGTGATGAAAGCAAGGAATACATTGCTCAAATTTTATTCAACTTTATCTTGGCATGGTTAGGATTGTCCCAAAGCTATGCATTCATTGATGAAAACGGGAGGGAATAATTTCCTTAACCACTACCCAGCACTGTCTTATAGTATTCTTCCAACTCATTGTTGGGCTTCAAACATACTAAAATATGGAGCTTTGTTTGAATGTCAATGATTTTCTAAACTTATGAATTCACGCCAACTCCTCAGTGCAGGAAGAGCCTGTGAAATGAGTGTCTGCTTGCTTTATTAATGTGGCTGTGGAGGGCAGCTGGGGGTAGGGTGACTGTAGATAGAACGGGAGGGTTTTTTCCAGGGATTATAGATGGTTTTCTGTTTTCATATATTTTATTAAAAAGCATAGGACTCCTTTTCCCACTAATCATGTATAGCTGTATATATACCTGTGGGAGAAGGCATATCTATGCTCATTTTCTGTGAATCTATCATCATTGTATACTCATTTTGGCTTTCTCATGTGGACTCTTGATGGTGAAGCAATGGGTAAATTCATTTTCTCTAGCTCCCAGGATTGCTTTTTTTGGTCATGGACAATGACAGCAAACAGTTTAATTTGTTTCACATTTTAAAAGTTTCTCTCAGTATATCTGGGGAAATATTCCCATATTTAGGGGAAAGTGATATTCCCATTCTCTGCACATTTACCATCTGGACTCTATTAACCTGGACAACACTGCCTTCTTCTGGAATACCTTTTAACAGCCCTCTGTTTCCCCTATAGTCATGACATCTCTTCCCTGTGAACTGCTCCCCAATGAGGATTTCAGTGCAATGTTGGAGGTATGCATCTCGCCCCAAGCCCTGCTACCTAACATCTGAATTCAGACAGATCTGTCGGAGTTCATTGGGAAGGTTTGTATGAGACTTCTTTGACAGATATGTACAAGGAATCCATTGAAATAGAGAATTATTTGAAGAAAATAAATTCTTGGAGCAGAATGCAAGGGCTGAGAGGATGACCACAACAGCTGAGGAGACTCGTGGTTTTTCTGCAAGAGAGAATAGTAAAAGCTGAAAGAGGAAAGGCAAAAATAGCAGAGAGTTGTTTTGTCAACGAGAGAGGGGAAAGGTGAGGGTGAGGAGAATACAAGCATCTCTGGTAGCTTTGGGAAACGATGCCTGATTGTGAGAGCCACACCTTGGACAATCCTGGAATTCCAAGGTCTGCACAGAGACATAGCCCAACAAACACAATTTCTCAGAGACGGAACCACAAAAAACAAGGTATGTTTTCAATATTGTGAGACATCACGAAACAGTAGAAATAATGAGTCAGACTTTAATTTTAAAACTAAGAGGAATCTAGTAATGTATATTTGAATTATGAATTTGACAAGAATTTTAGGATAATATAATGTAACATTAAAAATTTTCAATTATGCAATGCAGGTGTTTGAAGAATTATATAAAAATGAGTATCATAAAACTAAAGATAGTCATGGTGCACTGGTGAAATAAAAATTAAGCAGGAGAATTCCAGATATCAGTGGCTAAATGTATGATATCCAAACAAATCCCACCTTGTGTTTCATGAAAAGAAAATGCAATTAATAAAACGTCTCCAACTAGATTTACAGCCAAGAAATCGATTCATTATCAAGCAAGAGATGAAATTTAGGTAAATAATGAAACGTGGTTAATTTTGTGTGAAGGTAAGACACCTTATACTATGAAGAAACACAGCTGGGGTTGGAGAGTTGGCTCAGCTGTTAAGAACACTTAAGTGCCTATAACTGCAGTTCAGAGGAATAGATGCCCCCTCTCCACTTTTTTTATGCTCACTGGGCACCTACCCTCATGTATGCATATGCACAAATACATGCACCCACGAACACATACATGCAATTAAAAATAAAATCTGCTGGTCAGTGGTGGCGCACATCTTTAATCCCAACACTCAGGAGGCAGAGGCAGGCAGATTTCTGTGAGTTCAACTCCAGCCTGGTCTACAGAGAGAGTTCCAGAATAGGCTCCAAAAGTTACATAGAGAAACCCTGTCTTGAAAAACAAAAACAAAAACAATCTAAAAATAGAAGTATAACAATTCTGTTACATAACTGACAATTCACGATGCCAAGAGAGGTGACCTTTATAGTTAGTGATGATAGCTATATAAAAATTCTTGGAAAGACCTTTTCTTTCTTTCCTTTATTCTCTTCTCTTCTCTTCTCTTCTCTTCTCTTCTCTTCTCTTCTCTTCTCTTCTCTTCTCTTCTCTTCTCTTCTCTTCTCTTCCCTTCCCTTCCCTTCCCTTCCCTTCCCTTCCCTTCCCTTCCCTTCCCTTCCCTTCCCTTCCCTTCCCTTCTCTCTCTCTCTCTCTCTCTCTCTCTCTCTCTCTCTCTCTCTCTCTCTAGCTTTCTCTTACATTGTGTGAACTAAGACCTTGCATCTGAATCTGGCAATCATGCGGCAGCAGAAAATTTATATTCAGGTCTTTAAAACAAATTATAAAGGAAGAATGCTGGATGAGAAAAGGTACATTTTGCTTCCCCAAATCTTCAGAGAGGCTATACACGTTATGCTTCCTTTATTTGGGGTTGTGGGAGTAAGGATTGAACCTACGGCCTCATGCTTTCTAGAAAACAAGATTATGTATTTAACAAATATGGCTACATCTGTGTAAGAAAATTATGCTATGTTGGTTTTTATAAATTTGGGAATTAACAAACATCTGATGAAATTTCTATTTTTTAAATATTTTGAACTTATTTTTGATAGTTTCACACACACACACACACACACACACATATATAGTAGATTTTTTTTTTTACCATATCCACATACCTTTACCTTCTTTTATTAATCTTACTGTCCCACTGAGTCACCTGAAGTTATGTTTTTCATAATAATCAATAATCATTTTTCTATAAATAGGAAAAATTAACAAATGCAGTAAGTGGATGTATAACCAAAATGAATGGTTTTATTTAATATTACTTAGGGTTTGATAAATATCTGTTATTCTGAGATGGTGGGCAGGGTACTGATAGCCACATTAGGTGCCTATGTAGATTTTGTGCTGAAATATGGACTTTTTTTTTAGTAATGTTGATGATCCTTTGTGCTCCAGTGAGTGGTAGTTAAGCATTTTCCCACATGTTATGTGTCTCTGTAGCTAAGCCTGCACCAAATTTCAGAGAACTGGCTCTTGAACTCTGAATAAATTTCAGTCATGGCACTAATTAGTGTAGAATCACAGCAGAAAAATGAATCATTTTCTTGGAATCATGACATGAAAACAGTTGATGTCACTGAAACTATTAATAAATGTGAGCTGTTGCTCTCTATGAGAGATCAAATGGTCCAAGTCATATCCTAAGTTACAGAACAAGAAAGAGTGAGAAAGGAGGAAAGGATGAGTGTGGTGATGTATTGTGTCCCCCAATATACTGTGTCTCCCAATAAAATTAATCTGAGGATCAGAGGAAAAAGCCAGCCACTGTAGTAAACATAGAAGTCAGGCAATGGTAGTACATGCCTCTAATTCTGTCATTCGGGACGTGTGGATCTGTCTGGATCTCCGTGAATTCAAAGCCATACTGGGAACAGGGCCAAGCATTAACCCAGCACTAACCATAGAGTCTGTAGGTCTATATAGACAGACAGGAAGTGACAGAGCTTGGAAGGAAGAGAAAGTGATGTAGCTGGATGGAGAGAGCAAATGATAGAACAGAACAGAAAGGCATATAGGTGTGAGTATACAGGAAGTAGGTCTCTTTGAAGACTGAGGTGTTGGTAAGGTGAGGTTAGCTTGTGGCTTCTCCTATTCTTCTTATCTCTCAGGTTTTCACCCCTGGCTCTGGGTTTTTATGTAATAAGACCTTTTAAAAATTATCTACAGATGAGGGAGCGATGTAACACGAATCTTAAAAGGTCTTATGATAAAAAGTCCAGAGCCAGATATTGAGGTGAAAGCTGAAAGATCAGAGAAACGTAACAAGACACAGCCAACCTCATCTCTCCAACTTCTCAGCCAATCTTGTTTCCATGAATCCTCAGACTGAAAGCCTCTGAGTCCTCACCACAGAGGGTCTCAGTTGAACTGCTGCTTAGTTCCTGTCTCCTCACACCTTTATACAGTTCCTCACCCAGTCATGTCACTTCCTGGGATTAAAGGCATGTGTGCTTCCCAAGTAAAGACATGATATCCCAATGCTGGGATTAAAGGTGTGTGCCACCATGCCTGGCTCTGGTCCTAGTGTGGCCTTGAACTCACAGAGATCCAGATGGATCTCTGCCTACTGAGTGATAGGATTAAAAGTTTGTGCCACCACTGTCTTGCCTCTATGTTTAATCTAGTGGCTGTCTCTGTCCTCTGATCCCCAGATAAATTTTATTGGGGTGCAAACTATATCACCACAGAGGGAGGGAAGGAGGGGCAGGTGGGAAGGACAGAGGTGAAAGGGAGGGTAAGAGTAAGGAGGAAAGGGAATTGAAACTAGGGTACTTCATCTGAGCCACTAACTTCAAGTCTGGACTAAAATATATGTGATTTATGTATCAATATCTTAATGGTCATTTAAATATGTCTTTTTTCCTGACAAAATATTACAATATTTCAGTACTGAAAAGGGTATTGTCTTATCATTTTCATCATTAACATCTTTTTAAACAAAGATATCAGTGTTTTCCTCTAACCCACTGAAACATCCAACTGTAAAATTTAGTAAGAGAAAAGAAAAAGTTGGCACTTTTATGTCTCGGAAATGCCATATTGAATAGTTTTCTGAGCAGCAACTCTTGCATGTGTGTTGATCTTGCCTTGGAGTACATTGGTTTTCAATTCTCCCCTGGCTCAGACCACAATTCCCACACCATCATTTTAAAGAATGTTATTTGTATCAGGATTCTCTCTTCTGTGAAATCTTATTTATAAAATCAAAAGGCATAGTGCTTCAAAAGGCATTCATCCACATCTTAGAGCACATAATTATTTAGAATTAATGTGGGAGCCCACAGAGGTTTCCTAGTGAGATCTGAGCTTGCTTTATCCAGCAGGACTGTGTTAAGTGGATGATTGGACCACAGGCCTAGGTACCATGTGTTTGGAAGGGTCTGCATTTGGCTGTATCTAGCAAGGGGGAGGTCTTTTGCCTTACCCCTTGGCATTGTTATAAAAAGCCCTTTTTGAATAAACTTCTTGGTCAATGGATAAGGATCCAGGCCCTCCCAAGGCTATCCTGTGTTTCCATCTTTCTCTCTCCCCTCTATATTTCTATCTAAATCTATTACCCCTCACTCCTCAAGAGTATCTAGGAAAAGGTGGGGGTTTGTCCCCCACAAATTAATAAAAATGCACTATGGTCACTTTGCTGGAATATCCAAATACTATGGATCTGTCATATTTAGGAATAGAACAGCAATTAAAAAAATAAAGTGATGGGAGACAACTAAATTCCTTATTTTACAGCTTAAATTATGAACTTCTAATTTGTTTTATAGTACACTGTGGATTACAGTTTGCAATGACAAAATTTTAATTATAGCAAGAAGAGGTTGTGGTTAAGAAATGATGAATCTTGATATTGTTAGCAAGGATACTAAATGGTTTTCTCATCCCATCAACATTAATAGAGAATGCCCATAACAACACAGCACTTCATCCCACAGTTTATAATGAGCCTGTAAAGTTTTCACCCTGTCTGAGAGCTTGTAGCAATTTCTTATTGTCTGAAATTTGCTTTGTTTCTACATAAATGATCCTCTAATTGCTGCATAAATTTACATTTTAAGATCAACATCAATTGAAACAAGTCCGAAACACCATTGCAATTTAGGCTAGTATCTACTGCACATCAAGACAATGAAATATTTCTCAAATTTCAGAATATTACTCATCCACTTACTTTATTAATTTATTACCTGAAACAGTTATTAAGCAAGAGTCATTTTATCTTTGCTAGTCAAAGTTAGTCTTTCTTGTAGAAGTCCATGGTCTAATAAAAAAGCCAAATTGTGAAATTACACACACACACACACATATGAAATTTACTATGTAATAAAAACAAACATTATCTGTCTGAAAGAGACCCTAATAACAGTAATATCTAAATGACAATTCACTTTATTTGTGAAAAATATGCACAAGGACCTTTATCTAAGTAAATTATAAGATTAAGAATTTTCAAAAGAAGTATTAAATAAACTTGTATGTGCTTTTACTCCTTCTAAATTATTGATTAATTCATTCAGCAAAGTGTAGACAAATTTAACTCGGTGAATATATTTCACCAAATTGATATTTCTCTTACTATCCATACTATCCATATTGTTTTGTGAAAGCACCTGTATGGTCCAAGTGTGTGGGGTGTGTGTGTGTGTGTGTGTGTGTGTGTGTGTGTGTGTGTGTGTGTAATTTGATTGCATTAATGAGCAAAGCTTCTCATCCTACTAAATTTACTATAGATTTGAGTGGGATCTATGAAGTTATAGTGGAATAGTTTATGTATGTGATAATTTGTTTATTTTAAAGACATTTGCATCGATCTCCATTTTACTCTCTTAATTGTGTATATTTTTCTCCTCAAGTTTAAGAAACTAAATATATTTTATATTGGTATTGGCATACACACTGTCTATGGATATTGATGTGATAAAAGGGTAAAGAGAAAGAAACGCCAATATCAATTGAAGCCATTTTAATTTAAAAAACTTTCTTCTTTTACTGCAAAATACAGAACCATGATGTTGCAGAAAAAGCCCTTAAGAGAAGTCTTTGCCTCTTATCCAACCTTAAAGATGTGCTGGGCCTTCAAACAAGCCTCCCAAAACCATTTCAAATATGTCTCAGTGAGGGTACTGCTGATTAGTCACTAAATTCAGGTTAATGTCTCTGGTTCTTACTTCACTTGATACTTGGTGTTTAGGTCAGTTTTCCATCTCTTCTATGATTGACACTTAGGATTCCTTCATCTGTTTCTCCTTAGTGACCTTAGAGAATTGGTCTCCTCTTCTAATGACATGGTCCAGAACATTCAGGTGTTGCATGCCCTTTCTTCTTATACACCCTTCAGATAGCTGCCTTCATAGATTTTATGGCCATGCAAAACCGACAACTGATAATTTCCTTGTGGGTAAGAAAAGGTTTAACTTTTTATTAGTAACAAGGAAGCCCCAGATATTTCAAGGCCTTTATTCAGTAAACTGTTGTTTGTGGCAGATTAGCTTGCCAGTGAGTTTATTTGTGATAAATCTAAGGAACTGATGAGGAGCATATTGTCCCTTACTCCATCTTTGTATCAGTGACAGACACTAGTGTCACATTTAGTGTTCAGGCATTGTGCATAATGTTGGAACAGGACAATTTAATCCCATATAAAAATAGAAGTGTGGGATATTTGTGAACAATTGTATTGTCAGTATAACTGAGTCTCTGCCTGCATTCTGTTCTTGGGTCTTTCCTTTCTCCTTAGAAACTAACATGTATGATCTTACTTTAATTTGAAATGTGTAAAATGAGATTGGTATGTTTTCCTTAATTTTTCCATGGACATGGATTGAGTGAATTGATCACATTTGTGCAATTTGGCTTTGTAATAATAAAAGCAACTGTAGGGACTACTTGGAAGTTGATTGTGGTTATTTGGAGAAAAAAAAGACTACCCTCCAAACAATTCACATGGGTCATCACCACAAAGCAAGACATGCTGTGTTAAAATTTTAAGCTTGATCTAAGCACTTGAGCTTTATGTAGGGTGAATTATGGTATCCAAAGGCAGAATATAGTTTCATATTCCTAAGGTATAACATTGTGGATAAGTCTCAAAAAATATTTACTAGAGGTGCTAATATTATAATGAGAAAGAAAATAAATGAAATGAGCTGAAGGTTATTAATATGCTTTACATATTTTAATCATATTAGATTATTTTCACATTAAACTAGCCAATTATTATAAAGTAAACATAATTTTGGGTCAATTTTTAGTACCACAATTTTAAGCAAACCTTAAGATTTCTCCAGTAAGTGAGTCTTTGAAGATTTATATTTTTGTTCTTGTAGGTACTGTAAATAAGACAAGAACCAGGCTTGCACACCTGCAAAGCTTGTGATACAGTTTTATGCTTTTTAAAATCTTTATTATTATTATTTAATTTTATAATTTAATTTAATTTTACATATCAGCCACAGATTCCTGTCCTCTCTCCTCCTGTTCCCCCACCCTCCCCCCAAATCCATCCCCCATTCCTATCTCCTCCAGGGCAAGCACTCCCCTGGGGATTCAGCTCAGCCTGGTAGATTCAGTCCAGGCAGGTCCAGTCCCCTCCTCCCTTCACCCAGGCTGAGCAAAGTGTCCCAGCATAGGCTCCAGGCTCCAAAAAGCCAGCTCATGCACTAAGGACAGGTCCTGGAGCTCCACCTGCACCAGGTACTTTCTTATTGTTATGTGAATCTCATGGGTTTGTAATTTTCTTTTTCCCTTGTCTTTTGTTTTTTACACATTTTCTCTCCTTTTCTGTCTCCCTCTACTCCTTCCTCTTTACAAATTCACTCAAAGACAATGCTCTTGACATGTTTTATTGACATGATTGTACAAGGGCAGTATTTATTAGACTAAAATAAAATCAAAAGATCAGAATCAAAGAAAAAGATTTTAAGGATTAATGTGAACAAAACATTGACCCTAGCACAAGGGAACCAGCTCAGATCCCAGCACGAGGGGAAAAATAATTTAGTAATTTGATAATTGAGAAGAGAAGTAATGTAAAGACAAAGTAAACAAACCAAACAGAATAGAACAGATCATATTTGCTTCATTGCATAAAGAAGGACATGGTCAAAATGGGGGGATGTTAACTGGGAAGTGAGGAGGGAGGGGGTAATACAGAGGGAGAGGAAAGAGGGAGGATAATTCAGTGATTTTTAAAAGGCCATAGAGAAACATTGATTTATAAGCACACTCAATACACAAACACACATATTAAATAGAGTTATGCCATGTGAGGTGATAATACTCCCTGCAAGAGCCATAGAACATCTAACAAAACCCTTGTGCCCGACATGGGAAACTTCCCTCCAGGTTGTTGGTCAGCAGACTCTAAAAGGCTCCCCAAAGGATGTAGGCTATTGCCATTGCCTTAGTTGCCTCTCAGAACTTGAAGGTAAGAGACCATTACTGAAGACAGCATACATTCGGTCACAGGGTTTCAATGGCTTGATCTAGAACTGACATGGGAGCCTCCTCCATGAGAACTAGATCTTATAGTATCTGAAGGTGCTTTGCAACTGCTAATGGAGAAAAGGAATCAGTAATCTTGCCTATCTGTACAGCCCGTGAACCACACCGATGAACAGCCTGGCTGCTTATCTCCAGTGGTGTCACAGTGGCAATTTTATCTTGGGGATAATCAATGTCCTCTGTTTAGAGTAAGGCTACTCAAGAAGTGAGAATTCACGCCTAGTTTGGTAGACTTTGCAATTACTTCTGGTTGGAGAAGTCATAGATCCTAGAGAAGAACTCACTATTGCCGTTTTCCTAAACCGATATAATTTCTAGATGTATTATAAACACTTATCCTTTTACCCACAGATAAGTATAGCTCTTGCTATTCATCAAAAGGCTTCTTTTTGAGACACAACAGAGATTCACAGTGCACATCTCACTCCCCTCCATTCCCTTTCAAACTCATAACCTCTTCTTCACTTCAACGTGCAAAGGATAAGTGACCATGAATTGGCCGACCTCAATAGAATCACCTATAACAAAACCTCTACACCTAAGGCTCCAGGCAAATCAAAGAACAGGTGGCAAGATTGTAATAGCCAGAGAGGATCAAGGTACCTGCTGCTAGACAGTGTCTTCTGGACATAACAGGGAGATTGAACCCATGAAATTACAACAGTATGGAGCACCTACATAATAACAATATCAGTTGACATGCCAATGTGAGTGGGGTAAATTTACCTAGGTCCTACTCCTAGGTGAAGAGCTGTCTGTAAATGGACTAACCTAATAGTGTATGTGTGTGTGTGTGTATATATATATATATATATATATATATATATATATATATATATATACTATTAGGATATATATATCAAGTAGCCATCTTTCAACAAATGCATATAAATGGACTCTGTAGGTCATACACACATATGAATGCATTTATATAATCATCATCATCATAAAAATAATATAGAAGAAGCACGCATGAATTTCAGAAGGAGTTGGGTAGCATGGGAGGTGTATGCAGAAGTAGAGGGCAAGGTGGAACTATGTAAACAAAGTGCTAATATATGAAATTCTCTGAATAACAAAAATTTTCAACTAAAAATGTGAATTAAAAATGAGTGGATTAGAAAATTAAAAATAAACATTATGGTATATGAATATGAATTTCTGGGTATAAGTATGAGTTTAGGAAATGAGAATAAAGCCCACTGTTGAAAGATTTCTAATACTTTATAATGAAATTTTGCCCCTATATCTAATAAAACATATTACTAAAATGTTTTGCTCTTTCAGGAAAAATAAAGAGATAAAGGTATTATATATTTTTAATAGTTATGACCATTTTGGAGATAGGTAAAGAGTCAAGAGCCAATTTATAATGATTTCTCATTCCTGTTATTCTAATGAATTACCTGGCTCATATCTATTGAAATATCATAAAAATGAAATAGAATTATTTTAGCTTTAAGAGAATCTCAATAATGATACATGTTCATTATTTTTAATAAATTGGGTGTTATGGCATCATTAACTTGTATTAAGAATCAGGTTAGAGAGCTCACTAGGAAAACTGTCCGATTTGTGTGAGTTTGAACTTTATATATTTTTTCTTAATCAATTTTATTCTTTCATCTCATACTTTCAGAAATTAATTATTAGTCTTCCTATTAGTTTTCTAGGGCACAGGCTTGTGTTGCAAAAATCAGCACAAGTATTTGAACTCATCTCTTTGTAAGTCAAACAGTGTATTTTGTTTTCTACAGAAGGCAATTGCAGGAGATAAAGGTCCCAGTTCATTGAACAGTACTTGTGCACATAATTGGAATCACATACCTTTTCGGCATGACAATTATCTTAGCCATTGTGGGCTTTCTTTCCTAATTGAGGGGAAAAAAGAAACACAATTCAAGTAATTATCATATTTTCAGAATATTTGTTTCAAGAACAAGTCGCTTAAGAATCTAATTTATTGGGAGTGCTACCTTTGTGGGATGTTCATCTAAATGTTCACAGACAATGAAGACTGCTTAGAATGACAGCTCTCCCACTCATTCTCTGACTTTTGATCTGTAAGGTCAATACTTTAGTAGTCTGACTATTCACTTGGAATTTTTCATATGCTTAGGTACTAAACTGAAGACTGTATATTTTGCGAAAAAAAAAGCAATCTGAATAATAATATTTTGTAATTTTTCTAAATAGAAAAAATATATAAACATGTTTAGTAAGTGCCTAACACTGAACATCTTTTCATCTCTAGTCCCAGAATCCACATGTAGGTCCAATTGGCATATTTTTATTCTGTTCATGTGTGTACTTATATGCGACTATTGTGTTAATGATCCTGTATTCTGCAGTTTCAATTGGCAGTCCCTCACATGAACAGCGAATGTCTATCATCCTTTAAAGCATTGTCTTAATTTCTGAAGCATTATTTTTCACGGTATTGCTTGGCTTATTTTACTTTCACTAGGCATTTCTTTTCTACATTGACCTTCTGTATTAACAAAGACTCACTCTGTGGTTCATAAGCAGCAGAGACAAACTCACATTGGCTTAAATTAAAAAAAAAATATTCTTTTTAATTGTGGGAGGATGTTTGGCCGTTCGGTGCTTCACAGAATCTAAGTAACTGTTCAGAATGTTAGTAGTACAAAGATCCTAAACACCTGCTTCCCATGACCCAACACAGCCTTTCCAGTCTTACTATGCTGCACATGCTTTCGAGGTGCTGTCCTTACTCCCCACCATTACTTTCTTGGGCACCAGCTCCTCTTCTTAGCTTTCAGCTCACTGGTGAGGCTTTCACACCATGCTATCTTCAGATTCAGTGTTATAAGGAGAATGCTCTTTGGGTCCACTTGAGGAAACTCAACTTTTCTCACAATCCAGCACTTGAAAATATACCTGTAGACCAGAATAGTTCAGAACAAAGAATGCTATGTAATTTTGCTACTTCTAAAATGTTATGATGTTGAAATCTAGAAAGGTGTGTTTCCTTCATGAATAAAATGGTGACCAGTGTAATTTTACATAATAATTATATAATATCTTATGTTAGGTATTATTTTGTGTTCTGACCTGTTTATCACTTTGCATATTTGTAATAGTCCCATGAAGGAAATACACATCTTTGTTGTCATAGATTTAATATCCACAAACCTTTCTGAAAACAAATAGCTCTGTGCATTTGTTTAGAGACTAAATTTATTCAAAGGAAAAATCTGAGTGGCCTTGTTTTTGGTCAAACAGAGTTTATGATGAAATCCATTTAATGTAGTAAATGTGGACAAAAAAAAATTCTGCCACTCATGGGTGTTGTTGTAATTGTGATATAACATACAGAATATGAAGCATGTTACTTTAACATAATGCATTTTAATTGAAAAATGTACCTGGCTGCTAGGGATTTATAAAAGAGACCAGGGACCTATTTTTAATATTTACTTTATTAATAAGGAAACAGAGGCATAAAGTTCTCCAGAAACATAATTAAGTCGGGGTCACAGAATGTTCAAAGCTTGTCTTAGGAAGCTAAAAGTCATTTTTCTGACTGGACTTCAGAAATAACTAATCAGATTCATTTTAAAGTAATATGTGGAAAGATAATAATGAATAAGTGCCATGGAAATGTTATAATTAAGAGTAAAGAACATTTTTTCTGGGTATCTTTGAATGGCAGTTCTAACCCAACTCTCACTGCCAAGGAACAGCAGAACCTTTTAACTCCAGGCGAGTATCTTCAGTCTGTCCCAAACTTGGGTGCACATGATGAAGACCATTATACCTGACCTAAGAAATTCTTGGAATCTGAAATGTAATAACAGTGAAGGAGGTAATTTGAAAGTAATTGGTCCTCTTCTTTCATAAGATACTATAATGGTTTCATAATATAAAAGGATGTTTTTACACCTTTGAATTGCTAAGGGCATTAGAGACATGCCAACCTTAAGTTGCTCAAGAGTAGCATTTCCCACAGTGTTCTTTACAGAGAAGCAAGCTGAAGGACCACAGCTTGGAAAGGACATTCTGGTCCAGCTGAAAGTATGATTCATGGTTTTTATTTTTTTGAGACTCCCAAGTTTCGTGCTGATAACTATATAATGTATGTAACTTAAAAAAAATGAAAGCAGTAGAGATCACTATGAATACTGTGAATTTTTTTTGTTTAAAGATGACTTTAGAAATTTGCATAAAATGAATGTATTTTTAAAAAATGAGTCACATTTTTGGAACTAATTCATTTTTAAAAAGTATATTCTGTATTTAAGTGGCTTTATTTTTCCTTTTGCAAAGTTTTATTGTTTTTTTGTTATTTATTATATTTGTGTTTTAATTTTACAAATCAGCCATGGGTTCCCCTGTCCTCCCCGCTCCCATCCCCGCCTCCACCTTCCCCCCAGCTCTTCCCCTCCATTCCCATCTCCTCCAGTGCCAAGACTCCCCTGGGGATTCATTTAAACCTGGTAGATTCAGTACAGGCAGGTCCAGTCCCCTCCTTCCAGGCTGAGCAAAGTGTGCCTGTGTGAGCCCAAGGTTTTGTAGTATTCTTTCACCTTCTCCAACTCCTCCCAGATATTGCCCACACTGCTACCTACAGACAGAAACCTGCCTGAAAGATATGCTAGTGCAGTTGTGCTGCAACTTTTATGGGAATTACCACTCACTTTTTTTACAGTTGGGTTTAAGGCCCACTCCACTAGATGGATCCCATACTTGACACCACTAATATGGCCAAGAACCTGACACTAGATATGTCACAAAACTAGAGGAAAGCCTACCACTACCATTCTACTAGTGCAACGTAACAGTAAAATGACTTCTAATCACTTATTGCTATATATACCTCAGAGAATCAGTCACTTCTCATAAGAAAAGTTTCTTCTTGCAGTAGAAGGTAATTAATAAAGAGATCCAAACCCCAATTTCTGTTACTTCTTAATTTTATCACATCCCTATGTGACAAAAAATATTTATTTTATTAGTACTAGCTGTTATGTTTTATTTCCTTCTTTCAAACATATGTTTACAAAATATTATTTAGCTTTATTCCAAACTTCCATAAAGATATATTGGATAGTATATTAACTCAAGGTTTCAGTAACATTCATTCAGTAACATTTGTTAAATAACATACAATATGCACATTGATGCAATAACATACAACACACACAAATACTTACGTGCACAAACACAGCTGATTTTATAAAGAGTTATCATTTATGTATTTTGGTAGAGTTTATTCAGTTTCTGGGTATATTCCTCCAAGAATGATTCCATGATGGCTAATTTTATTTGTAAACTTAAGTGGACCACAGTGTTGCCAGTTGGTCAAACATCCATTTAGATGTTTCCTTAAAGGTGTTACTGTGTGGAATTTTTACTGTGTGGAAATTTTCTTTGAGTTATTCCAGTATAACTGGTGATCTTTTCTGCTGTTGGTGGTCGGGTCTTACTCAATCATTGAAAACTTGAACAGAACAAAATCTTGGCAAAGAATTCAATCTTATCTTTGGGTGGCCTCTTGTTATTTGTTTTCCTCACTTCCTAGTTTAACTGTAACATTATTTCTTCCTGGATCTTGAGCATGACAGCCTTTTTGCTGGACTCTTGGGTCTCAAGCTAACTAATTGAGGATCTTGATCTTGGTTCTTGTTGGTTTCCAAACTGTTGGAAGTTCTCTGTCTCTGTCTCCATCTTCGTACTTTTATTCCATGCTTCCCCATCTCTCTTGTTTCTCCCATCTCTCTCAATGATTCTGTTTCTCTACGTAATTCTAATTAATAGAGTCCATAGATCTCATCATAAAACATGTTCTACAAAAACAAAGGTTTCAAGGATTTTTCTCCCTGAATTACTTCTAGTTTCTGCAGTTGACTTCATAAATGATCAGCGGTAGCAATGATAGTATTTCAAATAATAGTGCATACAGGTAATCCATATGTGTGTTCTCCAAGGGATGATTGCTAAAAGGAGAACATCAGAAGACTTTCTACTTGTTGTAACCTGCTAGTACTAAAAGTATGGAGTAGCATAGGGAAACTTCATAGCAAAGGAGTGAGAAGACTACATGTGTGCTATGATGGGATTATTGGCTTGAAGAAGTTGGAGGCACACTGTCAAAGATGGACCTTTCTGATATAATTGGTTTGGGGATAGCCTTGACTCTTCTTGAATTTCATTGTTTCTGAAGTGGGGAACAAAGCCAGAGAAGCTTACAGCTTCCAAGAAGCTACCGAGTCTGACAATTCTGAGCCCATCCATACAGAGACTGGAGCTTGGCTTCTAGGCCTGGATGCTGCAGAGAGTGTGCATTAAGATTCCGTAATTGTGTAGTCTGTTCATTTGAGTATTCAGGCTCTCAATAGAATATTATTATTATATATCATAGAAAAATAACTTATCTGAAAAAAATGTAATTGTACCAAATGTCTATCAAGGAAGCAAAGAAATTTTCATAGGTGTTTCTTGCATACACAATGATACATCAAGAGTGTCTCAGTGGTAGCTGAGATAAAGTCTGCATAACAGGCAAATGTTACTATTGGTATGGAGGGGAGAGAAAGTTTCTAGAAATGCTGTGCAAGGGATGTAAGAATGAAAAACACATTTTTCTTCTATTTCCTGTGAAGAGATATGTATTCTTTTCTAACAAATGGTAGGCCATAAGTTACTTTGATTTTCCTTTAATTACGGCTGTATGAACAAATTCCATGTTGTCTCCAATTGAACAGGTTTTGCTGACTGACTATGGGCAGTTTATCCCAGCAGTTGGTATACTAATTCACATTAGCCTCTGTGGAAGAACAAATAGCACTCAAGTACAAAAGTGATGTACTACAGTGATAAATGTCCAACAAAAAAATCCCCCTCATTGATGAGTATGAAATGGTAAAGAACAGAAACATTGATTATCCAGTATTTCCTTTGATTTATCAGTTGTGTTTTTAACTTTGCAAGCATTAATGGATTCTTTGTTTTTGCTCAAATATGTGTCTGACATATATTACTGAAGAACACCCACCTGTAATAGCTCCATGAAAATGCCATGGAGAAGTAGAGTGATTATTTTTCAAAAATCAAGATATATTTAACAATGACTAATTGACTAATACAATGACATATAGAATATATATGTCTCAAACAATATAATGTATTTTGTGTCTCTAGTGTATACACGTTCAGTGAATAAATGATTATTGTTTATGTTTTCCACTTCTCTGGCAACTCTCTGAGTTTCTGCACTATGGGTCATTAGGTTCCAACTGACATGGCACATTGCTGTGCACACTGAAGTGCCCTCTGCATCTAAGAAGGCTCACAGGTTCTACACCAATCAAGGAGGGCCACCGATGAGTCTTTTGTCAATTGAGAGGGAGTTTTCAAGTTCATTGGGTAAAGGGGTGAGATGATCTATTTCTTATGAATCAACTTCTTTGAGCTTCCATAAACTGATGGACTCTCTGATCTCCATCTCAGGCACTCCAACCATGCAGTACTTTTTTTCTAGTAGAGAAAGACGTGTCTAATACTATGATTTATTTCATCACACAGGCTGTAATGTGTTTTGCATTTGAAGTGAAGCACCAGCTCAGAGTTTTCACAGCATTCCTCTCCTTCCTCCAGTACTCACATTCTTCATATTTGTCTTCTAGAATGCAGCCTAAACCCTGCAGAAGGCCGTAGATGTCCTATTTAGAGCTGAGTACTGAAAAACATTTACTCTCAGTATTTTGATCTATTATGCTTCTGTATTCATGGTTGCTCAGTGCACAGAGAAACTTTGATGACCAAGGCTGAGATTGATACTAATCTATGAGTAAAACCATGAATATTTAGAGAGCAATTTGACAACAGCATAGCTATTTAGCAAAACATTAATAGTAGGTTCTACCCTCAGAATGAAGACTTCCCCAGATGTGAGCTTTTCTTGCCGAGACTATAGTGCAGGCATGAATTCCCTCTTGTGGGTTTGAGCTGGCCTCAAACCTAATCAGAAAGCACTTGCCTGTACACATAGCTGTCACACCCGTATTGCCCCAATGTGTGTCTCTAGCCTGGCAGGCTGGTATTTTAGCATGCTGGATACATAACTGGTAAGGCTGTTGAAGATGTTTCTCCTTCAGCAACCAGAAAAGTACCTAGTGCTACCTTGATGTATAGCCATTGGGGATACATTTCTAACTTCATTCTATCGAAATTTCTTTATGTCCTGTAAGTGAAACATGTATCTTCAGCAAGAGACTCTTACATTCAGTTGTGGTGAGAAACCATGAACAATGACAATAACTTATATTGTCTTGGGGATCTATGGGACCTTCTTGATCAACAACTCATAGATAGCTATTCCATCCCTAGTGCTAAAATTGATCTAGGGTAATTTTCTCACTTATTTATATGTGTATTTATGTTTTCCTCTTTGCTCTATTACATACTCAGCAGATTCAGCTTTGAAATCTACCACAGATCCTTCTTGGTAAAGCTGTATCAGTTATATAATTCATACACCATATTTTTAAAAATACTTCATCTAACTTCATTTTATCTAACTATAGGCTTGCTCTGTCATAATTTATTACTTTAGGTACCTTTAAGTTTAGTATAGATAATATGCAAATTTATAAAAATTAATTTGAAAACTTTTTAGTTCTTCATCTCTAGAATAGATTACAATGCATAAAAATTAGAAACTTCATGTTTAAGATACTTTGATAGAAATATTAAAGGAATGTTTCCTAGTGAGGTTCAGCCATTTATTTGGAAGAGTGTGATGCTCCAGCCAGCATCTGATGCTTTCTGATGATTTACTAAGGAGATTTAAGTCTTGATGGATACTATTATTTGTTGTAACTAAAACATCATGAGTACTAGTTAAGAACACACACATCACCCCCCCACAAACACATATTATTGACACACATGCATACACACACACACACACACACACACACACACACAAGCACATATACTCACACATATATACACACACAAACACATAAAATATACACATGCATATGCACACAAACTAACCAGTAAACAAAAACCACTCTATATTGTAGCATGTATAAATTAGTGTACATAAAACATGAGAGATGAGCTGAGGACAGAGCGGTGCCTTTATGGGGGAGAGAAAGGAATTAAAATGAGTGTAGCTGATTTAACTTAATGGGGTAGTACCAGATGAAATTTGCAACTTTCTCCTGCACTGGGATTGTTGAACTGTGCAGGAATTCACATTGGCTTTCTTGCTTGTCTTCCTGAGATAAGCTCCATTATAACTCTTACCCATGACATTTCTGACATGACATGGATCTTTACTGCTCCATGCTTATGTTGCTGCAAATCATCACTATTAGAAATCTTTATTATTACTCTGACATTAACAGTTGACTCATTAACTTCATTACTATTATAAGTTTTTTCTGAATAATATATTTTATTCAAATGATGAACTAATGGTGAGCATACTGGGAATATGATATCTTGAATCAATTATTTAGATGAAATTTCTCAATTACTGTTACATCTGTTTCTATATATTTTCCTGTTTTGTACTTTTATGCTTAATTAAATTACATAGGATATTGAATAACAGCACAGAAAATTTTAATTCTTAAACAATGTAATGAAATATATATTTCAGTTCACATGAGTTGGAGAGACTAATCTACACATTTTAGAAAATTCAAATGACATGAAATTAAAACAAATATATCTGTATGTGCATTTTCAATCTAAAAGTATTAATTTTGTTTTGCATGTATGCGTGTGTGTGTGTGTGTGTGTGTGTGTGTGTGTGTGTGTGTGTTGGGGATTGAACCAAGGGCCTCATGTATGTCTATGTTTTCTACTTCTTAGATGCATGCATGCCTGACCTTTATTTTTTAAAAATACTCATTACTTATTGATATCTAACTTTAATGCCTGCAAATTACTTTTATTAAGAACGATATTGTTAGACATGAGAAGTGGGAGAGTAGTGAGGTAAATGGAAATGTATGTAGTATTTCTAGTGTTTGAATCAAGGCTTTGGATTTCATTTTTAATGTAGTCTGTATAATCTGTATGGTCAGACATTTTCTTTAAACAACTTTTAGTATTTGCCTACTTAGTTGTGAAATACATTCTCTGGCCAAGAGAAAGAAAGAAAACTTATGGAAAAATTCTTTGTGATTAAGAGGGACAGATGCCAACTTAGAATTTTAACATCATTAATGAACAGCATTATTTGCCAGGGAGACATTGTGTGGAATCACCAATTACTTTGGGTTTAAATTAAAAATATTAACCAGGAGTGAGTCAAACCTATTTGTTTCTGAGTAGATTAATTTTTGTCTTAAATCTGGGATTTCTGGAGTGTAGTGACATGTAGAGAAGTGGGAAGGTGAAATTCAAATATAAAAAGTGTTTGTCTTCAGTCTGTACTTATTTACAAAGGCAATTTGAAAACTTTGCATTTCAAATTTAGAGCTTGCTACTGTTTCAATTCCCTCTTTTGTGTCTTCAGGGTTGGGGACAATGTTAGTATAATGTATTAATTTGAGTGCATATTGCCTTGACCACTAGAGCCTTAGGAGAGACCTTTCTGGAGAAGGGATAGACAAAGCAACTATTAGCTCTCCTTGTAAATGCTAAAATGTGGAGTGTAGAGTGTTTGGTTCACTGCTGGCAAGCTGTTTAGTGCTTGCCAACAATGAATTCTCCAGGATGACAGCAAGATTTGTCAGTGGAAGCTGCTTGACAAGCCAGAGAGAGAAAGGAGCAGGGAGATGGAATGGAATTGCACTGCAGTAAATCCTCTAAAGGCTCAGCAGAAGGATGCTGCCTGATATGACAGTCGAGCAAACCACCAGACATGTCACAGGCAAGACAGTCAGTTCAGAGGCAAGACAGTACTTCACATAGGAGTGGGAGAGGCTCCTCCCACTAAAGTTTTAAAATGTCTTCTCTGAACCCACATAGCCGTGAGGGCACTCAAGTCCAGTTCAGTGCGTGGCTTGCATACATGTAAATTTCAGAAACACAGAGTTCCTGTTTGGGGATAGGGACACGGCGAAGGAAATGGAAAGAAAGACAGAGAACATCTTTGAAACATTGCCTGAGCACACAGCTTGAAGCTGTGTACTCCCGTGTAAATGCGACTCAGGGTTTAAAGTGCTGTCTTAAGTCAGTCATAGACAAATCATGTGTCTCTCTTCTCTGTGCTCTTCAAGTCAAAAGATACACACCTTCATTTTAACAATCCCTTTCCCCAACATACGCCCAATAATTTTTATCAGTGAATCAAAAAATGAGATCGACTAATATGGAATGTTGTTCTTTAATGTAACAATTATATTTTTCTTAGGTAATTTACCATAGTTCTATGCCCTCTCTATGACTTTCAGGTAAGATGAAATCAGGAAAACCTCAGAGACAGGGGGAAGATGATTATTAGAATATGTCACAGCCTGTGAGAAATCTTGTCGTGAATAGTGAAGCCGTTGTAAGATGAGGGCAGTATGTGAGCAGTATTTGTTTAGTAACTCTCTGAAATGATGAAGAAATTCAGAGTGAGTCTCAGAAACATTTACAGATCCTTGTATGGCTGTTGTATATATAATGAAATTGTCACCAAAGATTATTACTTCCTGTGTTGACAGATGTTTTAAACAAGTTTCTTTTGAGTGTGTTGAATGCGTGTGCACGTGTGTGTGTGTATGTGTGTGTGTGTGTGTGTGTGTGTGTATGTCAGAGAGAGAGGAGGAAGGGGTGGGTGGGTATGTATGACGTGTATTACAGTGCACATGTGGAAGGCAGAGGACAACTTTGTTAGTCCTGTTCTTCTTTCTTACTTGAGACAAGGTGCTATTTATTTGCTGCTGTATATACCAGGCTCACTGGCTTACCAGCATCTAGAAATCTATCTCTGTGTCCTTACACTAGAAGTGCTGGGATTACAAACATGCATGTGTGCCTGAATTTACCTGGCTTCTGAGAACTAAGGTCCTTTCATTTGTGAGCAGACACTGTTATCTCTTCAGCCTTTAAAACTTACTGTGTATGCTTTGAAAGATGTCTGCACCCAAGGAAGGGTACAAGGTGGCTCAACATGGTGGGTGAGAAAACATTACAAAGTGTCATTTTCTTAATATTATAAATAAAGAACAAATTGATCTTTATTAATTTTGACTGTAAGTTGATAATTACTCCTTTAGTCAATTTTTATGCCAAATAGAAGTCCTTTGTATATAACATATGGAAAAATTGATGAAATATTAGGATCCATAGAAATTTACATATTCAAACAATATCATCATTCCTTTTAAATTATAAATCCCAATCTTGAACACCATTAACATTTTCCTCTGTCACATATTGGAACTGGATAATGAATATTTCATGACTGGCGTCTCAGACACTCAATATTGATTTTAATGATCTTTGATTAAATAAGATTGTTAGGCCAAGAAGACTGCTCACTGCAAAACTTCTCTGGCTGAAGAAGTAAAAACAAACAAAACAAAGTGAGAAAACAAACTTTATTCAAAGCTGTCTATTTCTACATTCAATTCTGTTAGCCTGTCATTTCAGGCGCTGCCTTTTGTCTGGGATGTCTTACATCCATTATGTTAGAAATGTTTCTCTGAATGTTACCAGTACCAGTAGCCTTGCATTTTCTGATACATTTCTTTTTTTACATAGATTTTACTGCATTTGACTGCAAAACTAGTTTTTAAAAATCTCTTATGCGGCAATATTCCCTTTCATCTTTTGGTGAAGTAGTTCCCCTGTCATTAGTGTGAGGATTACAACTCCAACAGAAACTTAGTACATTAAAAATTATCTCATTCATCACCCCCTCCCAAGTTTCTTTGAATAGAAAACCCAGATATACCTGTCTATTATTCTCAGTGGAAAATGATTTAGCTTTCTAAAGAGATGGTCTGATTTCAAGTCTCATAATATTGGGTTGAAAAGTTAATTGCTATAGAAATATTGAAGTCAACATTATAATAAAGAGTATTATTATAACTTACGAGTAGAACTATCATTAGACTTACTTCTAACAGGGCCTCAGTTGGCCCTTTCAAGTAACTCTTACCCTTTAGTGCCTGCTGTTTCTCCACCCAACCTGCCTTGATGGCCCCTCAGAAGGCAGAATGCCCTAGAACTCTTCACTTTTGGCTCAGGAACCTTGATTGTATAGCTGCTAAGGTCTCACAGAGGCAAAGCTAATTTTTATTGTTCCAAAGTAACACAGTCATAATTAGAGTTTCATGGTAGTTATGGGGAGAGCATATATCAACGCAGGTCAATGGGGAAGGCGTATTTATGACTGACAGAACCTCATTTCCTAGGTGTTGAGAAACTCACTGTTCACTCTATAGAGTCAACTCAGAGAAAATGGTGTGATTTAGATTTCAAGACAAGGTTTAGATTCATGTTAAACCATAGAGTTTTCAAGGATATAGAAGGTCTTTTGTAATTCCCTAATCGATTCTCTTCCTTATATGATGAATCATAATTCAAAAAAAAGGCAATCTTGAGCTTCTAACTGTAGTATTTTTATGAATAAGAGCAGGGAACTCTAATTTTATGAAATGCAATTTTATATATGAATAATAACGTTATCTGAAAGATAGCTGTTATGGAAATGTCTGAGATGGGAGAACAGAGAATGATAAAATTCCTCCAAAGATGAAGTCTGTATTCAAAACTTGCAAATAGATTGTTAATATCAGGTCATAAAAGTGTGGGGAAAATCATCAAGTAGCCAAGACAAGAAAATAAAAAGTAATTCAGGAATCCATTATATGAGGATAACAATGAACAAAATCAAATTTTGATACAAAGAAGGGACAGCATAGAAATAAAGTAATTGGAGTTGTGCACAGAAAACGTACCCAAGGGATGCAAACAGATCTAAGCAAGGATAAAAATCAAGTGTACCGATCTTAATAACTCTTATTGTCGATGGAAGTGGAATCCCAAAAGAGAGACTGGAATGTTGAACAATTCATTGGCTGGTAATAGAAGAAAATAAAATGTGAAAACAGCTAGGTGGGGACTTAGATGTTATTTTAAAGCTAATGCGCTGTGAAAAGGAGCAGAGAAATGAACATACCAGGCCTTCCTGTAATAACCAAAGTTCAGAAAAGTTGGTACAAAATTCAATGCTTCTTTTTCATATTCTATACACAGAGGAGGCAATCTGCCAAGAAATCTTTATAGCAGGTTCAACACTGAACTTTAAAAACCAGATGAACTGAAAAACATCATTAACACAAAGATGAAAAATATATAATTTATGTCACAGGCTTATGCTTTTTAAGTGGGAGAAGGAAACGCCGCAACCCAGAAACACAAGGGGGGCCTTTTACCAAGACTATTGGGGGCATTGGTAATGCTTTCATTTGAAATGCCTTGCTTCTCTCTCTATAAGTCACTTTTACATTTCCAAAGGTCATAGTTTTATTAGCTCCTTCTTCCCATTCCCTGTAATCCTTGACCTTAGCTTCTGCTTCCTACCTACCCCATATCACACTGCTAGACCATCATTGCATTTCTTTGACCGCCTTGTTTATTCAGGGAATTGGAAGTCTTGGGCTTGAATTCTTTCCATCACCTACCTCACTTCCACAGACTTACTACCATCCACCCTGGCCTTCCCTTCAGCACTGCAGGCTTGCCTGACAGCACTTTAATGCGGCCTTTCATGTCACCGGCTCCATCTTCACTCAGAACCCTTGCTTATTACTAGCTGTAAGGGCTGGGCTTATAGAAAAACCAATATGGACTTGGAGTTCCCCTAGATGTTGCAAAATCTTAGAAATATTTATCTCTTTTAGTGCAGGCTTTAGGAATCTGGCCTCCCTCTCCCTCCTTTTGTAAAGTTTTGCTTGTACATCTTTTATCTTTGAAATGAGAACATTTGGAGATGCTGCTATTTTCCAATGTCTATGGGAGAATAGTCTGCAGGGAGATGGCTTACAAGTTTGTAAGACTCTTCTTGGTCCAAGATTGGCTCCTCACATAAAATGTTCTGAGGCCAATCCCAGGAACTCACATAGTGAAAGGAGAGGACCAAATGACTCAAGTCTTATCTCCATGCTTCTATCTTCTCACATGCAGCATGGCTCTTGTGTATGTATATACAAAATAATAAATAGCACAACTTTGTGCCATGATGATAGAAGGCAATGACTGTCTTTTTGTGTAAATCCTCTCGACAGTTGACTGAGGCCTTCAAAGCTCTTCAAAGCCTTTGTTCCATGCAAATTAAGTCAGTGACTTCTGGACTTTCCCTATAATAACCTTGAATAAAATTTCCATGTATATTTAATGTTGTCTAAAGAAACTTTTGTTTTGACAAGATTGTTTCATTTTTTCCAATACTCTTATCTTCTCAAATACAAGAATACTCACCACATATGCGTCCTAGAAGTTTCTAGAGTCTTTTAATAACAACTTATCTTTTCTCTCCATATTGATTGAAAATTGTTCATCATCATGTTCTAGTTTTTTACTTCCTATTTTTTCCCTCAAATTGCTGAGACATCTTTGTTTCACTGTAATTTTCTAGTTAATATTACACATAAGTAAAAGCTGTTGAGTTTGGTAAACACATGGCTGCTACTTGAACTCCTGGGATATTATAATCCTTGAATATTTGTTCTCTGAAAGTGTTTTCTTATTCTGTACTGTCCATGGCTTTCTCTTTCCCCCCTCACAGATTATATTTGGTGTTCCTTTTCGTACTCTTTTTTGATGGACATTCCTACTTGACTCTTATGTGTGCTTCTGGGACTGCAGTTTCTGTTTCTTAAATACTTCTCTTCATTCACCTTCAATCCCTGAAGGGCTCACAAAGCTATGTGGAGTCTTTGGTGTTTACCTTCTGAGCAGCTTGTCTCTACCTTCTTCCCTATTGTGTATATCAAAACAATCAGTTGGCCTTGCTTGAAGATCCTTCCTGAATTAGCATTTCTCTCCTCTCTTGCTGATATTTAGCCCATTCACTCTTCTTATCTGTCACTACCAGAGATTGGTGTCTATTTCTATTTCTATTTCCCTACACTGATTTTTTCTTCATTTTTTACAACAAAGTGGTCCCTCTATCTACTTGCTCATCTTACTGTTATGTTTCCCTGTTTTAATCATTTCAGCAGCAAAACCAAGAGCAAATTCTTCAACAGCCACAGAGAGTGAGTAACTATGACCTGGCAGTCTTACAAATTATATCAGTTGCTATTGTTTTTCTGTAGATTGTCAAAATTGAAATAGTTGTCTTCCAAATATAACAGCTCAGTTATGGCGGTGTCTAAGAAGTCTCCATTATTTCTCGAGTCTCAATTCTAATATTGTTACTACTAAAAGCTTATTCCAAGTTCCACACTCTCACACTTATTGATATCCTATACAGAACCTGAATTATGATATCTACATTGGTGGATTCAAGTTGATAGAACTATGAAACTTCATAATGTCAACTACTTTGATATATATATTACTTGGGAAAGTATGAAGAGAAAAAAATAAAAATTAGAAAGGTTACATTTAGAAGGATTACATACAGAAGTTTTTCTTTCTGAGTTGGGAAGGCATATCATGGAGCTGAATTTAATAGGGGCATCTGAGAACTTTTCTATTGTGAATAAAGAGTTAAAGAATGAAAGCATGCTGTGTGGAATGCACACTGAGTCTTAGTTCCCCAATTTCTAAATGATTATACAAGATCTTTAATTCCAGGTAGAGATAATTTAATGAGAAAATAAAAAGTAGATTTCTTTCTCTTCTCTTGAAGAAGTTCTAATATATTTCTGCATATATATTTTTGTTTTTGCAGTAAAAGTTTTACATATTATGTATTCCTGTAAATTTTGGATTAACTTTTGACATTAATCAGTTTTTTTTTTCTGGCAAGATAATAGGCAATGCAAAGGTAGTGATTTTATACAAACTAGATTGTATTATGGGTTGACAGATGGTAATTAATTGAAAAGAAATCTGTAGACACAGTGGTTTATATACAATACTGTCACACACGGCATTAAAAATGTACCCTTGAATATCATTTGCTGAACATTTACCATGTAATACGTCCTCTTCCAAGCATTTTGCATGAATTAACATGTCTGATCCTGAGAACACTCCCTCAAGACAGGCATTATTCTTTGCCTGAAGCTTAGTACAGTGAATAAGTTCACAAAAGTAGAAGATGTCAAGTACAATCCCTATATTTTAAATGTGGACTCAGAAAACTGTAATGTTGCCCCCCCCCAAAAAAAAACCCTATATCTTCCTTCATTTTGCTCAAATAGAAATACAGTTTTTATAAAATCCCTTATGAATACTGCATTGCCTGGTTTTGTGAGTCAACTTGACACAAGCTAGAGTCATCAGAGAGGTAGGAACCTCAGTTGAGGAAATGCCTTTGTGAGATCCAGCTGTAAGGAATTTTCTCAATTAGTGGTCAATGGGTGGGGCAGGGCAGCTCATGATGGTTGGTGCCATCCCTGAGCTGCTGGTCCTGGGTTCTATATAAACGTGGGCTGAGCAAGCCATGGGAAGCAAGGCAGTGAGCAGCTTCCCTCCATGGCCTCCCCATCAGCTCCTGCTCCTAGGATCCTGCCCTTTTTGAGTTCCTGTCCTGACTTCTGTCAGTAATGGACAGCAATGCTGAAGGGTAAGCCTAATAAACTTTCCTCCTCAACTTGCTTTTTGGTCATGGTATTTCTGTCACAGCATTAGAAACCCTCACTAAAATATACCAACAATTCGCAGGATGTATCTTATTTTATACTTATTTCCTTTCTTCATACATATTCCCATCTTCTATTCTCACTCTGCTTCCTTATCATTTCTCCTAAAATGCTTTTCAAATATTGAGTTGTAGTAGTGTTATTACAAATATTAACCATTTTATGGTATTGATTATTTGTGCCTATTATTCTTGGTCCTTTGGAATATTAAGCTTGAAAGCCCTGGAGCATATGAATTGACATATGGTGGTGCTGATTTCAAAGATGAGGAAACAGACATATCAGAAAGTCAGGGAAGTAGTAAAGCTGGGGTTTGACCTTGAGCAGTTCGAATACGCTCCAGAGCTCTTGAGTTCATTTGGCTGTGTTGACATTGCTCACCTATAGTCAAAGCTTGTCTTTTACAGTGGACATAATCTCTTGAACTGGAACAAAAGGTTTTATTATTATTTTTGTTCTATTGCCACGTGGAAATTTATTTTAAGCTGTTTCATAAATTAATTATTTCGATTTCATAACTGGAAAATTCAAATATACATGAAAACAAAAAGAAGCATGTCTTTATGGATTTTTTTTCTCATTTCACCTTTCTTGATAATTTAATAATTGTGAATATTTTACTGAAAATGTCAGGACATCCTCCAGATGTTCATGCATCAACCTCATAGAAACCCTTTTTTTAAGCAACTGTAAATTTTTTTCTTTTGAGGGGGAAATGTCAACATAAGCATTCGGAGGACTTGCCCAGTTTCACATTATGAAATTTTGTTGCCTGAGCTGACAGAAGAAGGGGGACATTTACAGAAACATTAATCCAGCGCTGAGAACTCCACACACACAGTGATCTTGCCTGTGTCTCTCACCTTGCAGACATGTTTGTGCTTGCACTAAACAATAATCTCAGCACCTGTTTGGTGGCTACCTATTTTATATTACTAGAAAGAAAGAGAAAAAGTGAAAAACATAATTAATTTTATATTAATACATTTTACCTACAGATTAGTTGAGGGAACAAGATTTTAGTATATTGGGCTTGTTTCTGGACTTTTGTCTATCCCATGTTAGGCCTTACCAACAAACAATCCTCAACTTATTATCCATCATTTCTTTTAGATTTGCTGAACAAAACCCACGAATGCCTAAAAAAAAAGGCATGTGTAACGACATTTAAGAGCCTAGGTGGTGTGAATGGTGGTGGATGGCAGTGGAAAGAATGCTTCGTTTAGGAACATTTTCTAAAAATTTTCCACAGAATTCTGGACTGTTAGATCTACAAAATATACACTTTGAAATTTCACCCTATAAAGTAAGAAATGCATTATGAATGTAGGGAGATGCTGTAATTAAAATTTTAAAATTAAACTTTCAGTGAAGGAAGAAACAATATATTCAGTGATTGTAAAAGTTCTGTCTCTCACCCGGGCAGTGGTGGCGCACGCCTTTAAATCCCAGCACTCGGGAGGCAGAGGTATGCGGATCTCTGTGAGTTCGAGTCCAGCCTGGGCTACAGAGTGAGTTCCAGGAAAGGCACAAAGCTACACAGAGAAACCTTGACTCGAAAAACAAAAAAGAAAAACAAAACAAAAAAGCTCTGTCTCTATGTGTTTCTGTTTCTCTCTCTGTCTCTCTGTGGCCTGTTTCTCTTCCTCGCATGCTCCCTCTGTGTGTGCGTGCGTGCGTGCGTGCGTGCGTGTGTGTGTGTGTGTGTGTGTGTGTGTGTGTGTGTGCGCGCGCGCGCGCGCACGCGACTGCTCTTGTTTAAAAACCTAAAGAAGAAAATGAAGTAAGGTAAAGCAACAAGGTCAGGGGCCGCTGATGAATCGTAGCTGCTGCTGTAGGAAAAGAATGTCAAGTATCTGGCCAGAAGCCCGGAAACCCGAGGCTGACACTCAGCATTATTTCATAACAAGTCTAAAACGCTGACATGAAGGAAAGCCCTCCACAGGTGCTGAAGACGCAGGCACTCAGTGACTGTAGCTCATAGTGTGTCTGTGATCGCTTGCACCACAGCAGGGTGAGACGTGAAAAGGTGACAAGAAAGGACAGAAGGAAAACAAGATGCTTCTGTTTACTACTTGCTACCCTGAGCTGCTGGGCAATAATTATTTTATCCTGCTCTTTTGTTTTTAAACAGTTTTCTGAGCTTCCTTTGGCTTTTTAAGCTAGTACTTCTACTCCTTGTTCAGGACTTTCAAAGCCTTCATTGTTTTCTCTGCAGAGAAAGTGAGACACTACTTTCAAAAAGATCTATGTTCTCCAGGAGGTGGTGGCGCACGCCTGTAATCCCAGCACTCGGGAGGCAGAGGCAGGTGGATCTCTGTGAGTTCCAGGCCAGCCTGGTCTACAGAGCAAATTCCAGGAAAGGCACAAAGCTACACAGAGAAACCCTGTCTCGAAATACCAAAAAAAAAAAAAAAAAAAAAAAAGGATCTATGTTCTTTGTTTCCCCGTATTAACTTCACATTTAGTTTTCATTGAGCTACCCAATGATTTTATTTTCTCCCTGCTGTTTTTTTTTTTTTTTTCTTCCACTTTGGTAAACTGTATCTTCTAAACTTAACTGTCTAGATTCCTATTTCTTTGAACTTAGCCTTGTCTGTTCTTCATGAGAGATATCAACGAACTGAACTATTTGCCTTGTCTTCACATGTTAATTGGTGCTTTTTGTGCATGTTTCTTTTCCATAAAAGAAACTTGAAATACTAGCCCACATGAAAAGCTATAGTTTGGGAACATTTTCATTTAGTCCATCACATTTGGTCATGTTTGTTCAATCTTGTTTGTTCAAATCCTAAGGATGTGATAGTGGCAAAAATGTCTTGGAGGAAACCACCAGATCTTTAATTGGACTTAAGACTTGCTCAACAAGAGGGAACTCAGGCCTGGTACTTGATATCTAGCCAATCTCCCAGGGTTAGTAAAGTCAGAGACCTTGGCAGAGAACCTACAACTGCTGTTTAACTAAAACAGTAGATTCACTAACTACATGTTAATTATTTGCCATTATACACACAGAATAAGTGTAATCCTGACACTTCTTATTTTAACCAGTATTTCTTATAGTTAAATTTTTAATACATCAATAAAATTAAAATTTGTTTTTTTTTTTTTGAAATAACTACTGTAGCTGGAAAGTTTCTCTCTAGCTCTCACTAAGCCCCACACTCCTGTAGCCCACTTATAAAGTAAACACACAGAGACTTATATTGCTTACAAACTGTATGGCTGTGGCAGGCTTCTTGCTAACTGTTCTTATATCTTAAATTAACCCATTTTTATTAATCTATAAGTTTCCATGTGTCTTGTGGCTTACCAGTATCTTTACATGTTGCTTGTCATGGCAGCTGCTGGCAGTGTCTCTCTGCCTCAGCCTTCACTTCCCAGAATTCTCTTCTCTGCTTGTCCCGCCTATACTCCCTGCCTGGCTATTGGCCAATCAGTGTTTTATTTATTAACCAATCAGAGCAACACATTTGACATACAGAACATCTCATAGCAAACTACTATGGTAGTTTGAATGTAAGTGGCCCCCATAAGCTCATAGGGAATGGCAGTATTGGGAAGAGTGTTTTTTTGTTGGAGTGGGTATGACCTTGTTGGAGGAAGTGTGCTACTGTGGAGGCAGGCTTTGAGGTCTCATATATGCTCAAGCCACTCTCAGTATCTCGGTCCACTTCCTTTGTCTTCTGCTCAAGATGTTGCCAGCACTATGTCTGCCTGCATGCCACCACATAAATGGGCTAAACCTCTGGACATGTAAGACACCCAATTAAATGTTCTTCCTTTATAAGGGTTGCCATGGTCATGGTGTTTCTTCACAGCAATAAAAACTCTAACTAAGACGTGTTAAAATTTATTACTTACTTGAATTTTAAATATCACTTTACTGTTGGCATTAGAGAAACATCTATCCACATCCTAGATTCTCCCATTTTACATGTTACAGTATTTTAGGAATGATACCTTAATATTTAAAAAAATCAAAGTCTCCTAATTTGCTATTAGAACATTCTCTCAAGTTTGCCTCAATATACATCAGAAAGGTTTAGCATGTTTTTCACTTGAATTTAATTAGGAAAACACTCACTCACATGCCTTTTCAGATGAGCTAAAATCAAATTTACATTCAAAATACAGCACTCCTGAAAATCATATATATATTTGGTTTAGCTTTTCCCATAAAACAATACTTATAGACATTTTATTGGGCGGTTCCTGCTCCTTTTAGAAAATAGAGAAAGTTAGTTCTATTATTGAAAGTTCCCTCAGTAATCTAAGACCTATGACATCTTGGTAAAGGACATCTGGAGAGATTTATTTAGCTATCGATCTAGTGATTTATCTAGGACACATAGAGTTTCCATGCAGAACTGAGGCTGGAACTCCCACCATTGGGGTGATCATTATGAGATCTTGTCTACAATTTTTGGTTGGATTTTGTTTTTTTCTGAAGGAATAAAATACTTATTGTAAGATGTTGTTAGTAGGTCTGTATATAATATGTGGTTCTTTCTGACTTTCTTCAGTCAGGAAAAGTCATTAGCTTTCACTCTGTTTTCAAATACATAGATATCCAAATAGCATCTATGCATTAAAGTTAAATTTTGTCCCAGTTTTGAATCCTCCTCGCACTTCCTGTTTTTTTTTTTTTTTTTTTTTTGTTGTTGTTGTCGTTGTTTTTACCAAATTCTTATACCCCTCCCCTGGTTTGTATGTCTAACTTCAGATCTCTGCCTCTATTTAGCACTGTGTCCCTATTTCAGTGTTGGCCAAATGCTACATACAAGTGAATATTTCTGAAAATCTAGATGTTGTTGAAAACAGAGGAATACTTCATTGAGTAAATGTCTAAGAGATAACAAAATTTAATTTCTCAAGTTTAAATACTTTGTTTTAAATTTGTGGTTCTAACTCATTAATGTACATTTTTGTTTCATATTTATAATACTCAATTGCTTTCTTCATGTATTATAGCTGTGGAAACAATGTAAAAATAAATAAAAATTTTCATGCAGTCTTTATACTGCCTTCCAATTATATCTATAAACAATTATAGATATAATTTAACACTACGAAGAGTTTAGTTGGGTGTAGGTATTTAAACAATTTAGTATCACTTGGATATTGTTTTTCAAATAATTTGATACTGTACACAAAACGGTCATGAACACATCTGAAGAGTTTCCTCCTTCAAAGTGTTGGCATATAATTGACAACATACTTGTTGAGTATATTAATCCATAATTGAACATTCTTATGCTTTCCTTTCTAACTAAATGAACCAAACCATTTTTGATTCAATTAAGAAGGATATCCGAAATTTACTATAATAACAGTAGTAAATTTTTGGTATTACTATATCTTCTAAGAAGCATAAAAACCACGTAGAGGAATTTTTGGTTTCACTTCCTTTGATAATGTTCTCATACTTTACCAAAAGGCAAGATTTAAAAACATGTCTATTTTTATCAGAGTGTTTTGTCAGAGTTCTGGAGTGTCCCTAGATTAACTGTGGTGATGTCGTAGAAAAGAAGAGTTGAAGTTATGCAATGTTTTCTTTTATTTTTTCTTTCAGTTTGCATGAGCTCATGCAGGTTTGTGCACCCCTGTGACAGGAACATGGGGAAGTCAGGATGTCCTGCCCTGTCATTTTCTATATCATTCATTCCCTTGAGGTAGTCTTTCTCAGGAAACCTCACAACCAGGGTATCCCCATGATCCCCCAGGTCTTCACCTTCCCCTAGTTTGAGGGCTAGTTGTAGCTGATTTTTCTATGTGGCGATTTTAACTCTGGCCCATAGGTTTTCTTGGCAAGTACTTTTAACCTCTTAGAAGTATTCCAGAACCTATAATATTTTTTCTATGAAGATAAGAAAATAATTGATTCTTTTTCTGTTTGATGAGTTAGGATCTTGCTTAGTCATTGACAGTAGCTTCACAGTTTCAGAACCACAACATCTTATGACCACTTGGTGCCTTGGACTAGTGTTTCAAGTAGTTGTTTAATTATTCAATTTTATTCTGTTTGAGATGAAAAAGGCATTATGTTTGCTTAACTCTTCTACTTGTTCAAATTTATTTAAGAAACATCCTGAATGTTAAAATATACTTGACCCTCAGTTATCTCTGCTGGTCCCTTAACTGTCCACCTGAAAAATCTGCTAAAGTGATTATTTCATTGGGAACATGAAATATAAAATTACTGCATGTATTAGTGTCATTGGTGCTATAGTCATATACAATGCTTCTTAGTTTTTACAGTATGTTCTCACTTAGGCACCTGAACAAACTAGGAAACCATATTGAAGTATCTGAGTGGACAACATTATGCATAGATGAAATAATTCCTCTGTAAAGGGATTATTTTTATGAGCAAATAGCCTCTCTTTCTGTATGACTTATTCCACAATGACCTTTTCTTAGCTTCCTATACAGTATTTTAAAAATAAGACTAACCTGTGGAAAAAAAATAAACACCTTGGTCTTTTTCTAGACATGTTATTTTCCTGAGTTTTTTTTAAAGTACTTTCATTTCAAAAAGAATTTTAAAATACATTTAGCATAGTTCCTGTAAGCGATCACTGTTTTAAAAAACGTTGAACATTTCAATCGAGTTGCAGATGAAATGGGATTGACCAGCTTCCATTTAATGACGTTAGCACAAAAAGAGAGTTCCAACCTCAGAAGATAAAAGCTGTGGTGAAGATGATTGAAGCTAAAACATTCTGAAAGATGTGTACACAGAAACTTCAGATCTCTGCATTTGATCTCCAATTACAGGAATAGAGGCTTCCTTTCACCCTTGAAAGTGATTATAAACATATGAAAGCCTTTTCCCAGAAAGATGGTGTTGCTGAAAGATATAGATTCAAGATTAGTTTAGATAAATTAATCAATAACTGTTACATGTCAGCTTGTCAAAGGAAATTAGAGATCCTCAATGTAACATCTTGAGAGACCACTTACTGGAATGTTTAAGTGATTGATCTGCCACAGGATGACATCTTTTCTCATATTTTCTCACTTTTACTGGTAATAGAGACATTTAATGTTTCTTGTCAATTTGTTCCAATAATTGAATAGCTGCAAATTATTAGTTATATTGCCAGAAATAATAAGCTCAGTTTCTTCTCTCCTAAATCAACATTCAGAAGGCAGTGAAGACCCAGTGAATCTTGGAGTTCATAGGAGGCAAGTAGCTCCTGCCTTGAGTCATTGTAAGCTTGCACCTTATTTAGCCAAAATTTGACCCGACTTCTTTGAACAAAATGCTTTCTCCACTTATGTTATTATTCACTCAGCATGATTTCACATTGGGTTTTTAACCCTTAATACAACAAAAGTATTTTACTTGTGTGTTTCAGGATGCAGTTAGACTTAGAATTTATTATTTTTTATCACCTCTAGTAACAATGTTTTAATATGTGTGTGGGCACACACACACATAGCCATGCTAACAATTCTCTAATGGAAGGACTGCCTCACCAGGCACATTCAGTGTCTTTTCTTTCCATTTAGATCACAAATTTTCCTATGGAGGAATCACCCTTTACATGCCTAATCTTGTCTTGTATAAAGAGGGAGAATGAGACTTCTTTAGGGATGAGCCCTCTGATAGGTAGTAATTTCTAGATATCAGTGTCTATGCCCTTTAATGAGTGTTTACTTAATATTTGTTTATTTATTTACACAGAGGCTTGCAGTGTAGTCTGATGTAGCCTTAAATTTGTCTCCATCTCTCCCTGGCATTCCCATTTGCATCTGAGTGCCACCAAACCTGCCTTTAAGGAAAGTTTTATCATCACTTGTTCATCCATGTTGTTTTTTGAATTTGTTATTCTAATGACACTGCCAAGTATTTCTATTGTATTGTGATCTGGAAGGATTTACCCCAGTGTGAAATCAAGTCAGTGAGTAGAGAAGAAGAGGATGAATTCACAATGAAGCTGTACCACTGTAGGACCCAAAAGACTTTTTTAATGCCTTTACTGTTGCCCAAAAAAGGAGAGCTAATTAAAAACTTCTTCGTGTACAGGAGCTGGGAAATCTCAATAAGAATATAAAATATCTGTCTTCTAAGAGCAATAAACTCAGGCTGGAATTGCTGTTTTGTGGTCATTTTGATATTGGTTTCAGCTGTATTCATTAGAAATGATCATATAAATTTATATTAGAATGTAGATAGTCATGTTTTATTATTCAAAACTTAAATACCTGAAATAACATTGAATTCATGTATCATATGTAAGTTGATAGATAAAAAGAGTATCACATAATGCTAAGAAAGTGATCCATAATTAAAAGTCATCATACCAGGTTATATCAGACTATATTACTTATGGAAATTTAACTATGTGGGTCCATTTCATAATGATAAAAATACTATTTTTTAGTGTATTCTGGTAGTTAAATGATAAGTAAGAAGGGCTAAAACAAATGTTTATTGTGTGTTAAAGACACAATAAATAGTCATTGAAAAAAATAAAGCCACATTATGACATGTATTTGTGTGTGTATGTATGTATGTGCATTTGTATGTATATGTATGTGATATTTATTGACTCTCTTTTTCTTGACAACCTTAATAAAATGTTCACTAATATTATTGCTTTCTGACATTTCTGATGCCTAAGATTTTATTTTATGTTTTTGCTATATTGCATGTATTAATCTATGAAAATTTGGTCAAATCAAATATTTACTGTGCTTAGTTCCCAATCAATAGGAGTGAATGATTATGTGGATCACAGAGGATTATATAATAACTTTAGAAAGAAAAAACAATGTATCCCTATATCTGCTATATGGACTATTTAGTATTTGAGACTATCAACTGAGAAAGTAGACAGACTCATATGCCCACAAAATGACCAGAAGAAAGAGAATACAAAAGGAGAAAGAAGGAAGCATAGAACTTACAGTCACGGACATCACAGAGTCGGGAAAAATAGCTATATCTAGTAGCTGATCATTTCTCTGTTTAAAAGTGTGTTAAGAACAAACTACATAAACTTCCCAGAAGGCCATGGAGCATTATGTGATGTACACGGGGAAACTAATCAAATCTAAACAATGAGATGAATGAAATCTGCTTTGAATTATATGAAAACAAGACAAAACAAAAAACAATAGAAAAACTTTTATAGCCATATTTAGCCAAGGCTTTCTATCAAATCATAAAATGATGATATAAAGACCATAACTTCTATATAATATCTATAGTTCTGGATCATAATCAAAAAGCAATATGCCACTTGGTTAAATTTCAGTAAGTTCCATTAAACTATTATTAAAAATTGATGTGTAGCTGTGAAGTAACCTACACAACCATTAGAAACATGGGATCCAGAATAAACAAAACTCAATGAACAAAACACATAAACAATTACATTTGATTCTGGAGTATTCTTATCTCTGAATGCTGCAATTTATACTTGCACCAATTTTTATGATAAAATGAATTGATTTGGAAATTGGAAGTAATATGGGTTATTTGGACTATTGCTGGTCAGATGGAGACAATTCACTGTTTATTTTCTGTATCATTTCTCAACCTTAACTGAAAACTCACCTATTATTCTCACAATCAATGATCTTCAATATTAAGGAAAGCCAGGTGTTACAAGATTCTATATCTTGAGGCTAATTCAAGGGATTCATAGTCTGCTAAACTCAAACAATTTAGATTTAACAATGAAAGTACAAATACTTTTTTTTAACAACCACCTCTGCTTTGTCTATGAGAAGTAAGTGAAGCTGGGTGTTGGTTGCCCATACCTTTAATCCTAGCACATAGGAGGCAGTGGCAGGTAGATCTCTGAGTTGGAAGCCAAACTGGTCTACAGAGTGGGTCTCAGGACAGCCAGGGCTACACAGAAAAGCCCTGTCTTAACAAACTGAAAAAGAAGTAAATGAATAATATTGAGAGTTTGTCAGATAATCAGTTAAAATGATCAGAATCTTCTCTTTGTGTGTATTATTGTAAACTTCTTACAGCTATAAATGTAGGTCCTAGGACTGTGGTGAGAAACTAATAATACTCTACCAAATAGATATAGTACTAAACTGACTCTGAAGAAGACGTTGTTCTACCCAAATATTAGTGTACTGGTCAACCCTCATAAGCAACCTTCCTTTTGCCATAGATAGAGCTTAACACAGAAACCCAAGACTGGTCGAGGAGCATAGATGAAGAGACTGCAGAATGCCCATCCATTAATTACAGATCTTCAAGATACAGCCTCCTCTGAAGGCTCGGGGTTTATTGCAGAAGAGGTGGCAGAAAGATTACAAAAGCTGTAGAGGCTAAATGACTATAGGAAAAGTGTTTTTGGAACAGAGCATGGTAACTGCACATACTAATTCACAGTAGTTGAGATAGCCTGTACAAGACCTCTTTAGGCTTAGACAAAACATAATTCAGCATGAAGAGGGGAGATGGGGACAGAGTCCCACCCTGGTTATTAGAAGTTAATAGTTTCTAAGATAGGGAGAGTAAATTTTCCTCAGTGCTGTGGCTCTCCATTGAGCACCCGCCTGTGAAAGTTACACCTCCAAGAGTCTAAGGGCAGCATCAAAGAGGTCACACATTAGGGTGGGCAGGGAAAGAGGCATGGATATAGGAGAAGTTGGGTGGACTGGTGGATCAAAACAGAATACACTGCATGAAATTTTCAAAGAATTAATAAAAATGAAAATAAAAGAATAAATAGGGAGTGGGAAAAAGAATGAAGGTAGCCAACAATGTGTATTAAATAGTAATAAAACATTTCCCTTCTAAAAACACATGCAAATGCAAGTTTAGAACATCTTCAACACAGTACATGGTTAATTTCATGTCAACTTGACTAAGCTATTGGGTAGCTACATCTAGGGTTAAATGACTACATCTAGGGTTAAAATTACTTCTTTCTGTGTCTATGAAGCTATTTTTGAAAGATATTAATACACAAATTACCAGGCTGAGAAAACAAACACTGCCAAGATGGTCGGTGAGATAGCCATACAAAGGATTAAGCCCTAAATAGAACAAAAAGACTCCATTTAGCACATTGCAGACCACAGGACTTTTGAGCCTTCATACATGTATAAAGCCCCATGTTTTGATGATCAGTCTCTTTCCAGGTATCTGACAAGGTGTATACAGTTTAATTTAAATGTAATATATCCTAAGTAACAGGTTTGGAATGGTGATGGTTTAAGCATTAGAGTTCACAAGATAAAGAAATATGAATGACATTTCGGAGAAATAGGAAGAGTTCCAGATTCATATTATAAGACAAAGGAATTCTTCACTAGCAAAGGAGAGGCATAATTATAATTCTCTCCATATTTTACTGACGTTCTATTGAGTATATGTAACTTAAATGGAGACAAAAGTTGTTCTGGTTTTAAGATTTAAATTAAGAGTGATACTGGGAATAATTCTTGATGCCAAGAGTAAAATTTAACTTTCAGTAGTTTCTTCTCTACATGTAAAATGTAGAAAAATCAAAGACATATCTATTGCAAGAAGCATTTTTCTTTATTAGCATGCACACCAATAATTATAGAGATATTAACTTCAGGATAGGACTTAATTAACTGTGAGATCAATACCTAGTCCTGATTTCACGTTTTATATGTGTCTAACAACACTAAACTAATAAAAAGCAGCTGCAATTTTTTTTTGAGTAAAACTTAGTTGGCCAAAACCTGAAAGTGAATTGTTCCTAAGGCTTTCATCAAAAGGAAAAGGTGATTAAGTTGGTAATAGTTGTGTATTTACATATAACTATAGAATACTAAGAAAACCATATGCTAGGACAAATTATTAAGTTACATGCATATTAATTGTTTATATGTTTGCCACATTGTCATTTCAATGAAGTGTTTGAATGTAGAAGGACTCTCAGTCAGGTTTACTCAGTCCATGATTTAATAAGGTCAGGATTCTATGTTCAAGAATACACAGGCCATTTGTCTTTTTCTCATTCCGGATAAGGATTTCTTGCACTTTAAGTTCCTCAAGGCTGTTCTCAGCTCTGAAGCTGAGAAAGATTTGGAGACAACTTTGGAGCCACAATGCAAAGAAGTGGGGACATACTTCATGTGCTGGGTTTTATTCTGCGAGGTCAGAATTTCAGCTGTGGGAGCTTTGTTCTGAAGATGGATGCCGCGGCAGAGCATCTGTTTATTGTCATCATCCAATACGAGTGTCCAGAGTGTCTATTAAAGAATATTAATGTTGCAGGCCAAACATTAACCATCCTGAAGCAGAGCATGAAATTGAAGTGCAGAATGTACTTGAAATCACTCACTTTTCTTATTTCTCTCCCTGAACCTGGGACTTGGTATTCTTCCCCCTAGGCACAGAGTCTGTGTTTTCATAATGACTTTTCTTTGTTCCAAGCTAATTGCTTTAGAATGCTCTGTTACATTTTGCACTTTTTATAGTCCTCCTGATACAGATCTGAGTTAAGACAGGGAAGGCACTTAGAACCCTATGTGGCACACAGCAAGTGACTAATACCTGTTGGCTATTGTTATTTTAATTTTAGTGACACCATTATTTTAGATTTCCACTGACTAGTTTCAAGTAATCTATATGAGAAAGAACCTGCTGTATATTGGAAACTTAAATACAGATAAAAATTTAAACCACCATAAAGGATTCTGAGAAGATGGTGATTGAAGTAAGTTTTGGCTAATCTAGAATCCCAACACCCTTGAAAATATGGTGCAAAGAAAGCTAAACCAAATGCTCAAGATACTCTTTACAAAACGCAGTTGTAAAATCATCTGGGAACACATTGACAATGAAATAGAAAACTTAGAGTAATTATTAAATTATACACACAAAATGTAATATATATATATATATATATATATACACATCTCCAAGAAATTTTTGACAGAGATAGTATTACATATGAAAACTATTTCCTGTAGTTAGAATAATTTGAGGAAAATATGAATCATCTTTAAGAGTAGATTGAACTTGATATTTGGCTTATAAATATAGTCTATGTACTAAACAAAGACATAATGTTAAGAGAATTTTGAAAGGAAAAACCAAAATAAGGTACAGAAAAAATGAGCCAGCTTCATGGTAACCTCACAGAAGAGTCAAATGAATGTCACAAACTTTTTCATGAAAGACCATGGCAGACTTAATTTTTAGGGAGGCACACTGAAGTGTAAACATTTTCATATGTTCTTTTGAAAAACGGCTTATGTGGCTCCTTCAATTACTACTTCAATAAGTAATTGTCAAGGACCGATTATGTGACAGGCACAATTATGGGTACCGGGTACAATGACTTGCAAAACAAGAAGTGAACAATAGGAGAACAAGCTGAAATGTACAGTCAAACAGGGTATGTGGTCATTAATCAGACGGCCTTGTCAATGAATGCCATATCACCTTTGATGAATGGAGATGTTTTGAAGTGGGGAGAGTAAGTACTGAGCATTGACACTTGTCTCATGGAAAATGAATGAGTTATCTGATGGAAAAGAAGCTTGGTGCTAACTTATGATGGTGAATAGGGTGTCAGGAAGGACAAACCTGCAGGAACAGGGACAGCTGAAAGAGTTCCTGAATCAGGAAGTAGGATGGTATGTTTCAGAACCCCAAATCCAAATTCTGGGGGATGTAGGGTAAGGAAGGCAGGGCAGCAGCAAAAAACAGAGCTTGGAGAGCAAACTGTGTAATTTATTGTCTAAACTGGATCATTTCTGAGAGTGAAAGGGAAGTACTTCAGATGATTACACAGAACAACAGGTGGTAACGGGAGCTCTGAGTCCCTCTAATTACAGGCTGTGCTGAGGACAGGTCTTTATGTTGAGAGTGATGGGATTGTTTGAATAGGTTTTAAGCAGAGGTTTACATTTTGGCTGCCTCCTTGTGGAGAGTGGATTATAATGAGGCAGGCATGCGTGTGGGAAGACTACAAATTAGCATGTTTGTTTCCCAGAGATAGGCTGAAAGGCAGTTTCTGGCACTATTATTTCGTTTTGTTCGATGTTTATAATCCTCCTGCTGTATGTAGAGAACTTGGCCTGAAACTAGGAATTTTCCTTTCTCTGAGCGATTAGATTCTGTCTGCAAAGGCCCTGCTATCTTTAGCACTCAGCTCACCATAAAGTTAGCTTAGACAAGAGACTGTTCAGGATTATCACAATGTAGTGTATCTATCTGTGTTCATTCTCGTCTTCACCTCTCTCTCTCTCTCTCTCTCTCTCTCTGTCTCTTTTGTCTTCCTCCTTCTCTCTCTTCCTTCCCCCCTCTGTATGTCAACAAAATGTTCTTTAAAATCATAAAAATCCCGATCAATGAGCTAACTCTCTTTTGGGATGTTTTATAAGAATGTTTGTCTGACATTTAAAAAACATGGTCTGAAAAACAAATTGACAGGCTGGCAAAGTTATTCAGTGAATGAAAGTGCTTGTTTCTCAAGCCTGACACAATGAATTGCATCCTCAGAACCAGCAGTGTAAGAGAGATTCCGCTTTTGAAAGTTGTTTTCTGGTGTCCACACATATGACAATAGTGTGTGTGCCTATACCGATGTGCATGCATTTGCATATGCACACACACAATAATAAATAACAAAAAGTTTAAAAAAGAAATTTACCGAGTGTCAATAGGAAAACATATTCATTAAAGAAATAAATGAACAGTTTTTTAAGGTAATCAACGTAAGAATAGCAAATGTCCTATTTTTTTCCTATCTAGCTAAAAGCTATCTGCATCTAAAAATTTGTAATCTGCCTTTTAAACAATTCAGTATCACATAAGTAAGCCTGCTGAATCTAGTGGATAAACGTAGAGGATGCATTGTTAAATATGGCTACAGATACACACATTTGTGTCTGTGTGTGTTAGCATGCCTCAGCATGCCTCAAGTACCCATTAACAGCAACTTTTACTGTGAATACTTCTCTGGAACAAAAATTCAACATAACGTTTTATACATTTTGTGGTCAGCCTTTTAAATTTTCCTTACTTGTTTAGGGTAATATTTATATTTTATCAAAAGAAACATTGTATTAAGTATTCTATGGCAGGAAAATTTTAAGAGTATGTTTTTGTATGTAGATTTCTAGGAGCAAACTCTCCAGGTACATTAAATATAGGAATATCTCCGTTCCTCTAACTTTGTGTGGAGAGACATGAACAAGAGCCTAATCACCTCATATACAGTGCCAACAAGAGACTAAAGAAATAATTTCATCCAAGTCTAGTTTGGGGAACCAATGAGTTCACCAAGGATGATGTAGAGATTTCATCTCAGAGTCTGAGTAAAAGATACTTACAGCAAAACGTGTATCCTCTCAAACAGCGAGGGCATAGAAAAGCTTCACCATCTCCAGGGTAATGATTTCACTTTCCCTGCATAGATGGAGTCCCTCCTTCAGCTGTCCCATCCACCAAGCACTTCTTAAGACCACAAATATCTAGGGTGGAAGTACAAGCAGATCTGGGAGGTGAGCACAGAAAGGAGGGATAGAATCTCAGGGAGGGCCCAATGATTCTCGCCAGCCCATTCCTACTTTGAGGGATCAATGCCAACAGGATGAATACATTGAAGTTCTCTTGTGGCTTATCAATCAAAGATGCTCTGATTAAGATGGTAAGGGCTGTTATACTCAGAGTACAATGTGCTACAATTCCAACCTCATTATAGTATGAACGTTATAAACCAACATTTCCATTCCTTTTTACTTCCTTGTTAAATTTGACACAAACACAGGCTAGCCTGCCATCCCCCATTAATAGATAAGTAATTTGGGTAGTCAATTTCTTACTTGATAGCAGCCCATTTCATTTGAAGATCTGCTTCATGCTGGAGCAAGTCAAGGAGACTTGTTAACATGTTAGATGTACATTTGTCTAAATTCTCTTAAATTTTTTTCTTTTTTTTCCTTTTTTAAAATTTATTATATTTGTGTTTTAATTTTACACATCAGCCATGGGTTCCCCTGTCCTCCCCCCCCTGCCCCCACCCCCACCTTCCCCCAGTTCCTTCCCCTCCATTCCCATCTCCTCCAGGGCCAAGACTCCCCTGGGGATTCATTTAAACCTGGTGGATTCAGTACAGGCAGGTCCAGTCCCCTCCTTCCAGGCTGAGCAAATTCTCTTAATTTTAATTTTAGTCTTGTGTCAGATTTTCAACAATCAACCCCATTATCTTAGCTTTACTTTCCTTGTTTTATCTTCCTTTCTTATCTGTAAATCATGACTTCCTTTCTTTTCTGTGTCTGTAGGCTGTCTACCTATGTCAATTCATTCAGTACTGGGGGGACTGTTAGATCTTGATTTTCTTACTTAGTAATGAATGACCATAGTCAAGCTACTTATCTTTTCTGAGCTTCAAGTTTTTTTTTTAATTTAAATTAAATGTAACACAATTTTGATAATTTAAACCAAGAACATTTTTTTGGAGATGACATCTACTGTGTCAGACACCTATATGCTTGCTATATTCCTGAAAACACAGATCACATGATATCTAAGAGGCACTGTTTATCTCTTTGGTCATGTATATCATATAGGGACCATATGATTGATTGCGATTCTTTCTAAATTATTATTTGGATTGTTTTATAGATTGGATAAAAAGATGGAATTATTGCTAATGACTGTTCAGAGATACAGGAATGGCAGAGTATGGTGTTCAATGTGAACTACTACAGATAACTAAAGCGTGTTTAGACAAAGTGTGGCTTGTAGTGGGTGAGTAAATACAGTATGGTAATGGACTATATAATCTACTGGAGTGAACTGAAGTTTGCAGTTCCTTATACTCTTTAGGATTCTTCTGATATACTAGTACTGTGCCAATCATGCTAAAATGGATGTTTAACTAGTAACTAGTTTAACAAGGCCATATAATTAGTAACAAAGAAAAATTATGATTTTAAATTTCAGAGTTTTGCAAGATTGACAGCTTTGTTTCAACCCTTGTCATTATTTATATGTTCTCTGGGAAGAGCTTTTCTGGTTTGGCAATTTATCCATTTTTCTCTTTTATGTACCAAGTCCTCAATGAGAAATAACACACCAAAGCTGATGTTTATAGAGTCTTAGGAGATGCTGACCTTTTTCTGATTATGACAGTGTGCATTGGCAGACATAAACACATAGAATGAGGACATGGGAATGAGAAGGGCTTTTGTCTAAAGAAACAACTTCTTCCAGATTGTGGTGAGAAGCAAACAGCTTCTCCACTGGTGAGCAGTCAAACATTTGCTACTATCAAGCATTGTCCTGTGTGAAATGCTTCAGGATTTCAGACGTTCTCCACTTTGTGCTGCTGCCACACAGGCCTGCTTCCCATTGATCCACTTGCTTCCACCTATTAAATGCTAATCAATATATTCTAATTTCTTTCCAGAGTTTAATGCCAGATCGTGCTAATGAAGCTTTTGATGAGAAAATGAAACCTATTACTCAATGTCTTGCCTTCAGCTAAGAAGCACAGAGAGATGAAAGCTTATAGTATCACAGTTCATTTGAGCAAGTATCTGGAGCATCAAATGGTAGGTTTTTATATGCATTCTTTTAATGTTAAAAATGTTTAACAATGCAAAGCTTTTAAAGGTATCTCTAGTCATGTTTGACCAACGCCCTAAGTTATTACTTTAAAAAAGTGAAGTTTTTTACTCAACATTTTACTGGCTCTGTAGATAGCTCAGTTTCCCAATGGCACCAATTACAATTCTATATGTTACACTACCCTGTCCCTGGGGCATTTTTAATAGAACTTTTAGTGGGGTTAGTTTGCAGTTCCCCAGACTTCTGGATGACTCACTGCTATTACATGATTGCATCACTGGGTGGCACTCTGACGCCTTATTCGGATCTCTCAATTCCAGGCTCCTTTAACATCATTCCACCAGGAACAGACAGGCTACAGTCTGGACCTGGTGGCCATTGACTGGAACCCAAAGACTGAAATGTAAGCTCCCATACCATAGGACAGCCTAGATTACACTGTTTTAACATAATGAAGACCACGATGGGTGGTCTTCACAGGATTGTTGTAAAATTTTTAAAAAGATAACTTAAAATGCTTAGAAGAGTTTGTGGCAGATGGGAGATATTTACTAAAATGTGTCTATTCATTTCCATATTCATGATATTACCATAGACATTGAGCTAAAAAATAAAAAATTAAGGTACAATATTTAAGGAGCAAGAATAGCAGAGGAAAACAAAAGCTGTCTGGTGACTGTAGAGAGGACAGGTGTGTCCACGAACAACAGTGACATGAGGGAGGAAATTCAAAGAAAATATAATATGGTCCAATGTTATTTTCCAACTATTTATCAAAAAAACTTATAAGAATAATTTTTATATATAAATATATAAATATTTTTATATATAAATAGTACATCATGCTTCCTGAACAAGACCTGTATGAAGCAAACACTTTCTATGTTGATAGGTGTCAATCATTTTCTCAAAGGACCTCATCTGGTACCTGGAAATTCACAGATTTAAATATTAGTGGCTTTGTTCCAGACCTCCTTCTGTGTGCTTTCTGCTCACCTGCACATCTGTTTTCTATCTCAGAGGTTACTGGCCACCATTTGAATACCTGCCTCTCAATAGGCTCTTGTATTTTAGAAGGAATTGAGCTGCTTGCGACATCTAATATGAAAATCATAAACATGCCTGCAGATTGAGCCTCTTCTTATTTTCCAGGGCAATGCTAAGCCGACAGAGCTGCCAGGCCTTCATTTAGCTTCTGAGGATTTTTGTGACATCCTTTCCTCACTGACAGTTGTATCAGCATTTCCAATGCTCCTTCTGCTGATAAAGCCTCCGAACATGCATGGCAAATAGAAATCACTTGGTGACACATTTACTGGGGGCCTCCTCTGGAGAGAAGGTTGGGACTGGCAGGAACCATTCTGTAAATCTCTTCCTTATGCAACAGACAAACTGGATATTTCAAATGGGGCTCTAATGATGCAGAGGCAGTTTTTCCCCTTGAAATGTGTAGAACAGATATCTGTTCCCAAGCATTTGTAACTGAAAGAATGTGTTTAATTATAGTAAGAATAATAGACAAAGAAACTATTGTTTGTGTTATTGTTTATAATCTGGCAACATAAAGTAAAATATCAAGATGTCTTTAAAAAGTTGAAGAAAAATATGAAAATGATAACCCTTAATATTACAAACACATTTCCATTATCTTCCAATATTTTTCCAAGTGCAAAATTCCATAAATATTTTCTTCACTTTTTTCAGGATGTAAATGAAAGCAAAGGCAGTTTTATAATATTAAAATAGTGGCTCTACACAACATAATAGCAAATGTTCAAGGACTCCTTACTTACCATTCAGATTAATGTTCAAACACATGTGCACACCACTCATGTACCATATCATCCAAGTGAACATATACATGCATTCATAATCATACACAACCATAACCCAGCTCCTCCAAACAAACATACGGACACTAGCACTTTCTATTAACGACGAAAAGAGAAGTTGATGGTCAATGGATGATAGACCTGAGAGAATAAGGGTTAAGTTTGATGAAGACTGAAATTCTAATGGAGGGCTTTCAGTACAAATTTTGTGTTTTTGACTACAGCGCATTTAAATTCAGAGTTCCTATAAATAACTCATATTGAAACAAGGTCAGATGTCCTTTCGTATGATTGTGCTTGTGCTCACCTTCTGAGAGCAGGTTTTGATAGACAAACCATGCATACTGAGAGCCTGGGGCTAAAGAGAAAATAAGAGCAGGGCAAAGAGACAGATGCTGGAGCACTCCGAACAAACTCCACAAGTGGAGTAATTTGTCATGAGGTCAGTGCTGAATGAGAACCTGCAGATACCAGCCAGAGTGCTTCATGAGAAGAAACAAAAGGTTATAGAGAGACCAGTGTATCTGAAGAGTCTATTTTGCTACTTACATCAATGATGTGCTTAAAAGGCCACTGTGATCTGTCTGAAATAGAAGTTACCAACTACCATTAAGTTCAAGGAGTCATTCTAGACCACAGATCTAGGCAAACTTCAGTCTGTAAACTCTGATTTCCTCAACCTTGTCCAAGTCTTCCTTCCTTCCTTCCTTCCTTCCTTCCTTCCTTCCTTCCTTCCTTCCTTCCTCCCTTTCTTCCTTCCTTCCTTCCTTTCTTTTAAAATACAAACAATGACTTTCAATTAAAATGAGGATAATACATAAAGGTACTGAGTGTTTACATCAACACCAAATCCACCCTTCAGACTTAAGTTCTTACGACACTGGCGTTATCATATCTGCATTCTCAAGCTTTCGCTTTCTAACTTTCTCCAGTTCTGTCCCAGTGACTCTTATTTAATCTAGTCAGGAACTGTGTGTAAACGGCAGATTCACTTCCGCTCACCTTAGACTTCCTCTTGCCTCTGTCCTAACAGAAGTTGTCAGATTGCTGGCTGCCTACTTGGAAACTCTAGAGCTTCTGTCCAGACTTCAGTGTGTGGGACTGTGAAAAGCAGATAAGGACATGGTAGGGAGAGAGAAGGGTACTCCCCAGAAACAGCTCTGAGCTGCTTCTCTCTGCTTTCTTTACACCCTACACTCCCACTTGTGTTTCTCTCTCTCTCTCTTTTTTTTAACTTTGCTTTTCTCCCTGCCAATCTGTTTAATCCAGCATGTCTCGAATGAAAACTCTGTGGATGCCTTCAAGGGAGGAACCTGTGTCTGACAGACAGAGATTATTTTTGGTAAGTCAAATCTTGTGCAACCAATCTTTCAGAGAATATGTATATTAGTTTGTCTTTTAATTAATTAAGCAAATGTTTATAATACTTGGGTAGTTGATGAAAGGTGCTAGAAATTGGGGCAAGTTTAAAACAAAAATGTTATTAAAGTACACAAGCTGACCTCACTCATAGAGTAATGTGTATTAGTAGGTACATTATCCCAATGTATTGTGAGTAGATGATTTGACTTGACACAGATGAAGATTAACATTGTCAAAAAGGACCATATCATGTTATTTCTTTCTTTGGTAGCAAATGCCTCTCTCCATCCTGAGCATGAGTGGTCTTTTCCCATAATATTTTAAATGTTAGCTAAGACAGAGTGGTATGGGAAATATTTCTTTGAAGATCCATTAGCTTTAAGCTCACTTCCTTTATCCATCTGATAAAGCAGTATCTATTAACCTTCCTGGAAGGACTATTTGTTCATTTGTAATTTTGGCTGTAGAAATGGCATATAGAACAGGTAGGCACCAAATAGGATTAAAAGTGTCTAACATTGTGTCACGATGTCTGTGCTCAGCATAGTGTAAGGTAGTTTGGAGGTTAGATGCAAAGAATTTTACTATTGCTAAGTAATAAAAATCCCAAAAACCAACATAATGTCCCTGAAATTTCAACTATGAACTTATATTATCTTGCAAGGTTGAAAATAGTCTTAAATTATATCACCTACATCATTTAGAGGAAAACAAGAAAAGAAAAAAAATAATGAGGCATCATATGCTAAATTTGGTCAATGTGGATAGTTCTATTGTTCCAGATAAGACACTGACTATTCTTCAAATGGTAAAATAATTTCAAAACTCCAGTGTTCTGAATAATTGCTATTGTTCACTGAACTTTGTTTATGGTGTACATAATGGCAACATGGGGCAAACATACATGGAATACCTAAAGTTTATGATAGCATAAAGCTAGTGGTTCTCAAGTTGTGTGTGCATGTGCTTGACATACGTGCAGGGTCCTGTGGAGAATCTCCTGGAGCTGGCTGTGGCTGCAAGAGCAGCAAGTGCTTTTCACTTCTGAGCCATCTCACTAATAACTCTCAAGTTGTTTGACACATCTACTGATTCACAGTTTTGTTCAAGCAAATGTTTATCAAGTATTATGGTTAGTTTTGATTGTCAGCGTTATGGGACTTAGATGCACTTAGAGATGAGTAATCCACACTTTGGGATATGTCTGTCAAGGTTTTCCAGAGAGGATTGACTAAAGAGGAAAGACCCTAAATGTGTTGATAACCCATACTGGAGTGTGGATGGCATAAAGGGAAGATCATACATCTGCAGTTAATCCTTCTCTTCCTTTCGAAGCTGCCATGGATCCTGTAGCACTCTACTTCTCTATTTTAGCACAGGACCACAAACAGCAAATCCATCCAACTCGGGGCTGAAACCTCTGAAGCTGTGACATACAAAACATTCTTCTTCCCTTAGCTTGCCATCTCGGTTATTTATTTATTTATTTGTTTGTTTATTTATTCATTCATTTATTTATTTATTTATTTATTTATTTATTTTACATCCTGACTGTAGTTTCCCCTCTCTCCCTCCTTCCATCCTCCCCCACCTCCCCTCCGACTCCTACCTTCATCCACTCCTCCTCTGTTTCTATTCAGAAAAGAGCAGGCACCCCATGGATATCGACGAAGTATGGCATATCAAGTTGTAATAAGAATAAGCACCTTGCCTTGTATTAAGGCTGGGCAAGGTAATCCAGTGTGAGGAGTAGGATCCCAAAGGCAAGCAGAAGAGTCAGCGACAGCCCTTGTTCCAACTATTAGGAGTCCCACAAGAAGATTAAGCTACATACTGTCATGTACATGCAGAGGGCCTAGGTCAGTCCCATGCAGGCTCCCTGGTTATTGGTTCAGTCTCTGTGAGCTCTAATGATTAATTGATTCTGTGGGTCTTTTTGTGATGTTCTTAACCCCTCTGACTCCTACAGTTCTTCCTCCCAAGCTCAGCCTAATGTTTGACTGTGCATTTCTGTATTTGTTTTCGCCAGTTGCTGGATTAATTCTCTCTGATGACTACTGGGCTAGGCACCAATCTTTAAGTATAGCAGAATATCGTTAGGCATCATTACATTGGCTGTTTTTCTCCAGTCTTGTTTGGTTCTATGCTAGGCCTCTGGGTCATCAAGCCTCTGGGTTCTAGCACTCCAGGCAGTGTCAGGGGTGGGGTTACTCTTGTGCTGTGGGTCTCAGGCTGGACCAGTCATTGGTTGCCACTTCCACAGTCTCTGTGTCATCCTTACCCTAGCAAATCCTGTAGGCCAGACAGGCTGTAAGTTCTGTGTCTGGGATGGTGTCTCAATCCCTCCACTGGTAGTCTTGCCTGGTCTCAGGAGGTGGCCATTAAGTTAAGGCTACTTGTCCCCTTTTGCTAGGAGTCTTAGCTGAAGCAGACTAGAAAGGGGGTCATTTTAGGGGCAGGTAGAAACATTGTGCAAAAGAGGCTCTCATCTTGGTTATTTTGTTACAGTGATAACCACTCTCATCAATGCACTGAAGAGTTATTCTAGCAGCTTCTGTTCTATTTGCAGACAGTGTTAAAAAGAGCCAGACAAGGACTTTCTCCTCAATGACTCTTCGATTAAACCAGAGGAGCCAGAGAATAAACTAACCAACTCCCAAACTCCCATTAAAATACATGAAGCCAGAGGAAAAGTAAACAGAACTTCAGAACATAAAGCACTAGAACTTCAAAGGAAAGCAGTTTAGAAGAAATTTTATTAATCCTTGAGTTCATTAGAAAACGGGGGAAAAGAACTTAATTTCCATGCTTTAGTAGAGAAATAACAAGCTCAAATACTTGCTACAAAAGAAGAAGAAGAAGAAGAAGAAGAAGAAGAAGAAGAAGAAGAAGAAGAAAAAGAAGAAGAAGAAGAAGAAGAAGAAGAAGAAGAAGAAGAAGAAGAAGAAAAGAAGAAGAAGAAGAAGAAGAAGAAGAAGAAGAAGAAGAAGAAGAAGAAGAAGAAGAAGAAGAAGAAAAAGAAGAAGAAGAAGAAGGAAGAGGAGGAGCAGGAGGAGGAGGGAGAAGGAGGAGGAGGAGGAGAAGGAGGAGGAAGAGAAGATTTACTTCTTAGCTCTCCCACAATGTATATCACTGTGGTCTTTGGTCTGTTAGACAGTGACGTGTTTAGCAACTTTTTAATGGTCCAGATGACATTTCCTAAGAGTAGACTTCCACTCACAGGCTGTCATTCTTCTATGGTAACAGACATGCAGGATATAGGTACCTGGAGTATTTCATCAACATGCTAGAAGCCTATAAGGTTAAAAATCCCATGATTTAGATTACTTTAATAATATATATGGACAACAACAGAATCTATGAAAATAGTAATATATTGCCTAACAATAGGTACACAGTCTGAGACACAATGTCCAGAGATTTTTGCCAGTGAATGAACATTGGTATATTAAGACTTCATGGAACAATATATTCTCTCAGGATCACCACTGTATATGCAGTAAATACTTAACAGATACATTTGCATGTAGCATGTGATGAAATTTCAGTCTTTCTTCTTCCTCTGTTTTCTAATGACATAGTTTATTTGTGGAATTCAGTATTATTTTATGTATTGATTTGGGAAACAAATGCTTATTATGAAGTACAGAAGACCAATATATACATTGTAGGTTACATGTTGCAAGCAACATACAGAGATGAAAGTACATTGTGACATTTGTTTTATGTCACAATATAGAGGTATAAATTTCAGGGAATATACGGTGTCTGCCATCCTTACTTAAAACATCAATTTCAGACACTCAGGTGGCTGTTACTGTGCATATTTATTATATCTCATTCAACAGAGATGAAAAGTGGTCAGAAAAGCAAAAAAAAAAAAAAAAAAAAAAAAAACTTGGTTGGCAGTGGGTTAGGCATATCCAGCAAACAGTATCATTATTTTCGCTCATAGCCCATTAGTTAAAACTTTGTGGTTTGTTCACACAGAATAGAAAGGAAGTCTGGGACTTGGGGATTTAGCTCAGTGGTAGGTGCAAGGTCCTGGGTTAGGTCCTCAGCTCCGACCCAAAAAGAAGAAGAAGAAGAAGAAGAAGAAGAAGAAGAAGAAGAAGAAGAAGAAGAAGAAGAAGAAGAAGAAAGGAAGTCTGGGTGTGTATAAACTTGAGTGTTTTCACCACGATGTAAATAGCAGTCCTTTAAGAATGCCATTATTCCAAAAGGAATGGACACTTTGCACAACTGATCTTTACACCTTAAGAATTTCAGTGGCTACCTTCTTCCTCCACATGTAGAAGCCACACAGCAACAACTATGGTTAAAACAAAGCCATATCCACTAATTTTTTTAAGTATCAGATCTCTGGGTGGTGATTGATTGTCTTCATTATGTCAGTCTGTAGTTTCTGATATTTTGATGACCTATAAACTAATAGAAACATTATTTGCTCCCTCTCTACATACATTAAATAATAATGGGAAATGAACAGAATAACATCAATTAGAGAGCTCATCTAGAAAGTAGAATAAAGGGGAACACTAAGCAGTTACTTGCCCACAGTAATTATGGTGTCCTGCTGAGTAAATGTTGGCAAGTGCAAAATGTCCTTGAGGTAGTTCCTGTTCTGCTCTCTAGAGGAACTATTTGTCCATTTCTGACTTGGCTCCATTTTGCCAGTTCTTTCTAATGACCACATTTGGAGTGAGTACAGGAAAATGTGCTCTGCGGAGGAGGTCTGCTTGGCCCTGTGCAGGCTGGGGGCACGGGGGCTGCCTGAGGAGTCAAACAATTACAAGCACTCCAGGGGAATTGTACGTTTCATAGAAACAAATATCCCTTTCTAACTTAGTATTTTCAATTCTCTTCGTGTTTTCTTTCCCTGGAGAAGAGGTTTCCAAAACTAGTTGTTCCCAGGTCTAGTTCCTCCAGTTGAAATCTGTATACTTTTTTTTGTTGTTGTTGTTGTTGGTCCCTGTGTTCAGCTTCACCATCTCTTCAGTATCTTATTGGGGGTAATTTCATTTTGTCTATTTTAAAAGCTGGGCATGGTCTGTTATTTGTTATCACTGAGCAGACTTCCTAAGTTATAACCACCTTCCAGCACACTTGTCTGTATCCCCTGTGTCCACTTCCCAATACCAAATTTGGTGAAGTTTTTGAAAACAAGAGATCACTGCTCTGTAAATGCTGTAGAACATCTAAATCAATATAGTGAAGATGTTTTAAATATAACTCTTTATATGACAGATTCTTTTCATTTTTTCAACAACAATCCAAAAGTAGATAATTCAGAGACTTTAGAAAAACATTTTCATCATTGACGTGAAGTTAAAATTTGAGGACTGTTTGTAAGGTTTCCCTTTTAAAATACTTAATATCTTATAAATGTTAAAAAGAAAACAAACCAATGAACAAAACCACATTCACTATGGTGCATAGATTAGAGAGTTCAATCTATGACTAGTGATGGATGATTGGTGTCTTCCAATGGGCTCTTCTTCACTTGTAGTGAGGCAGTACATCATGGCAGAAACACACTGTGGCCAAAAATTGCTTAATCATCAGTTTGTGAGTAATGAGAACAAGTAATTATACCTATATCATTGTCCCCTTTACAGTGTCATGGAGCCCTCCCACTTGACCTCACCTCTTAAAGATTCTACCACCTACAAGTGGTCCCTCCCTGGGGACCAAGCTGCCATTGTGTTTGAATAGGTTCTCACTGTTTCCTGTACAGAGGCAAAAGGAAGAGGAGCAGTGGAGTTGGGATGGCTTTCTGTTTTTCTTCATTTTTTTTTCAAATTATTTTTACTTATTCTTTAAAATTTCCATAGCTGTATACATTGTATCTTCTTTATAACCACACCTCAGTACCCTCTGAACTTCCTGATGACTCTCTCAAATACTTCTCTCCCAACTTCAAGCCTCTCTCCACCTTTTGTAAAAAGGAAAGCACTCAGTCCAATTAGTGATTACCATATGCACATTGGTATGGTGCCATATGCTGGGACATGACCAGTGTGGTAGTTTGGATGTAATTGGCCCCCGTAAGCTCATAGGCAGTGGCACTGCTGGGAGGTGTGGTTTTGTAGGAGTAGGTGTGACCTTGTTGGAGGAAGTGTGTCATTGTGCAGACTTTGAGGTCTCCTATGCTCAAGATAAGCCTACTTTCTCAGAATCCTTCCTGTTGCCTGGGAGACCATGACGTGGCCCCTTGTCCATTTTTAGCTCCTTCTCCAGAAACATGTCTGCCTGCATGCTGCCATGTTCTTCATAATGATAATGGACTAAACCTCTGAAATTGTAAGCCACCTTCCCCAATTATGTTTTCCCTTATAAGAGTTGCCTGTGGTCATGGTGTCTCTTCACAGCAATAGAAACCCTAACTAAGACAGAAATTGGTACCAGGGACTGAAGTATTGCTGTGATTGCCTGGACCATGTTTTTATTTGGAGGAATATGAACTTTGGAAATTTGGGTTAGGAAAGCAGTGGAATGCTTTTAGCACTGTTTAATGGGTCATCCTAGTAGAAACATGGAAGACAGTGGTGCTGAGTGTGATTTGAACTTTGGGTGCCTGGCTCAAGAGGTTTCAAAGGAGAATTTTAGTGGGTTGTTTAAAGATGATTCTTAAGATATTTTGGTGAAGAATTTGACTGCTTTTTGCCCTTATCTGAAGAGTCTGCCTGAGGCTAAAGTGAAGAGATTTGGATTATCTCCATTGACAGAGTAAATCTCAAATCAGCCTAGTATAGACGTGGTCCTATGGTTATTACTGATAACTCTAATGAAGATTTATAATAAAAAGGAGGAAGCTGAGCAGGGTAGATTATAAAACGTAAAATTTGAGGAGAAAAGGTATACCAGGAGTAGATTGGAGCTAAATCCTGTGTTCAAGGAGATAAACAGTTAAGAATTGGAATAAAGGGAGTGGTGACCTCAGGGCAAGATCCCATCCAGCTAACCTTCTAACTTGTGAAAAGGAATTAAAGAAAAGTTTAATAGCAGGTGTTATGATAAACATCTTTAATCCCAGAAATAGGTGGAGGCTTGTGTATTTCTGAGTTTGAGGCCAGCTTGTTCTACATAGCAAGTTCCAGAACAGCCAAGCTTAGCCAGTGAAGGTAATCATTGAAAACAGAAAGTAGATGAAGATATAACTGAAAGATCTCTGAGTTCAAGGCCTGCCAGGTCTACAGACTCATTTTCAGGACAGCTAAGCTTAGGCAGTGAAGGAGAACAGAAAACAAAAAGCAAACAACAACAACATCAAACCCCAGAAACTTGGTAAAAATGTAATTTAATAAGAGAGCTGTGTTCCAGACTCACCAAGCAGTAGAACTTGGCATCTTTGGCCATGTGGTTCTGGTGTTCAGGACAGAGGAAAGGGGCTATCAAATCTGCCCCCACAGCTAAAGCTCTGAGGAAAGCTGTTGTGCTTTGGGATGTCCTGTATGTCAAATGTGTTGATCTGATTGGTTAAAATAAATAAAGTGCTGATTGGCCAGTAGCCAGGCAGGAAGGATAGGGTAGGCAGGACAAGGAGAAGAGAATTCTGGAAAGTGAAGGCTGGAGCGAGAGAGATGCTGCCAGCCACCGCCATGACAGAAAAGACATAGGGTACTGGTAAGCCACAAGCCAGCCACATGGCAAAGTATAGATTAATAGAAATGGGTTAATTTAAGATAGAAGAAGTAGATAACAAGAAGCCTGCCACGGCCATACAGTTTGTAAGTAATATAAGTCTCTGTGTGCTTACTTGGTTGGGTCTAAGAGACTGTGGGACTGGTGGGTGAGAGAGATTTGTCCTGACTATGGGCCAGGCAGGAAAACACAAACTACACTGTTGAGGCTGGGCATTTGTCAGGGGTATCCCTGAATGGAGGCCTAGAGAGTTCATTGCATGACACTGTGAAGGTGAAGCCCAGATTGCCTTGGAGACCTCAAGATGCTGGAGATGCCAGAACTGTGAAATATCTCTTGAGGAAAGCTGCTGATAGAGAACAGAACCAGCACAAAAGAAAGAAGTATATTACAGTCAACAAAACTGAAATGAGTTGGAGATCTGAAGAGGGTTTTGACATCAGACATGGAGATGCAGAGTTTAGAGTTTGCCCAGCTAGTTTTTGGTCTTTGGTCCAATATTTCCTCAATATGCCCCCTTTCCTATATTTTGGAATGGTATGTGTATCCTGTGCCATTATATGTTGGAAGTATGTGATCTGTTTTTTGATTTTGATTTTATAGGGGATAGCAGTTAAGAGATTGCATGAATCTCAGAAGAGACTTTGAACTTTGGACTTTAAAACAATGTTGAGACTGTGATAGACTATGGAACTTTTGAAGTTGGGCTAAATGCCTTTTTGTATTATGATGTTTTTACAAGTTTATGGGGGCCAAGGAGTGGAATGTGGTAGTTTGAATGTAATTGGCCACCATAAGGTCATAGGCAGTGGCACTATTTGGAAGTGTAGCTTTGTTGCAGTATGTGTGGCCTTGTTGGAGGAAGTGTGTCACTATGGGGGTGGGCTTTGAAGTCTCCTATGCTCAAGATATACCCAGTGCCCAGTGTCTCAGATTATTTCCTGTTTCCTGTGGGATTAAGATGTAACTCCTTCTCCAGTACCATGTCTGTCTGCATGCTGCCATGTCCCACTATGATGATAACGGACTAAACCTCTAAAATTATTAGTGCCACAATTAAGTGTTCTCTCTTACAGGGGTTGCCATGGTTATGGTGTCTCTTCACAAAAAATAGGAACCCTAACTAAGACAGCCAACTTACCAGTGCCCACATACCTTAAGAAAGTAACACTCTTTCATGGCTAGAAAGATGACTCACTGGTTAAGAGCACTGGCTGCTCTTTTAGAGGACAAAATTTTGGTTCCTGGCACACATATAATGTAGTTACAACTGCCTGGAACTCCAGTTCACATGATTGGACACCCTCTTCTGGCCTCTGTACATGAGTGCACATACACACAAACAAATAAACAAATAAATATCAGTAAAATTAAATCTTATATTCCTGTTGAAGATCTTGTTGATGATATTGATTTGGAATTCTTCCCCAATGCCTATAATTCATAAATATGGGCTTTTGTGTGTTCCACAGTTCTCGAATGTTCTTTCATTGTGTCTATATTTTAAAGATACATTTTTTTTTTCTTTTTGAATGATAATATTCAGTTTTCTATTTGATCCTTTCTTCTGGTAAGGTTTTCCTCTGAATTTTTTAATTGGGTTACTGGGTTTTTCAGCTCAAGTTTTCCTAATCATTTCTATCTGTTTATTAAATTCAGTTTTCAAATCTTAACTTGTCATCATTATTTCATTCAGGTGTGTATTTGTGCTTTCTTGGGCTTTATTTGGGAGTTTATTCCCATCCTTTTTGAGTTCATTGAGCTATTTATTTGTTTCTTCTTTAGACTCTTTGAATTCTTGGATGACATTTACATTGTCCTTTTAAATTCTCTGTCCTGGGGTTCATCTAGTTAACATTCGTTGAAGAACAGTTCTATAAGACTATGGGTTTGGGAGTTACACACTGTTGCTCATATTTTTCATGATTTTGATATGCTACCTGGACATAAGAACTTCTTTATTAGTTGCTTGATGTAATATTGTAGCATACATAGGCTTTGTGGCATCATGAGATGCATAATGAGAGCTAGGCATAGGAGTGTGGAGACAAAGTATATGGGTGATGTTCTATGGAACTAAGCAAGTTGGGCCACTGAGCTACCACAGCCAGGCTGGGTAATACAGAGATGGTAATGGAGCAGATGGGTAAGGTTATGGGGGGATTCACCAGACAGTAACTAGAACTAGTCCTGGGAGTGTGGAAATGGTGCAGATGGACAAGGTACTGGGAAGCTTACTAGGCTATGTAAGCAATATTCTCAAAAGTAAACCTTAAAAAAAATAATAAAGAAGCCAGTGGTGGTGGCACACACCTTTAATCCCAGCACTTGGGAGGCAGAGCCAGCCAGATCTCTGTGAGTTTGAGGCCAGCCTGGGCTACCAATTGAGTTCCAGGAAAAGGCGCAAAGCTACACAGATAAAACTTGTCTCAAAAAAACCCCAATAATAATAATAATAATAATAATGAAAATAAAAGAGAGGAAAAAAGAAAAGATAGAAACAAAAAAAGAACTGTGTCTCCCTGTCATCAGGTAGCCATCAACTGTCAAAAGTACACCAACTAGGTGTGGGACATCTGTGTATAGCCCTCTCTCATCCAAGATGGAATTTTAACTGGTGTGCCCATGGAATCATAGCTGCTGAGAACATATATGGGTCACAACCATGGCATGTCCAGAAGACAGCATTTCATGTCATTCCTTCTCATTTCTAGGCTATTACGTTCTTCCCACCATCTCTTTTTGTTGTATGAGCCTTGGATTGGGGGACGCTATTGATTTAGATATCTCGTCTACAGTTGTGCATTCATAGTCACTCATTCTCAACATTAGAACAGTTATAAGTCCATGCAGTGATTATTAACTCCTGCAAATAGAAGATTCTCTGACTAAGGGTGACACCACACCAATCTATAGGTATAAATAGTTGTAATGATAGAAATGAAAATACTTAGAAAGTAGTTGACAATATGACAAGAGCAAAATAACAGTAGTTTCCTCCCTGGGGAGTTTGACTTCCCTAATCATGGTTTTGTACAAGGGTTACAGCACCCAGACATGGATTCACTCCTGTGCTGCAGACCTCACATTCACTTGTAAAGCTGTTTGTTACCCTGTAATGATCATGACACTATTGCACTGGTATGAACACCTTGTCTGGCAGGTCATCATTGGATCCTGAAAGTGCAGTTGTGGTGGTATTGTGTTCCCCAAAATATTGTGCAGTCTAATAAACTTATCTGGGGTCAGAGACAGAACAGCCACAATACTAAACAGAGGTTAGGCAGTGGTAGCACACGCCTTTAATTCTTGCATTCCAGAGGCAGAGATCTACCTGGATCTCTGTGTGTTCAAGGATACAGCCAAGCATGGTGACTCATGTCTTTAATCCCAGAAAGTGAGCCTTTAATCCCAGGGAGTGATGGCAGAAAGCAGAAAGGTATATAAGGCATGAAGACCAGAAACAAGAAACAGTTGGCTGGTCAAGCATTCAGGCTTTCAAGCAACAGTTCAGCTGAGATTCATTTAGATAAAGACACAGGGGCTTCCAGTTTGAGGAAATAGGATCAGCTGAGGAACTGTCGAGGCGAGAAAGCTGTGGCTTGTTCTGCTTCTCTGATCTTCCAGCGTTCACCCCAATACCTGGCTCAGGTTTGATTTTATTAATAAGACCTGTTAAGATTCCTGCTACATGGAGTACTTAGTAAGGTCATCACATCTTTTCCCCACCTTCCTGCATAATACCTTCCAGGTCTTGAAAGCTAGGCAGCAGGAGAGAGTTCCCACCTCAGTTTGACACTGATTTATCTATATCTTCCAACCAAAGTGTGTGGCAGCTTCAGTCTAGCTAGAGTGGACAATTAAGCACAATGACAATAGCCTGTGTTGTTTTGGGAGATCCCCATTCCCTCACTGATTAATAACTCATATAACCCATAGCTGGATCAGAATTTTTCATTTAATAATTATGTCTAATGGGAGCAGAATTTTCTTCTTTGTAGGGTACCTTTGTTCAAACCCCCTTTTAAAAATGTGTCTTAATTAGATTATAAACTAGTACATTTTAATAAAATTTCTTTATAACCTGACCCTACTTCCTCCTTTCCTCTATCTGTTAACCCAACACCTTTTAGTCTTTACTGCTCTTCTCCTCTATCACATGTGTCCTAACAATCTTCTTTATATTTTTTACTTGGGTGGCAAGATTATGGATTTCCGAACAACCTTTACATACATATTGTGTGGTTGACTCTTTCCCATTCCCTCATTACCTTGTTCCCCAAACCCCACTCCCTCAGTATACCCACTCTTTTATTTTACCTATATTCTTCTGTCCCTTCTTCCTTAATGCATCCCCCTCCAATGGTCTTTCATTTACTGCAAATTAAATACAGAAAACTGCAGATTTGAAGGTAGTATCCACATATGAAAAAGAACTTGTGAAATTTCTCTTTCTGGGCCTGGGTGACATGGATATGCAAATCTCTCTGTTGTAAGATACAAAATACTTGGTATATATGCCCAGTAGTGATATAACTCGGCCACATGGTAGCTCTATGTTTGTTTTTTTGAGAAACATCTGGACTGATATCCAAATCATTAGCTTGAACTCCCACCATGAGTATATAAGAGTTCTGTTTTCCCTAGCACATAACCTAGCTGTCATCAAAGAGCCTTTGTCCAGTGACAGATGGAGGCAGATACAGAGATCCACAGCCAAGTACCAGGCTGAGCTCTGGGAATCCAACTGATGAGAGAGAGGAGAGATACTGCAGGTGAGGGATGTCAAGATCATGATGGGAGGACGTGCAGAGATGACCAGCCACACTAGTGGAAGCCCATGAACTATGGACTGGTGGATGTGGAGCCCCCATGGGACTGGACTAGGCCCTCTGGATACGGAAGACGGTTGTTTGACTTGAACTGTTTGGTGGGGGGGCACCCAGGCAGGGGGATCGGGATCTGTCCCTGGTCTATCGGCAGGCTTCTGGAACCCGGTGCCTGTGGTGTGACTCCTTGCCCAGCCTTGGTGTAGTGGGAAGGTGCTTGGACCTGCCTAAGCTCAGTGTGCTGGGCTCTGCTGACTCCCCCATGGGAGACCTTGATTTGGGATGTGGAGATGCAGGGTGGCTTGGGAAGGAGGGCTGGGGGATGGGATAAGGGAGGAGGGGGGTCTGTGGATAGCATGTGGAGTGAGTAGAAAATTTCTTAATAAAGAAAAATGAAAAAAAAAAAACCCAAAGAGTTCTGTTTTCCTCACATCCAGCATTTGTTGTTATTTGTATTCGTGATGATGGCCATTCTGATGTGGCTGAGATGGAATCTTAAAATAGTTTTAATCAGCGTTTTCCTGATGGTTGAGGATGTGAGCAATTGTTTAAGTCCTTACTAATGATTTGTGTTTCTTCTTTTTAGACCGTTCTGTTCAGTTTAATATCCCATTTTTAAATTCCATTATTTTTCTTAAGTTCTTTCTATTTTCTAGTCCCTAATCTTCTGTAAGATGAATAGTTGACAATGATTTTTCTCTTAGTCTGTGGGATATCTCTTCTTCATTCACATAAGATTTTTTTTTTTCTATACAGAAGCTTTGTAGTTTCATGATACATTTGTCAACTCTTGGTCTTATTTTTGTGCCTTTTAGTGCAAAGGTGCTTCCTAGTTTTTCTCTTAGTAGTTTCAGTATAAAAAGTCCCATGTTGAGGTTCTTGGTTCATTCAGAGTTGAGATTTGTAGAGGGTGAGATTTAAGGATCTTGATTTGTTTTTCTGCATGTTGAAACCCATTTTTCACAGGGCCAATTACTGAAGATGCTGTGCTGCTGAAAATCCTCTTTTTTATCTTAAATGGTGTGTATTTTTAGACTCTTTCTGAAAAATCCGGTTACTGTTGTTTCATGGACTTATAGCTGAGTGTTTGTTAATGGGACAGTGCCATATTGTTTAATATAAGCTGAGATCATGTATGGTAATATCTTCCCCAGTAGTCTGGTACTCTTTCTGTCCAGAATGGCATTGGCTGCCCTTGGTCCTTACTACACATATTTTGTTATCTTATCCTATTTGTTTATTTTGGAAACAAGTCTTTACAATGCAATCCAGGCTGGCACAGGATTTGTGATCTTCCTGCTTCAGCCACCCTAGTTTGGGGGACAACAGGAATAATGAGTCACCATGTCTTGGTTATATGTTTCAGTTATTTCCAGAGTTTAAGCAAATGGTTGTAATTCAAGTTCAGCCATGCTCTGCAATAATCACACCATTGGGTGGCGCTGGAGAGATGGCTCAGAGGTTAAAACACTACCTGCTCTTCTACAGGATCAGATTTTGTTTCCCCACAGCAATATGGAGGTTCCCATTATCTGTGACTCCAGTTTAAGGGGTCCAGAGTCCTCTTCTGGTCCCTGTGAGCACCAAACACCCATGTGATTCACAGGCATATTTGTAGGCAGCAAACAACACACATAAAATAAATTTAAAAAAATTAAAAATATAGCATGAAACTTGTATAAAACAAGTAGTAGAAGAAATTACTGACTTTAATTTGACTAAAATATGTCATATTATATTAGTTGTGCAAAGAAGATTTCATAGAGGAACAGACAAAGTATGCTTCATATTTCAAGGTCTAAAATATGCTATTGATATTTGTAACAGCAGAGTGATATTAAAGCAAGCACCAAATAACTAAGAGATCTTATGTATTGAAACCTTAGAAGTCTCTGTGATTAACGCTTTCTCTAGATATGTCAGGTGACTACTAACTCTCAGAAAAAATAATAACATTTTATCCTTGGGGGCATAAATATGGGTGATTATCAATTGGATTTTCTTCTGTTAAACAGTGAGAGTAAAAGTGGGTATTGAACTGATGTTTGAAGTTAATAGTATAGGCAGTAGAGGACTGATCCTCTAGGCTATATGCAGTGCAAATACTGCGTAACCCTGCTGACCTCAACAGTTGGAAAATATAGACACAATTTCTATCATTCTGCTTTTAATATTCCTGAAGTCCTATGACCTCCTTTTAGATATTCAAGTCTCCAGGAAAATTAATGTGATTTTCTTAATAGATGAGGCATGGTCTTTTGCATAAATTAGCCACGGGCCACTACGGGAAGCAGGCATTGCCACAATGTGAGAAGCAGAACTGTCGCAAATCAAACATGCAGTGATTTTCTTGCTAAGCCACATGATGGGAAGAAGGTTCATACTTAATTCCGAGAGTTAAGACGCCTTTCAGTAAGGTTTGCAAGTGGAAATAGAAAAGCTCACTTGCACAGTTTAGATGAAAGCATATACATTTATAGTAAACCATTGCTAGAATTTACATTTTTTATTGTTTTATTCACATTTTATTCACAAATAAGAATGCTTCATCCATCCAATTAATTTAATTTATATACATCATTTTGGTAGTTGATAAATGGTAGTAGTAAAGAGATAGAAGAAAGTTCATAAATTTAGTTATGATCATGTTTAAAATCAGTGGAGAATTACTTTTAATGAACAGAATAGAAACACTAAAATTAGGAATTCCATTTTTGACATAATTCCTCATTTCACAAGACAGAATGAAAAAAAAGTTCTCATCTGGCACCTGCCGAAGCCGGTTATAACATTTAGAATGTCACTTAAGAAATGGGAAATTTCCATTTATATAAAATCTTTATAACCTGCTGAAGAAGCTTGAAAATGTCAATTTCATGCAGTACATCTGGGAATATTCTGTCTAGGGCATAACACCAGGCCTGTCACATAGCCATTATAACTGATCTGTGTAAATAGTGACTTAAACTTTCCGGAGATGCATTGCCTGTTAAAGCAGGAGTTGCTTGGGCAGTTGTGAAGAGTCACAGGACCAAGACTGCCTTGGATGGGCTAAAGTCCCTGAGTAGTTATTGCCTGAGGGAATGATGACATAAAATTTCAAGTAAAATGAATTTTTAAAATAGATAAAATGACATGGGAAGTGCAAACATAATTTCTTTTATTTTCACTTGTTCCAGATGATATTCTGAGTTCTTTAATTGCCCAATATTCATAGCAAAAGGGCACCCTCATATCTTTTCCTTGGTAACTTAACTTGTAACAAGATAGAATTATTTGTTGCAAAACATAGCATGCCAGGAGTTATAACTTCAAGCCAAAGCTTGAAACCAAGAAGTACATTGTCTTTCTGGCAAGCAGCTCCTGCCTACTCTAAGCAACATTTCAGAGTATTGTCCTTATTCTGACACATACTGTTTGGTCAGAGGGAATGTAGTACATTAAATAGAATGTTGTTAATTGTTTCAGAAATAAAAGTAAACAGAAAATAATGGAAAAGGAAACATTAGGTAGAGCTGTTTTTAGATACTATGCTGTCTCTTGGTGATAATGTGTTGCTACTGTTATGTCAAAGACAGTGAGAAAGGGGGCTGACAGACAGAACCTGGTAATGACATCACTTATTTCTGGTTATTTATTTATTTATTTATTTATGTTTGTTTGTTTGTTTTTATTTATTTATTCATTTTATTGGAGACAGGGTTTCTTTGTGTATTTTTGGCACCTGTCCTGGATATTGCTCTGTAGACAAGACCCGCCTCAAACTCACAGAGATCCAATGGGCTCTGCCCCCCGAGTTTTGGGATTAAAGGTATGTGCCATTGCTGCCCGGCTATTTCTGTCCTGAAAGGAAGCATTGTTCCCTGGATATCTTTTTTTATTTTTTTTTTCCGGTTTTTCAAGACAGGGTTTCTCTGTGTAGCTTTGGAGCCTGTCCTGGAACTCGCTCTCTCTCTGTAGCCCAGGCTGGCCTCGAACTCACAGAGATCTGCCTGGCTCTGCCTCCAGAGTGCTTGGATTGAAGGCATGTGCCACCACCCAGGCTCCTTGGATATCTTTGTGTGGCATCAATGTTAACAATCTTCTCTTGGATTTAATTTGGAATTCTTCCAACTATTGTAGCTGTATTGATCCAAGAGAAACAGGAGTGCTACATTCTTCATGTGTTTGAAATACACATAGGGGTATAAATTTGGAAAACATTTCTTGGAGATGACATAGAGGTCACATAGTACATTTTATTTTAATTAAGAATTATTTATTAATTTTACATACTAATCACAGATTCTCCTCTTCCCTCCTCCCGCCCCTCCAGCCTCCTCCCTAACCCACACCCCATTTTCCCCTACAAGAAGGTAAAGTCTCCCCCCCCCCTTTTTTGAGCTGAGGATTGAACCCAAGGCCTTGTGCTTGCTAGGCAAGCACTCTACCACTGAGCTAAATCCCCAACCTAAAGTCTCCCTTTTTAAGTGATTTTATGCATGCTTTTAGGGATGAAACTCAGAAGCTTTCACATCATAGGAAAGCAATCTAATATAGAGTTTGAATCCCCACACATTAAAAAAAAAAAAAAAGATGTCTTTTTAGACAGGAGCTTTCAAAGTCTTCCAGGATAGCCTCAGACTCATGATTTGATGGCATTGATTTTTCACATGGATGGAAAAACAACTTTTGTACACATTTAGCTTATTATATAGCTTAAAAATTCTGATTTTTTAGCAGTTTATTGGCTCTTTAAATATATAATAATTATAATTTTCACTGTACATTGTATAAATTTTCTTGATACTATGCTGCATTGAAGGACTGAATATTTTGTTCTTTGAAGATATATGGCTATTAAAGAGGGAATATGTAGTTAGAGTATTCCTGCCTGGCCCACAGTCAGGACAAATCTCTCTTACCCGCCAGTCCCACAGTCGCTCAGACCCAACCAAGAAAGCACACAGAAACTTATATTGCTTATAAACTGTATAGCCATGGCAGGCTGCTTGTTATCTACTTCTTCTATCTTAAATTAACCCATTTCTGTTAATCTATACTTTGCCACATGGCGTGTGGCTTACCAGTGTCTTTACATGTTGCTTCTCATGGCGGTGGCTGGTGGTGTCTCTCCCCCAGCCTTCTACTTCCCAGAATTCTCTTCTCTCTTGTCCCGCCTATACTTCCTGCCTGGCCACTGGCCAATCAGAACTTTATTTACACAGAGCGATATCCACAGCAGGAATACTTCTTTTGTTAGAATAGATATTGAACTTTCCCCCAAACAAAATTAATGTTTCAAGACAATAAAATTGCTGTTATTATCCAAAGAAAAGCTTTGTTTAGCCCTTAAGAAAAGCAGCTTGTAGAGATTAAGGGGCCTCTCCATCTTCTCAGAACTATCAAACAGTACCTAATGAACTACTGATCATGGATCCATCACACATCTTTACTGAAATGGAACCTTACTTAAAACAAGGGTAGAATTTCTCAGTATGGAATGTTCAGTATCCGACATTAGCACCCATGACAGAATGTGATTCTTGGTTAATACATATAAAATGAGCAGATGACCTAGTACAGACACCAAATTAGAATATTTATCTTATTATTTTTTTTATTAAATTTTTTATTTGTTTTACATACCAACCACAGTTTCTTCTCCCTCCTCTCATTCTGTTCCCTCCCCTCAACTCCTTTCTACTCACCCTATCCACCCCTCAGAAAGGGTAAGGCCTCTCATAGGAGTCAACAAAGCATGGCATACCAAGGTAAGGCAGGACCAAGCTCCTCCCCCGCTGCATCAAAGCTGAACAAGTCATCCCACCATAGGGCATAGGTTCCAAAATGCCAGCTCATGCATCAGGAATAGATCTTGGTCTGACTGCCAGGGGCCACAAGCAGATCAAGCTACATAACTATCATCCACATGCAGAGGGCCTAGATTGGTTCCATGCAGGCTTCCTAACTGTGAGTCCAGAGTCCATGAGCTCCCATGAGCTCTGCTGGTTTCCACATCATGATCTTGACCACCACCCCACCCCCCCTTGCTCATATAATCCTTCCTGCTTCTCTTCACCATGACCAGTGCTTGGGTGTGGATCTCTGCAGCTGCTTCCATCAGTTATTGGATGAACATTCTGTGATGACACTTAGGGTAGTCACCAATCTGATGAAGTAACACAATGTTCAGATTGTCTTAGAAATGGCCATACTTTGAGGCCTGGATAATTTGCACATTGTGATTTGAGTAGTTAGTAGAAGGACTTGTCAGTTTGCTAGGAAGTTTTACAACTGTGAAAGTTAGACCTGTGTTGTTCTTTATCCCTTGGAAATTCTTTCCCTAAATGGTTCCTCTGTTTAGTTTTGGGAATTATCACTTATTTGAGGAATAGAGGTCTTAACCACTTTCTCTCTGAATCTTCAAATGCAGCAATTCATTACTCTTACTTTTGTGTTCACAAAATATATCTAATAACAAGTTGCTCATATTTAATATATAGATATTATATATTTTATTATCAATTTTAGTGAATGCTTATAATGCATCAGGCACATACCAAGTGATACAAAGACAAATTCTCAAGTTTTTCATGATCTAGAACTGTTTAATGTAGTGTGTGGCTAAGTTCTGTATCTTTTTATTTTTTTTTCAAGACAGGGTTTCTCTGTGTAGCTTTGCGCCTTTCCTGGAACTTGCTTGGTAGCCCAAGCTGGATCTGTATCTTAATATTAGGAATTAGTAGTTGGATTTTCATTTTTCTTTCTATTGACGATAGATTCTTTAAAATCCAATATATTCTCATTATGGTTTACCCTCCCTCCATTCCTCCCAGTTCCTGTTCACATCCCCTCCCCTCCAGATCCACTCCCTCTCCAACTCTCAGTAAAAAAGAACAGGCTTCTAAGAGATAACAACAAAACATGACAAAATAAAACATGAGAAAATGAAGGAAATCTATCATATCAAAGTTGGACACAGTAACCCAACAGTAGAAACAAGGTTTCAAGAGCAGACAAAAGAGTCAGAGACCCATAGTCAGGAGTCCCATAAAAATGTGAAGCGAATAGATATACTATGTAGTCAGGGGATCTGTTGTAGACGCCTGTCAGCCCTGTGTTTGCTGCTTCAGTTTCTGGGCTAATGTGTGTCTTGTTAGTAGTTACAGAGGGCCTTGTTCTCCTGCTTTCTTCCATCCTCTTTTATACTCCTATGCCTCCTCTTCTTTAGGTTCCCTGAGCTCAAAGGAGAAGGAGTTGATGGAAACCTCCAACTTAGACTTTCTCTCCATGTAATTTCTGGCTGTCAGTCTCTACATCTGTTCACATCTCCTGTAGGAGGAAACTGTTCTGATGATGACTGATAAGTCAATAATCTATGAGTAAAGCAGAATATCACGAGGAATGGTTTTATTGATGTTTTTTTTTCTTTTAGACCAGTAGTATTTGGTTTTACCCTAGGTCTATGGACTATCTAGTCTGTGGTTCTTTATTACCCAAGAAATGTTAGTGTAAATTCCTTCTCAGGGAGTGGTCTTAGGTCAAATCTGGCATCAGTTGTGGTGTGAAGGAGCTTCCTTTGTGTATATGCACAAAAGGGGTAAAATTGGTTCTTGAGGTAGATCAATTCCCATCTTCTTTAGAAACTTCCATATTGACTTCCATATTGGCTATACAAGTTTGCACTCACACATGGAAAAGTGTTCCCCTTGCTCCACATCATTGTCAGTGTGGGATGTCACTTATGTCATTGATCTTAGACATAAATGATAAGTGTAAGATAGAGTCTCAAAGCAGTTTTAATTTATAATTTCCTATGGCTAAGTATATTGAACATTTCTTTTCTTTCTTTCTTTCTCTCTTTCTTTCTTTCTTTCTTTCTTTCTTTCTTTCTTTCTTTCTGTCTCTGTCTCTGTCTCTCTCTCTCTCTCTCTCTCTCTCCTTCCTTCCTTCCTTCCTTCCTTCTTTCCTTCTTTTCTTTCTCTCTTTTTTTGATTTTTCCTTTTTTGTTTTTTTGAGACAGGGTTTCTCTGTGTAGCTTTGGATCCTGTCCCTGGACCTTGATGTGTAGACCAGGCTGGCCTCAAACCCACAGAGATCTGCCTGCGTCTGCCTTCTGAGTGCTAGGATTAAAGGTGTGCAGTGGCACTGGCACCACCACCACCACCAGGCTTATTGAGCATTTCTTTAAGTGTTTCTCAGCCATTTGAGGTATCACTGTTGAGAATTCACTATTTGGATCTGTACACCATTTTTTAATTGGATTATTTGAATTTTTTGAGACCAAGTTTCTTGAGTTCTTTATATATTTTGAGTATCAGTCCTCTGTTGAATGTGGACTTGGTAAAGATCCTTTTCCATTCTGTAGGCAGCTGATTTGTCTGTTTGACAGTGTTCTTTGCCTTACAGAAGCTTTTCAGTTTCATGAGGTCCCATTTATTTATTAATTGTTTATTTTAGTGACTACACTACTGATGTTCTATTCAGGAAGTCGTCTCCTGTGTCAAGTGAGTTCAAGACTATTCCCCACTCTCCCTTCTATCAGGGTCCGTGTATCTGGTTTATGTTGAGGTATTTTTTCCACTTGGACTTGAGTTTTGTTCAGGGTGATAGATATGAATTTATTTGCCTTCTTTTATGGTCAGGCATTGGGTTTGACCAGCACTATTTGTTGACGATGCTAATATTTTTCTAGTGTGTATATCTGGCTTGTTTTTTCAAAAATCAGGTGTTTTTATGTGCTTGAATTTATATCTGGGTTTGTGTCTTCATTTTGATTGCATTGATCAACATGTCTGTTTTTATGCCAATACCATGAGGGTTTTATTATTATTATTATTATTATTATTAATATTATTATTATTATTACTACTACTACTACTACTACTACTACTACTACTATAGCTCTGTAGTACAACTTAAAATCAGGAAGGCTGATGCCTCTTACAGTTCTTTGATTGTTCAGGATTCTTTGAGTTATCTTGGGTATTTTGATTTTCCATATGAAGTTGAGGATTGTCCTTTTAAAGTCTGTAAAGAATTCTTCTGAAATTTTGCTAGGGATTGCACTGAATCAGTAGATTGCTTTTGGCAAGATGGTCGTTTTAACTGTGTTAATTCTACTGATCCATGAGCATGGGAGAACTTTCCATCTTCTGATACTTCATTCAATTACTTTCTTCAAAGACTTGAAGTTTTTAACATACAAGTCTTTCACTTGCTTGGTTAGTGTTAACCCCAGCATATTTTATGTTATTTGAGGTTTTTGTGAAAGGTGATCTCTCCCTGATTTCTTTCTCAGTCCATTTGCCATTTGTATCCAGGAGTGCTACTAATTTTTTTTTTTTTGAGTTAATCTTATATCCAGATACTTTGACAAAAATTTTTTATCAGCTGTAGAAGTTGCCTGTTGGAATTTTTAGGGTCACTTATGTATACTATCATGTTATCTGCTAATAAGGACATTTTCACTTCTTCCTTTCCAATTTGTATCCACTTCATCTCCTTAAGTTGTCTTATTGCTCTAGCTAAAACTTCAAGTACTATGTTCAATGCATATGGAAAGAGTGAACAATCTTGTCTTGTTCTGAGATTAGTGGAATTGCTTTGAGTTTCTCTTCATTTAATTTGTTGTTGGCTATAGGCTTGCTATAAATTGCCTTAATTATGTTTACATATGTCCCTTGTATCCATAGTCTGTTCTGGGCTTTTATCATGAACAGGTGTTGGATTTTGTCAAAGGCCTGTTCTGCATCTAATGAGATGATCATGTGATGTCTTTCTTTCAGTTTGTTTATGTGGTGGATTATATTTACTAATTTTCCTATATTGAACCATCCCCCCATCTCTGGGATGAAGCCTCCTTTGTCATGGTGGATGGTATTTTTTATGTGTTCTTGGATTTAGTTTGTAGGTATTTTATTGAATATTTTTATATGTATGTTCATAAGGGAAATTGTTCTATGATTCTTTTTCTTTGTTTAATCTTTATGTCGTCTGGGTATCAGATAACTGTGGCCTCATAAAATGAATTTGGCAATGTTCTTTATGTTCCTATTTTGTGGAATAATTTGAGGAATATAGTGTTAATTCTTCTTTGGAAATCTGTTAGAATTCTGCAGTAAAACTATCTGGCCCTGAGATTTTTTTTTTTAAGTTGGGAGATATTTAATGACTGTTTTTACTTCATTGGGGGTTCTATGCATATTTAAATTGTTTATCTGATTTTGATATAAGTTTTGTAAGTAGTATCTATTGAGAAAATTATGATTCTTTGGATTTCCTAGCTATCTGTTGTTATGTCTTCCCTTTTGTTTGTGATTTTGTTGATTTGTATATTTTCTCTTGGTCTTTTAGTTAGTTTGGATAAGAGTTTGTCTGTCTTGTTGGTTTTTCAAAGAATCAACTTTTTTTTCCATTGGTTCTTTGTATTGTTCTCTGCTTCACTTTTATTGATTTCATCCCTCAGTTCAATTATTTCTTACCACCTACTCTTCTTGACTGTGATGGCTTCTTTTTGATCTAGAGTTTTCAGATGTGTGATTAAGCTGTTAACATTAGATCTCTTTAATTTTTTTTTTATGTAGGCACTTAGTGCTACATTGTGTCCTGTAAGTTTGGATATGCCGTATATTCCTTTTCATTTGTCTCTAGAAAGCTGTTAATTTTTTTTCTTTGTTTCTGTCTTGATCCATTTTTTTTTTGTTTAGTAGAAAGTTTTTCAGTTTCCATTAGTTTTGTAAGCCTTCTGTTATTTCTGATGTTGATGATATCCAGCTTTAACCCATGGTTGTCTGATAAGGTGCACCGAGTTATTTCAATTTTCTTTTATCTGTTGAGACTTGCTTGCTGTCCAAGTGTGTGGTCAATTTTGGGAAAAAGTTCTATGAGGTGTAGAGGAGAGGGTATCCTCATTTGTTTTGAGGTGAAATGTTCTGTACATTTCTGTTAGGTTCATTTGGTGTATAATATCTGTTCGCTTCAGTATTTCTCTGTTTAGTTTTTGTCTGGATGACCTCTTCATTGATGAGAGTGGGTATTGAAGTTTCCCATTATCAGTGTGTGAAGGTCAATGTATGATTTAAGTTGTAATAGTGTTCCTTTAACAAACTGTGTGCCCCTGTGTTTGGAACATAGATGTTAAGAACTGGAATGACATCTTGGTGGATTTTTTTCTTTGATGAGTATTTAGTTTTCTCCCCTATCTCCTTTGATTAGTTTTGGTTTGAAGTCTATATTATTATCTATTAAAATGGCAACACCAGGTTGCTTCTAAGGTTCATTTTCTTGGAATAGGTTTTTCCTACCGTCTATCCTTAGGTATTGTCTATCTTAATGTTGAGGTTTGTTGCTTAGATGCAGCAGAGAAATGGAAGAAATGGATCCCATTTCACATCCATTATGTTATTCTGTGTCTTTTTATTGGGTCATGAGGTCTCAGGATATTCAGAGATATCAATGTCCAATGATTGTTGATTCCCATTACTTTATTATTATTATTTTTTGTGTTGTTGTTGTTGTTGTTGTTGTGTGTGTGTGTGTGTGTGTGTTTGTGTGTGTGTTTCTCTTTTGTAAATTCTGCTGGTGTGAGATTATGTTTTTCCTATATTTTCATGTGTACCATGTCTTCACCTTCTTACGTTGGAATTTTCCTTCTAGCACTTTCTATAGGGCTTGGTTTGTAGATAGATGTTGTTTAAATTTGACTTTATTATGGACTATCTTATTTTCTCTATCTACAGTGATTGAAAGTTTTGCTGGGTATAGTAGTCTAGACTGGGTTTTATCATCTCTTAGAGTCTGCAGCACAGCTAGCTTTTAGAGTCTTTCTTGAAAAGTCATATGCAATTCTAATAGGTCTGCCTTTATATTGTGCTTGATCTTTTTACTTTCCATCTTTTAATATTCTTTATTAGTTCTGTATGTTTAATGTTTTGATTATCATGTGGTGAGGGAAATTTCTTTTCTGGTCCAATCTATTTGCTGTTCTGTATATTTCTGTTACCTTTGTATGCATGTCCTTCTTTATGTTAGGAAAATTTTCTTCTGTGCTTTTGTTGAAAACATTTTATGGGGCTTCAAGTTGTGTTTCTTATTCTTCCTCTATTCCTATTAATCTTAGGTTTGGTCTTCTTATAGTGTTTCTAATTTCCTGGATGTTTTGTGTCGAGTGTTTTTTAGATTTAATGTTTTGTTTGACCAATGTATCCATTTCTTCTATAGTTTCTTTCATGCCTGAGATTCCCTCTTCTATCTCTTGTATTCTGCTGGTGAAGCTTACCTCTTTGTTAGAGTTCTCAATTTTTTTTATTTCCAGAATTCCCTCAGTTTGGGTTTTCTTTATTGATTCTATTTCCAGTTTTGTGTCTTTAGCTGTTGTATTTTTTTTTTTACACTAATTGTTTATGATTTCCTGGATTTCTTTAAGGGACTAATTTTCTTGTTAAGGACCTATATCATATTCATAAAGGCTGTTTTAAGGTCTTTTTTGTGGGTCAGCTATGTTGGAGTATTCAGGTCCTGCTGTGGTAGGATAACTGGGTCCTATTGTAGATTTAATGTTTTGTTTGGGGTCAGAGAGCAAAGAGAGACCACAGCAGGTTTCCAGCTACAGAGATGGGGACGAGACTGGGGGATTGGGTCTCAGGAGCAGTAGGAGAGGTGTGGGTCCACCTTCAATCTACTTGTTACTCTGGGAGGGCAGCCCTTGGAATAACAGGGATTGTCTGCTGGAGTTGGGGTCTGGGTCACATGACAAGTAGAGGATGTGAAGTTAGGAGGAGATGGTCTTTGGTGTCCACAGAAGATATGGGAAGTCTGGAGCTAGGGAGACTTTAGGTAGTATTCTGGTGCAGTATTCAGGACTAGACTGAGCTATTAGGTCTGGGGGAACAAAGAGGCCTAGAGAAGGTCTGTGGGCACCCTACCTGGTTTTCTTCCCTCATTTTCTCTGTGGAAATTTATTTTTAGAATTGCATAAGTTAGATCATTGCATTCACATAATTTCCACCCTCCCTTCTCCCTCCTCTAAGTCTTCCTTTCTTTCCACTTCTCTTACTACTCTCTCTGTGATTCATGACTTCTTTTTCTAGAAAGTGCTCTCTCTCTTTGTCTCTCTCTCCATCCATCTGTTTCTCTGTCTGTCTCTCTCTCTGTCTCTTTCTCTCTCTGAGTCCATTTAGTTCTGTTTTGAGCTGGCCAATTGGAATTAGATAACTTAATAAGGGTCCAGTTTATAAGGACATCTCATTCTTTTTCCCTCATTGTCCAATGATTTTCCTGAAGTTCTTTACATAGGCGTTGAAGCCTTATAAAATTATTCCCATCGCAACTGGCAGTATCATTATGCAAGTCTTGTTTGGCAACCATATTGTTGTGATTTCTTGGGTTTTATACATGTATAGGATGTATTTTGATCTTATCCACACCCTCCTTCCTCTTTCTGCCTCAACTGCCTCAAGACCCATCAACCTTGCTTCCTTCCTATTTTAGGTTCTCACTTAAAATATTATCAATAGTCCCTTGAATCCAATTAGTGATAACCATGTGAGAATGGGTGTGAAGACACCCATGGAACATGTACAACCTACAATCCTCCATCCCCCACCCCCCACAAAGTACTCTCCTTCCCTTAGCAATTATCAAGTGCCAATTGCCCTTGAGTTAAGCATGGGGCCTTAAGACTTCCTCCTCCATCCATGCTGTAATTGCTTACAGACTTTATATTGTGCAGATCTTATGTAATCAACCACAGATACTGTGAATTAGTTTAAATCAGTCATGTCATATATAGAAAACAGCAATTGAAAGCTATCTTTCTTATCTTTAGCCTCTTGTATTATTTCTATCCACACCTCTGAGAAATTCTCTGAGCCTTGAATTAGGGGAGGACTTTGATATAGATAAAACATTTATTGCTGAGCATTTACGGTAACTAAGCATAAACAGTTATGTGTCTTTGCATAACTACTACACAATTAAAAAAAAAGAAGCTTCTTGGCTCAAGGTTATGAGGAGCACACATCTATAGGTATAAATACAAGCACTAAGAAGATAACTTGCTAACATGAGAACTTAGTAAAGCAGTAAGAATAGATTCTCCCTTATGCCCTGTACTGGATGCTTTTGTGTGTCAACTTGACACAAGCTAGAGTCATCAGAGAAAAGGGAGCCTTAGTTGAGGAATGCCTTGATGAGATCCAACTTTAAGGCATTTTCTCATTTCATGATCAATAGGAGAGGACCTATCCCATGGTTGGTGGTGCCATCCATGGGCTCCTGCTCCTGGGTTCCATACAAAAGGAAGGCTGAGCAAGCCAATATGCAGCTCCCTTCCATGGCCTCTGTATCAGCTCCTGCTTTGGGAGTCTTGCCCTCTTTGAGTTCTTGTCCTGACTTCCTTCTGTGATGAACAGCAATGCTAAAGAAAAGCCTAATAAACCCTTTCCTCCCCAACTTGCTCTTTGGTCATGGTGTTTTGTCACAGCAATAGGAACCCAAACCCATGAGGTCCCCAGTCATGAGTTTTTGACTAGAATTATAGTACCAGAAACCCCTCCTGTGGAGCAGAAATACAATCTTATTACTCTCGTAACAGTACCCATATATTGCATGAATACATGCGCAATTCAAGATTTAGTGTTCAGAAACCAGTGCTGAGTAAGACCATATCTTAGTTAGTGTTCTACTGCTGTGAAGAGACACTATGACCACGGCCATTCTTAGAAAAGAAAGCATTTAATTGGGGCTGGCTTACAGTTTCAGAGGTTTAGTTCATTTTCATCATGGTGGGGAGCATGGTGGCATGCAGGCAGATGGTGCTGAAGAAGTTGAGAATTCTACATCCTGATCTACAGGCAACAGGAAGGGAGAGAGAGACACTGGGTGGCTTGGGCCCCTGAAACTTCAAAGCTCCTCCCCAGTGATGCACTTCCTCCAACAAGGCCAGACCTACTAATCCCTATCAAGAAGCATCATACTCTAATGACTAAGAATTCAAATATATAAGCCTATGGGAGCCAGTCTTCAAACCACCACAGACTATATATGCCTTTTCTCCCCCCGCTGCTTGCATAGCACTTCCCAGCACTCTGGAAGCTAGGTAGAAAAAAGAGTTTTCTCCTCAGTTTGAGACTGATTTTTCTATGTTCTAAAACTGAAGTGGGTTAGTGTTTTCAGTATAGGGTCTTTTAAGAGCCTATGTGTCAGGGGTGTCTCAGGAGTCCCATTGACTAATAACTTATAGGGAGGTGTTCATTGCCTAAAACTTTGAATTTTCATGAAAGAATGAATGTCTTCTGGGAACAGTAGCTCAGAGTATCTCTGACCACAGGTGTGTGTGTGTGTGTGTGTGTGTGTGTGTGTGTGTGTGTGTCTGTGTGTGTGTGTCTCTGTGTGTGTGTGTAATTAACTTATAATACAGTCAATTTCCACAAGGCTTAATCATACATCCTTACTTCTGTGTTTGCTTCAGAAGCACATATACTAAAATTGGACAGATACAAAGATTAGTATGGTCCTTCCAAAAATTTGTTTTTCAAATTTGATTAATAAACAGCCATCAATTATTACATTAAAGAATAAGTATCTGTGTGTTTGTGGGGGGGTACATATACATACATACATACATAATACATATATCCATACATATATCCATATACATACATACATACATACATACATACATATATACATATATGTTGAAGAGTATGTGAGAGCTTAATTTATAAAAAGCTTTTGACACCTTGGATTTACTCATTTGATGACAAATTTCATGGATGTCTTTTAGAAATATCCTTTGAAAAGGCATAGCTTGCATAAATTGATAGTACATATAGCTTTTAACCTGAGGTTTGAGAATCAAAGTAGAACCCATGCTTATCATGGGTTTTATGTCCAGAATGACAAAAACATCAGCAAATAAAAATGAAAATATAAATAAGTAACAATGACTGTGACTGATCTCAGGAGTTTGAGAGGGGTGGGTTGCTACTGGAGGAGAATAGTGACTGGAACCTATAATAAATCAGATATGGGGCAAGCGCTTTCTGAGCAAAACTTGCTTAGCAATTAGTAAGTGAGACAAGAGGGAGGTAAATTGTCATGTTTCTATTACTAGTTTACAGATTTTATTATGTAGAAAGGGCAACAAGGTGAAATAAAATAGAATTGAAATTTTATATTTTTTCAAAAATTCATTAGAGGTAGCCATATTTTTCTGGAACAAACATTACATGCCTGTGTTGGTATGTTTTTGTATCTGTTGCTTATGGAATTATCTATTTACTTGTCCTTTATAAAGAATTTGTATATGTATCTTACAGATAAATATGTGTCTACTTGTTAGTCAAAGTTGTTGCTTACTATCAGGAGAGGAAACGTAATTCTGGACCTAACATTGAATGAAAGGAAAACAATCTATTTACAGTGTTTTCTATGTTGAGAAAGTGATAGGAAATTGCTGTGGATATTGCTCTGTAGGCTGTTAATGTGTTGCTCCAATTGGTTAATAAATAAAGTGCTGATTGGCCAGTAGCCAGGCAGGAAGTATAGGCTGGACAAAGAGAAGGGAGAATTCTGGGAAGAGGAAGGCAGAGTCAGGAATCACCAGCCAGAGATAGAGGAAGCAAGATGTGATGGCAGAACTGGGAAAAGGTAACAAGCCACGTGGCTAATCATAAATAAGAATTATGGATTAGTTTAAATGTAAGAGCTAGTCAGTGGTAGACATGAGCTAATGACTGAACAGTTTTAATTAATATAGGCCTCTGTGTGTTTACTTGGGTCCATGTGGCTGCAGGACTGGCAGGTGAGAGAGATTTGTCCTGATCATCAGTCTGCTGGGACACAGGAAATCTTCCAGTTACAGGAAATGTCATTTTGTTTCCTATCCTTGATAGAAACAGCATCCCTTGTCATTGTAGTGACTGCTATATCCCTGGGGACTGATATTCATTCCTCACATACCCTGTGATTTTTGCATTGATCTCATTCTCAAGTTTGTGACCTGGTTATCTGTTTATCTATGGACACTTCTTATGTTTTATGTCTATTCCTTAATTTCTACTCCAGGCAGCAGTGCCAGTTTCATACCTACACTAATTATATTATCCATTTTTTGGACTATAACTTTTTTCCTTAAAAATCAATGAAGCAACAGGCAACTTATTACCAGCCTATATAACTTGATAATATCTAATGGCTATAATGAACACCTTGCACAAATATTTATTAGTCCATTGTAACAACTATTTCTATTTCTATCAGTTTTCTGTCAGTGTGTCAAAATAATCTGGACAGTCAACTTTAAGGAGAAAAGATGGGCACCCATTTCAGACATTGTTGTGATTATCATATGTCTCTGATGTTTCTGGCTCAGCAGTTACAACATGGAATGCTGTTCAACTCATGGAAGCCCACAAGGAGAGCAAGAAGGGGAGGGATAGGGAAAGAGACCAGGATAGGAGAGGAGCTCAGGGACAAAACTTCAGTAATAATTATTTTTCAATAAGGCCTCATGTCTTGAAATTTCCAACCTCTCAATTTTGCTACCAGTTCAGAACCATATTGTCAGCACATGAACCACCAGGGAAGATTTCAAATCCAAACCCTAAAGCTATTTACTTAGTGTCCTAGTTATATTTCTTTGTTATAAGATGCTATGAATAAGCCAACTTATGACAGAAAGGGGTTTATTTCACTTTTACAATTTTAGTTTACAGTCTATCAATTGTAGGAAAGTCAAGGCAAGTCTTCTAACAGCTAGTCACATACACTGGTAGTTAAGAACCGGGGGAAATGAGTGGCATGCATACTGACTTGCTTGTTTTCTTGGCCCCAGGTAGATTTCTCTACTCTTGCACAGGTCAGGGCTCCCTGCCTAGGGAATGGTACTGCTCACATTGGACTAGGTCTTCCCATGTCAATTAATCAAAGACAATCCCATATAGACATGCCCACAGGTCAAGCTAATATAACAATCTCCCACTGAAACTCTTCCCTCTTGACTCTAGGTTCTACCAATTTGACAATTAAAGAAAACCATCACGTATAAGTTCTACACATTTTCAACAATTTGAATAAAATGAACTGTCTTCTTTTGGCACATGACATAAAAATTCATTACTGGTGTTTATACTTGGGTCATCTCTATCTCAGTAATAATGACAGTGTCAAATGTCTTCATAATTAGAAATCTTATTTCATTAAACTGACTACATCCTGTGAAATCTGAGATCCAAGAATAACTTTATGGGGAAAACAAATATTAACAGCCAGTGAAGAACTGCCCTAATGTTTAACCAAATAAGATGTTTTATTAGGATCTGTGTCTTTACAGCTTCTTTTTAACAGCTATAATAAACTTCCTCAAAGCAATATGCTACAAGGGATCAAAGAGCTATCCTCAATTAGAGTTGTTCCTTATTAAGAACAGTCAGAAAAAGAGTAAGAAATAAATAAGCTTGTGCCCCATATGTCCTTTGGCAGACTTAGAATGTAATGTGTCACTGAGATATGTAGCTTTAAACCAAATTAAAAGCCCTAGGAAGTACTGAAACTCCATAAGCTGTGGCAGAGGATCTGAAATGGAGATCAAATTTCAGTTTGTGATATCAATGCCTCCCACGGGCTCTACTTAAGACTCATAATCAAAGCTGAAAAGCAACACCAACAAAGTGCTAGGATATAACCTAGTCCACTAGCATAGAAGAGAGGAACAGCATAGATTCAAAGTACCGATTTCAACCTGAACAAAATAGCAGCAGGTTTCTAAGCAGCTGTTTTATAGTAGATGAAGTGGTGCTATCAAATTCAATAGTGGCAGAAAATGGTTTTACCTATGATTTATCAGAAAATAACCTTGTGTCCTGTGATATGACATGCAACTACAGTGCAACACAATGATGCACACTATGTCTTTACTGGCTATAATTAGTCTTCTTGAGGGAGATCAAAAGGTCCAGTTAATTGCACACTGTTTCCTTTCCACTGTAATATCGAATGTCCAGTTTCCACTAACTGCTCCCACTTTTACATAGCATGTATTCAAGCAGTGCATTTGCTGTTTTTCACTTGTACCCTACCATTTGGTGGTCTACTTATCCTTCTAGTTTCCTTTCTAATGATGCATCTGTGACTTCTTGCGTTTAATCTCATGGCTAAAATCAGATTGCTAGAACTGTTAAGTCACTTTTTTGAGAATAAAGTATAAGACAATGATCAGGCTTATTTGCCCAATAAGACATCATTCAACTGCTCTGCCCTAGAGTCTGATACACAGAGGTGAACAGCCTTTATTCTGAACCAATCTGTGTCATCTTTGTATTTCCTGTTGCCTATCCTCCTGTTATGTCTTTAGATCTCAACAGTCAGTCAGGTTTGATCTAATGAAGACAAAGGTCAATTTAACTAGTAGATTTCTAGGAGGTTTTCTTGTAACTGTCAACTGTTACCAATGGAACAGAACACAACTGTCTCACTCTCTTTTTAATATTGTAAGGATTTCCAGCCTATGGGTATGCATGGTGTTTTCTATATCACAGTATTGCTTCTGATTCATTCATTCTTTTTTTTTTTTTTCAAGACACCATTTCTCTGTGTAGCTCTGGCTGTCCTTGAACTCACTCTGTAGACCAGGCTGAGCTCAAACTCAGAGATCTCCCTACCTGCCTCTGCTTAAAGGTATGCACCGCCACTGCCCAGCACTCCTGATTCCTTCTTAATCTAGCCTTTCTATCCTCATCATAAGAGAAGAAAATTTTATCATGAAAGGTGGATGGAAAATCTTTTGTTTTCTTTCAGTATTCTTATCTCCATCTTTACCTTCTCCTCACTTTCATTATCTCACAGTTTGCTCTGTAAGAGTTTTGTACATTAATCTAGATTCTTGTATATTTTAATATCAAGAATACCCACTGAAATTATTTTCCAGAATTGATTAGAACAATGTGGTCTTAGCATTTCCATGAATCTCATGTGATGAACTCAACCATAATGAAGAACATAAGATTTTATACTTGAAGAAAGAACATCACAAATATTTCACTACTGACTGGGTTATGGAATATCTTCATACAATCTGTTTCATAGATACTACCCATGAGGTGAGAATAGCTCAGAACAGAGATCTAGTTAACCACTTAAATGTTTTTCAGAAAGGGCCCTCCTGATTGCAACTAAATTAAGCTACAGTGGTGACTGAATCCTAACATGACCATTGCTGTGGGCAGTTAAACTAAACTATCTCACTTAAGGTTCAATATTTTTCTACTTGTTTGATAAGGCAGGAAGTAAATAAAAGAAACTATGCTTACATATAAAGTTGAGAATATTATACTACTGGCAATTCTTATAGGATCAGCACCAAACAGTGATTTATAAAATATGTTTAGAAAGTCACAGAGTATTACAAAATCTTGTATTAAATATATTTTAAGAAACTGAGACATATCAACATTAACGTTGGCAATAATGACCAAGCTGATGAAGTTGATACTACCCAGGTCTCTGAAATTTTTAATGATAACATAATCTCTTACCCATACTATAATTATATGAAGAGTGAAGCACAATTCAACACAAAGTAATAGAATTACATATAATAAAATATAATAATATGATCCAACACCACTTTGATTTTGGAGTCACTTTTTTTATGCTTCTAAATAATGTGGATAAAACCTTTACTTAATCAATGAATTTTCATAACTTGCAATCTTACCTCATTGTGAAATTTCTTATGTAAGAGTCAGTATGTTTGCATAATGATTGTCTAACATTCAGTCTGTAAACTTGACAGTCTCTGCAACTTTTTAAGTTTTGATGAGGACTCAATGTCAAAATCTTCTTGAAAGTATAGCCATATTTCTTTTCTTGCAATATTTGAGATGAGCCAGTAACTGTGTCATAAACATTTTATTGAACTGAGGCATGACAAGGTCTTTTTTTTTATTGCTGGTTAATACTTTTCATATTTAATGTTTCACTGGAATGTTGGCTTTTAGTCAGACTTCAATCTTATATATGTCTACCTTTCAACCTTGATAAAAACTAATGACTAATTATCTGTCATAAATGAATATCTAAATGACATGAGGGACTTTGTGTAACCTCTTAAGCGGTCTCTTCTGAGGAAGGTATTAACTGTGCAGTTTGTTCTACTGAGTTTAATGGATTAAAATATTTTTTGATTACAAATGACATTTTTCTAAAGTGTCCCAGGATTTTTCTTGAACATACTTTCAGCATTATTAAAGGAACACTTATTTATATAACAAAACATCTTTCTATGTAGTTTAAATTCTGATTTGCAGGAAAACATTATGAATTCTCTTTCTTTTTGAGTTATAAATATTTACTAGGAATTCCACTATTTTAATGCAACTGAACACAAATTCTTATCTCAAATGTAATGTTAGGAAATCATATTTTATTGCTTTAAGTTTTACCTATTTGATTCTTAAATTACTTGCTATTTTTGAAGTGTGATTTTTTTCAAAATTTTTATAAACTGTTTATTATTATTTATTGTATTTCAGAAATAAACACGTACACATGTGTTTACTATTCATACATTGTATGAATGTTTACCTTCATTCTGTTCTGAACTTTATGACAATCCGTTAATGACAGTCCCTCAATGTCTTTTTCACAGTTGGTTTATGATCTAATCCTGACCTATTTACATTTGGCTGAGGTTTCACAAGGCTCTGTGGACTAATTTTCAAGGATAAAATGATGTTTGTGACCCAGCCAGGTATCTGGAAATATTGTAGGTGCTATAATTCGATAAGAGATGAAGAAGCAGCTCTATCCCTGAAACATTTAAAATTCTTCATGTTTATATTTGCAACAAGACATACCTGTTTGGGCAAACATCAATCCTTCCTAAGAATGAGAATGCATTGTAAAATCACCCCAAAATGTTCTTATCATGTAATTGAGGCTCAAGGTCAATTTACTACAGGAAATATCTAAAATAGGATTTGGAAGTACAGGTAGTCCTTGATCCCTACTAAGTTAGGTGAGGAGAAAAGTCTTAGGTGATTTGACAGTATATTACAATCATTCTCGGGAATGATTGATCTTTGCACAAAGAAACATGGATAATATTCTAGTATAGCATGACAGCAAATTTTAAAATCAGCAAATTGTGCCCAAATGAACATGATGAATCTTGCCTATGAATTATCCAAATATTTGTACTGAGACTACTCTTTTAAACTAGTTAGTACTCGGTGGTTTTCTCCCACAGAAAACCCTTTCCACTACCATGCTCCTCAGTCACTGATTTAGACATTGCTGTGCCCTGAGCTTCTCCTAGGTCCTCATAAGAAGTTTATGGTCTCGAGGCACCAGAGTCCCTTGCCCTATTCTCCCTTCTGTATTTTCAGTGAATTCCAGTTTCTCATACTGAATCTGATAACAGGAAAGTTGTTTTTCAGGAGGAATTTTTATGTCAGGTATAAACGTTTATGATAAACTCTCAATCATTTCTAAGTCATTGGAAGGTTATTGTCATTGGCTAAATAAACTCTTCCAATAAAAGTATTTACATCTTAGAAGGGATTATTTCAATGAAGTGATTTTTAGCTGTTTGAGAACCACTGATACTCTTATGATGTTGGTTCATATGTGATTTTTGGTATTTTCCAATATATATGTACCATGATGCCATTTTATAATTTATAAATAATTGTGACCATATATTTTATACTATGCATCTATCTGGTACTAATTTGCTTTGGGAGATACTGTAAACCATGTACACAACAAAGTGGAAACACCTTTTGATATCAGTGTTTGTATGTTCAAATTAACTCATTACTTGCTGGGAGATCCCAGGAACTCATTATTTAACCTGCATGGGTTTCATATGCTAAAAAATAAGCGAAGCAACTATCAAGAAACTCATTGTAATTTTTTCTCTTTTTGTGAATCACAGGTTAACATACAAAAATTGTCTATAAGTCTGTTATTAAATTATCCAAATTTTTAAGATATTATAAAAGAAAGACCCCCCCCAAATGCTGAAGATTTTATAGAAACAAAAAAAAAGTGAAAATGTAACTGATTTAAGTTGAAAAAGAATAAACAGGGTTGTCCTTGCCTGCTTGTATTGGCTTGATTATGCAGATGCAGTCTGGACATTGCTACTATAAAAAAAAACCACAGATGAGTCTAGTGTATGCCTCAGATCCCTGCTGTAGCTAATTAATAATGGAGCTTTGGAATTGAATAGATTAAGCTCCAAGGAAAAAAATTTAACTTCAGTAGACAGTCTACAGAGAAAATAAAGTTGTTAATGAAAATATGAACTTAGATTTTGTTAAAAGAACTTTTGTAAAGTACAGGAATTAAGCAGTAATATTAAGATGTACACAGGACATATACTCATCATAAAGTGTGTCATAGGAACTGACAAGCTTTTCTAGTCTCTCCTTTGCCAGTCAGAAGTGACTAAATGAACATCAAACACAATTGAGGACGATAACTTTAAGTGCTTCACTAAGGGATTTGAACTAGTTAATTATAGGAATATTTTCTTCAGACAACTTTATATAGTAAGATGCCTAGTTGATCACAAAGGAATTTAAAAATAACCCACATAAAAAGCACAAATGTTTGCAATTTGGAAATGTAAATCAAATTGTGAAAAAACACAAGTTTTGTAAATTCAAGTGTATTTTCGGACTCTTTTGTTTCCTCTTCCTATGTATAACCTGCCGCTTATACTCAAGGACATTTTTGTTCATCCTGTGTGGGTGGAATAATTACACAGATTAGTTCAGGTTAAAAAAATATGTAAGTTTAAGACCATAATCAGAAGTTGATATCACTTAGAGTCACTGTCTGATGAATACATTTATATTAAATGTCAAAAATAGGATATACAGTTCTATTGCTAAAAATAGGACTTAAGTGAAATAATTATCTTTTAATTAAGGACATAAGTAGTTCTCATTCTTCGTCTCTTCTAAGTGGTTAACTAAATCAGGTGACAATTATAACTTGATACTTTTGAAAGTTCACCCTCTTTCTCATTTGGGTTATAATATAAATAATACTCCCTTAGGAATAAATAATATATTTTATCATCTTTCAGTATTATCTTTAAAGCCATTAGCTTTGACAAAGTCTGTGCCATCTCTGCTTCTCTATTAATGAAAATACATTTTCCTCTCTAGAGAACTTCCTCAATTTTCTTCTTCTAGAAACTGAACCTTAAGTTTTCTTTAAGTCTTCAGTGAAGCAGGTTACCAAGATTTACTGTATCAATTTCATATTAATTAATATCAATATTTACTGAAATATTATGATATATTTTATCATGTGGTACTATTATATGCTCCATGGAAAGGTACCAAAATTATACTAAAGGCTTACCCACCCAAAACTTTGAGGAAGGCAGTCTAGTACTGCACTTGTCTGAACTAAAAATTATTTCATTGCTATTGATTTGATCTCACATGAAAACAAGACAGGAAAATCTATTGGTGCCAAATAGAATACTGAATTTTATGAGAACTTCTACCCCTGACATTTTCAATATCTTTATGTATTCTTAAACAACATATATTTATACATATAAACCATATATACCCTCTGTGAATATTTTTAAGTTGGAGGAATGTAAAAGTGAAGAGAATTGGGTTTCTGGATGTTAATACAATCATTGATGACTACTTACAGACTTCGATAAGTTTCATTCTTCTATATAAAAAGATTTTTTTACATTCATGTGTATGCATGTGTGCTGGCACAAGTTTATGTGTGTCATGTGCATACGTGTGTCAGAAGAGTACAAAAGAATTTGCTGGCTCCCCTGGGTCTGGAGTTGCACCCAGGAAGTTGTGTGCTACTTGATGTAGGTGCTGGGAGCAGAGCCTGTGTCGTCTTCCAGAGGAGACCTTTTACCTTTAACTTCTCAGCCATCTCTGTAGCCCTCAATTCCTCATTTGAATGCAATGTTTTGAGTTATGATTGTCATCAGGCTGCATATAACTGTGTATTGCTTTTCAATTAACGTATTATTTTTAAGTATTTCCCACACTATTGCCTCTTTTAGCCATCAGTACTTTTTAATTTTTTTATTTCTAAAAGAAGTTTTTGTTTTTCATTTTACATATCAACTACAGTTCCCCTCCCTCTCCTTTTCTCGCCTCCCCACCTCCCCGAATCCTACCCCTATCCACTCCTCAGAGAGGGTGAGGTCTCCCTTGGGGAGTCAATGAAGTCTGGCGTACTAAATTGAGGCAGGACCAAGGCCCTCCCCTTTGTGTCAAGGCTGAGCAAGGTATCTTACCCTAGGGAATGTCTTCCAAATAGCTATTTCATGCACCTGGGATAAATCCTAGTCCCACTACCAGGGCTCCCCAAACAGATCACTTGTACTCAGAGAGCCTAGTTCAGTCTCACACATATTCCCAGGCTGACAGGCCAGAGTCCACGAATTCCTACCAGCTTGGGTCAGCACTCTCTGTAGTTTACCCCATTTTTGTTTTGACCTCACTTGCTCCCATGATCCCTCCTCCCTTTCTTCAACTGAAGTCTAGAACTTACCTTCTCCTGTAATCAGATTAGTGACTACCTTAAAATTGTCATCATAGAAATAAATCCAGTAACTGATGGAAGCAGATGCAGTGATCCACAACCAAGCACTGGGCTGAGCTCCTAGATTCTAGTTTTTTTTTTTTTTTTAAATAGCGTTGGGTCTCAATGTCTTTCATATTTAATTTTTAGATTTTACTATATCCCAGTAAAGTGCATGTCTGTCAAGGGATTATAGCAAGTGTACAAACAAGTGCATAAGCAATTGTAGTCTGCAAGGGCAGGTTCTAAGGAAACTACATGTGTTGTATCATCTTCTATAGATGCAGAGTTCTTGCTTTACTTTTACAACGAGTCTATATTTGGTCTCTGGCTTGGATGCTTTGACAAATCCCCTGCCGTGCCATTAGTGATCCTTCAGCTAATCTTTCATAACACACTTTGTGAAAAAGACTTGAAATCATCTCACTCTGGATTGCCTCCTAGGTATTTTCTTATAAAATATATCTTGGTTTATATTTGTAGACTGTTAAGATTGAAGGAAAGTTAAGATTACAGGTGAGAAAACCAAGTGTGTACAAACATAAATAGCTTACAAGATGTGTGATATATTATTTTATATGAAGTACAATGAAATACCCCATAAATTAGGAATTTTCATGACTCCAGCTTTGCTCTTTTATCTTGAGATTTTTTTTTTTTTACTTTTTATGTATTTGCTGATTTTATAAGAATGTTAAAAGTGATTTTGTGTTTCAAAATTATACCTTTGGAAAGCTTTGAAGAGGACAAATCAGTCAATACTCCGAGTAATTTATCAATCCATAAATATTTGTCTTTCCTTTTATTTTTCCTTTGAAATTTTTTATTAAAAATTTGATGTTCATTTTACATACCAACCACAGATGCCCCTCTCCTCCCTCCTCTCACCTCCAGCCTTTCCCCAAACACTCCCCCCATTCTTACCTCCTCCAAGGCAAGCACTTCCATAGGGAGTCAGTAGAGCCTGTTACATTCAGCTGACACAGGTCCAAGCCCCTCCCCCTGAATCGAGGTTGTATATGTTGTCCCATGGTAGGCACTGGGCTCCAAAAAGCCTGCTTGCTCATGCAGCAGGAAAAGAACCTAATCCCACTGCCAGGCCTGCCCCCCACGTAGTTTGAGCTAAACAACTTTCTTTCCATGCAGAGGGCCTAATCCAGTCCCATGGAGGCTCCACAGCTGTTGGTTCACAGTTCATGAGTTCCCACTAATTTGGTTTGGTTGTCTCTGTAAGTTTCCTCATCATGATCTTGATGCCCCTTGCTCATATAATCCCTCTTTTCTCTCTTCGACTGGACTCCTTTGATTTTTTTAGTGTTCAAATATTTTACTTCCTGGTTAAATATAATCCTACATATTCTCATTTGTGATATTAAAATGGAAATGTTTGCATTTGTTTTCTGGGTAGTTCATTATTCATAAAGATATATGAACTGATGTTTTACATGTCGATCAGATTCAATTTCTTTAATATTCCAGTTTGGAAGCTTTTTAATCTCTCTTTCTGCATAATTGCTCTGGCTGTACTTTACTTAATATGTTGAATATAACTAATGTAAATGGGAAGTCTTATTCATGGGTTTAGAGATAAATCACATTATAATAATTGAGGATGATGCTAGATAGGGAGGTGTTATATATGGCTTTTCATATGTATAAAGTTAAGAACCAAAATCTGGATTTTGACAAAAACTACATTCTCATCTTAATTCAGTATTATGCCCAATATACATTACACAAAACAACCCAAACATGTATATGTATGTGTATATGTATATGTATATGTATATGTATATGTGAATATATATGGTAAATTTATAAAGAAAATGTGCTACTTACGTACAATGGATTATCATTTGGCTTCAAAGAAGGAATTCCTTCTCCTTTATTTTTTGATACCATAGATAACAATATAAGGCAATGTGCTAAGTGAAATAAATTGTCACAGGAAAGATACTGCATGACTCCTCTATGCTAGGTTCCTAAAACTGTCAAACTGGGAGGAAGCAAAGGATAAAAAAGAGTTGACTCTCAAGAGTCAGAGAGAAAGTTAAAAGAGAGCTGTTGCATACTGTGTGTAAAGTCGGAGTTATTCCAGAATACCTTCTAGAAGTCTGCTGCATTGATAATATAGCGCTGCACGGTCAGATGCATAAAAGGAAAAAATATCATGTTGTGTTCTTTCTACAAAAACAATACACAAACCACACAAAAGTGTAAGAAAACCTCTCAAGGATATAGAAGATTTTTCTCGTTTGAGTTGGTGAGGTTGAACAGGCACAGATTTCTTCATACAGAATTCTACTTCAAAATATATTTGGGAGTCACAGTGCCCCTTTTATTACTCCGAACTTTAATTCTCCAAGTCTCCATCTGTTTGGATTAGACAAATTTCCATCATCCTTTCCATGCATCTGTTCCTTAATATTCAGAAAACATACGCATTCCTGTAACTCTTTAACTATTTCTTTAAATCTAGTTCTTCATGGAAGAAAGAAAATTGACCTATATATCTCCAAATATAAGACTCATAAATTGGTTACTTCCTTGTTATAATATCTATCCTTTTATTTTCCTTTAATCTTGCTCCTCATCTGATGTCATACTGTTATCATTACTGTGACTTTTGTGACTGATAAAAGTACAGCTTCCCAAGATAGTTGATTAACTTGAAAGGTTTGGGAGGCCCCCAGGTAATGGGACCCCGGGACCTGTCCTTAGTGCAGGAGCTGGCTGTTTGGAACCTGGGGCCTATGCTGGGACACTTTGCTCAGCCTGGGTGAAGGGAGGAGGGGACTGGACCTGCCTGGATTGAATCTACCAGGATGAGCTGAATCCCCAGGGGAGTCCTTGCCCTGGAGGAGATGAGAATGGGGGATGGGATGGAGGAAAAGCGCCCGGGGGAGGAGGGGATCCGTGGCTGATATGTAAAATTAAATTAAATTATAAAATAAATTAAAAAAGAAGAATAAAACAAAACAAAAAAAAACTATAGCTTCCACTTTCAGAGCTGAATTAATGGACACAAATCTGAAAGAAGTTATCATAAATAATATTGCTCTCGCCTAGTTGAAAGTCTTCACAAGTTACACAGAAACAGGCTGACACTTGAAGAAATTTAAGACCCGAATCTTCTCTAACCTTTCAGGACACTGCATTTGTTTTAAATCTCAAAATACAAAAATTTATTAGAGTTTGATGTGCAAGTGATGGCGTGCTTAATATGTTATACGAGGATAGTGGCCTCTACTGCTCCCTGGACCAACATAAAAACAAAGAAAGTTGCATCTCATTGGAGCTGTTGAAACACAAATATTTTAATAAATAAGAATTATTGGGCAATAAAATGTATCATTATGTGAGGAATTGGGATAGCACTAAATGTCTTTGGAAACTTGCATTATTATTTTACTCATTCTGTTTATTTTCTATTTCATTCTACAATTGTAATGGACCACCTAGTTATTTTTTTACAGGGATTCTAAAATCAAAATCCCCTTTAAATATCCTTTTCTATAACTTTATTTCAGGAATAAATTTTAAAAGTAACTTTCAATCCCTAACTAGAAGACCTATGCATTGCACAGAAATTTATAAATATCACTTGTATTCTGACCTTGATTCCTCCTCTCTGTACCCTGTCCTGAAAGCCAGCAGATGCTGCCAGGACCTTGGCCAAAGCTCTTCGGCACAGACTTCCCCTGTGAAATGGAATTTCTGGTTACCCAGCTCTGTGATTCTGCCTGAGGAAGCCCTGTGGACCCATGATCCTGCATTTTCCCGAGTCATTGGGAGTACCAAATGTGTTTCTACCATGTGAGGGTAGTGCATTAACAATGACTGATGGGCACTGGTGGTGAGTCCTTTTGCTCTCTTGCCTTTCAAGATGGATGACTGACCATCTGTACCACACTAGCTTCTAGATGTCACAAATAGTGTCCTGTTTGAGCCTGCATGCTATACGTTCTCACTCTTCCTCCCTTTTATGAGGGGGAAACTCTCCTTTTATTTACATCCTTGGAATAGGATGAGCTTCTGGGGAAATCCAAACAAAAGCTTATTCTCCCATCCAAGCCACACTGAAGTGGAAATGCTGCTGAGGAACTAATGAAGGAGATGGTCTCATGCTCCTGAATGTATATTTATCTTGACTGAATAATTAGATAATTCACAAATATGTAAATTCAACATTGATTTGTAGATAAATCTAATAGCAAATAAACTCACCCACTCTTTCCTAATGTACTTAAATTTGTAAATTTGGATGGGAATAAATGCAACCAGTAAGAAGTTGGTAGCAGGTAATATCTGTTGCTGTCTTTAAATGTATGTTCCACACATCTAACTCCTTTAAAAGTTCTTAGCACAGTGAAATTTGTATCATTCATAGTATTTTTGAAGAAGAAACAAAAGGATCTTGAGATTAAAATAACGTGGAATTATAACCAAAATGTCCAAGAGGCTACCATCCTAGATATCGTGCCCTGAATGATAATGAGGGTTTTATATCTAGGCAAGGGTTAAAGGTAGACTATAGGTACTTCAGATATTTTTTAGAACATTTTAAAATCTGCCATTAAATACAAGTATGCCCACAAATACACTTCTTTTTCTAGGCAATCTCAGTGAGAAGATACACTAACCATGAAGAAGTGTCTTCTGTCTGTTTACAAAGGCATAAATTCCTGAGCAACTATGATCACTGTTAGATTTTTTTTTTTTTTTCTGGCAATTTCACTATGATTCTTTTTCTGTATAGTGGAGCACACTGATGAATAATAATCTTCAAACATGGCCAATTTTCTCAGTATAGACTAATACCTTTTGTATAGGTGAGCCTGAAAGCTAAAAGAAGTCTTGCCAAAACAGAATCTAAATACCACAAAGAAGAGAGTGAGCGTTTAGGGAGAAGATGGGAATGGTGAGTTTTTCCTTGTTCTCAACAACATTGCATTGGAGTAAATAGGTATTCTTTGCTACTATCTTGAGTGCCAGAGTAAGAACTGAGACATTTCCCCAAGTGAAAAAGGAAGTCATTGGAAGAATAGGAGTAAAGTAAGGTTCATATAGTATGATGGCGTATTTGAATGGTATGACTCCAGATGCTAGCAGTAATCTATGAGAAGGTGAAATTATTTATTAGCAGTAGGGTGGAGAGCAGGAATTTGTTTCTAGGCTTTTTTTCTCAGCTGTATCAGGACTTGCTGGCAGTAGATATTTGTATGGGGGAGGGGAGTCCATGTGGATACCAAGATGGCAGGGTTGAGGAAGTATGGAAGAAATTCCAAAGTCAAAAGGCTCTGATAAATATCTGACTCTGGATAGTTATTCAGTATTTTCCTATTAAATGTCAAGTGATTTCTCTGGAAACTCATAACATCTGGAATATTATACACAAAACATGCACTCATTGTCTTTGCCCACTGTGTGGGTCTTAAGCATATAACTCTTAGTAGTTTCTTAAACACAGAATTACTCTCTTATACTCAGTACCTTTCACTAAGACACCACCAATGCCATGTACATTATTTTGTATTATTTAGGGGAGTAAGAGTGAATTAACTCAGTATGAAAACTCTTCAATTCTCCCCGTGAGATAATTTCTGTTTTTCCTCTAAGTTTCTTCAAAAGTAACCACAACTTCTGTATGTTTGCACAACTCTAGGGATTGATGTAACTGGGAGCTGTGAAGGAATTAAAAAATAGATATACTGATATATAGAAAAACTGGAATTGGTGGGCTGGGCTCCCAGATGGAGAAGTCACAGCAGTCCTCGAAGCTTAGTATGTTTGTTACACATTATTGAAAAGGATGTCAGTGGGTAGATGCTACTTCATACAGCTGAACCAGGAGGCAAATTCAGTTAATCTCATAGGAACAGTCTCTGTAAGAGAGCAGTCCTCAGGTCATAAGCTCTGGGAGAAAAACTATCTTAGACATTTTTTGCAGACATTATCAACACTTGCAGTTAGCAGAGGGGATTTCGCCATTCTTCTCTCCCTTGTCCAGGAAAGGCATGGCCACTCCATGTGTCTGAGGCATTGGGTCTTTGACATGGGCATGCCCACATCAAATGATACACATCCATTCAGGACTTCACTTGCTTCCTATACACAACTAAGTTTTCTGTGTGTGAATCCCCTTGACAGGCATTTGCTCTACACCAATCATGTGGTCTGAAATCAACACTCATATCTCCAGTCCCCTAGCTGAGAGACGGTAGTCATTAATTTTTTTAGAGAGGAAATCTTACTCATTCTCATTACAAATGGATCAAATACATGAATGTAAGCTGACATCGCTTCCTCACAGAGAGCCACTCTGGCATCTTTAAAAAGAAAATGGGCCAAATGAACCTTAAGCTTCTCATTTTGACATGCTTAAAGCCCAGCATGTAAATATGGTCCCCGAGAGAAGCAGAGACACGCTTACAAACAGATGTTTTCACAGGTAAATCATTGATTTTTAACCTTGAGGAGATAATAAAGCAATGTCAACTTCTTTTTATCAGCAAGAGAGGGAAGTCATCCATCACCCCCAGGGGCTTATGATGCTTATAAATGAATAGTGGTGACAATGTCAGTGTGATACCTTTGATACAGGAAAGCCTTAGATCTCTTTGAGGCTGGAACCTTATGCTGAGAGACCAGCAGCAGTGTATTTATAGAGCACTCCTACAGCTGTGGATACCAGCAGCATTTTCTAAGTGTCGCTCTAAGTCCTTTCAGTGTGACATCAGCCCAAATTATAGCATCCACTGCAAACTTTTCCAAGCATACTTAATAATGGTACAAATTCAAAACTGTTCTTTGTTCTCTTTGTAAATCAAATTGTATTTAAGGATGTATGAACAGAACAAGCAAACATAAAGATATATGGATAGAAGAAGCAAACATAAGGATGTATGAACAGAGAAAACAAACAATTGAACAAACAACCATAATAAGTAGAATGTAATTCTAACCTCATCTCTAAAAGAAAATACCACCATCTCTTGTGAATATTCCTCTCAGCTGAGGACATAGTGTGTACTTCTGTTTTTATAAACTGCCCACTCCTCTTTGTAGTAAACAAATTAATGCAGTGATTCATGGCTGGTCAAGGGACAGAAAACAAATGACTGCTGAGTTCTGTCTTGAATGAGACTATATCACATAGTAGAAGCAAGCCAGAAAAAGTGTGAGAGGCACAAAAGTCAGCTTAACAACATGGCCGCTTAATACAGTGATGGCAGTAGATTCTCCTCAAACTCACAATCTCTTCTTTAATTATTACTGTTAAATATCTATATATATATATATACCATCTATCTATCTATCTATCTATCTATCTATCTATCTATCTATCTATCTATCTATCTATATCATGCTGAATCCTGTATGCAAATATACATTTGAACAATTCTAAATGTGCTCTATTCTTAAATGTCTGCTACCTTCATCCCGACATTATCTATATTACTAGTCTACAGTGTTGTGTGCCTTGTTAATACATAATATAGTATTAACAAAGGATAATACATATTTTCTTTCAAGAAACGAAGTACTTTTTGTTTGTGGTGCACATGAAGTCTGTGTAGTCTGTGTAAATTTTTTAAAATTTAAAAAAGCTCTTTTGACATTACAAATTATATAAACATGACTTACATCATCAATGGCTCAAAAGACATAGTTCTGACCTTTGTTGTTTAGTATTCAATACTTGAAAGTGTCAGATTTTATTCCTTCTACTGTGGATAGACAATTGTTTCCAAGTTTTGTTTTTTTAAAGGGAATATGAACATCGTGATACATGCCTATAATAAGACTATATATCCATGACTTTGGAGAAAATTCATAATCATAAAATTGCTTGTATTAAGTTCATACATATATTCTGCTGCAGAAAAAAATAGCTAAATGTTTTCCACATTCAGACACAGTGCATGATACTTGTAATTATTCAGTATCTTTGCTGGTGATGTGAATTTTTTTATGTTATTTTAAGTTTTAATTAATTTCATGTCTATGCAGTACTATTGCATGCAAATTTAAAATTTTTCTTTTTATTGTATTTTAGTATGTGTTGCATTTGTGAGAGTGTATTTATGTGTGTGAATGTGTGCATGAAGTTGCCTGTGAAGTCTAGAGTATTATTGGTTGACTCTATCACTCTACATCTTACTCTACAAGATAGGGCTAGCATGAAGCCTATTCATTGGTTAGTCTGACTGGCTAGCAGGCTCCAAGAACCTCTGTTCTGTCTCCCTAGCACAAGGATTATACATGCATATCACCATTCTGGGCTTTTAAAAAGGCCCTGGGGATCTGGACTCAGTGCATCTGCTTGCTGAGCAGGTACTTTATAGACTGAACCATTTCTGCAGGCCCCTGAATACAGGGTTAATATTAGGTTTTATTATGAGTGCTGAAGTTATCTCATATTCCTATATCAATTGGCCATTTTAATTCCTTTTTATGAGGCTCTTCTATGAGGTTTTGATAATTTTTAAGGGATGTTATATAACATTTTTCTTAACTTATAAGTGATGTATGTATTCCAGATTTAGTTGGTCTAGGTTTTGTAGCCAGAAGGTTTTCCTGTGTCCTGCCCTTCTCACAGGGGCTTGGACACAAGTAAACACAAAAGGCTTATATTATTTACAAACTGTATGGTCCATGGCAGGCCTCGTGCTAGCTAGCTCTTATATCTTAAATTAACCCATTTTTATTAATCTATGTTTTGCCACATATTCTGTGGCTTACCAGTCTGCTGGCATGTTGTTCCTTGGGTAGCAGGCTGGCATCTCTTCAGCTCTGCCTTTCTTCTTCCTTTCTCTCACATGGATTTCCTACCTGGCCATAACCTGACTTGCCATAAGCAAGAACAGCTTCTTTATTAACCAATAGGAAAACATATTTTCACAATGCATAGAAAGACATCCCATAGCAAGGTATCACAGTCATTTTCATCTAATCTGTGGCTTTTCTTTTCACAATGTCTGATAAAATTAGAACCATGTGATGTTTTATCCTTAAATATTGGGAAAAGATGTTACATGGACAGGAATGAAAATGGCAAGGATTAGAAGGGCACATATTATTTTGATGACATAAACACACACACACACACACACACACACACGCACACGCACACACACACACACACACACACACTAATAAACATCTGAGTTTTGATAAAGAAGCCAGAGATGCACACTGGAAAAAGGACAGCATCTTCAACAAATTGTGCTGGTCAAACTGGATAGGGGCATGTGGAAGAATGTAAGTAGATCCATATTTATCACCCAGCACAAAACTCAACTTCAAATGGATCAAATACCTCAACATAAAACCATAAACACGAAGCCTGTTAGAAAAGAAAGTTGGGGGGGGGGCTGGAGAGATGGCTCAGTGGTTAAGAGCACCGACTGCTCCCCCAGAGGTCCTGAGTTCAATTCCCAGCAACCACATGGTGGCTCACAACCACTTATAATGAGATCTGGTGCCCTCTTCTGTCCTACAGGGACACATGCAGACAGAATACTGCATACATAATAATAAATAAATCTTAAAAAAAGAAAAAGAAAAAAGAAAAGAAAGTGGGAATAGCCTTGAACTCATAGGCACAGGTAAAGACCTCTGAAGTGAACATTTAGCACAGGCATAAGATCAACAATTAATAAATAGAACCTCATGAAACTAACAAGCTTATGTACAGCCAAGGACATCATCATTCAAATTGGCAGCTTACAAAATGAAAAAGAATGTTTATGAACTACACATCCAATAGAAGGCTAATATCAAAGCTACATAAAGTACTTAAAAAACTAGATATCAATAACACAATTAAAACAATGAGATGCAGCTCTAAACAGAATTCTCAAAAGAAGAAACACAAATGTCTAAGAAATACTAAAAGTAATATTTAACATCCTTATCCATCAGGGAAATGTAAATCAAAATGACTTTGAGATTCCACCTTACATGTATCAGAATGGTTAAGATCAATAAAACAAGTGACCACTCCTTTCTGCTGCTGATGTGGGGTAAAGGGATCTACCTAAAGACCCATCTATGACAGTCCTGGGCATGTGCCCAAGGGAAGCTCCATCCTACTGCAGAGACACTTGCTCAACCTTAATCACTGGTGCTCTATTCATAATACCCAGAAAATGGAAACCACCTGGATGTCCCTCAACAGAAACTTCGATTATGGTGATATGTTATTTGTGCTAAATGTGATTTTATTTGTATGTTAATAAATAAAGTTGCCTGGGTGCCAGAGCTAATAGCAAGCAATAGCAGGACCCAGACAGTGGTGGCGCACACCTTTAATCCTGATCACATGGCAGGCAGATCTCTGTGTGTTCAAGGATACAGCCAGCATGGAGACACACATACCAACCATAGAAGGCCTGTATAGACAGGCAGTGATGAGGAGGTCATGTGGTTGGGTTTACAACCAATAAGAAGGCAGAACAGAAAGTCAATAAAAAGACAGACACATAGGAAGTAGGCCTCTTTCTGAGGGGAAGGACAACAGCAGCAGAAAGGGTGAGAAGGCAATTTTAAGTCTCAGTTCTTAGCTACTGCTCTGACCTCTTGGGCTTTTAACTCTGCATTTGGCTCTATGTTTCTTATTTAATAAGACTGTTACATCTACACTGGATAATAAAAATGTCGTATGTGACAGTTTCCACAAGGCATCATATGTCTCAGGACTTTGCCTATCTCAATTATAATTTATTACTAATTTAACTTCTCATGGTTTTATTTTCCTTCTCTTGATTTTAGAACAGTGATTCCCAACCCATGGGTTCTGACTCCTTTACCAAACCTGTATCTACAAAAGTATTTATAGTACAATTCATAACTGCAGCAAAGTTATAGTTATGAAGTAGCAACAAAAATAATTTTATGGTTGAGGGTCAGCACCACATGAGGAACTGTTTTAAAGAATGACGGCATTAGGAAGGTTGAGAACCTAAAACTGTGAAGGTTGGAGTTCTATATATGTATTTACTGTTTACCTCAGCACTGAAAATGAAACCTCTCTGTTGTAGGTGCTCCATAAATAGTCACTGAACAAGTGACTGAGAACATTTTTGTGACAACTTGTAAAATTAAGAAAGTGAGGCATGCATTTGGGGCTATCTTTCATAGGCAAAGACCAAGTAGCTCTCAATAGAATGGAACCAGAAGACACTAGTTTTGTACCCAATAACTCAAGAGAGATTTTATTCCTGAGAGTCAGTGGTTTTTTTGTTCTTTTTTTTTTTTTTAGAATTTATTTACGAAAAGAAAAAAAAAGAAAATTTAAGATTCATAATTGCTAAATGAATTCATTTCTTTTGTGTAAACATAATTATTAAGTATCTAATCTTGGAACTCTGCTTTGTTTTTTCTATGAACTGTTGTGAATTTATTCCTTAGATATGACATAAGCCCAATGATTGTCATAAGGAAGAGGAAACATGGTTGGAAGAGACTTTGCCTGTCTATGGATGCAAAGACATAGACACAAAGAACATTATGGTAGTATTTAGAATTGCACATAAAGATTATCATCACTTTAAATGTTTTCTAGAAGATTAATGTTTATAGTTTTGAGACATTTTATTAACACAAACCAATGGATTCTAACTTCACTAGGCTGTCCAAATTCTACCATTTCATAGGCCACATCTTATCTATAGAGAAAAAATGTGGTACTGTTGAATTATTATTTTATTTTTATTTGATATCAGTGTTCTGTGAAATGGTCATATTAATTCCTAACATTTATCCACAACTTATGATGATGGAGGTAGGACTTTTTGAGTTTATGTACATTGCCTTGTATCATTGTCTATCGGCTTTTGCGTTGATGCTAGGACTGACCACAAAGAATTGACCTCATTGTGGCGAAATGCATCCTGGTGGAAGTCACAGTGTGACTAGTATCCCAGAAAGAGCTTTCATCACAAAGCAAAGCTGCTAGTGATTGCTGCTACTAATTTTTCTCTCCTTGGCAAAGAACAAATATGCATACTATCTTCAAGTTTAAAGACAAAGGCTAACAAGGAAGATCAGTCTTAGAGTTCACTGAGGCACAAGAGATAGCTAATGTTGAGTGCATTCATTTCTGGGTTGCTTTCTCAGCTCTGCTGGGAGCTAAACCATTGCCAGCGTTAACCTGGTAGCCGGACTCAACAAAGCTGCTCACATGCCAAAGCATTATGGGTGGGGATGGGGAGGCATAACCCATTTTTTCCCTCTCTACCACATACCACCCTTTTGAGATTCTGAAATGTCTTACTGAGCACTTTATTCAGTCTAAATTTAAATAGAACTTTCCAGCAGTCCCCAAGAGAGAAACAACAATGAACGAGATGAGAGTGAGTGGAACTGCACGAAGGTAATGCTCCATATCATTTGGTTAATCTATTCTTGTTTATTAATTTATTACATGGAACAGTAAGTTTAATGGCTTTAACTTTGAAGTGGAAAAGAAGCCCCTGAAGTATACTTTCAAAAAATGGTATAATGACTTTAGGAAGATCTAGGACAAGGATTTCATCCCATATTTTAAATTCTTTTTCAATGCCTGCTTTAACCTTAGCCTTCAGATTTATCATTTTACATTAGCCAAAATAAACTACCACCATAAGAAACCATGTATTATTAAAATCAGAACAGTTTCCTATATTTATTAGTTTGATCATAAAGCTGCTATTAGAAATAGCATACAGATGAGTTTGATATCCATAAAATCACTGAAACATAACATGACATTTACTACCTGTGGTACATAATTATACTCACACACTTTTAGATTCATTTATTTCTGAAACTGAATCATAATTTCAGCAGCTTGTACTGCATTTCCAAAGTGGAATTTTAATTTTTTCATTCCTTTTATACTCCCAAATTTGGAAAGATAATTTCAAAAAGAGGTTCTCCAGGAAGCATATGTCTTTGTAGGTAGAGTCTGTGTCAATTTTTAATTATTTCATTAGTTTTACTTCTTTATTCTTTACATTATTAAATCTATTAAATCGTCGATAGTAGCTAATTATAAATGTATTAATTCTTTTACCAACCGGATGCTTTACATTGACCTTTAAAATAAATGGGTGAAGTGGTGAATGCCTCTAATCCGAGCACTAGGAAGGCAGAGGCAGGAAGATCTCAGTAAGTTAGAGGCTAGCATGGTCTGCATTGTGAGTTCTTAGATACCCACTACTACATCGATGGACCCTTTCTCCAAAAAGAAAAAAAAAAAAGAATAAATAAAATAAATGTAAACCATTGAAAACTTGTTTTTAATATGTCATGAATTATTTCTGTGTCTGTTGCACTGTTCAAATGTTTTGTTTTTCTTTTGTGTGTATGATATATGTTTATGTGTATGTGTCTGTGTGTACGTGTGTGTGTAGGTGCACATGGAAGCCAGCAGAGGATGCTGAGTGTTGTTCTCTATCATTCCATTTTATTCCCATGAGACAAAGCCTTTCACTGAAGTAGGAACTGCAGCCAACCAGCCTTTGTGATCATCTTATCTCTGGGCCATCATCCACTCCCAGTTCTGAGGTTAAGGTTCACAAATCCTCATTTGTATTTTTATTTGGTTGCCAGGGATTTGAACTCAGTTCCTCTTTTTTGTCCATGCATTTCCTTTACTCACTGATCTGCATCCCCCAGCTCTCTCCTTGCCTTTTGGTATTTGTCCCATTACTCACCATAAAGACATAATACATATTAACATTAGCAGATCCACAGTTTGCGTCTCTTAAATGTGTCAAGATATTCTTTGATATTTACTGAGATCTACTTTGAAATAACCTGTTAAGTATGGGTTAAAGAGTGAATATAAATGCTAGTTGAGTTAGTCTAGCTAACCATTCAGTACTCAAATTCAAAGGCCCTTATGTTTTTCTACTTGCAGAAACTACATATTTTCTGGGGAATATTATATATTTTAATTTGAAAGGTCAAGACATTTTTAAAGCATCTATCCAATGAAAAGTACATTGCACTTATATAATATTGAGATTTCTGCATACTTTATCTGAAATAAAATATAAATCTAAAGCTAGTAGCAGCCTGCACACTTGAGGGAAGAGAACATTTACAAAGAAGCATGCAAGTTGGTGGAGTTGCCTCTTGAATAATTTATGATGTGGAATGTTGTTTTTCGAAGCCAAAGCTCTCCACCTATAAAAAAAATCAGATCACATTTGAATACGAAATAGCATAACTTCTTCACACTTAATGGTGTCTATACCTCAAAATTATTAAATAAAAATTTACTTCAAGGAAAATATCCTGTAGCAAATGTACAGTAGAGACACACAGAGGGGTCACAAAGCACTGTGAAAAATCCAGTTTCTTAGGGGTCCAACCTTTCCTTGGTGGAAGCTGTAGTATTAGGAATGCTTTCCAGTTAGAGTTTTTCATGACCTCAGTGTCATATCTTCCAAAGTACTGTTTCAGTGTCTGTGGTTTCAAATGTAACATCTTCTTTTTAAATTGTGTTAAAACACATTTAAGTATCAATTACAAATAAGGAATCAATTTTATTTTACAAATATTACAGAATCCACCAAGGGCTAGCACAAGGTTAAAATGACCAAAGAAACCGGATAGTCTAGGGAAGAAGATGGGAGTTACCAGAGTCCCCGCATTGTCCCCTGGAGATACCTCTATCAGTGCCCATCAGTGCTTTTATCCCACCACAGGGTGAGGCAGCCGCTGAAGTATTTTCTAGGAAGAGTGATATTTATTCATTTAATATTTTATTCATTCTACTGAGCTAACTTAATGATACATAAAAAGTAAAACACACATACAATTACGTTATGTGCATATATTCCATACTCATTGTACATATTTGTGTGCTTCATTATGATATTTCAACTCATGTATACATTGTTCTAGGATCATATCAAAGTACATGGGCATATGCATCACCTCAGCTGTCTATTCTGTTGGGAGCATGTGTCCGAAATCATTCAAATTAATCAAAACCCACCTCTGTCCCTGTTAATTGTTCCTGTTCCATCATCTTCTACTCTCCCAAGACTCTGTTAACATCTATTTTACTCTTTCTTTAGGAGATGAACTCTTCATTTGAGTAGCTAAGGATAGAGATTTTGGCTCTCCAGGAATAAGAGCCGAGCCCTACATGTGGTTTAAAAAATAGCTGTGCTGGATCCATATGAGAGTAAGTGAAATCAACTCAGACTCCAGCCATGCAAGCAGAAGAAGAGCCAGCTACTGTGACAGCCACATTCATTCCCAACTACACTGTGCAAAGCTATTACTCTAGGGCTTGCCAACTGCTCCCAGCCTCATTATGAAGATAATTTCATTTTGTGTGCTGTGTAGTAACATATTTCAGTCCTTGCTTTTGTTAATATTGACTTTCAAGTATTGGGCACTTCTCTTGTTTGACACTGAATGCTTGCCTTCCCTAATCATTTGGAAGAGCTGTGGCACTGATCTCACCTTCAGAATGCCCAACTGCAGAGATTAGACAACTTGGTGTTTTAAATGGTGCTTTAGCCAAAGTTTCTGCACATCAGAGTTGCAAGCACAAAGCAATAAAATGTATCCATCCACAGGGTATAATGAGTCAAAATCATGATTTTTTGGAAACATGCAAGAAGTTTCACAAGATTAAATTAGTGTAACATTTAATGAACTTTTATAAGCCAACATAAAGTGCTAAAATCAAAGAGGCAATCACAAAGAACACTTAACTAGATCACACACACACACACACACACACACACACACACACACACACGCCAGTGACAATTATATAAAATAAAGAGATTCATGTTATTTCAAACTATATAAATTATTTATACACAGATTCTATATACTATCAGAGCCACTGATATATTTTATAATACATAGCAATACAGAGTAGACTGGATATTTTGTATGTACTTATGTAGAAACCAAAGACATAACAATATCTTTATTTCATATGGAAAATGTATAGCAATTTAAAAATGGCTAGTACTCTAGTACTTATAGGTCTCTATGAAACTGAGTTAATTCATAAAACTATGGTGTAACATTGCATCTGAGTGGATGGATTGCAGATGGCACTCTTCTTCATACTTTTTTTCACTTTTCAGTTTTACATTTACAATAAATCTACAGTTTAATGAGTAAAAATTTTTTTCTATTTCTACAATTCAGGAGACATGTTTAAAAGACAATAACATTATATCTCATCCATTTCTCTGTCATTGGGCGATCCCTGTGTCTTTCCTAGGGTCCTGTTTTCTAGGTAGCCTCTGTGGAGTTATGTAGCAGTCTAGTCATCTTTGTTTTACAGCTAGTATCCTCCTATGAGTAAGTACATACCATGTTTGTCTTTTTGAGTCTGGGTTACCTCACTCAGGATGATTTTTTTTCTAGATCCATCCATTTGCCTGCAAACCTCATGATGTCATTGTTTTTCTTTGCTGAGTAGTACTCCATTGTATATATGTACCATATTGTCTTTATCCATTCTTCAGTTGAAGGGCATCTAGGTTGTTTCCAGGTTCTGGCTATTACAAACAATGCTGATATGAACATAGCTGAGCAAATGCCCTTGTAGTATGATTGAGCATCCCTTGGGTATATGCCCAAGAGTAGTATAGCTGGGTCTTGCGGGAGATGGATTCCCAATTTTCTATGGAAGTGCCATATTGATTTCCAAAGTGGCTGTACAAGCTTACATTTCCACCAGCAGTGGAGGAGAGTTGCCCTTGCCCCACATCCTCTCCAGCATAAGCTGTCTTCTGTGTTTTTTATGTTATCCATTCTGACAGGTGTAAGGTGGTATCTCAGAGTCATTTTGATTTGCATTTCCTGGATAATTAGGGATCTTGAGCAATTCCTTAAATGTCTTTCAGCCATTTGAACTTCCTCTGTTCATTATATCAGTATAGTGTTGTACCATACCTCACATTTTAAATGACAAAGTACATGTGTTTTATTGTATAAACTAATGATGTTATCTTATTTTAATGGTTTTAATTTTTGGTATTTTATTGGTAAATGATTTATTTTGCTATTATAACATTTGGTTGCCAGCTTCATTTCTAGACTATGGTGAGGGATTGAACTGTATTTGTAGGAAGGAAACCTTTCTCTATCTCTCTTCAACCTTTTTCTACTCTTCTCTCATATGTATTTAAATATATATGGTGGAAAGTAGGGGTTTATATTTGTATTATGTAAAATTCAATGTACAAGTCTGAGAAGTTGAACTTAGCAGTAGAGACACAAATCATACTACCAGAAAACAGTCATAGATGGATGTGATGGTGCACACCTATAATTGCAGTTAACAGAACTTGTTAAGGAAGTACATGAATTCAAGTGACACTGGCTACATAATGAGACAATATCTCCAAAAGAAAGAAGAAAGAAAAGATAAAGAAAGAAAAAAGGAGGAAGGAAGAAATGAAGGAAGTGAGAAAGAAAGAGAGAAGTGTTAGAAATTAAGTGTCAAGAATGTCTGAGCAACATTTTAATCCATGAAGGAGAAAGTAAGTTTCATTAGGACATTCCCATTTTTCTTTTTGCAAGAGGCAAAGAAGGTTGCTATTTTTTCTTAAACCAATGTTCATGAAGATGCTAGCATTTTGAAGATACTTTAGTGTATGTGTGTGTTTCTTTGATTATGAACTTGTACACAAAATATATTTTTATTTTTTATGGTGATGCATATTTAGATAAAGAATTAAAGAACTATTAAATATCTTTATGGCCTATGAAAAATTAAAATTTGGAATACTCTTTATTGCATTTTACTGTAGGTAGAGTTTTCCTGTCTTAACTGCCTGTTCCCAAATAACCATCAGTCGCTTCCAGAATAACTGACTCGGAGACTTAACATAAGTTATAAATGCTCAGCCAATAGCTTAGGCTTGTTACTAACTAGCTCTTATGACTTAACCCATTTCTATTAATCTGTGTACTGCCCCGAGGCTCATGGTTTTTATCTCTATCCCATTTTGTGTGTCCAACTTATTCTCCATCTGGCTGGGGACTCCTCTGACTCCACCCTTCCTCATCCCATCATTCTCAGTTTGGCTCTTCTGCCTAACCTTACCCTTTTCAGCTATAGCCCAGTCAGCCTGTTTATTAAACATTCATAGTGACATATATTCACACAGTATAAAGACACATTTCACAACACTTTAGCACTAACAGGGTACATCTTCAACTAAATTACTGGATTAAACTTCTAAATGATTTGTCCTATATGAATAGTCCAACATTGGAAAAAAAATCAGTGTTCCATTCTGTAATTGACTGATGGAAAGCTGTTATTATTTCCTATTGAAATTATTCCATAGAGCTTCTATGGATTTGCTCAGTGAGAATAAAATCAAAAGTCTGACTTACACATTCTTAAGACAAATTTGAACATTTTTGCTGATAAAGTGACTCGCATATCTCCAAAGAGATTGACAGGGATCCATATGATGCTTATCAGGTATTGGACTTTGGAGTTCTTCCATGAATAGATGGTACTCCTTGAGATGTATGCATGTTTAGGCAAATAATTCATATTGGAAATGGGAGTATATCCAGCAAAATCCACTTTGTCTTACCAGGCATCTCATGTGAGGTTAGCAGGGACAGACATTCATGTACAAGATAAGCAGAATAGAGATTTTTCTCTGCTTGCTTTGTGTGGATGATGTTTCAGAAGCAACTGAAACACCCTATTGCTGTGTCATCTTTCTAACTAAAGATGACTAAAATCTTTTTCTGGGTGATATGATGAAGTACTACCTGGGTTTCCTATCCTCTTTAGAGTCTATTTTTCTTTTCCAAAGAAAAAAATGAGAGACGTCATATAACTGTCATTGCAGATATCTTAAGGAAATTTAAAATGCTTGATATTTATAAAAATAAAACTGATGGTGGAGAGTTTGTTCATGATTCTAAAGAGATGACTTCTGTTTCACTTCCCTTCAGTGTATGAAGTTCATAGAGACATTCTTGAGGTCACTAATGATGTTATGCATCATTAGTAATTATTTTTAATTCAAATGACTCCCTTAAAAATGCTTCATTTACTGGTAACACATTTTTTTTTGTCCCTTGAGAAACTAGAAATTTCTAATCAAATGTTTTTGTCTTTATTAAGATCTAAAGTTGAATCTGAAAATATTATTTATCACAATGGGTTGTTGTTCCATGCTACTTAAAAATGTGTTCCAGCTAAGTCCTTTTCATTTTTAATCAATTGAAAGTTTACTCTGAAGAAGGAAAGGGATTTTTCAATGCACACAAAGCATAAGCAGGAAACCAAAAATGCTTTAGACAATACTCAAAGGGGTTATTTCTCATTATTGTTGGCATCCTTCTTTTTATTGAGACAAGCCACAAGCGTCTCTACAGTTGATCAGTTGACAGATCAGCAATTCTATTAAGATGAAAACTAACCTTGGGAATGTTTAGAAGGAAAAGGTTGTCCTTTGATTTATTATGCCATTTTATGCTCATGATATCATTTGCCTCTTAGCTATTCAGGCTATGTTAAGTGGAAACATCTAACATTTTTAATAAATCGGCTTCATTTAAACCAAATACTAACCAGAAGCATTTTAGAAGTTGTCTGATTAAAGTAAATTGAATCAAGGCAGTCCAGGCAGGTCTGCTCAATAATATAGAGAAAGTCTTCATGAATAGAATTCCGCAACAGTTAGTGATAACAAACTATGCTGCCATTTCTTTTTAGTGCCAGCCGAGATCTGACTGGGGAATTACAGGAACATTTGTTTTTAGTTTGTGACATTGCACACTAGTCATTTTGCATCATGATGAAAAGTCACTGAGTGAGATTTGGCTCATTTCTATGATTATATAAAGTTATTTTGGAAATAGTTTATTCATAATGTCCGGCTTAATATTCATTTTATTTAATCCAAATATGGTACTTACTCAAAAGTAAAAAACAGGGTTTTATTTTATCAAAATGCCCTGATACATTTCTTTCTCTGCTGTATATTTTGAATTGTATAATCTTCTTTACTTAGTAGATCCTTATACTCTTGAAATGACTATTCTTATCTCAGAACTTACAATTTACTAATAACATATAACATTTAGAAGAAAGATTTCCCAGGCAGGAAAAAATAGATGTTAAATGTAGAAACTTAATAATTGATAAACGTTAGCACAAAATTACCTTAAAAGTCACAACAATCTTCCATTTGCTATTAGAAGCTCTACTTCTAAATATTATGTAAACTCATTCTATACCAAAGTATGTTTCTCTTATACAAACATAGTACTTTATAAACTTTTAGTGCCTGTGCTCACTCATTAACTGATATATTAATGATTTTGCAATAACATTTTTTCAAGATGTATTAGCTTATTAAAATAAAGCTTAAAATCTGAAGTCTTAGGAAATATTCTGAAGATCTTGGGTCACACAGAAAGAAAAAGATCAATTTCCTAGTTCAATTTTCAACAAAAGAAAACTTTTTAAAAACAGAGAATTTTCTAAAGCCGAATAAATGTGGTTAATCTCAGAAACGATGTCGAGCAGAGATAGTGGCAAAGCATAAGGAGATGTTACAATGAATAATAAACAAGAACAAAATGTAAGTTGTGATTTTATTACTTGTCTGATGAAATGAACTAAAAATGAAGCCTCCAAATTTATGTATTTATTCATTTGCTAAAAGTTCACCGTCATCTTTGCTTTAGTTCTGAGACTGTTCCATGCTCCCAGGGCACAAGAGAACACAAAGCAATCAAACAGATCATGCAGTGCACATGGGAACAGCAGAAGAAAGTGACAATGGAATAAAGTCTGATACAAACCACTTAAGGACAACACCAGGTGCTAAGAAAATGCATGGATAATCAGAGCCTTGGTACTAGCAAGCTTGTGATTCTGCCAATTGAATAGTCACGTGCCAAAGCTATTCAGTTAGGTACCCACTATAGTGGTGCATTCTATAGAATATAAAACTAGAAGAGTAGGTATACTATCTGTGATTTTGAGTTAATTGACATTAATTTCTGTTAAAAATGTATGAGTGATTGAGAAGATAAAATTATCTGCCTGACCTCTCAACTTCAGCTAACTGTGAACTCTGGCTACCTTAGTCATCATATCTATAATCTAACTAATTAGCTTGACATCATCAGCTTAGCCCGAAAATTTATGTGTATCTTATAAATAAAATCCTTTAAAATTAAGGGACATTTCTGACATTACAAGTTATGATATTTTATACTTTTCTTTGTTCAGGCTAATTCATGGCAAATATGGAACCAATGTATGTCCAAACTTCCACATCATGTTACCAATTAACTCTCCTGCTTCGATTTATTTTTCTTAATTAGCAACACTTACAATCAAGAAGAGAATGCAGTTATTTCAGAAGGCAACACACCAGATTGAGAATGGATGAGAAAAAAAAAATCTATAGCTGAATGAAATGCACTAAGAAAGTGAATCCATTCAATTATCATAATAAAGAGATTGCTAAATAAAAAAATCCTATTCTTTTCATACATCCTATCAAACCCATTTGAAAATCACCTCCTGGAATACAAATCCTTCAGTATGTACTTGTGAACAGGGTGTGGGATCATACAAACACCAATTCCTCACCTATCCAGAAGCTTATAGTCTCCTAAATTCCCATTGCCTTTTACAACTTAGTCTTCTCTCTGTGACAGAAGATATAGTGTTATTTTTCTTTTGAAAGAAGTATCATTTAACACAAGCAGAATTGTCAAGGAGTGCCAGGTCCTGAGAGATAAGTGACAAATTAGAAAGGGGCTGAACCACTTAGAAAGTGACTTGTCAATGACCCAGAGAAACAGGAAGTAAATGAAGAAGAGAGATGGGGGACTAGGAAAGGTAAAAAAGCCAGTGAAGTGCAGTCATTGTATGATGAATTGACAAGGAGCTGTCTGTACATTATTGTTAATTAAGCTGTTAATTATCAGGAGTTAATATTGGCCACTTTCTAAGTAAGTATGTCAGGTTTATTAGATGCTTCAGTTTTTATACTTACTGCTGCTTTATTTCAGGGTACTGTGATATATAAGATATTCAATTTGCATCCCTCAAATCTCTAACAGTGCTTAGATACATATTGTACCAAGTGTCAACAGAAAGATGTTGCTTCATGTATGTAGAATATAATTCTGAAACTTTGAAAAACCTATTGTATATAAAATTTAAAACTCTGAAGGTAGAAGCATAATAATGTGACTGAAATTAAGTAGCTTTTGAATTAAAAAAATATCTTAAAAAATATATTACTATGTGATACCTGTGCTGATATTACCCCTTCTTGGAGCAAAAAGCAAGCAAACAAACAAAAAACCAAAACCAATCTAACAAAATATCTCCAGTGCCAAGCATAAGAAATGCTCGTTTTGTTTCTTCCTTTCTTAAAAATAAAAACCTTGAAAATAGATACTTTTCTCATACAATATATCCCAACCACAGTTCCCCTCCCTCTATACTTCCTAGCTGCTCCAGCCCCCAGATCTACTCTCTTTCCGTTTCCTCTTCCGAAAAGAGCAGGCCTTCGTAGAGGGCTGCCAAACAGGGCAAAACAAGATTGTACAATAAGATAAGGTGAAAGCCTCCACAATGAGTCTGGACAAAGCAACCCAATAGGAGGAAAAGAGTCTCAAGAGCCAGTGAAAGGGTCCCACTCCCACTGTTACACCTGTTCTACTGTTAGGAGACTCACAAAAACACAAAAAATATCAGCCATAACATATTTACTGATGACCTGGTACAGACAGACTCATGCAGGTCCCATGATTGCTGTTTCAGTCCTTGTGAGTCCAAGAATACCTCTTGAATTTTTGGTCCCAGTTGTCCAAGAGACTCTTCAACCTCTTCTAGGCTATTGCTATTGTTCTGGATTTCTCCACAGAGCTGAAGATACCATGTACTTCAGACACTGGGCACAAAAGGCCCTGAGCTGTAACTGACCAGAAAGCCTCTCTGAGGACTAGCATTCATGGTATCAGAAGGTGCCATGAAAGCTTCCAAAGGAGGGAAGTAACCAACACCTTTACCTACCTATGATACCTAAGAACCATAACTGTGTCAAGCATGGCACTGTAGTAGTATTTGCTCTGCCCATGAACTTAGGCTATAGTGCTGGAAGGAGGTGAGGTGGTGCTTCTTGTCAGTGTACATGACCTCTTAAAAGGAAAGGGAGAAGGGTCACAAGCCCCTTCTGATTGGTGGATTCGCTCTGGTTAGAACAGAGGACAACTTCAGCTGTGTATGTACTCTGTTCTGTATTTGTGTGTATATTTCCTCAATTTATATCTTAATAAATCCCTATTATCCATTAAATAGACTCATGTGTATTGATCATAATATGGCACAATAACACTCAGGGTTCAGTAGTGGCACACATATCTTGGTGATAACCCACAGCTGTCTAATTGACTTAAACCACATCACAAGAAGGATTCATACTTGGCACTGGAAACTAATCCAACAATACAGGGTTAAGGAAGTTATGCATCTTGGTGAAGAACCTACAACTACTACTTTACTAAACCAGCATCATTCCTATCTATATTCTAAATGTTTGCTCTTATACCCATAGATAAGTGTAGTCCTTATCTCTCATTAAGAAAAGTTTTCTTAACAGGTAAGATCTATATATGAGTGAATATATACCAAATTTGTCTTTGGTATATACCTCATGAAGTATGATATTTTAGTTAAGTATAGAGTAAGGGACTGAGGGAAAGAAAAGGATCTTCCTAGGAAGGAGATACAGGATAGTTTTGGGTGGATGAGAAGGTAGGAGACTGAGGAGGAAGATCAAACCGGGAAGGGGAGGTAAGAAGGGACCAAGAAGAGAATTCAGGGAGGGACAGCTAAAACCAAGGGCCTCTTGAGAGGTTACATAGAACCTACAGTAGGAGCTTTCTAAAAATTATGAAAGAGACCTGAATGGAATCATTAACAATGGAGATGAAGCCTCAACTAGACATCACTTGTCACAAATTAAACCTCCAGTACTGGGAATGGGTTATATCTAATTCAGCTGTTGGCCAAAGGGCTCTCATGAGAACCCCTCTACAACTCAGGATAATGCCCAGTTTATTGGTTGCTCTCCACATACTGGTGGTGAGGCCCTATTACTGAAGACTATACCTATATAATGCACTGAATATGGAGAAGTGGAACTGGTGCCTACCTAGAACTTTTACCCCTACTGAATAGTGTTCATAGTACTTGAAGGTACTTTTCACATGCATCTACAAACCATGTGGTCTACAATGGTGTCCTGCTGGCAAGATACACTGCTACAACAGTGAGACAAACATTGTCGGAGTAACCAACTACTATCTGATTGAAATTAAGATATAATCCATGAGATAGAACCCATGTCTGACACTACCTGGGTGTCTAAGAACCTGATAAAAGATAAGACATGAACTTAGGGGAACTCCAAATACTACTACCATTCTGTTAAAGGAACAGAGCAATAAAATGTCTCCTAAAAACATTCTGCATATTCCTAGATCAGTGTCTTGCTCAGCCATCATCAAAGAATCTCCCTCCTGCAGTAGATAGGAACAAATACAGAGGCCAACAACTGACAAATTGCAGAGAGTGAGAGACCTTAGAGCATGCAGTCCTAAGTGAGAGGTTTCCATCAGATACCTCCCCTCAGGGGTCAGGGAACTCTGCAGAAAAAGAGGCAGAAAGATGGTAACAGCTAATGGATATAGAAGATACCAAGGAAACAATGACTTCCAGACACATCAGAACTCATGCACATGTGTAGCATCATGCACAGAGTCTGCACAGGTCTAAGCCAGAAAGGGTCTCAGGGCTGAAAGGGAAAGCAAACATAAGCACCCATCCCTAGCCCAGAAGCCATCTCCAACTGAATTACTCATGAAGAAAAAGTTAGTTTTCTCCACCAGACTGTTAGTGTATACAAACTACACTTAACAACTGTCCAGCAGTACATGATGAACATAAACAAACTTAGTAACAATAGCCCCATCCTAGCAGTTCATGGCCATCATAAACAAACTCAATAACAATAGTCCCCTGCCCAGCAGTAAATGGCCAACATAAACAAACTCCATTTTATTTTTGGAGGATTTTTGTCTTACAATGCTTTGTCCTGGTATTTGTTTTCCTTATATATCTGATGGGGAAATGTCTTTCTGTACAGAAATTCTAAGTTTTTAAAACATTTTAAGTGCCATATTCTGTAGTTCTTTGAAGTGTTAACTGAGGAGGAGACATCAGCCCGCCATCCAGGGAGCAGCATGTAATGGCATACAGGTAAAGCCAGGGAACACGTGGTGACATATAAATTAACAGAAATGGACTGAAAAATTTGCAGCTACACACAACTCTTGCTCGTATCTCATGGTTTCTAATTCTATATTTCTGGGTTTTCTGTGAATGTGAATGTATGTGTCAACGTCTATTTGTGTTTCCTGCTTTTGGAGGGAGGCTCAAATGTTCTCCCATTTGTTTGTTTCCTTTGTCCTATTGTATTAATCACGGTTCTCTAGAGCAGCAGAACTTAAAGAATGAATCTCTTTTTCTAAGTATTTAGGGAGGAAACTGTAAGAATTACAAGCGATTAACTAATCCAATCATGGTGGACTATGGACAGAAAAATCTAAGAATCCAGAATTTGCTCAATCCCCAAGGCTGTATGTCTCAGCTGGTCTTCAGTAGATGGTGGAAGTGTGATGAAGTAGGCTCTAATGCCAATGAAGGAATGGACTTGGGAACAAGCTAAAAGTAAGGAGAAAAAGAACAAAAGCTTCCTTCCTCCATGACTTTATATAGGCTTCTAGCATAAGGTGTAGTCCGATTAAAGCTGTGTCTTTCTACCTCAAGTTTAGAATTAAAGACTCATATCTTTCCACCTCAAAATTCCAGACTAGAAGCATATTCACCCACTTCAAACCAAGGGCCACATCTACCAAACCTCTCCTACAAACCTGTCCTACACCTAAGGCTCAGGGAACATTGTAGAAGAGGGGAAAGAAATACTTTAAGAGCCAGAGGATCAGGGAGTTTTCTGTGAGATCATTTCTCTGAGCAATATCAGAAGCTATGTCCATAAAGTCTTACCATGACTTCCTAAACATGAGCTGAACAGGGATAATAGTAATAGACATCCTAAAGGTGGAAGGAGGAAAGACCAGGAGTCTCTAACCCTACACAATAACAACAGACCATTAAGGAAAGCTTAGAATGAATGACACAGTCCTCCCTAGGGAAGAGCACACTAATTGGTTATCCAATACCAAATGGTCAGCCCTAAAAATATACAGACAAGTAACATTATACAGACTAATCAGGTTGTATTTATGCATTTATGAATATATATATATATATATATATATATATATATATATAAATTATATATAACATTAGGGACATATAATACATGAGGTATATATATGATATATATATATATATATATATACATATAAGGAATATATATGTGTGTATATATATGTATATATATGAATAGTTTATGAAAAAAGAGGCCATGAATTTGAAAAGAGTACGATCAGGTTCAGGGCAGAGTTTAGAGAGAGGAAAAGGAAGGATCATATGATGTAATTCTAACCTCAAAATAATAAATGAAATGAAAATTAATCTCCAGTGTCTGGATTTTCAGTTATACGAACACCATTGTTGAAGAATTTATGTATTCTCCAATGAATTTTTTTGCTTTTCACATGAAATAGTTGGCTGTGGTAATGTGGGTTTACTTACCTCTATTATCTTCTGTTTTCTATGTGTCTATTTGGTTTGTGGCAGATCCACCATATATTTTTGAATCAGGTTTAGTTCTGCCCCAGCTCTCCTAGCTTTGTCAAATTATTTCTGGAGATTATTATTTGTTTTATAAAACTTGGTTGTTTACCACAAGCTGGCATACACACTCCTTCTTGTTTTTAGTCTTGTGAAATTGATACATTTATCATTTTATCATGACCTTCTTTGTTTCTTTTCATACTATTTTGCCTGGTGTTCTGTTTTAGCCGAGGTATAGCTACTACTGCTTGTTTCCAATTCCTTTTTGCACAGAGCTTCTTTTATCACCTATTCTTTCAGTCTCAGAGTGGATGTGTCTTTGCTAAAGGGCCTATTTTCATGCTTCTGAAATCCTCAGCTTTGTCGAAGCTGTATTTGGGGGAACGTTTTGCTTTTACTCCTATAAGTGAACATGCATTTCTTCTGCTAGGTCTTTTGAGTGGTGATATGTGGGGGAACTAGGCTCTTCATGAACACAAGCCAAAAATCCCTCTAGGACTATATAGCACTAAGTTTTTCCAGTACAGGCACCATCTGTAGTCTTCGGCCTTACCTTTGTCTTAGAAAAAGTCTCATGGTCATATTCCATCCATTCCTAACACTACTTGTCCTTAGCACTGAAAGGATGAGGTAGTCATTATTTTTTTTCTTATGTTTTATCTTCTTTGAATGCTTTTCTTTCCTGTATCTCAAATGGTTCCTGTTCTCAAAATTCCTGCTTCTCCACAGTTTCAGTTTTTAGCCAAGCATGTCTGGCCAGCTGATCCATGAAGACAGTCCTTTCCTAAGCCCTTTGTGAAGGTGTATCCTATGCCTTGAATATGCTAGACTTTTTTTAGTTTTTCTTTTTACACATTTGTATTTTTTGTTCTGCAAGGGGGAGGGGGATGGTGAACTACTGAAGGTTTCACCTTCCCTTGTAGCTAATATTTACATCAAATGGGCTTGTATCAAGAAATGAAATTCCTAAAGAATTGTCCCAATTTATTTATAAGCACCTCTGAAGTCCTGGATAAAATCATGTGAATGAGCACAGTTTTTCTTTTCCTCACACATATAACCACTAAAAGTCTGAATTATTTCATTAACTCACACTCATCTTTCAATAAAGCTTAACAGTATTTTGCTGAGTACTGTTTTTGGCTTTGGTTAGAATAATTGGTATCAGTTAAGAGAATGGCTGTTTGCCACATCTTTCTACAGGTATCAACCTTTTCTTGCACTTGGGAATTGTTGATGATATTTTAAGTATTTTTGGATTTGTGTGTATTTCTTGTATGTTAAAGAATGTGTCTATTTCTAGGATTCTACAGCTGAGTTAGAAGGCAAAAGGTACCTTTCTTTCTTAATGCCTCTGATAGAAATGTTATTTGGATTCTTCTGTTCTGTAGGGAGCTTCTCAGAAGACTGAATGTAAATAGTGTTCATTCATTTAACAATTTTTATTAAATACTTTCTATTTGTGAAGTAATGTTCAGAATGGGCAGAAGCAAATATGACAGAGAAATACCCATAAGACTTTGGAGCTCAGTTTCTCAATGGAGAACACAGAAACCAATAATTGATATAGTGTGCATAAAGTGTGTGGTACTTAAAAGGCTAATACATGTGAGAAAGAGAGATGTAATATAGAGAAAATATGAACAAAACTGTATCAGTACAGCAGGACTTCAGTAGTAAATAAAGTTATCAATGAAAGTTTCATTGAGAAGCTATAATTTGGTCTGAGACTTCAAAATAAGGATATTAACCCCCTGGGTGCCATGGATGGAGACTCCATTTGCAGGAGAGAAAATGGCACAGAGATGTTGTGATTGGAGAAGCTTGACATTTGTGAAAAAACAAGAGGACTAGGGTGACTGTAGTGGAGTGGGGAAGGGAAAGGGTGATGTTCTAGAGAGGTGGGAGGTGGGCAAACAGAGCTAGTGTCTTTTGATTACAAAACCTTTGGCTTTTATTCAGAGGGAAATGAACAGGCTTAGTGGGATGCTAGATAGAAGAACAACACGTTCTGACTTTCATTTTATGAAGCGTCACTTCAGCCACTGTGTGGAGAATAGTCTGGGGTATTGAGCAGGAACGACATGATCAAATTGTCATGCCATTTAATAAGGGTGACCTTTAAAGAAGATTTCTCCTTTGAGTCCAATTCAGAGTTCTCTCTCCATTCCAGTAAAATTGTATTTAATTGTCAAAAATGAAGCATGACTTTATTCTACAATTAATGAAACTTAAAATGCTAAGCTGAAAAGCATCCATAGCTCAAACTATTCAACAGGAAAATAGGGAGAATATGAATTTCATGTAATCAACTTTTTCTTATATCTGTCTTTGTCATTAATCATGTATATTTAGAATATCATAAAAGCCACAGATAATAAATTTGCAATGTATTCATTGCCTTAATTTCTTTATGTTTTATTTCTCAGTCAAATAGACAGTGAAATAATACACTATATTTGAAAAAAAATTAAAGAACAAAATATCTGGCTTTTAAATTTGTGCATCCTCTGCCCATTTCTCTTCCCCAGGTCCCAAAGTAAAATCTTTGCATATACTATTTATTACCACTTTCTTTTTCCATCAGGTGTTTGCACAGTTGTCTGCATGTCGAACACTGCTGCCTATAAGGATAGCCTAACTGGTATAGCCCCTGAACCTTCCAAAGAATACTAAAAAGATGTATGCGTGTTTCCTTTAGTGTATTTTTATTATTTCAACGATGCTTCTTTTAAAAGAAAATTATATTTTCACAGCCAATCAGAACATTTTGTGACCAAAATATCAAGTTAAGTTCAGGCTGCAGGCATGTGGTTATACTTTTATTTTGGACTGCCTTTCACTTCTACTAAAACTACTAAGTTTGGTTTTACTGGTCCTCTTATTCATTCTGGAATATACACCAAATGGCAAAATAGTGCCTAGAATGGCAGTCTTTTGATGCTATTATTATTGAATAATTGAACTGATATAACATATTTGAAACATTTCCCTTGTCTCCCATATACACAGTTAACTTACTGTTCTCTAGCTACATAGTTAATAAAAACTTTACACACAATAGGGTTATACATGAATAATCTTCTCCAATTTGGACCTCCTGTTATTTTTATTGCAGCCATTCTCTGCTTGGCTCTTTAGATGACGAACAGGGGCTGGCTTTGAGTCCTTCCACTCCCTTTACCCCTACATGTAACCTTTTATGTACTGCAGAAGCCATTTGAAACTATGACTAGTACTGTGACTATCTCCGTTCTCCACAGTCTGAGAGATCACTCAAATTCAAATCATCTTCTCATTTCCTCATTTAAATGGTCCTGACTGTTAGCGGTTATTGGATAATTACAGAGTTACATAGCCTGGTCCAAAAAGACCAACGTAATGGATCCTTCCTTCTTGTTGCATACCATGCTCTGGTTCTATGTTTATTTGCTACAAATCAAACTGTGTGTGCCAAATACTTTCCATCTGATGTTTCCTTTAGAGTGCCCTCCACGCCCATGTTTAACGCTCAGTTCTACCATGTGCTCATTTTTCCCTCTACTCTTCTTTATGAGGCTTATTTCTCAGATCTTAATCATCTCAGATTTCTTTGTACATATGGTAGGGTTCTGCCATTTCTTTCCTTGATAAACCAGTGTTTTCCTATTCTCACTTACAGAGTAAGTCAGCATTGATTGTATTAAGGTATTACATTAGCACTATTCTCTCACTCTCTGTTCTGCTCCACAATTTCATACTGGCTCCTCATAAGTGTTTGGGACCCAGCATACAAACAGTAAATGTTAGTGAAATGAATTCAAAGATGAATTTCAAGCAATGTTTGAAATCACATTACTTTTTAATTAGATAAACTGAGTAATATAACTATAACATATCACCTAATGATTATTTCATAGTAACTTAAATTTTTTTTCTGATAATTTTTTCTAATAAATCTGAATTATATTTGTGTAGATCCAGTGTTAATATTTTAAAGAAACATCTAACTAAAATTAGTTTTATAAGAGATCCATTTACATAATTCAGAAATTTCCAGGAGCTGGAACAATGGCTTTGCGGTAAAGAGCACCATTTGCTCTTGTAGAGAACCTGGGTTCAGTTCCCAGCACCTAGATGGCAGCACACCACTGCCTGCAAGTCTCGTTTCAGGGGATCTGACACTCATTTCTGGCCTCAATAAGCACCAGATACATGTGGTGCACATACATGCAGGCAACACACACACACACACACACACACACACACACACACACACATACACACACACACACAGACACAATTTAAATCTTGTTTAAAAAGAGAAATTTGACATTTTATTATTTGTAAGATAGGAGTAATTGTCTTTAAGGAAAACTGAAAACAGTAAAATAGACTCCCTAGAGAGCACATATTTTTTTTTAGGGATTTTAAGTTTATATATGATAATCTATGAGGACTGTCCTTTTGGTTATTTTTAAGATTTAACACTTCAAATTATTTAAATGTGTCCTCTCATCAATTAAGTGTCTTCTTATCAATGGTAGATATTTGAGAATTTTCTCAATTCAGTTTTTGAGAACACTTATTTTTCTGGATAATTTATGTCAACTTGCCATATACTGGAGTCATTGGAGAAGACAGAACCTCAATTAAGAAAACACTTCCATAAGATGGGGCTGTAGGAAAGCCTGTAGGACATTTTCTTGATTAGAGATCAATGGGGAGGGCCAGCCCATCATGGGTGGTTCCATCCTTAGGTTGGTGATCCTGAGTTCAATAAGAAAGGAGGCTGAGCAATTCATGGGTAGCAAGTCAGTAAGCAGCGCCCCTCCCCAGTGTCTGCATCAGCTCCTACCTCCAGGTTCCTGCCCTGCTTGAGTTCTTGTCCTGACTTTCTTAGATGATGAACTATGATGCGGAAGAAGTCAGATAAACCCTTACCGCCCCAACTTTCTTCTGGTTGTGGTGTTTTGTCATAGGATTAGTACCTGTGACTAGAACACTATGCATGCTCTACAGTTTCTATACATAGCTTCAAGTATTGTTGTGAAATTACATGTACAACATTAGGAGAATCTGAATACATAAAACATTGCAGTTAGTAAGGTTAATATACTTTAAGTATTTAAAACAATATTTTAATAGCTATATACCATTAAAGCACTACATTTAAATGTGTATGCATCAAATGAACTTATGAATTCAAATAATAAACTTACAATATTGTCTTTTTGTTAAGATGCTGGGGGTGTCTGTAACAGAACAGATACTTAAATTCTAGTCACGTTAATATATGCCAAAATATTGCTCCTTTATCTGACACTGTTCATCACATTGTAATTAATCATCAAGGAAGAAAACAACTATTTTTTATATATATGAACCAATAACTTTCAGAAAAATTAAATCATCTTTCACAAGCATTTCATTCCCTGGTGCTAATGGCTAACAGCCAGATCATATTATATGACTTTTTTTAAAAACATTCTTCATGTTATATATGGAAAATTCTTTATGCATTGAAAATCTGCTTTTTCTCTCAAATTCATTTGCAGCATTGTGATAACTAGCAAGAGGTCATTTACAAATCATCATGTGAGATTCAGCTAAAGCTGGAAAATGTTAAAAAGAATGGGATAAAGACGAGACTGAGTGGATGGATCACCGTGAGCAACACAGAAGACTCTCATCCTTTTAGAATACATAATGACATCCTAACCTCCATCTCTTCAGTACTAGCTTCATAGCATAACAGTGACCAGATTTTCTAGGTTAATTTGCAGTTCAATCATGTGGTCATCATAATACATAAACAGAAAAATGGTATTATGAGCTGAGCATTTTCTTTCTCCCTGCCATATGAGGAACCCCAAACTCCCAGGTTGATAGCATAGTGAAGCAGGACCTTTTGTTGTTGGCTAGGGGAAAAGGCAGAACCTTTGTCAATGAAGTTGGTATTCCATGGAAACAGGCCTATGGGAGCATGTCTCTTCTGCTCTTCTGTGACTACACAGAGGAAAAAGTACTGGCAGTGAACAAGGAAACAGACCTGCATGAGATACCGAGTCACTCTTGATCTTGGACTTCTGCCTCCAAAAACTGAGAGGATGTATTGCTATTGGCTGTAAGTTATCTATTCCTCACTGTTTCATTCTAGAACACATGACTAAGGCAAGAGAAAAGGCAAAAAAAATATTTAAGTCATATTTACATATATTATTCTTGCCACATAGCCACTGGTATGAGTTGTTGAAATTTTGTATGCAGCAATATGCTAAATGATACTGCACTCTGGTGAGCAAGCTAAATGATAGTGGCTCATCCAACTTCATATCCACCACACAATGCCATGATCAGTGAAGTCATGCTCTAAATCTTTGAACCTTAGGATGAAAAGGAAAGCAAGAAGAAATTGTTGAAGACTCAAGAGTATTACTCCTATTCATATTTTAGCAGAGAATTTTTCTTTTACTGTTATTATTTTTTTGAACTTTAGTGGCATTTGAGTGTTTAATTCCAAGTGTAGATGTTAAATTTATGCTTCATAACATGAGCTCATCAGTTGCTGGGGCTCTCAATGGTATGTCCAACTCCAACTTTGAAAACTTCCACAATGCTCCCCCCAAAAAACAAAACAAAACAAAACAAACAAACAAAAAACCCGTGGTCAGGTATATGATGACAACTTTCCACTTTCTGATATCAACTTCTATCCTATTTTTCTTTTGATGACTATCACAAATACCATGACTATACCCAATGCAGTAGAAAGGATTTATTTGGCTTATACATCATAATTAGAGTGGATGATCGAAAGAAGTCAGGGCAGAAACTCAAGCAAGAGCTAATGCAGAAACCATGGAGGAATACTATTTATGGATTTGCTCTCCATGGTTTGTTCAGCTTCTTTTGTTGTACAACCCAGGACCACTGGCCTAGGAGTAGCTTTGTCCATGATGGACCAAACCATCTTATGTGAATCATTAATCAAGAAAACCCTTCACAAACATGACCAAAGGCTAATCTAGTGGAAGCAATTCTTCAACTGAGATTTCATCTTCCCAGGTGACTACAGTTCATGTAAAACTGACAAAGCTACCCATTACAGGCATTATGTAAAATCCTAATTATGGTAGAGAGTAGTTGTAAGGCAGGTGATCTTTGTTAGAGAATCTGTCTTCAAACAGACAAACAAAAAGCCAATAAAATCCCCAAAATAAAAATCTACTACTTATCTACTCTAGATAAGGCAGATCCAAGGAAATGTTACTAAACTCTACAGTATATCAGAAGTTCTACTTTTCAAACAAACCTAAGATTATAGGAGCACTCAACATCCCTAATTATCTGGGAAATGCAAATCAAAACGACTCTGAGATACCACCTTACACCTGTCAGAATGGCTAAGATCAAAAGCACAGAAGACAGCTTATGCTGGAACGGATGTGGAGCAAGGGGAACTCTCCTCCACTGCTGGTGGGAATGCAAGCTTGTACAGCTGCTTTGGAAATCAATATGGCGCTTCTTTTGAAAATTGGGAATCCATCTCCCCCGAGACCCAGCTGTAGTACTCTTGGGCATATACCCAAGGATTGCTCAATCATACCACAAGGGCATTTGCTCAGCTATGTTTGTATCAGCTTTGTTTGTAATAGCCAGAACCTGGAAACAACCTAGATGCCCTTCAACTGAAGAATGGATAAAGAAAATATGGCACATATACACAATGGAGTACTACTCAGCAGAGAAAAACAATGACATCATGAGGTTTGCAGGCAAATGGATGGATCTAGAAAAAATCATCCTGAGTGAGGTAACCCAGACTCTGAAGGACAAACACGGTATGTACTCACTCATAGGAGGATACTAGATGTAAAACAAAGATGACTAGACTGCTACACAACTCCAGGGAAGCTACCTAGAAAACGGGACCCTAGGAAAGACCCAAGGATCACCCAATGACAGAGAAATGGATGAGATCTACATGAACAACCTTGATGACAGTGGGAGTAATGAAGGGCAAGATTTGAGGGAAAGAAAGCTTAGGGGAGCAGGAGATCCCAGCTGGATCAAGAACAGAAAGGGAGAATGAGGAATAACAGACCATGATAAATGAAGACCACATGAGAACAGGAATAGGCAGAGTGCTTGAGAGGTCCCCAGAAATCCACAATGATATATCCTCTATAGTCTGCTGGCAGTGGTCAAGAGAAAGCCTGATCTGACCTAGTCTGGTGATCAGATGACTAAACACCCTAACAGTTGTCTTGGAACTCTCATCCAATAACTGATGGAAGTGGAGGAAGAGATCCTCAGTCAGGCTCAAGATGGAGCTCCAGGTATCCAACTGTCGAGCAAGAGGAGGCTCTGCAAGAGCGTGAATTGTTGAATCCAAGATTGCAAAAAGCACAGGGACAAATAGCCAAACGAACAGAAGCACATGAATTATGAACCAAAGGCTGTGGAGCCCCCAGCTGGATCAGGCTCTCTGGATAAGTGAGACAATTGAATAGCTTGAACTGTTTGGGAGGCACCTGGGCTGTGGGACCAGGACCTGTCCTTAGTGCATGAGCTGGCTGTTTGGAACCTTGGGCTTACACAGGGACACTTTGCTCAGTCTGGAAGGAGGGGACTGGACCTGCCTGTACTGAATCCACCAGGTTTAAATGAGTCCCCAGGGGTGTCTTGAACCTGGAGGACATGGGAATGGAGGGGAGGGCCTGGAGGGAAGGTGGGGGTGGGGGCGGGAGGACAGGGGAACCCATGGCTGATGTATAAAATTTAAAACACATACTAATAAAGAAAAAATTTTTAAAAAAAAGAGAAAAAAAAATGATTATAGGAACACTAACAATGCCCAGAGAGCAGTGAATTGTTTAATTAACTCCAATGACCCAGCTTTCCTGACTCAGCACCCAGGCTTGGCTGAATTTTTGATAATCCTACTGCATTTAAGTTCCCATGCTCCTGTAACTAACCATAATAAATTTGGTGTTTTCCTAATCTAGATTTGATGGACTTTTCCTTTAGTCTCTCATCATTTGTCCTTTTTGGAGTGAGTAGTCATTTTGTTCATGTCTTCCCAGGTAGTCACACATAGTACCCTATTCAATTTACTGTGCCACAAAAATGATTAGTAGTGTATAATTTTCATGTATTTTTGGAATAACAACTATGTAGAGCTATGGCTTCTGAGTTGGTTAATCTCAGTTGTGAACTTGATGATGTCTGGAAGTATCTGAGAAAGAAATATCTTGGATTATGTTGATTATGTCAGTAGAGGAGGGTTTGGTGACAGCATTTCCGTGGCTGGCATCCTGGACTATCTAAAAAATATGAACATCTGCCTCAAGCTCCAGCTGCTGTGACTTTCCCATAGAGATGGACTATAACCTCAGACTCTGAACTGGCATCAACCTTTTCTCCACTGTGCTGCTTTTGTCAAGGTACTTTATTGTAGCAGCAGGAAAAGAAACTAAGATAGTTTCCTAAAGTGACTTCAGTGGGTCACATAAAACTATGCCAGCACTGGCGTGTGTCCCATGGTTAAGGTCAGATATTCTGTACTGGAATGGCATCATCTGGACAGAAAGCAGTGTGAGTATTTCTGTAGACACAGCAGATACTCTTCAAGTTACTGTTAATACTCAGCAATCTGCCTTGTTAAGTCAAATATATGTGTATATTTCATAATAACTTTCCTAGTTCAAAGATTAACCTTGAGAATACTGTATATTCTGCTTGCATTTCTTTTAAGTGTCATAAACTTCATGCCCCAGGTAGCCTACAAGAAGAATGAGGAACTTGTGGACTAAAGTAGTTCTAGATAGTCCTACAGTGGGAAACAGTACTTTCCAGGCTTCTGGATTCTTTGTTTGTTTGTGTTTTGTTTTTTCAAGGAGAAGCTTCTCTGTGTAGTTTTGGTGCCCGCCCTGGATCTTGTTCTGTAGGCCAGGCTGAGTAGATGTCAGCAGAATCATGGAGATCCGCCTGGCTCTGCCTCCCAAGTGCTGAGATTAAAGGCGTGCACCACCACTGCCCAGCTTGACTTCTGGTTTCTGAGGTACAGCTATCCAGCAGAGCTCAGTCTAGGTAATGTCTATAGTCTACTGCTGAGTTACAAAGTTTTCAAATTTTTAAGCTCTTTAGACAAATTTACTGCCATTTTTAGAATAGTATCATTTGCATCATGTCTATTTTTCCATCCATTTCAACCAGATGCCATTTTGTAATATGCAATATTCATAAAAACAAGGGCTAGTCATTATTTGCATTATGTCTCTGTTGAGATGAATCCCTATTAAGACAGATACCATGTCTTCATGGTTATCGCCCAATACCTACAACACTACCTGGAAAAAAAATCCCATAAATATTCTTTCAATGTCATTTTTTCCTACAAGTTGCAAGATGAAAGTTTATTTTCTGCTCTATATGATGTCTAAATAATGCTTCGTCACTTTGAGCACCAAAATCTGTACTCAGGACAGTTGTCCTCCTGTAAAAAAGTTTGCTCACTTTGAAAATCTCTTCATGGTGTTTTCAGTAACAGTGAAAGCATGTCAAAATCCTCTGTAGCTACTAAACAAAAGCTCAAAAGAAGTTTTAGAAGCATATGGAAAGTAGCAAATCCATCCCAATCTAAACAATGCAGTGTTTGGTAGCTCCACAAAAGCAAATCTTTTGGAACATGTGTCCAATTCTCCAGGATCCTGAAGAGCATGCATCTGATGCTGTGCTAGCAAGGATCCGTCAGATTTCTATGGGAGTCTATTGGATTACTTACCATGGTGCATTTGCCCTTTCTCTTGAATTGTGATGCAGTATGCACCCTATCCTTTTGTACCTATGACTTTCTCTACTGATGTTTTTGTTGTATTTCTTTAGCAGATTGTAAGATAAAGAAGTATATTTATTCCCACCCATAACTGTACATTTTTCTAGTACTAGGAAGGTATATGGAGTGCTACAATTTTAAAGACATCCTTAGAATTATACATTAAAATAGATTTTTGAAAGTGTGATGTGCCTGCTATTTAAAAATATGTAGCAAAAGCTAATGAAATTCTGAGTAAAAGTAAATTGAAATAACAGAAACAAAAGGTTGTGCTTATATTACGATATAGAAATTAACCTGAAGTATCTGACTTCTCTTCCAAAAAAAGAAAAAAGAAAAAGAGTTCCAAGAGCTAAGGCTGTTGCTTTATCAGTATAGTAGTACGTGGTGGGTACACAGAAAGCCATGTATTTGGTCTTCAGCACTGCAAAAACTAGATAGAATGGTTCATGCCTACAAATGGCTCATGCATCTGTGAACTAATGTTATGAGGAACAAGAGATCAAGGTCATCCTCCACTACATTGCAAATTCCAGGCCCAGCTTAAGCTATATTGAAGCTTGTCTCCAAAAAAAGGAAAAAAAAATTTAAAAAGTATGCAACATGTTAGTACCATTTTCCCCCTAAACAAGACTTTCTAAAAGAACAAGTACACAGTCAACAAATGTCAGTGCTCAAACTACGATGAAAAATTTGAGACACATTATTAGAAAATCTCAATTGAATGAGAATTTGCCAAAGGTCACAGTATGCTTAAAATATCACAGAGAAACTGACTGGGTTTTGAAAGATATTTCCTAGAAAAAACAAAGTCACAGGAAACCAATAAACATGTATTTTTCTTTTTCTTATTCTGGTCAGGAGTAAGATGTTCTTAGTCACATATTCAGTTATGAGATGAAAAACAAGGCTTGCTCCCAGAAAATGTACAGATATTTAGTTTATACATGCATGGATGCTTTATGAGAAAAAAAAGCTCATATAACACCTATCTGTTGCTATTTCACCACCAGTAAATCCTCTTATAATTATGTAATTTACCATGCAATTCTCAAGATTATGAAGCATTGAATCTTAGCCCAGAAGAGCTGGTTTAGCTTGTTTCCTCAGTAGAAGCTGTCTTTCTATTCTGGAAGCATAGGATCAGCAGAGCTGTACCTACTCTCGAGGTGGGTAGTATTCTATGTAAAAATGCAGAAACACAAAAGGCATCTTGTAACCTAACATCAGAACTGGCAAGCTGTGATTCTGTTATATCCAATTCACTAGAGTAATTTTATGATTAAATGTAGATTGTAAGAGTGCAGAAGTAGAGTCTACTTTATTAATAGCTTAACTGTAAAATCCATGGGCACAGAATATGGATCACCATGGTGGAAATTTGGGGCAATAGATGTAATCTAACACAGTTGACCTCTTTTTTAATTTGGAGCATTCAGAGTCCCATCTATTGGCCTAGAGTATCATGTGTCTGTGTGGCAAGAATGTTTAGCATGAATAAAAGCAATCTTCAAGACAGCTTTGTATCCTAAATTTGTTATATTATACTTCCTGAGATGATGCATTATAAAACTTGGTCCCTTTTCTATCTTTGTTTTAATTGACATATCAAGATGCCCCTACCATTCCTGTTGAAGGCAAACAGTTCTTTTATTTCTGCTCACCAGCCACTCAGACTTACTTTCAGCCACAAATAACAAAATACATCCTAAAAATATCAACACTAATTTATAATCCCTTTTATCTGTTATGATTTAAATAGGCATTTTAAAGGAAATAAAACTGTCACTAGCAAAATATAAAGATTGACTTTAAGCAAAATAGAGAAAAAAACCCATACAGCATGAAGGCTATACCTATTTACACTAACGGCCACTCTCTCAATGACAAAACATAAGCTCTTAGTTTATTTGTTTTAATTTTTTCTTTAGCTGGTGGAAATTTGTGTCTTGTATTTGTTATTGATTAAGTTGAAATTGACAGAAATTGTGCTGTCTTTGGTTTACCTCTTTACCTTGTTCTTCCTGTAGGAGGAATCTAGTTTCAGATGATAAAACATTTTTGTCCTTTTGATATCTTGTGGTTTAGTGAGTAAGGTGGCCATTGTCAGTAATTATAACTGACAAGTAGTAATTTTGTAAATGGACTTGGAAATCTCTGCTATAAAAATTCCCACATTGCATGAATGCCAGCAAACATAGAGAGAATTAGTTATTAGGCAGTTGATGCCATTGGACCAATGGTCCCTAACTAATTTTCCCAGTACCCTACTGCTGACCTCTGCTTTCCTACCCCCACCTCTCTAAGAAGCTCTCAAGAAATCTCACCTTCCTCTTGATCTCTTAAAGTAAATCATTTCACATTACTTACTACTTAGCCGTACTTAGAGACCTCCTTAGGTTAATACAATTCTAACATCTTCTTGAAACATAAATAGGCACATTATAAATCTGTTTTTTTATATTATTTAGTGATACCATTTGTATATAGCACTTTTATTTTGCACCATGAAAGTACTAAGCAGGCCCAGTGCTGCTTCACTTTCAAGATCTGATGCAAATGTTAATACACATTAACAGCGTGTATTAGACACACTAATGTTTTTCTACCTTCATCTACTGATATATTACTCAGCACATAGTCAAATTTCAGCTATTTTCTGGATCTTAAAAAATCATAACACTTTTATATTCTTTGAGAATTTTATATGGGGATACAATGAGTTTTCTTCATATCCACCAGTACTTTGCCATTCTATCTTCTTTGGAAACCCTTCCCTGACACATACATACTCTTATCAAATTCATGTCCTCTTCCTTCTTTCTTTACACATTTTTGTAGGTTTTTTTTTGAGCCAATGAGTGCTGCCCCCATGGCTATTGATACTTGGCCACCCAAAGGGTTATGAGTAACCTGCTAGTGGTCACAACATGAAAGAAGAATGAGTATCCTCTCCTGGCAGCCATTAGCTTCCAATTTGGCTTCTTAAATTATTAATCAAATAATACATGCAATGACATCTGGTTCCTAAAACAATAATCAATGAGAACCATATAACATAAGTGTGGTGGTTTGAACAGTTATGGTCCCCATAGACTCCTGTGTTTGAATGCTTGGCCCATAGAGAGTGGCACTATTAGAAGGTCTGGCCTTGCTGGTGTAGGTGTGGCCTTGTTGGAGGAAGTATGTCACTGTGGGAGCAGGCTTTGAGATCTCCCCTTCTCAGGCTATACTCAGATGGCACCCACTTTTGCTACCTGTGGATCAAGATATAGACTTTTAGCTCCTCCTCCAGCACCATGTCTGCCTGTACATTGCCATTTTCCCCATCATGATGAAAATGGACTAACCTCTGAAACTGATCCAGCCTCAACTAAATGTTTTCTGTTACAAGAGTTGCTATGGTCATGGTGCCTTTTCACAGTAATAGAAATCCTAATACAATAAGTAACAAATAACTCCTAGATAAATGTTGTATTTTATGCCCAAAGCACATTGTTCTAGGTCTCTGACTGACGGGAGCCATAAGCCTAAGTGACTCATGACACACATGCTGCCATATTTGGGTTTCTCTCCTGTATTCTTAGATATAGACCTTGCTTAAGTCTCCATAGCACCAGAAACTCTTCCCACAGATACCAAAATGTCTTCTCAGATATCAGGTGAATGAGCTGCAGTTAAGCAATTAGGCAGTTAGACAAGGGTAGATAGATAACCTTTAGAGCAACATTCCCTGCTGGCCGAACAGCCCATAATTATGTCCCTTCCTGCTTGCAAACCCCATAATTAAGTCCCTTCCTGCTCACGGCCCCCTTTCCCTGCCTATACATGCTTTGAGAGAAAAATGAAATTTTGGAGCTTGATCAGACATCCTATCCTGTCTTGCTCTCATTCACCGGCCCTCCATTTAGGTCCCTGTTGAAGACCCCACTGGCCAGGGCACCTGACCATTGTAATATTTACTTGACATCCTGTGTGAATTGTGATTTTTGCTTTCTTTCAACTTATGTCTTAAAAGTACAGTTGATCTAGATTAATTTGACAATATTGAGTATGTGATTAATAGCCTTAAATAACCATTATTGCACTTCAATATTGCAGAACCCAATGGCCAGTCCTGACTTAATTATTTTAATAAAAAAAAACACATTTGCAGTCTCTGTCAAAGACTGCTCCTACAAGTGGAAAACAATCTGTGATTTGTGGAATGGTTTTATTCTAGGGAAAATTGGCTCACTCTTTCTTTGAAAAATCTTATCATGTCTTTTGTCAAATCTGACTTTTTAATTTAACTACAGAGATTTGATACAATGTGAAGTGTGATGACATTTTAAAAATCATTCTTATGGAGATAGAGGAAAATAGAAACCTCAAAGTGTCCTCTGCTTTTATGTTTTCTACAGTTCAGGTTTCTCTTTCTGAATGCCATGAACTGCTTGTCTTCTTGTTTATTTTTATAAAATTTAACTTATTTATTGCACAGTTTCCCCCGCATAGTTTTATTTCCTCATAGTTTTGCCTTCTTGGATGTTTGGATAAATTCATATTATAATTATAAAACTCACTCATGATATTAGCTATTTTTATGGTTGCAAAGATCATGTGGATTCTAAAGTTTACATGATAACCTGGCAAAACTGGCCAAAGCAAGGAAGATTAAGGACAAAATGAAAGGAGTCACTATACTTAATCTCAGTGATCAATGTAAGACTGTAAGAATCAAGGCAGGGCTCACTGGCGGAAGAAACTGCCCATTAGCTAGCAGATCAGCATAACCAACCCAGACATGGGACCACGTGCTGGAGTGAACGTCAACTGAAAAAGGAAGAAGTAAGTCAACGGAGAAGATGGCACAGAAACACCATGTGCTCACAAGCAGTAACAACCCAAACTGCTGCCTTTGTTTTTCCTTTGTCGTTTTTATACCCCAACCAAAGTTTCCCCTCCCTCCTCTCCTCCCAGTGCCCCCCACACCACTCCTCACCCTCTGTTTCTCTTCAGATAAGGACAGACCTCTCATAGATATCAGACAGCCATGGTATATCAAGTTGCCGTGAGACTACACCTCCTCTTTTATTGAGGCTGGATGAGGCAACCTGGTAGAAGGAATAGGTTCCAAAAGCAGGTCACCAAGACAGAGGCAAGGCCCTGCTCTCACTGTTAGAAGTCCCACAAGAAGATCAAGTTACAGAATTGTGACATATAGGCAGAGGACCTCGGTCTGTCCCATGCAAGCTCTCTGGTTGTTGACTCAGTCTCTGTGAGTCCCTGAGTCCAGGTTAGTTGGTTCTCTTGTTTTAGTTTTTTTCAAGAAGGTTTCTCTGTGTAGTTTTGATGCCTGTCCTGGATCTCACGCTGTAGACCAGGCTGGACTAGAACTCACAGAGATCTACTTGGCTCTGCCTCCTGAGTGCTGAGATTGAAGACGTGCGCCACCACCGCCCAACCTCTCTTGGTTTTCTTGACCCCAAGGGTTCCTCCAATCCTTTCTACCCCTATTTCACAGGATTCCATGAGCTCCACCTAATGTTTGGCTGTGAGTCTCTGCATTTGCTTCCATCAATTGCTGGATAAGGCCACTGTGATGATAGTTGGGCTTGGTATCAATCTATGAGTTTAGAAAAATATCATTAGAAATCATTTCATTGACTTTTGTTTTCCAGTTGTGTTTGGTTCTATCCTAGGTCTCTGCCAGGACCCAGAGGCAGGATACCCCAGGGACCTATGTTTTTGTATTCTGGAGTAAACATAGACTATGTTAATTCAAAAGCATAATAACTCTAAAATTTATAAAATACAATTTCTGGAAAAAATAATATGACAGAAATAAACATGATTTGGGTTTGGTGATGAGTTTTATATGAATTATCAAAATCACAATACATGAGAAATTTGACAAGTCAAAATTACTAAAAATAAAACTACAAATCAAAGGACAGGAGAAAATATTGTTAAAACACATCTGATTAGAGACATTTAGTCAAAACATACAAACAACTTTTAAATTTAGTGATTATAAAATTAATAACTAATCTTGAGCATGTATAGTGTCTAGACACATCACCAACAAGGATGTCCATAATTGAAAAGCACATATGACAATATACTATTTTCAATTGCCTTAGAAAAATTCAAATCGGAACAGCAATGAAATAGCAGCATTTCAAAGCTCTCAGAATTCCCAACTTCCCCAAAACAGGCAGTTGAACAAACACATTCCCAGATGTCTAAACAGTTGATTGGAAAGACTACATATCCTCAAAAATATGAACATTTGCAAGGTGTTATTTCTAATCATCCCAAATTGGAAGGACAAACATATTCTTTAGCAAGAGAAGAGAAATATGGTAAGAACCAAAGATCTTACTGTTGGAATATGCTGATGTAGAAAAATGAGGGTCATAGTCTATGATCAGCTACACTAGTAAGAGCTAGAATTATTAACAGGAATTCATATTAACTTAATGGGGGTATAGGCCATCACATATGGAAGTACATTTAGATGTAGGTATTTATACTGGCCTATACACACACACACACACATATATATAATGGTGTGTGTGTGTGTGTGTGTGTGTGTGTGTGTGTGTGTGTGTTTACTTACTCTTTAGCTAAAATATTTTGTAAGTAATGACACCCTAATAGCAGAGATCAGACCTAGGACACTTAGCAAACGAAACAGAAATCCTTTGAGAAATAATTGATTTTCGATAAAAAAATATATGAGGTTAGTAAAGTTAGCATCTTCCAATGCCCAAAGTAATGGACTTTTCAAACACATATCCATAAGGGTCTGGATGTTTTACAGCCATGCAAAACTGGAATGCCTCTCAATGGCTAGAACTGTAATAATTTGAGCAACACAATAAGCAACATTGCATTATAACTCAGAGTATCAAATAAATGCTCACAGGCCTATGTTCATGCAAACAAATGATTAATACACGAAAGGATGAGTGGAAGAGAATGAATAGGCAAATTTTCCATGCAAAGTAATTCCAACACTCTCAAATAGATTGAGTAAGCTCTCCACTAATGAAGTGTTGACTGCATACAGGGTACATTATGCTGAAGGCGAAGTAAAGGAAAGCATCAGAGTAGAAAACATGGCAAATACTGCCTAATCAGATAATCATGGTTAGACCAACAAGAATAGGCTATAATAAATGAATGTACCCTTTTACATACTGTGATGAAAAATATACCGGACCTCTATGATCTTCAACAAATATAGGCTATCATGACAAGAAAATCAGAAAAATATTGTATAAACATACCACAACAAAATTCCAATGTATCTTAACCCTATAAAGGACATTACAAAATGAGAAAGAAGTCTTAGACATTGTTACACCCCAAAAAGGAACACAAGGCTAGATCATAATTAAATATAATGTGATGTTTTAGAAGAGATACTGGAAGATGTTTAAAATTAGAATAAGACATGAACTTTGCTTATAAATAATGCATTAAAATTGGTTCATCATTTATGATAAGAATATTATATAAATATACAAAGTAAATAGCAGTAGAATGTCAGCTGGTGTGTCCAGATTCTGTAATGTGCTTCTGTAGCTGTAAACCTTCAGTGTATATTTTTAAGTGTACTCTGACTTCATGGTCATAAAACCACAGGAAAGTTAGGTTTTCATTAGCTCTGCACTGAATGGAACAAGTGCTCTAAAAATACAATTAATAATATAGACATTCTTCCCTCCACTAAATTCAACATTCTCCCCTCCACTAAATTCTACTTGTAGCTGCCTTTTTGCAGACAATTAACATTACATGTACTCAACAGTTTATATTTAGGAATGTATTTGTATATACACTGCAGATATCCTTACAGTAAGATGATGGAAAAGAGGCCATGCCTTTGAAGCAGAGGAGGGAGGGACACACAAGAGGGTTTGGAGGGAAGAAAGGGAAGGGGAAAATGTTGTAATTAAATGACAGTCACCAGGGGAAAAAAGAAAACTGTCCAAACAAAACTGTTCTCAAGCAGTACTTAGGGGTATATGAAAAATTAATTCTTATATACTCAATTAATTTTATATTTCAATAGCTGTTATACTAAATGACTTTCAAGCATCAATAACACGTCATACTGCTTTATTATTTTGGCCTGTGTAGAAATGGAAGCCTGAGTTCTTTCATCTATTGTAGAACCAGGTTTGATATCATGTTTACACAGTAAACCAAGGGGCAAAATACTTAAGACTTTCCAGAATGGTTTAAGCCAAGATGTAATTTTATCCATATGCTCTACACAAATGGTTCATCAATTATTGATTAGGCTTAATGAGTATGCTAATAAGCAGAACTCAAGTGACTTTTTTAGCCCTTCTGTGCTTTTCAGGTCCTCATAAATTTTTGAAATGGTGACTGCTGGAGATAGATTATGGATTAGTGCCAAGAAGCCATAATGCCGATCACATATGCTGTTCAAGGGCTGATGTTTTTCCTTTTAGGATAGAAAGAAAATGTTCTTTGTGTGGCATTTTTTCTCAGATTAGATTAATTTATGAGGTTTCCCCTATGTGCTTCTTATGTATCATGCTCATGTTCGTAAGAGAATGACAGAATACCATGATCCTTACAAATATTAAACTGCAAGGTATCAAAGTCCAGTCCTTTTGTGTTTGGAGATTGTTTTGGTGGCTTAAATTCTAAATCTAGTTTCTGTTGTTTGGATTCATTTTAAGAACGCTAACTTCTCTGGAAGCCTGTGGAATAATTTCTGGAACTTGATTGACATACCTCCACTCTCTAAGTCATTGTGTTGAGTAATCTGTTTTCATTTAAACATAGCAGTGTACTCATTATTATTTCATCAGAAGGAAAGAGTGTCCTTACTTTCATGGCAGGTCCTTTTTAAAGAGAATCTTCAGCTCTCTTCCAAGTGTCACTTAAGGATGAGTTCTGTAGGAGAGAATGAATTACCAGCTACTGTATTTTCACAAGCATCCAAACCTAGATAGCAGGATCTTGAAATCAGACTAATGCAAATCCACCCACCAGAACAGTTTATTAGGAACTGTTATTTGAATTTTGCAATATGTATTTGAAATTTAGAGCTAAACTAACTTGTTTCTGAATGAATATTAAGATGGTCATTTGTAAACATGATTGCACACATGTTGGAAAACATCCCTTTTAAACACTGTAAGATCATACTGCTTTTTTTCTGAAATTCTTTTTTTTATTATATTTGTGTTTTTATTTTACACATCAGCCATGGGTTCCCCTGTCCTCCCCCTTCTGCCCCCGCCCTGCCTCCCCTCAGCCCCTCCCCTCCATTCCCATCTCCTCCATGGCCAATACTCCCCTGGGGATTCAGCTCAACCTGGTAGATTCAGTACAGGCTGGCTGTTTGGAACCTTGGGCTTATGCAGGGACACTTTTTTTTTTTAAAGCTTCCTATTGGAACTTTGGTTTTAGAAATTTGTTACTCGAAATGTACTTAGAACTAAGAGATATAATGACTCTCAGATGCATCAGCACCTTATTTGTTGTAGGAATTCAAACAAGAGGGAGTTATACACAAGGCATTGCTGTGTCTGCTCCTCATAAGCTCTGTAAAGAGAGGAGTACATGCTCACCTACATTCCTGAGGCTAGCACAAGTTGCCTTTGCTGCTTTGTTCTTTTAATGGCCATCATATTTAATATTGTTAGGTTCACATTATCAAAATCTCAGTTAAGATAACTTTAATTTAGGTATCAGTATTTATTTTTTCAATTTCAACTCTAATACAAAATAAAATATCAGGGCATTTAACATAGTTTCTAAAAATATGTGTCTGCTCTTATAATAAATATCATTTGAAAGCTGTAAGGATAATGCATAAAAACAAATGAAGGCACAAATGTATTTTAGCTGTAATTATTCAAGAGTGATAGTTTAGAATGATTCTAAAAACTGGTCAATTATTCAAGGTGCTTCCTAATGAATTAATAAATAATTTATAACCTAGTGAAACAAATTGGATAGCCAGATACTTGTCTCTTCTCACTGTAGCAAAGCTAGTTGTATTCTAGTAGTCTTCAGTAGCCTACTGAGGTTTATTCTTTGTTAATACTTTCTTTTGTTGAATAAACAGAGAATCATTTCAGTCCTCTTCAATAAACTGTTGCAATCAGATAAAACACTTTCTGCAAAACTCCAGCCCACATAGTTACTGAACCCCAGCAGGTAAGAGTCCTAAGAAAGAGACTTTGGAATTAAGTAACGACATAATTAAAATTTTGATGGGAACACGTATGCGATTCAGCTTCAAATGCTCCTTGTGGTCTTATGGGATTCCTTCACAGCAATTTATTTTTATAAGGTGTAAGTCTTGATTGAAATGTTTTACTTTAAAACACATTAATTTTCTCATGAAAATCAAACTTTACAGAAAAATATAACTAATAAGAAAAAATAGTTGGATCCTAATTTACATTTAACCTTTGTTTTAAATGATTAATGGAAGCGATTTATGTAAACTATTTCTACAATGCAGCATGAAATGAAATTTAAATTGCAGATTTTACAGTGGTGTATTTTAGCTACTGACCCTATCCCCATGAAGAAAAAGAAAAGAAAACCAATTACATTTGTAATAAAGATGCTAATGTGTTTCTTGTTTTAAAGTTATTTAAGCTATGATTGTTTGGGATACTCTTTTGTTGTTGTTGTTGTTGTTTGTAATGAGCTAAAAAATGTTTCTGTGGAACTTTCGTTTTAAAAAGGAGAAAAAGGAATTGGTTTTGTTCCCCATTCTTAATTGAACAAATTTCCTGCCATGGCCCAACTGCTATAGGCATCAGCAGGCAATGTGGTGGTAGTAGGCCATTGCTCAGTCAATCAGAGAGAGCTATGGATTTGCACTGAGCCAGTCAGCAAGAGTCTGGGCACTTGGTCAAACTGCCCTGTTATAACTGTCAGAACTGGATCTACAGAAGTCTGGAGAGCTTTTAATTAGTAGGTTGGCACTAACCTTCTTGAGTGCAGCTCAACTTTCTGATCCTCCAGCATATAAGAAATGTTGAGATTGGTTTGTAACTTGTACATCCTCTTTTGAGACCATAGGTAAACGGCATCCCTGGGTTCATAGTATAATCACAGATTGGAAGCTGAATTGGTGAAGAACAGAGAATGTTTGTACTAGCATCATTCATAGGTCTACTGAAAGTCACTTCCCTAAACTCTACAGTCTCAAAGACAGTGAAACAATATTAAAGTTCAAGAGAGATACAAAGAAAAATGGAATATTATAAATATTCAACAATATGGAGACAGTGGAGAAGAGAGAGGACCTAAAACATAAATAATGATATAAGAACTCTTGTTTAAAAAGCCATGCATGAGCTGGCTTTATGAAGCCCATTCCAAGGGATGCCTTGTTCAGCCTTGATGCAGAGGAGACAGGCATGGTCTTGCCTCAGCTGAACATGCCAGGCCTTGTTGACACCCCAGGGGAGGTCTTACCCTTTCTGAGGGAATGAGTTGGGAAGCGGGGACCATGAAAGGAGGGGAGGAAGGGGAAACTGTGATTGGTATGTAAAGTGAATTAAAAAAATTTAGGTGAGACAAAATATGATGCTTGCTTGTTGGTGGGTTAGAAGAAAATGAATAAAAGGATTTTTTCATAGAGTAAAACTACAAAAAATAGGAAAATGAAGAAAATCATAGGGAGGCTCCATGGGAATGCTGTGAGATATGGAAGAAATCAAAGAAACAAGTGACAGGAAGGAGATCATATCAAAAAAGAAGAAAAAAGATTTATTTGAATTCAGAAGATTAAATAGAAATATCTGCTTAAACCTTCTCAAGATACTGTTTGCTCATAAGTGAAAATATTTATGAATAGAGCAAAATTCACATAGAATAATATCTGAATACCCTATTTGAGTACTATCCAAAAATAATGACTAAAGGGTAGCAATAATCCATTTAGGAAATGATGGGACAATGTGAAGAAATACAGCTGAGGGAGAAACCTCTCAAATAAGAGGAAAGTCAGGCATGCACAAGGGTCACTGTGAAGGGACAAAGCTCAATTAAGCAATTTTTAATTGTGGCTTCAAGACAAGCACCATCTTCAGTCAATCTTGGAAAAAATGTATAAATAGAAAACTAAATAAGTATCAATATATCATGAAACAGATTAAAATTTTAAGATTTTAATGGACCCAATAGAGCAGGTATCACATGTATGCGCACGCATGCGCAAACACACACACACACACACACACACACACACACACAGAACTATGTGTGTAATCATGATCTAATAACAATCAGAAAATAATATAAATCTGAGCAAGAATGAAATATTTTTATAAGACAAGAAGTAATTCTAAGGCAAAATTGCTTCTAAAGTACAAACCAAATTTGCATAATAGGTTAACAGATTATATATAGAGAATATATATGCTTGTATATCACACATGTGTGTTTGTGTGTGTGTGTGTGTGTGTGTGTGTGTGTGTGTGTGTACAGCCATGAGAAAAAGGAAGAAAATAATGTACAAAAAATGTTCATTTAAAACTCACAAATTCTCATTATGAAAATGGTTCTTTAAAGTTCATATTAAGAAGTGTAAATGGAGAGGAGGGGCTGGGGGAAGGTGGGGGTGGGAGGGGGGAGGACAGGGGAACCCATGGCTGATATGTAAAATTAAAACACAAATATAATAAAAATAAATTAATTAATTTAAAAAAGTGTAAATGCATATGCATTTTAAAGAAAAAGAACAAGTTGACTTAGAGCATGGAGGGAAAGGAAGGAAACAAATACATAAGCTGGAAAACTGAGGTAGAAAACTTTATAAATAATAGAATCTACGAATCCCAAATAATTCCTCTTATCATTAAAGTGTTTTTAGTGTTATACCAAATTTTGAGCAAAATACACAAGATTAGAAAATACAGTGTGCAGTCACAGATATAAAAAATTGGACAATGATAAGCTAAAGTCTATAATTAAAATATAAGTCATTAAGGACTTAGCAAGAAAGGAAGCACTTCAAGATTTTTCAAGAACCATAAAGATGTGATGTGTGTGTGTGTGTGTTTCTGATGTGCACAACTAATTAAATAGAATGCATATTTGTTATACACAATTATATACTTATTATATATATCCCATCTTAAAATAATACTTATAAGCTTATGAAATCATTACATATAAAAAAGGATTTTTTGGCATGTTTACCAGCGGTTATGGGGCAGAAGTAATATAATAAAATAAAAACAGTATGTGAACTAAATTATTTTGTTTTAATATTTTCTTATTGATATATTCAAAACTGCATTGTTGTCATAATCACAGTGTTCAATTTATCTATCACAAATACTTTATTTTATATTAAGTTTATATTAAAATACAAGGTCAATTTTGGTTTATCTGGCAATACCATATTTGCTCTGTCTTTAGCAAGCTATTCAATAGAGGTAGGTAGGAAATTACTCCTCATTGCCTCCTGTCACACAATCCTTGAAGTAAATTAGTTTATTCCCCTCTTGTGTTAGCTGTAAACACTGGCATCACAGAATCACAGGCAATTCAAGTCATCTTATACCCACAGATCTGGTAATCGAAGTGTGCATAACGTAAGAGTCACCCTTGGCAGGTATTTGATAAAGGAATGTTACCTAGCAGTGTGTTTTGAGAGGAATTCCTGAACAATTCAACTCACAAACAATATATTTAACTGTTAAAAATGTTAGCAGAGGTCTTACTGCTATCTAAGCTGGGATTTTCTAGAGTTGTTGAGAATCTCAGCTGTTTGTATTTTGAAATAAGTACAATGCTGAATAACTCAGCTTCCATTATTTCAAGAACAATAGCATGTGGAGAATTTTTTTTTTTTTTTAGCCCCTCTATTATTTTTTCATTCAGTGACAATGTTAGGTGATGTGAATTCTTTTAAAAGAAGGCTTTGTTATATTATCTCTTTGTACATTGTTTTCTCGTGGAATCAGAACATTTTATGAGTTTGAAGGTGTGCTCATGAGCTTGGATACCCTGTTTAGATACAGAAAGAAACCCTGACTGGTTGTGGCCTGACACCAAAACAAAAATGGTATTGCAAGGATCTGGCACAATTGCTCAGTTGGTGAGAGTAAATAATAAAATACTACAGAAGGATACAGTTAGAGGATTGACACAACTCTACTTCAAAATGCTCTATAAATCGAAAATAATTAAGATAAATTCTTATTGGTGAGGGTCTGCGGAGGTTGTTCAATGGATAAGAGCGCTTGCTCAGTTAACATGAGACCTAAATTTCAGTCTCCAAAACTCATGTGTAAGGCTTGACTGTGCACACTCCTGACTCTGGCATGGAAAGGTTGGAGTTAGAGACAGGTTGATTCTAACCATTCTCTCAACAGCTAGCGGGGTGTAACCCATAGGCTTCCTTTCAGTGAGACCTCATGTCTCAAGATAATGAGGTGGAGAAGGATCTATAGAGGAAACCCATGTTCTTCCCTGGCCTTCGTTCTTCTGTAGCTTCCAAATGTATACACACAGGCTCAAACATCTAGATGCTCATGTGTACTGATCAACTTCACATTCACACTCGCACACAAGAAAATATAGAAAGTTTAGACAAACACTATGCTGTATGAAAGTGTGGACAAATAGATCAGGGGAACTTAATAAGAAATCTAGAAATAGATTTAAACCAGACTAAAACATAATGAATGGATCTTTGATAAAGGATTATAGGCAATTAGTTATATTGCCTTTATCATATTCCATCTATTGTAAAAGTGATTTTATTTTTATTTTCCTTTTATTAAAAATGACTTTTTTTCCTCACATAAAATATTCTGATTATAATTTCTCCTCCCTCTACTTTTTCTAGCTTGTGTCATCCCCACTCACATCTGGATTCACAAACAGGCTTCTAAGGGACAACAATAAAGTAAAAACTAACATATCTGAAAAGGAAAAAAAAAACCAAATAAATAGAAGGAAAAAAGCCCAAGAAAAGGCATAAGAAACAGATAGCGATGAAGACACATTTGATCTCACACTTAGGAATCCTATAAAAACACTAAACTGGAAGCAATAACACATAAACAAAGGTTCTTTGGGGTGAAAATAGTGAAATAAAAAATAGAAGTAAAATAAAAATGACATAAAGTTAAAAAAAATAAAGTCCTGACATTATATAGCAAGGAACCTCCAAAGATGCTCTTGAGTTCATTTTCTGTTGAGCATCTGTTGCTGGACATGCAACCTATCCTTAGGAGAAGTTTGTTTTCCCAGTGAGATTCTGTTGTAGAAAACTAAATTTTCATTTGCAAGTCTTATAAATTGGAGGTGGCTTCTGGGTTAGGGATGGGGACATGTGTCCACATTTCCTTTAGTTCTAGGACCCCGTATGGTGCAGAACAATGAAGGTCCCTTAAGTTCATATGTGTGTTAATCCTGTTGGTTCAGAAGGCTTTGTTTTCTTGGTATCCTTCACCCCCATGGCTCTTGAAATCTGTATTCATTTTATTACATAGGGTTCCTTGAGCCCTGAGGGAAGGGTTTGATGAAGACATCCCATTTAGGGCTAAGTGTTCCAAGGTCTCTCACTCTCTGTATAGTGTCTGGCTGTGGGTCTCTGTATTCCCATCTACTCCAGGAGAAAGCTCTAATAATGGCTGAGAAAGGCACTGATGTCTGAGTATGGTAGAACGTCACTAGGAGTCAATTTTATTGCTATGTTGTTTTGTTTTAGAATTTAGTATTTGGTTTTACCCTATGTGCATAGGCTAGCTAGACTCAGATTTTTGGTCACCTACTCAGTTTTGGATATGAATTACATCTGGCGGAGTGGGTCTAAAGTCATACTCATACAAGCATTGCGCTACTATTGCAGTCACATATCATGCATACAGGACACCATTATAGATCAAGAGTTTGTGGCTAGTGTTTACATTTCTTCTTTAGTGCTATGCAGAGTTCCTTCCTGTACCAATGTAGGGGTCAAGGCTCTGTGTAGACACCGGCTTAACTTCTCTATCCTCAAGTTCTGATGGTGTTGTCTTCAGCAATGGGGCTTGCTTGTAAGATTTTGGAGAGCAATGTACAGTTTTGGCAATAGCCTGGGTTGTTTGGAGGTTCCTATGTGACATCTTCATTGAACATCTGAAATAGGTGTAACTCAGTGCTGATATTATAAGATTTATTTGGTGACAAGAGATGGCCAGTTGGAGATATGTCTCTTCCTTTATTTGGTTGTTTTATTTAGAGCACATTCCTGTATGTATACATTGTATTAAGCCTTTATTCTATTAGGTTTACATACTACCCCTCAAGTAGCCATTAATTTTAGCTCTCTCTCCCCATATTCCTTCCCTCATCCCCTTCTTCCTCCCACTTGATCCAGTTCCTGCATTTGTCCATAACTACCTAATCTATTTCCCTGCCCCAATGCTTAGTCACTTAGTATATATCTAACTTACGTGGTTCTGTGAATTGTAGATTGGTTGTTATTGGCTTTACAGCTAATATCGACATATAAGCAAATACATAGAACATTTGTCTTTTTGGGTCTGGATTACCTCACTCTAGATTTTTTTTTTTCTAGTTTCATCATTTACCTACAAATTTTATTTTTTTTGAAATAGTGGAGTAATATTCATTTGTGTATTGTGCCACACATCTTTTCTGTTGAGAGGTCTCAAGATTGTTCCAAATTTCTGGCTCCTATGAATAGAGCAATATTGAACATAATTGAGCAAGTGTCCCTGTCATAGGATGAAGCAACCTTTGGCCAAGAATGGTGTAATTGAATCTTATGGTAAATCAATTTCCATCTTCCAGAGGAACAACATCCATATTGATTTCCATAGTGGAGGTACAAGTTTGCACTCCCACCAGCAAAGGGAGTGCTCCTTTGCTCCACCTCCTTGCCAGGGTGGGCTATAACTTGTATTATTATAACTTAGCCATCTGACAGATATAAGACGGAATCTCAAAGTAATTTTGATTTGCACTTCCCTGATGACTACAGATGTCAAACATTTCTTTAAGAATTTCCAGGCTATGTGAGTTTCTTCTTTTGAGAATCCATTTAGATCTGTACCCTATCCGATACTTTATCATATTTTATCTATGTATCTATTTATCTATGTATCTATCTATCTACCTATCTATTTCTTCTAGGCAGGGTTCTCTTTTTAACAGTCCTGACAGTCCTGTAACTAAATCTGTAGATAAGAACTCAAACACTCAGAGATCTGCCTGCCTCTGCCTCCCAAGAGCTGAGATTAAAGGTGTGTATTACCACCACCTGGCCTGTACCCTGTTTTAAATTGGGTTATTGTTTTATTGATTTCTAATTTTTGACCACATCATAAATTTTGGATATTAATCCTCTATTGGATATGGAGTTGGTCAAAATATTTTTCCATTTATGTAAGCTGCTACTTTGTCCAAATTACTGTGTCCTTTTGCCATGAAGAAGCTATTTGAGATCTCATCAATAAATGCTGATTTTAGTGTCTGTCCTGTATTCCTTCCATTCAGAAAGTCTTTTCCTGTGCCAATGAGTTCAAGACTTTCCCACTCTATCTTCTATCAGTTTCTGATTTATCTGGTTTTGTGTTATGAATTTTGATCCAATTGGAGTTGTTTTGTGCAGATTTATAAGTATGGATTTATTTACATGGAGATGTCCAATCTGATTAGCACCATATGGTGAAGATGTTGCCTTTTTTTCAGATCCATGTTTTTGGTTTCTTTATCAAAAATTGGGTGTTCTTGGGTATATGGATTTATGTCTGAATCTTCAATCCTTTTAACCAGCATGTCTGTTTTTCACAAATATCATGCTATTTTCATCACCATACCTCTGTAGGACAACTGGAAACCACTGATAGTGATACTGAAGGGACAGAACAAACTCCATTTTAAGAAAGTACTCCGTTTTAGACAGGACTTGACTGGGGTCTTTTTTCCAGCAAAAAACACAAAATTTCAAAAACAACCACAAAAGGCCCAGGGTCCTGGTCATAGCGACCTCACCCAGGATTGACCAAACAATCAGAATACTTGGTAAATAACTCCCTGAGCCATAGATGTCCTTGTCTCTAGGCTCCAGATGTCTTTGCCTTGTCTGCCAGCTACTGATGGACATTCCTTTAGACCCGAATCAGTGAATTCAAAGATGACACACCCTTACCAAATCCTGTGATGCCAAGGTTTGTAATTCCCTGCTTGTGGTTTTCCCTTTAAAACTCCCTTAGCCCAGGAGCTCAGGGCTATTCTCCTCCTTCTGCATTGGAGTGCTAGATGATTGGATGATGGTCCGAGTTCAAGCTTGTAATCAAATAAACCCCTGTATGTTTGCATTGGATATCAGCTCTGTGGTGGTCTTGTTTGGTAGTCTTACAACATGAGCATAACATTTGGGGGCTCATCCGAGATCACCCATGATCCCCAGACACGAACTGAGGGGTTCCTCACCAGCTGGTACATCTTTGTGTTTCTGTTTGTCTCTGTCCCTATGTAATTCTGTACTTTCGTTTTTTCTGTGGTGCTCGCTCCACGTCTATAGTGTGATCCAGGAATGGTCCACGCTTGTGGCAGCCAGTGGACTTACTGGAGGACTGGAATCACAGGGACCTGGAAGACATTCCAGACCCTGGAAAAAGGGATGTGGAAACCTCTGAGGTTTGTCTGATCAAAAATAGCCTCGAGTCTGGATGGTTTTTCATTGGTGAAATTATTAAGGCCACTCCACGTAGTTAAAAGGGAGGTTTATTTTGTGGGGTAACTTACAAATGAAGGGGTAGGTTGCAGGGTCTGGCAAAGGTATAGCGTAGTCCAGTGGTGTTCTCTGGAGAACTCTGCTTGGTCTACCTCCAGGGTCCAGGGTCCCAGAACCACAAGAGACCTCCTCCTGAACCTCGGTCTTCGGCTCCCTCCTCTGCCCTGCCTTGTGGGTGTGACCATTACCGAAGACTCAATGTGGGTTGGAACTTCCAGGCCAATGCTGGGATGGCTATCCACTACATCTCCCCCTTTTGTCTAAATAAGAAAGTTCTAACCTAATACAAGACTATAAACAAAGAAATGGTAATCAAACATTGTCCAGGAGTAATGAGGGATAATGACCTAGATAAGTTGGAATTACAATAAGTGCAAACAATATCAAGCAAAAAACACATAGTGAAATCCAGGGAAGTCTAGAGCATGGGTAGGTGGCATGTTACAAAGATCATTCCAAAAGGTGTCCTATCCTAAAGAACCGGAGTCTAATACTTAATATATTCTATCTAAGATATTATATATGTATATATACAAAGTTGTAACTATAACTACTAATCTCCAACCTCATCAAAGATCTGAGAAGGAATATAATAATACCTGAGAAATGGGAGAAGGACGCAAGCAACTTTCGGGAGTCTTGCAAGAGTAGACAGAGACAGCTAGCAGCCTGGACAGTCACCTAATGTTTCTCAGCATCGTTGGTGCATTCAAATTGGCTACAGGCCTAGAGTATCTGACAGACCATTTTCAGAAGCAGGAATTCTGAAAGACCATCTTACCCCGTCTTGGCAAAGTATAGTGGTCGTTTTCCTTGTGTCCCGCTTGTCCAGAAAGGACAGCATTTGTACTGTCAGCAGTTGAGGCAAGGGCAGTTCTTTGCCCAGTAGGCCATTTTGTGCCAAGAAGACAAACTTCCAAATGGAAATGTCTTAGAAGCCCAACATTCTCTCGGGATCAAATTGGTGCTGCCAGGAGCAATTGTGTCTCACGTCAACAGAATTCTAAGTTATTTAAATGCCATATTCTCTAGGTCCATGAAATGTTTGAAGTTTACCTGTCCATCTGACCTATGCATTTATAAATCTGGATAACCTAACTAACATAATTATAGAGAGGACAAGTATAGGTGACAATAACTTGTAAGTCTTATCTACCTAAACAACCTAAGGACTAAGGCTTCCTATAAATAAGGCAAACAGTCTGTAAGTAAAGGTATAGTAAAAGGACAATGACTTTAAATTGTGACAATACACAAAATATCTTTAACAGAGGTAGGAATGTATAGTGCAATATGCAATATGATAATAATCCTAAATATATATCAGTATACAGAATATCTTAAACAGAAGTAGAATATACATACAGTATGACAGATATAAATTCACATTTGTATCAATATACAAATATTTCAAATAAGAGTAAAAAATATGTGTACAATGTAACAAACATAGTTCTGTATTTGTATCAATATACAAATTATCTTAAATAGGAATGTAAAAAGTTTATATTTGTATCAACATACAAGAATTCATAACAGTGCAAAGGCTGCTATATTACTAAATTTATTTACTAATGTATATTATAGTCTACCATAATATCTTATACCTATCCATTCCATTTCTTCTTTTCCTTTTTTTTTGAGACATATTTTCTTTCCTTAAGGAGAATACTGAGTTTAACAGTTTCTTCCACCCCAACCCTAGAACTATTATCCATAACCCTGAGAAATATGAAACCTTAGGGATAGGGGGTTTCGTTTTCTTAGAATTGCTTCCTGCTGTTTAGGGGGCGATGGTATCTCTGTTGGGTATTGTGATCAGATAGTTAAATCTCAGTTAGACTAACTGTAGATTCTGCAGCAACTCTCAGAGTAATGAGTAAGATTGTATGAAATTCTGGCAAGAAGTGTAGTATGATGATGATTACCATGGCATCATTCTGGATTGGGTAGAGTTGTTGTTGTTGGGGCCCCATCTTCCTTCTAGAGACTTCAGAGATTGCTATTGGAAAAAACTTATTTTGGTGCAATTGAACCTAGAGCTTCACTCCCTCCAGAGGACATCCAGATATGACTCGAGCAATAGGGTATATGGAGCCTGAATTAGCCATCTCCTATAAATAGGCAAGACTTCCGGTGAAGGGTTTGAGACACTAACTCTGGCACAAAACATTCAAGTTGTAGAACTTGTCCTGCCTATAAGATGTGCTGGAGTAATAGCAGTGTAGAAATTGTGAGAATGGCCAGCCAATAACTGGCCTATCTTGAGTCCCATATCATGAGAGCTAGCTCACCGCTGAAGGCCACAGGACCTAGAGGCAGGACAGTGCAGATACCTAGGTTATTACCAAAGATGACAGGCAAAAAAAAAAAAAAAAAGATGCTCTGCTATACCCATAGATTGGTGCCTAGTTCAGCTGTCATCAGAATGACCTTCTCTATCTCTTCTGATTAGTTTTGGCTTGTAGTCTATTTTCTCAGATAGTCACATGACCGTACTAGCTTGCTTCTTTGGTCCAATTGCTTGGAATATATTTTTCTATCCTTTTAACCTGAAGTGATGTTAAGGTGTGACTCATGGATACAGCAAAAGAATAGATCCTGTTTTACATCTAATCTGTTAGTCTGTCTTCTTATTGGAGAATAGAAAATAGTGATATTGAGAGATATTAAATGGGGAGGGTTTGTTGATTACTGTTATTTTGTTGTGGTGTGTGTGTGTGTGTGGTGTGTGTGTGTGTGTGTGTGTGTGTGTGTGTGTGTGTGTATTTGTTTCTCCTCTTGTGATTTTCTAGTCTGAAATCATTCATTCTATGTGTTTTCATGGGTGTGGTCACCCTTTTCAGGTTGGAGTTTTCCTTCTAGCACCTTCTGTCAGGCTGGCTTTGTAAACAGGTATTACCTGAATTTATTTTTTATCTCAGGATGTCTTATTCTCTCTATTATTACTGAAAGTTGGTTGTTTTTGTTGTTGTTTTTGTTTTCGTTTTTCCGAGACATTGTTTCTCTGTGTATTTTTGGTGGCTGTCCTGGAACTCACTCTGTAGACCAGGCTAGCCTTGGATTTACAGAGATTCACCTGGCTCTGCCTCCTGAGTGCTGGGATTAAAGGTGTGCAGCGACTGAAAGTTTTGTTGGCAAATGTTTGTTACAATTTCATCCACATTTATCTAAATCTAGAAGTGACCGAAGTGTGTTTTAATGAGTGAATGAATGGACCAGAAGTGCAAGAATCACACTGCTGAATGTTGTTCACTTTAGATGAAAAGAGCTAGCAAGCTGCAAATGATGAGGAGAAATGTTTAATGGACATTGATAAATGAAAGAAGTCTGTCTAAACAGGATCTAAGCCACATAGTTCCAAACATCTGATCTTCTGAAAAGAGAAAAGCAAACATTTTAAAGGCTCAAGTTTCCTAGGATTTTAGGGACATGAGCGGATTGTAGATGTAAATATAAGGGATTTTCAAAAAAGCAAAACTACCCTGAAGATTGATCACATGCCTTATGCATCTGTCAAAATCCAAAGAACTGTGTAGAACAGAGTGAACCTTAAGCTATGGTCTTTAATCAACAATGTACTAATACTGAGTCATTAGTCATAGCAAATGAAACACACCCAAAGCAAGGTGTTATTTCAGGAAAAGATGTAGGGGGAAGTATACAGAAACTTTACATAGTACATTGTACTTTCTGAATTAACTTTTTCTATGAACATAAGATATTCACGATAAGCCAACTCATGTGAAAAATAAAAACACCCAAGCATTGTAAAAAAATAAGACAAACTCCTATAGATTCATTTAATTATTCTTATTTTACCTGCCACCTTCTGTGTGTGTGTGTGTGTGTGTGTGTGTGCATCTGTATCCTCAGATGTCGAAAGTAAGTTGAGTAACGCTTTGGAACTGAAGTTACAGAAAGTTATGAACTGTCCAATATGGGTATTAGAAAGTGAAAATACATCCTCTGGAGGAGCAGCAATAGCTCTTTACTGCTGAGCCATTTCTCTGGCTTCTGGAAACCCCTGTGAAATAATTAATACAATGAACTGTGAAAGTCTTTGGGTTCTCTTCTCTGGCTGGAAGATGCTGAGGCTGTTTACTGTCACCACTGAGACGATCACTAATAGCTGAAATTAAATACACTTAACTAACTGAGAGCTACCACATGTTTCCGGGTTAGAAGAGTCAATAAAAAGACACCATCTGCAAATTATTCTTAGATTTATTGTTCTCTCAATGAACATTTCAGAGGGAATTTTAATAGTAATCATCAAGCTAATTGTAAAATTTATAAAGAGAGCTGTAGAAACTCGGGTAGCCCAAACCACTCTGACAAAGAACAAATATGGAGTAGACACTCTCCCTGAATCCAAGAGCTTTTGCATCAGTTATGACAGTTTGATGCTAGTGAAAAGATATCCATGTAAGCAATCAGAAGCTCCCACAGACATGGGGGATTGATCTGTGCCAAAGGTGCAGAGGACACATAACTGTCTTTTCCAAGGAGAAAGCTGGAGTAACTGTCCATGTTTAACAATATGAATCTTGAGCTATATGGTGCAGAATGTAAAATGGGAATGAACCAATAACTTGCATAATAAACCTGAGACTGTCTCCATCATAAATGAAAATCTTTTCACTTTGAGTTAGAAAATATTTTCTTAACTGATGTTCTGGTATATAAGTCAAAATAGAAAAATGGTTAGTAAGAGCTCATCAAAATTATGATCTGATGTTCAAATAACCTTATTAAGAAAATTAAAAAATCAAGATACAAGCTGAGAAAACATAATTGGTGAGCATATGTCCAACATAAGTCTGCATAGATGTAGAGGCTCTCAACACTAAGGACTCACAATATGAAGAAGGAAATTTAAACAAAAGATTGAAATATACTATTCACCCAGGAAGACTGACATATGATCAATAACACACGGCAAGTTGTTCACCATCAGGACTGACCAACTAAATGCCAGTTTCAAAAGGGAGCTATAAGTTACTATAGCTATATAGATAAATACTGATGAGTTAGGTGCTAGTGGGGTGTGCTGGAGTTTTGTTGCTTGTTATTTTGAACTTGAAGTAAGCTGGGGAAAGGGGGGACCTCAGTTAAGAAATACCTCCATTATTGGCCTGTAACTATATTTGTGGAAACTCTTCTTCATTCATTATTGATGTGGGAGTGCCTAGCCCATTCTAGGCAATGTCACTACTGGGCAGGTGGCCTTGGGTTGTAATAAGAAAGCAAACCGAGAAGAACCTGAGAGAAAGTCACTAAGCAATGTTCTTCTGTGACCTCTGCTTCAGTTCCTACCTCCAGGCTGCTGCCTTGCTTCTGAACCCTCCTTGGTCTCTCTCAATGCTTGATTGTGATTGGGAGGTATAAACCAAATAAACCATTCCTTCCCCCAGGTTGTTTTTCATCATGGTCACTTCCACAGCCAGAGAAAACAAACTAGGATGCGGGGATACTGTGTAACAAGTGCACAAGTTTAAATTGCTAGCTAGATTAGAAAATAGCATTTCTTTAGAAAATAGTATTTCTGTTAGAGACAAACATCCTCTGACACAGAAATCACACTCTTAGATATTTATGCAGAACTGAAGACATGTCCATATACAAATCTGTGCAGTGTGTATACTGGCTTTGTTAATTATTGCCAAAAGCTGGAAACAAATGACTTCTGATGCACGAATGAGTCAATAAACATTTGCATGTCCATTAAAATGGAATGCTGCTCCACAGTAAAAAAGAGCTGTTACTGATGGAAGCAAATATGTGCTCCATTTTCAAATGCATTATGCTAAGTGAAAGACATCAGATCAAATGGCTACATAATATGCTTTCATTTATATGATATTCTGAAAAAGGCAAAACTGGTCATTGACTAAGATATATTGTAGATGAACACAACTCAGGCCTGCCATTTCCAACAGACTCCTGGGAATACAAGATTGTAGATAAGCAATATTTGTGGTTTAGGTATATCATTTATTTTGCTTTTGCATTTAGTTATAGGAAATCATGCATATAAAATTTTTCCTCTCTGTATATTTTACCTTAACAAAATTAGCACTAAATATTCCCGTGTTTGGGCTTAATGAGTAAAAGCACTTTCCATGAAAGCCTGCAGACCTGGGTTTGAATCCCCTAAACCCACTTGAAAATCAGACACGCTAGTGTTACATCTCCTATTGGTTATCTTCAGCTCTCTCACATGGAGATGGGAGGTAGAGCAAGAAGATACCCAGAAGCTCAAACACAGGCCAGCCATCTTGATATCCGCAGTAGTGAAAAACAAGACTGACATTGTCCCAAACAAGGTGGAAGGTGAGGAGCGACATCTGAAGTTCTTTTCTAACTTCCATTTGTGTATCATGGCACACACATGACTACAATCCCCCCCCACACACACACATACACACATACACAACACACACACACACACACATACACAACACACACACACACACACACACACACACACACACACACACACACACACACCCTATACAAGCAGATGTAGGAAATTTTAAAAAGAAAGTTCAAAGTTGAGTGGGAAAGGATGACAGGATAGAAGAGCGTGGTCATAGGGAGAGCTAGAGAAGCAGGGTAAATATACTTGAAACACATTAGATGAAATTCTCAAAGAATTAATAAAAAAAACATGTTCAAAATGCAGGATATAGATGGGCTACTGTCAGGAGCTGGGACGGAGACAGGGTTTTGTAGACATGTTTGATTCCCTGTCCTATGATGTCTACTGTGCTGCAGATCATCATCATCTACTAAGATGATGACTGTATGTTTGAAAGGAAGGCTCAGACTGTGGAATGTTCAGTCCTAAGTGGGATTTCCTCAGCAAATGCTTCCCTTCAAGGCTCAGGACTATGCCGAAGAAGAGACAGAAAGATTGAAGGAGCCAGATGGAATGAATGACAGCAGTCAAACTGTCTTTCAGATAAAACAGGACTGGTGCACATAAGAATTTAGAAACTGGCAGAATGCAAAGGCATGTTCAGGTTCTAGCCAGATGAGTTCTCAGCACTGAGAGGTGGACAAGAGCCCCCATTCCTAACCCAGAAGCGATCTCCAATTGACGACCATTTGCAGAAGAAAATTTAGTTTTCTCCAATGGAGTCTCACTGCATATATAAACCACACTTAATCATAGGTTCCATGCCCAACAGTAGATGGCCAACACAAAGTGAACTTAATGGTATTTTTTGTAGATTTTATATTTCATATGATTTTGTTTGGACATTTTTTTTAACTTCCTGGTCCTTGTGCATTATGGTTTCTGATTTTATGTTTTCATGAAGTGTGTGTATATGTGTGTGTGTGTCCGTGTGTGTGTGTGTGTGTGTGTGTGTGTGTGTGTGTTTCTTGGGCTTTTTCTTTTTTTAATTTAAAAAAATTTTTAAATTTATTTATTTATTTATTTTTTATTTGCCTCCTGTTTGTTTTCTAAAGAGAGAGAGAAAGAAACTCTGAATGTGTATGGGTGTGGACATGGGGAGGACTTAAAAGGAGATTGGGTAGGGGAAACTGTCAACAGAATATATCATACATAAAAATTATTTTATATACACACACAGATTATATATATACATATATATGTATATATATGTTTGTTTTTTTCAAGGCAGGGTTTCTCTGTATATTCCTGGTGTCCTGGCACTTCTTCTGTAGACCAGCTTGGCCTCGAACTTACAGAAGTCTGCCTGCCTCTGCCTCTTGAATACTGGAATTAAAGGTATGTGCCACCACTGCCTGGTTTCAATATAAAATGCTGTAAAAATTAAACAAAGACAGGAAGTCTTAGAGTCCTGACTGCTTGCTACCCAGGCTGGCTTCTTTTTAAACACCAGTGGGTTTTTAAAGACTCATTCATATGCCATGATGTCAGCGGTCTTCAATGCCTCGCTGTGATTAGGTGTCTGTCTTTGGAGCAGCAATAGAATAATGAAGCATTAGGTTCTGAAAATTCAAGCTTTAATTTTTTGTTTGACCACCATACATGAACACTGTGTCTATATTGCTCCTGCCCACTGTCTGTCTGCCCACTGTCTGTTTGCCCATCTCTCCAGTGTCCTTCTCAGCACCTCCCAAATTCATGATCTTTTCTTTAATTATAAGGGGTGTGTGCATATAAGGCTACATAACATGCTGAGTTCATTTAACACTGCTCATGTGTACATGCGCACTGAACAAGAGAGCTTACCACTTGGGGTTGTGAAATTCTAAGTCAGAACTTGTCCCGGGGGAAAACAGTTTCTCCATATTTCAGCAGCCATTGACCAACTGTGACTCTTTGTCTCAGTGTGTGACCATGTGGGATCTCACCTCTCCGTGTTCCCATGTCAGTTGGTAGTATTATTATGCTGGTCTCGTTCCAACAATCATATGTTCAGATTTCTTGAGTGCAGTCTGCCTTTCATGGCCACAGTACTCTATTTAACAGCAGGTTTTTTAGTTCTCTGGCTCTTACAATCTTTCCACTTCCTTTTCTAAGGTTTTCCCTGAACTTTAGGTATAGTGATTGGGTTGCAGGTACTTCATGTGTGTTGGGTACCACACAGTCACTTATTCAATGAGGCTTGACCAGACATGGGTCTCCATGATAGTCTCCATTTGTAGCAAAAACGACGCTTCTTTGATGAGAGCTGAGCGCAACAGTGTGGTTTTGAGGATCCATGCCTAGAATACAATTAGAAAGATAATAGTTTAGAAAAGTAGCAGTGGTAGTTATCCTCTAAGGGCTATGATCTTTCCAGCCATGGATAGTTGGCTGGGATTGCTGTACTGCATTAATTTGCTTCTATGGAGGCAGTCTAAATCCAATTAGACAGCTGTTGGTGACTCTGAGGATAAAAGTGCCACTATCATACTGTTTTGATATTTTTCCAGTCCAACACCATTATTGTTCATAAGTTTTGCAGCTGGGTAGAACTACAGATTGTTTTTCTCTCTTGGCAGAGCGCATAGAACCTACTAATACTATGAGAGGCAGTCCTCAGGGAGGAGGCTTCCAAGTAACTTCCAGATCAATTCCTCCAAGTCCTGTGTCCAAATAGTGTTTTCATCACAAGGGTCTTACTTTCACTTTTTGGGAGGCAATTGTAGATGTAAATGGCTTGTTAAATAAGAAACACAGAGCCAATTGCAGAGTTAAAAGCCAAGAGGTCAGAGCAATAGCTGAGAGCTGAAAACTTTACCCTTCACTGCTTCTGCTGTCTTTCCTCTCCGCAAGAGAGCTACTTCCTGTGTCCTGTCTTTTATATAGACTTTCTGTTCTGTCTTCTCATTGGTTGTAAATGCAACCACATGACCTCCTCGCCACTGCCTGTCTGTACAAACCTCCAGGTCTTCTATGGTTGCTATTGAGATTAAAGGTGTGTGTTGCCATGCTGGCTGTATCCTTGAACACACAGAGATCCTGCATAGCTCTGCCTCCCAAGTGCTGGGATTAAAGGCATGCACCACCACCGCCCAGCTTCTTCTATGGCTTGCTCTAACCCCAAGGCAACTTTATTAATATACAAATAAAATCATATTTCAGTACAAACAAAATATCACCACAGGCAATCAAGTGCATATTGTTTTGGGATACTCATATGGTATCCCAAATGCAATGTAGCTCATACTGTTTTGGGATACCATTATCCTTCTCTGACTAATAACTAAGGAGAAGGTTTCCCATGCCTGGCACCAGGGCTTATGGGGAGCATCATCACTCCAAATGGTAGTGTTTTTAATTCAAGGTTTTATTGGGCTTTCTCTTGTTTTCCTTCTTCCTTTTGGTGGATTGGTTTATGTATTATAGTTTCTTCCTATGTCATCAATGGAATTTTCTAAATAAAATGCAACAGTTGGCTCCCTCAATTTGTTGCTTAAGAAATGCACAAAAACTCTCATAAATTTTCCTTAATAATAATTTGGTGTTACATTTTATTTTCTGTAATTTTTTACAATTAATAGAGTGTATTGCATCATATCTTCAATAATAAAAATTGTGAAATATTATATTTTCACTAAAATTTATTATATTGGGTATTTTAAAGGCTTTCTTAGTTTTATTAAATATAGAATTAATTGATAGTGGGAAGTTACATACTCTATCTCAGCCATGATATAGTTTTAATTGATTATATAATGACTTCAAGGAGTTTATTTTAACCTAAATATGACTGCATCAAAAAGTCCTCTAATCACTTTCACCAAAATGTTTCACACTTCTGATTAAGCTAAAAATTCAAAATTAAAAACTTTTTTTCTTTAATTTGACTTGTTTCCAATTTTCTCCCTACATTAAAATTTGCTTGTTAGCAAAGTATACTATTTTCTGTATTCTATAAAGCATTTAATAACTTGGAGCCCCAAACTAAGCCCCTTGTATTTAATTCATCTAGAAACCAATTTACTTTTCTCATAACTTTAATGCAATTGAAAAAAAGATATAACAAGAATATTTAAATAAGGAATAAATATTTTGAAATAGACCATTTGGAGGGTAAACTGTACCTCTGGGTCATATTTATTGAACATAAACTCTATTCTAATGATATTGCTTAATAAGAATGTCAAAAGAGTTTCATGTTTCTCCTACAGCAAGTTCCACATGGTATCAGCTCCAGGTACCTCAGGGAGGGGTCTCTGAACTTTTTAAAAAATACTATTCCTATCTTCTGCTTCCTTGTCTCTGTAAACCTAGGGAGAGAGTGTATTTTTTGGAGCTCCAAAGAGGAAGCTGATAATGCAGCCAATTCTAGTCTGTCCAAAAATTTTAAATGAAGCATTTTAGTTCATAAGAAAAACTTGTTTACTTAATCCCAACAAACACCATAAATTGTCTATTGTGTTTTAACTTCTCTTGTTTGAAAATAAATACAACATCTCAATATCAGCAATTCAATGAGCTACCAGCTAAATCAAGTGATATAATACCAACAGTACACTGTAGGGCTCCTCTTTTGTTCTTTCAACCATCTCCCCTCAAACTGGGCACTGACACCAGTGTTTTCCAAAGTTTGGAATTTATCTGAGTTAAATTTTACTAAATTTACTCTATGGGGTATCATTTTTTTTTCATTTGATATTATGCTCATTTCACTTACTATTTATGCTTGCAGGATGGCTCCATTTATTTTCTCTTCCTGTTTGTATTTCATTTTATGACCACTCTACAATGCCAAGGTTTTGTACTTAGTTTGTGTATACTTGTGTTATTTTCTTGTTGTGTATTAATTGCTATTGTACACAATTTCGTGCATGTCTTTTTTGCTTTTGTTTTAGATACATATTTCAGAATGAACTTATTGACAACAGTGGGTTATATGTTTTTAAATTTGGCAACATTATACAATTGCTTTTCAGAATAATTGTTCTTAAGTTTATTTCTACCAGGAGTGTCTAAGAGATCTATTTCTTCCTATGGTTTGGCAACAATTACTTTTAGCCTGTTTCATTTTTGTTATATTTGGGGATTTGCTGGGTGTTCATTTCCATCATCATTGTTATTGTTATATCTTTGCTTATTTTCTCATGACACGCTACTCACAAACTTTTGTGTACATGCTGGGCATGTGAAAGTCTTCCTATTAGAGTTCTAGTTCACACACTGTCTCTATATTTTCTCGTTTGTATCTCATTTTACTGTCATTTGGGTTGTGATGTGTATTCTCTTTGTTCTGCTTAGGAAGCACTTTTTAATAACATGGCTGTGTAACACAAGTCTTAAAAGGTTTATAACATGCCAGGCAGTGGTGGCACACACCTGTAATCCCAGCACTCGGGAGGCAGAGCCAGGCGGATTTCTGTGAGTTCAAGGCTAGCGTTGTCTACCAAGTGAGTTCCAGGAAAGGCACAAGGCTACACTCGAAAAACCAATAAATAAAAAAACAAACAAACAAACAAATAAATAAATAAATAAATAAATAAAAGGTTTTATGACAAAAAACCAGGAGCCAAATATTGGAGTGAAAACTGAAAGATCAGAGAAGCAGTACAAGCCAGCCACAAGTTCTTACCTCTAGGAAATCCTCAGTCTCGGGAAAGTTCCTGTTTCCTCATGCCTTACATACCTTTCTGTGTCCTGCCATATTACTTCCTGGGGTTAAAGGCATGTGTCCTTCCCAAGTAGAGACATGAGATCTTAAGTGCTGGGGTTAAAGGTGTGTGCCACCACGGCCTGGCTCTGGTCCCAGTGAGGCCTTGAACTCACAGAGATCCAGATGGATCTCTGCCTCCGAAGTGATAGGATTAAGGGTGTGTGCCACCACTGCTAGACCTCTATGTCTAATTTAGTGGCTAGCTCTGTTCTCTGATCCTCAGACAAGCTTTATTGGGGTACACAATATATCATCACATGGCTGCACATATTTTTTTTCACACCACATAAATTTTCTGTCATAGCTCATGTCTTTTGAGTAACTGAAATTCTTACACTACCGTATGCCAATTTATCAGATTTTAAATATTTTTAGATAGTGCTTTCTGAGTCCCACTTAATAAATTTTCAACACAAAGGTGATAAGTATATTCAACCATAATTTCTATAATGCAAAGGTTATCCACATTTGTGTAAAGAGAGGAAAACTCTCTAGCTATGTGAACCATGTGTTATTATTGCAGTTACTGGTATTCACCTTTGTAGCTCAAAACAGCCATATCTAATGTAATCGAAAACCCACGTACAAACTCATGTTCCTGCAGTCACCTGAGATTTTAAATAGAGACAGAAAATATTGACTTTTATGTAGAAGCTTTTAACTGCTACACTGGACTCACTTTAGAAACATTGTCTCTAGGATTTGGACATCCATGAGCTCCCTTTAATGGTCTTAAGTAGAAAATACCCTTCTCAGGTTCCCTGTCAAGTTGTGCCAATTGCTTGAAAGTGACTGTGAAGTTAGGCTTATTTTTACTCTCTAGCATAGTGTTCCCTTCCTCATGCTGATACCCCTCAATACAGTCTTTCATGCTGTGGTAACCCCTCGCACCATAAAACTATTTTCCAAGGTACTTCATAACTGTGGTTTTGCTACTGTGATGAATCATAATGTCAATAGTGATATGCAGAACATTTGATATGCGACTCCAGTGAAGAGTTGTTTGACATCCCCGAAAGAGGTCCCTACCCATAGACTGAGAACTGTTCCTTTAAATTCGTTAAATTTAAATTTAAATTTAAATTCATTAAACTTCTCTCTTCAGATGGCTGTAATTCCCAGATTTATTTAAATGTCTTACTGTGAGATAGATGTGATCTTCTGATCTTATTTGAAAACAAAAGAATAAAAAGTATAGTTCTCCAAAATTGTATTAAAATATATTCTATAAAGCTAAGACGTAACCAATATGAAATAATGTCATAATATTAAGCAATGGTTTATTTTTGATGAAAAACAAAATGACTTAGAGTCACAAATATGAAAGTTCTTTACAGCACCCAAAATTCTTCTGTAAATGATCTTATCCATATCTATTGTGTTGGATTTGCTCCAGTACTTCAGTTGCTGAAACAATTATGCAGACATTGACTTAGCTAAGCACTTTGGATGATGAGAAAAATCCATTTGAAATGCAGGTGCACTCCTCTGAATCAAAGGCCCACATCAACACTCAAAAGTACTGTTCACAGAACATGATTTGGTTTAACAATCCCTGAATACAGAACTCTTTCCATATAATCAACAATCGTTTTCTGTGTGAGCAGGTCTGACAGAGATTGGAGTTCTTAAAGCAATATAATGATTTTAACTCCAGACTGTAGAATTTATAGCTCCACAACTTTTCATTTATTTACTTAAATATTCAAGGTGTTCAGAAATTCATCTAGGTTTATACTGTCTGTTGAGACAAAATCTCCTTCCTGTGAGTGTGGTGATATTTTATTTGTGCTGAACTGTGGTGATATTTTATTTGTGCTTTAATAAATAAAGCTTGCCTAGAGATCAGAGGTAAAAGGTTAACCATTATAAGTAAACAAAGAAGTCAGGCAGCTGTAGCACATGCCTTTAATCCTGTCACTTAGCTGGCAAGATCTCTGTGTGTTCAAGGCCACACTAGGGAACAGAGCCAAGCAAGGTGACACATGCCTTTAATCCCAGTACCAACCATAGAGGTCTGGAGGTCTGTATAGACAGACAGAAAGTGACAGAGCTGTGTAGGAAGAGCAAGTGATGTAGCTGGCCTAAGAGAGTCAATAAGAGAACAGGACAGAAAGGGCATATAAACGTGAATACATAGGAAGAAGCTTAAAAGAACCAACACACAGGCATTGACTTGGTTATTTGTACTGAAGGGTAGTTCAGACAATCTATCAGGCTAAGAGCATGAGAGCCACAAATATTCTAGAAAGCACTGTAGCTGTAAATGAAACCTAGAGATAGTTGGTCACAATCATGTCTGGTTCATGGTTCTTAAAGCAAAATTTCCTAAGGTATCCAACAAATATTCCTGTTTTTAAAATTTGACAAATTGGACTTAGTATAATTTTTTTCTTTTTTGGGGGGGAGGGCACATGGGTGGGAGGGTGGACCTGAGAAAATTGGTGAGCAAATTTGATAAGGGTGCATTGTATGAAATTCCCAAATAATTAATAAAAATCTGTGTGGAAAAAAACAACAACTGAGAATCCAGAGGAGGATTGTAAATGAAGGGCTTGGTTTCAGGGGCTGGAATATTTAACTACTGGATATCAAGCTATGACCATTATCTACCCTCTATAGCTTGCTCCCTGAACACTATTTGTTAGCTAAAAGTCAAATGCAAAGTGTGCTGTCCAGGCAGCCTTGCAGGCCCCTGTGACCTGATTAAAGCGTAAATCTGCAGGTACTGGCAGGAGGGAAGAAGCCAGCTTTGGCTCCCTAGGGATCTAGTGAGATGGTTGTCTGCCAGCGTCCAACTCTCCTTTCCTCTCTGGCTTTAAACTTCCTAAGCAGCCGTAAATCACAGCATCAAAAGGACAGCAGAAGGAAGTACTGCTGTCTCTGGTCCATCGACCAAGCAACTGTGGGTGTTTTGGTGCAGGAAATTTTAATAGAGGATGGAAAATCATTCCTTTTTTTTTTTTCCATTTGGTTTATTCAAGTACTCAGTTGGGCTTCTCTCTCATTACTTTGGCCTGGCACTAGGAAGTGGAAACTGGGAACAAAGAAATGAAGCAAGATGTATAATTTCTCTGCTAACTTCTTTATAAATTAGCCATTCTTGAATTAAAAAAAATACATCTATTGCAGAAATCCTCTTGATCTGGTCTTAGGCAGTATTGTTGGTGAAGACAAAACAAGCAAATACACACATAAAACAACCCTCAGTAGCCTGCAGAGCAACCTGAGTCTGAGGATCTGCTTCACTTCATACTAATGCATTACGATAGCTGGGTGGGGATGCCTAGGAAGGAATAATGAACTTTTGAGAAAATTATGCACAGCAATTTATATCCAGCCAAATATTTTTAATTATTTTTCCTGGCTTTCAATATTATTATTTCATTATCTCCTTCTTACCTTTCCTCCCTCAAACACTCTCATATCATAAACACCACACTACTCTTTTTCTAATTCATGATCTCTTTTTTTTCATCAAATGTTTATACACACACACACACACACACACACACACACACACACACACACTCCCTGGTCAGTCTGTATAATGTTACTTGTAATATGTTTTTAGGGTTGACTATTTGGTATTAGAAAACTAATGGATACATCTACAGCCCAACTCCTGCATCCCAGGCTCAGGGGTCATTGTGAAGAGAGGGCAAAAAGATTTTATAAGGCAGAGGAACAGTGAGTCCGTTATGACATACTGTCTCCTAGGAATGTCAGAAACCACACCCATAAAGTCTCACTCACCAACATGACAGCTCATACATGAGCTCAACAAAGAAAGTAATAGACATGGTATGTGGACAGAAGAAGGAGAGGAGTCAAAAGGTCTCAACATTGAACTATAGCAACTAAGGGATGCTGGGCATGGAAGAGAAAGTCTTCCCTAGAGAGGAGCAACCATTTTTAGGTATGAATGTAAGAGTTACATCCCAAGCCGGGTGGTGGTGGCATGTGCCTTTAATCCCAGCACTCGGGAGGCAGAGGCAGGCAGATCTCTGTGAGTTCGAGGCCAGCCTGGGCTACCAAGTGAGTTCCAGGAAAGGTGCAAAGCTACACAGGGAAACCCCATCTCGAAAAAAAAAAAAAAAAAACAAAAAAAGTTACATCCCATATGACATCCTGAAAGGGAAGACATATGGCTATTAGTAAAAGTGTTTAAAAAATGGGTATACCTAGCAGCTAAGTCAACATCACTTGAAATAAACATCAAACTTTAAGTGCAAAATTAGTTATGAAAAAACGAATATAACTCACATTCATATTTTAGTTGCCAACAGTATGTTTCGAAAGGAGAAATTTGAGCAATGAGGAAGGTATACAGATGAGACATGGGGCCCCACATTCACTTTTTCATCATCACTTAAAGAAGGTGTCTTAATGTTTTGGCACATGTAAAGAAAAACATCTTTGAAGGTATTTAATTTCAATTAAAAATGCCAAAATGCTGCTTCTTTCCTCCGTTCCTATTTGTACTTGTAAGTTCTGCTGGGGCAATTACAAATAGAAGCAACATCATTCTCATTTGAAGGTAGGAGTGCAATGAGGAGCAACGGTGTCTTAAAACAGTCGCTAAGGCAAAGCAAGCGGTTGAGTGGAGCTCCGTCAGTGACTGGACTGAAGCTGAGCTCTGAGCAGCCTCTGGGATCCCAGAAAAGCAGGATGAGAGAGAAAAACGAAAACAAACAAACAAAAAAAAGAGAAGCTTCTCAGAACTTGTTGCCACCATGTCTCAGAAGCAGAGGGCAAGAGACCAATACTGAAATAAGAAGGAATACTTACAAACTGAAAACTAGTTAGACTCGATTCCTCCTCTCTACGGTATTGGGATTCTTTTCCATAAAGTCTATGTAAGCCATTCTGCAGGTAATTCCTTTTCTTTTCTCTCTAAAATATATACAACATTCTTCTGTGTGTTCAAGGGCATGTGTGCATGCCAGCCCACCAGGAAGTCAGAGGACAACTTGTAAGATATTGTTCTCTCTTCCAACAATGTTGGTATTGGGTATCAAACTCAGGTCATGAGCTATGGTGACAAGAGCCTTCAGCCACTGAGCCATCTCACTGACCATGATGTCAATGACTGAATGATGTGCTGCAAACCTTCAAGTATTGCAGTATTGCTTTAAAAAAATTACTGGAGAGAGATAATATAAAATGGATAGTGGATAGTTGAATTATAGGCAACTTAGTTCAACTTGAAGGGGAGAGAGAGAGAGAGAGAGAGAGAGAGAGAGAGAGAGAGAGAGAGAGATCATAATCTCTGAGATTGGGTTTATTTTTAGGGAAATTAGATGTTAAATAATCTTTCAAAAGTATGTATATTGTGATAGAGATATAAGTAAACATATTATCTTGTTCTATAGAATCACCTATAGTAGAAAATTTATTTAGAAAAAAGTGATGCTTGGACATTTCAATAGGGGAAGTTCGAAGGAAAAGTTTGGATAGCAAAGCTGAGCAACTTAACAGGGGATTAAAAAGTAGCCCAGCAAGGAAGTGATGTAAAACAGGACAGAGAGGGGGAAAAAAGAAAACAAACCAGAATGCCGAGCCAAAGTGCAACACACAAATAAACAATAAGGAGTTATACAAATGGCACACAGAACATAGAAAGCTACCACATTGAACTAGTGTAAGAAAATCAGATAAGATTTACCAGGTCAAGTGGCATGAACTTTATCCAGCACAGAAGGACTGAGCCAGTGAATGCAGTCTTGGACAGACATGAGACTTTACAGGATTCTAGAAAGAAAAGCACCACACACAATAGAACAAAGAGAACAAATGTGAAAATCCTTTTCAAATTCCCAGAGGAAAGTGTTTAGCCCAAAAACCCCCATGTGGTTTGAAGGTAGGCAAGGATGTGATGCTCCAAGAGTCAATGTCCCTTTCATGGATGGATTCAAGAGACCATGAAGGGATTTAAGACAGAGGCTGAGGAGGCAGTAAGCACTCCAGGGAATGTGTAGAACAAGTGAAGACTTGGGACACTGAGCTTGCTATCCAACCGTCTGTAGCAGGAATTGTTAGAAAGTCTTATTAATAAAATCAAGCCTGAGGCCAGTTATTGGGGTGAATGCTGGAAGATCAGAGAAGCAGAACAAGCCACAGTTACCTCATCTTGCCAGTTCCTCAGCTGATCCTGTTTTCTCAGACTGGAAGCTTCTGTGTCTTCATCCAAAATGGATCTCAGCTGAACTGCTGTTCAAAGCCTGAAAGCTTAACTAGCCAAATGCTTCCAGTTTCTGGTCTTCACGCCTTATATATCTTTCTGTTTTCTGCCATCACTCCCAATGCTCACTTCTTGGGATTAAAGGCATGAGTCACCATGCTTGGCTCTTTCCAGTGTGGCCTTAAACTCACCAGAAGGATCTCTGCCTCCCAACCCAAGTGATAGGATTAAAGGCTTGTGTGCCACCATTTTCTAGCCTCTATGTCTATCTAGTGGCTGTTCTGTCCTCTGACCCCAGATAAGTTTATTAGGGTGCACAATATTTTGAGGAACACAATACCACCACAACTGTCAGTGCAGAATGGTGAAACATGCAGGTCAGAGGTGTGCTTCAAGGCTCTTCTAAGTAATAATTTATATAATTATATAAATTGGGACAATTATGTAAAATGATGACTTATTCATGAAGAGCATACTGTAAATACATTAAAAAGACAATGAAAGAAGGTGGAGGGAATATTGAGATAAATGTCAGAGAAAAACTATGTTTCTATATTAGGAAGTTAATATATATCACCTGAAAGAGTGAATATATAAACTGTGTGCATTATGTCATTTAGGAATACAGGTGTGAAAAGTGACAAAGAGAAGTTTCCTTGGTGAGGTCTGAGGACTACATTAATCTGTAGGTATAAGGACAAATATTTAGAATATAGTTAAGGATCATATTACTTAGTAAAGTGGTAGTTGTAGATTCTCCTCCAGGCTGTGCTAGCCCTGGGTAGTTGGATATAGATGCATATACAAATACAAATATGTATATGTATGCAAAACTAATGAAAAAAGGAGGGTATAAATTTAAAAGAGAGTAAGGAGGAAAACACAGGAGAGTTTGAAAAAAGAAAGGTGAACAGAGAATGATGTAATTATAATCTCAAAAAATAAAAGAAATAATTTAAAAAATTAGTCTGACTGACTGAATGGAGAACGAGTTAGAAATTCGGGAATAGTGTGTGTGTGTGTGTGTGTGTGTGTGTGTGTGTGTGTGTGTGTGTGTGTGTGTGTGCCTGTGCATGTTAGTTGAATGCTTTACCACTGAGCTACATGCTGGCCCCATAAACCTGCTGCTTTTATTACATGCCTTTAGCATTGCTACCATTTGAATTTAAATTTTATAAATGGTCTACTTTTTATCAAGGTGAAAGGTTCAAAACAAGTACAGAACATAAACTTGAAATAGCCCAAAGACATATACCATTGAACCACTCAAAACAAAAAGCTCTGGAAAGTAAGCTAGGAAGAAAGCTTTCTGAAGGAAATACATATTAATAATCACTGATTCTTAGTTTCTATCTATGGATTTGGTAGGTTTTTAATTCATGTGTTTATTTCTTTCATCCTGAGAGGACCAAAAGGATAGACTGTGACAGCATGGGGTCATTTGCACACCCCCCTCTCAGAGCAAAACTATCTAAGCAGAGGTCACACAGCATGCACAGAGGAGGCAACCGCAGGAGAGAAAGCCCATAGTTATATAATCGAGAACTGTAAAGGAACTACTACCCAATTGCCACCATCACAGGAGAGAGAGGAAGAGAAACATTAACTTTCTAAAGCAATGGAACCTCCATGGTCAGAGGACAAGGACCTTTTCAGAGGCACCATAACATCCCTCTGAAATGAAAATAAGCAGCGGAAAGATTAAAGCAACTCAATAACTCTAACTTCCAAAACACAGTTACTACTCGATTATCCTTTAGTCCATGTTGCAGTCTTTCTCCAGTTTGCACATATGCAGCAGTAAGAAAATGTGAGTTTTTCCCATAAGTCCTTATTTCAGTCAACGAAAGCATTCTTTCAATTTTCCACTCTTATACTTTATTCTCTGTGGACCATATACTGTAGATTCTCAATGCCTGTTAACTTGCCTTTCAAACTATACCCAGATTTCCACCACTTGTCACATTTCTTCTGCTAACTCACTGGAACAAAGGGCCACCCTTCCTCCCCGGATTAATGTGTAAAGTGTTCCTGTTGCCCCACTGCTATTCCTGTGTCCCCTCTTACTAGTGCAAACAATCTGTTAAAAGACCTGGATGCTGTATTCCTCTGCTTTGAAGATTGGCAGTTGACTCTGATGAACATCTGAAATTCTTCCCTGAGACCTGGGAGGATCTTACATGATTTTAGAATCCCATTTCTTCTCTTATCTGAGCTCTAGCTAGTGCTATTGTTTACTCAGCCCTCCCTACTCCGGGTCAGTGGTGAAAACACTGGATAAGGCACCACCTCAACATTCTGCTAACTTTCCTTTTAATGACCTCTCACCAGTTATCCAGAAGGTTGCTCCATTCTTTGATGATGGCTTCTTTCAGATGTTGTCTAATCAGAGGTGTATACGTTTCCTCTACTCTGCTTGATACGTCCTCCTAGCACGTAACAAAAGGCATGCATTATAGATTCTGTGTTTACTGTCAGCTTCTCTTCTTTTATTAGATCATGAACTCAATGAGCACAGGGCTGGTCTTAATTCTTGACTATACCCTCAGGCTGTGGCTAACATAGACAGAAATGTCCTTTTTTATAATATGTATCGATATCAAATACCAGGCCTTGCAGAGTAGATTGATACAAACAATTTATAAATAGTTTGTGAAGTGAACAGAGCATGTAGAAGCAGTATGAGGGACTCCATTAAAATTGTACTTGGGGGTCTGGGATTTATCTCAGTGGTAGAGCACTTGCCGAGCAAGCGCAAGGCTCTGGGTGTAAGGCCCTGGGTTCGGTCCTCAGCTCTGGAAAAAAACAAACATTTGAAGTGAATGAACATACTCCCGTATCAATTTTATGAAACTTACAATTGAAAGTAAAGTAAGTTTTCATATTTTGAAAGGAAGTCCTTTTCTAACCTATGAAATGCTGACCTAACACTAAATATCTTAATTATATATACATGTACAGGTATTCATAACTAAAAACAAAAATCAGTGAAAATTAAATTTTCACAAGAAAATTTGAGAAGAGATGTCACAGATTTTGTTATAAATTTCCATCTGTGTTATGTTTCTTAGCAGCTGATTCCATAAATATAGACCCTTACATGAAAATGTTCTCAGGCAGAATGATTTAGAAGTAATTCTCCTTAGAATTTTGGGAAATTTACAGCTGTTCCGTCATGTTGTCTTACAACATCCCTGTTGGCTTTTGTGATAAATGGTATGTTAGAAGTTAGGGGATGTTTACTTACCTGAGAAATACAATGCCTGCCTCTTTCCCACTCCCTCTGGCCAGCCACTTTCTGTTGAGTTCATATATATTTTTTAGTGGATTGAGCATAGGTCCAATTTAAGTGCAATAATAAATCCAGTCTATTTGTCTTTTATCTTTATTCTTATAATATGACACAGAAATAAACTTGTATATTGAATTGTTCTTCTTTCATTTTATTTAGAGTGAGAAAAACAATGGCCTTGAACTCATCACTTGACTTTGTCAGCTTACTTAATAAAAATGGCATATTTTTCTTACCAATGCATTGTTTCCACCCCACCTCCCAGTTCTCTTTTATCAATGACAAACTGTTACTGGGCGTGTTGTGTTACACACTATTCTTCCTTTTCTCAAGGATAAATTATAGTCAGACTCTCTTTCTAGAAGCCAGCTTTCCTTTTAATCACCTGAAATGGCTCCTTGTACCTTTGCCAGATAGTCTGATGTTTGATATAGTGATGCAATTAACTTGAAAATAAAACCAAATCATTATATGGTTATTGTTTCAGAAAAACCTTGGTGAGTTAAAGTTGAACTGAAGCCTATATAAAAATGAAGGGTTTTTAAAAATAAAATTGAAGACGTTGGAAGAAAACGCTGAGGTGTGCAACTGATCACCTAAAATCTGTCAAGGAAACTTCTCTAGCTTAAAAATGAGATGGGGTAGATTTCATTTTCACTTCTCTTCTGATTATACTGTAGCTGACCTTGAGACCACCCCATCCCTAACAAATTTCTGATCTCAGGTTATTCCTTTATTTATTTATTTGCAAATGATACAATACTTTGAGTTAGAACTTTGAAATTTTTAGTTGTTCTTAAAATAAAATTCTTCATACATGTATATAGGGCAAAAACCAAACATAAACCAAATAACCACTTGGTTAATGAGCTGTGACATCACACTGTCCATTAAAGAGACCAAGCATAACATAATTTGAGGAATTTACTAGTTCTTAATTTCAGTCCTAGGCTAAGCATCCATTCTCCTAGTGCAATGCTTCTAACATGTAGGAGAACATGGGCATACTTTATGTCATTACATACAAGGCTCATGTGCAATGTGTGTTATATCTTATTAAATTTCAGTACCATAACTTGATACTCTTCATCTTTGTCCTGCTTCAACATCTTTAATATAAATATCCAGATTGACAATTTTCCAGACCACTTTTGAATATTTTATCCTTCTTCTAGTCTAATTATCAATGAGGACATTTATTTTCTAGTGTAATTGACTTTGGAAACCGAACTTTCTACACCACTCTTACATGAGTTATGTAATCTGCCGATTGCTTGAGGTTCTGCAAGGAATCTAGAAGCAATTCATGGTGGTTCCTTGACAGAACATTCAGCAGCATGCATACTGGGTAATCATTGCTAAAAAACTTCATCTCTCGGTCTTTCAATTAGGATGACTGAACATTGTTGCACATAGTAGGTCTTTCTCATTGTGCTTTCATGGATCACCAGACTCCAAATAATGACATGGAGCCGTTGAAAAGCTGGCCTTTATCTTAGGCTTGTACTCAACGAGCTCTTATGATTTGACCTGTTTCTATTAATCTACATTCTGCCATGTGACTTTGATCTCTCTTCTGTTCTGTATGTTGGACTTGCTTTGTATCTTGCTGCATCTAAATTCTCCCTGAATTCCTCTCTTTTCCTGGAAGTCCTGCCTATTCTCTCCTGACTAGGTAGTGACCATTCAACTCCTTATTAAACCAGTCACAATGATGTATCTCCACATAGCATAAACAAATATCCTTCAACAGCTGCATGCTAAAAATTCTATCCAGAACTCTTTTACATTTTCATTCTGACATTTTCTTAATAGTTACCTCTGAATGCCCCACATCTTTGGATAACTTTGTCCACCACAACAGCCACTGTTTTCTCAGTAACTCTCACTTTGTCTGCTCTGTTGTGCTCCACATTCTTACCCATGTTATTCTCTGCAGACAGCAGCAGCAGTGCAATTACTGCCCTAAGCATTATCCACATCCTCACCAACTGCCCTCCCTGGGAGTCTCTCTTGCTAATACCATGGAACTTCCTGTTCACACTTGGAATACAGACACCAAGTCACAATGCCCCAAATGTCCAATATATTTGATTGTCCTCCTTTTTAACTTTTGTTTATTTACAGGGTAATTCTCTGCATTTGAGAACTTCACTGGTCTAATCTCTTTTCTCTTCTCTATAGTCCAATGTGTGTTTTTCTTTTTTAACCTTTGAATTTGCCCAGTCTGTTGTCTAACCACCTGAAGAGATTAGTCATCACGTTCTTCTTCATGTTCTACTCATCTGTTTGAATTAACAAATTAGTTTCTATCATATTACTTGTATTCCTTGTAACTAGTCTTCAACATTGCAAGTGTTTAGCACTGCTACCAGAGTTTCTGGAAGCCCAGACTAGGTTGGGCCACCATCCTTAATATACCAATTATAGAGATAGGTAATAGTGAGATACAGAAAGAGTAGAATTAGGTAATGTGGTCATCATCTAAAAAAAAATCAAAGAGCTCCAGTAACACCCCACCTCAAGCTCCTGTCTTGGGTTTTGACAGAAGGTTTAGATTTAAACAGAAGGTAAGAGACATGCAGAGCCTGGAAGTCCTTGTCATGGCATTCTCCCAGCCACCATCATTGTCTGAACTCTATTCTCTTTTTGCAATGTAATCTGACAAGAAGCCAAAGCCATACACAGTCACTTCTGAGAAGACAAGCTCTCCCTACCCCAAGCTGGCACCAGGCTTCAACCTTTCCCTTCTCCCAGAATGAGACCCCAGGACAACCCCAATTTCCTCGGGAGCATTGTTTCCAGGTGTCTGGTGGCTGAAGTGAGGGTACACAAGTCTCTCTGAGGAACTCCTTTGCTCTGGTCCAGACAGTTAGAGTCCTCACATTTCTGATGCTTGTAGCTATATTGTGGATTGTGAACCATTTTCTGCATGCATGAACAGAAAAAGAAATATTTATTCCTTTCCAAATAGTATCATTTTTTCTTTTACTTGCTTCATTGGACTGGCTATGACATCCAGTAAATATTAACAAAAAGGATGTTTCTTTTATAAAAAGCAAGAAGTTTTTCCACATTGAATATCATGTGAGCTATAGGTTTTTCCTATATGAGACTGAGGATATTCCTTTCATTCAAAGTGTGTCAAGAGTTTCTTTTTGTAAATGGCCTAATTCTTTTATTTTTTACTATAAATGTTAATTGTAGTTAGCATACAAAGCACAGTTTTACATGGGGCATGTTAAGTCATATTAGTTTTTCTTGTCCTCTCCTCCTGTTCTTATCTCACAACTGCAATATTCTCTAACCCTTACACAGATGCAGCTTTCCATCTTTATTATTTATTTCATTTTTTTTTTCTATTTTGGTTTTTCAAGATAGGGTTTCTCTGTGTAGCTTTGTCCTGGAACTTGCTCTCTAGACCAGGCTGGCCTTGAACTCACAGAGATCCGCCTGCCTCTGCCTCCCAAGTGCTGGGATTAAAGGAATGTGCCACTACCACGTAGTGGTTTCTATCTTTAAATAACACGTTCTATTGCTTTCCCACCCAACTCCTTAAAGCTTCCGTCTTCCCTCTCCTGGGCTCTCTTCTATTTTCCTGAGCTCTACCCTTACCCACACCTGCATATAACATAAGCAAATATCAAAAAATAAAATATGCCTGTGAGTGAGAACATGTAGTATTTGTCTTTCTGAGCATGATTTTTGTAATGTAATGTAATGTTTACCAACTTTATTCATTGACTTCAAAATCATGATTTTATTTTTCTTTATGGCTAAATAAAATTCCATTGTTTATATGTATCACAGATATTATCTTAGTCTCTTACATAAAATATTTACATTACAATTATTATCAATACATAGTTACCCTGTTTCTTGCATATTTTTTCATAAATTCATTATATTTTCAGTGACTTTATATGTTTAAAATCTATTATAATGCTATTTACTGTTATATTCATATATTCATTTACTTCTTGTTCAAAAAAGAAAATACCTGATATTTCTGCATCACTCTGAGGATTATGTATATAATAATATTATCTATTATTTAAATCAATATCAATTTAAATTCATAACAGACTTTGGATACAACTATATATTAATAAAAATAAACATTTGCTTCCAAAGTTCAGACAAAATGATTTTTCTTTAGCTCTTAGTTATTGAATTATTTCCACTGATGATCTAAAAACATATTTCTGAAAAAATTGCTAGGAGATATATACCACGTAGAATAAAATTATGACAAAATGTAAATAGTTGGTTTACATTTTAAGAATAAGATTCATGAAGAGATTTGTTAGAAAAATATGTTTGCATTTCTCTGGGCATCCTACATTATTTTTAGATTCTTAACTTAGGACTGAAATCAAGATAAATGAGGCAAGGAGGCCATAGTTATTGATGGGCTATTGAGTGCACACATTTACAGAGAGAGACTTTCTCTTCCCAGAATCTTTTTATAAATCAGTTTATTTTGTCATCCCAAAGTCAACATTATTTTATCACGTTGATAACTATTCTTTGCTTTAACCTGGTCAAGTAGACACAAAATGTAGCCTTTAAATATGTTGATTAGCATCAGTAGATGCACAGCAATCTCCTTTGTTTAGAAAACTATTAATATCTACATTTGTTCAAATGGACCATTCTTTGATGTGTATTCACAAATAGCTAAGTTTAGCTGATTCTCCGTTGCTTACCAGAATAATTCCTAAATGACTGCTTTCAAAAGTTTGCTCTCATAATTTCTGGTTAAAAATCAACTCTCTCTCTCTTGCTCTCTCTCAGTGTCTTCTTTCCCCCATCTCTTGCCTTGAGTGAACTTGTGTAATTTTTTTAAGTTCAAAAGTGCAAATTTATCCAAAAACGTTAAGTTATTTTAAAATTACAAGTGTGTATAATAGTGTTATATATTATAGACCATAAAAAGGTATATAGAGAAGAAATGATTGATAATAAATACAATCAGAAACCTGTGTCTCTTTTTAACATAACCAATATTCTCTAGGAAGGGAAAAAGAAAGGATACTGAAGAATGGGTATCAAATTATGGTTAGATGAAGATGCATTGTAATATTTTACAGTATAAGATAAATACAATTAAATACTACTAGACAAGAATTTAAAATTTCCCAAGAACAGGAAATGATAAAACTCAAAAGGGAAGGAAATGGCAATTATTTTTATTCATTCATTATATGGTAGATTTATGTACAGTGTGGGTGGTACCTTCCCTTGGTGTGGCTGTTTGAATGGGAATGCCCCCACAGGCTCATGTATTTATATGATTTATATATGATTCCTGGTTGGTGGACTATTTAGGAAGGATTAAGAGATGTGGCTTGTTGGAGGTGTGTCATTAGGGGTAGTCTTTGGGGTTTCAAAGACCGAAGCCAGGCCCACTTGCCCCTTCCCTCTGCCTCAATATACATTCTCAGCCATTGCTCCAGCACCATGCCTCCCTGTTTCCATGCTCCCAGCCATGATGAGCATAGACTAAACTTCTGAGACTGTAAGCCTTCAATCAAATGCTTTCCTTGACAAGCTGATTTGGTCATGGTATCTCTTCTTGCCAATAGGACAGTAACTGGGGCTGGAGCCTGAACTGTTCAAAAAGGAGAAAATGATCTCAGCACACACATTCATTTCTCTCTGCTTCCTAAATGTGGAGGCAATCTAACTAGTTACCATGAATTTCCTACAATGGTGGACTGTAACCTGGAACTATGATCTAAAATAAACCCTGCTTTCCTCACATTGCTTTAATCAGGGGATTTTGTCAGGAAAACAGAAAAAGTGATTAAGACAATTTTCAACTCATAGGCTCCATTTTTCAATAAATTATAACAGTTTATGTTAATTGTAATGGAGTTCCACATGAAAGTGCTCACTTCTCACTATTGTTGAAGCAACTTCTTTCCTTGGTGACAAGGACTCTTGTCCCAAGATAAGATCGTAATTGTTTCTGTTTTGTGGTACTGGGTGATTATCCCTAGTATCAAGTATTAACTACTACTACTGTGTGAAAGACCTAGATCCCATCCTAATGACAGGTTCTTATAGGATATCTTACTTTATCAAACAGACTGAACTTTTCACTAATCCTCTTACAGATTGTTAAATTATTTTCCAAAACTATGAATCTAAATTTCTAATGCACAGACTTCATATACAGATACTCTTAATACTTTATTTTGCTAGACATTGAAAATTCAGATTTATTTTATCTTAGAGCATTGACAGAACTTTAAATTATGCATTCCTTGTTCTTTTTGTTTGGTTGGTTTTTAGCTTAGGATGGCCTCGCAGGAGTGATCCCCCTGCTTCAGTGCCCTGCGTACATAGATTATGGGCTGTAGCCATCTGTATTTGTACTTCTAGTGAGTCTCTAGTGAGTGTTCATGGTGCTGAGGGCACAGCTATGAACGAAGTTGAAAGTGCCTGTGCTCTCATGTCCTCCTCATGGAGTATATCTTCTTGGGAAAGAGGGAGGGAGAAAGGAAGGTTACAGGCAATGAACACAGTAAGATTTAATAAATGCAAAATTGAAACCAGAGGCCTGTGATGGGCTGGGTTACTTGATTACTCCTGCCTAGTGTGTCTTTATTCAAAGTGTCACCTCTGAGTGAGAGCCTTTCTACCCAGACGTAGGCATAGCGAAGACCTCTCTGTTTTCTATTTCTTATCATGGCTGGTGGAGTCCTGCAGTTTCTCATCTACTTCAGTCTCTGCTCTAGACACTGCCAGCGCTGACCATACATCTCACCTGAAGCACGTGTAATAGATTGATAGATCTAGAGTAAACCATTGTGGTTTTAGGCTACTGGGATCTTGTTTTTAACAAATAAGCGATACCATGTTTGTGGCTTTTTTAAAAATTGCATTCAATAATTATTCAGATTGAAAATTATTCTTCACTGGTTATCAGCTCATGTTTCTTCCTGTAGGGATTATTTGTGCCGTGGCTCATTATATTTACTAAAGTCTTGGTGTTTTCTTGTTAAGCAGAATGATTTATTAATTAAAAAAAATTCAGCCTTTTGAAATATGTTATTTTGTTCAAATTTATTATTTCTCCATTAATTTTTTGACCTAATTTTGTCATTTGTAATTGTATGCCTCTATCATTGTTTCTCAGCAATTACTAATTGACCTTTGAATATATATAATTTCATGTGTAAACATAGATTCAAAAGCTGAAAGAGGCTACTTACAACGGGACAAAAGCTACCAGGAACCTTTTGAGAAGAAAGCCTGACATGAAAGCTCTCCTGTGAATTGAGAAAAACATTCATTTATTGAAATGGGTTAATTGGAAATCACTCAGCATGAACTGGTGGCCTCAAAGGAATCTTTTTGTCACCGGAAAGAGCCAAGATATCTGTCTGTTGGCAAATGCATTTGCCCTTGAGATAAACCTGTTTTCAATCAGTAGCTCAGTTAAATGTTGTTTTCTTATGTGGCTGAGCGTTGCTGAGCACAAACTATAGATATTTATAATTTTTAACAGGATGAATACTTTCTGTCCCCTGTCACTGCTAGGTTTGAGGATGAGTATTTTTGTTGCAAGGTGTCAAATGCCTTCTATAAAATAAGAGAAAATGGATATGAAACAAGTCATATAATCATCATGTATACTAAATCAATACTGACTTGTTAGTTTAAAATGAATAAAATATTGAAATTTCAAACATAATCACATTATAATTATGAGCAAGGTAGTTTAGGATAGAATAACTAACAGTAAAGTTTCTATAGATTTTTTTGTTTTGTTTTACTTTAGCTTTAGGTTTTGTTTACTTGCTTCTGCTTTTACAAGGTCATTCATCAATTACTAGGTAAGATTTCCAGCATCTAGCCACTGCTGAAAATACTTAAGCTCTCTGTCACCATTGTATTTTGGCCCTTAAGAAAGGAATACCCAATACCACTTCACAATTTATTGTTGTTAGTTGATATTGCAAAAAGAAAATGAACTGTAGAACCTTCTTCAGGAAGGCAAGGAGCAAGGCTGTGGCATGTATTTTGTTTGACCAGTAATTAAGAAATCATCAAAGGTACAAAGTTTAATTTACAGAATTATTACTAAACATATATGGGTCCTGTGTGCCTTGTTTTATGGGCACTAATCTTTATATAGAAGATAAACAAAAATAGAAATGAAATCAATTAATCAAAATGATCACTCTCCACTCACCATTAGTTACTGAACACCTTCTTCATGATAGAAGCTGTTTTATGTAGTTGACAGTAATAGGCACACATACACCCCATATGCCACATTCTTGCTCTTAAGGAGAGAAGAGAATCACTGAGCAAAGTGGGAATCTGTTGCCAGATGCATACATAGCTCAGCTTTCCTTAGTGTGTAGTCTATTATTTAGTGAAGAAAAGAAGTGGAGGCGAATAAAATGAATGAATGCAATTTAAAAAGTGCAGTGTGTTTTCATGCATGTATATGTGTGTGATTGCATGCATGTGTGCATGTGTGTGTGCGTGTGCATGTGCGTGTGCATGTTCGTGTGCATGTGTGTGTGTGTGTGTGTGTGTGTGTGTGTGTGCGCGCGTGTGTGTTGGAGGGTAAGAAGGAAGAAATAAAGGGAAGTATAGTGAGGATACTTTCTTCTAAAGATATAAACAGAAATTATACTTACCTGACAAAATAGTAAAAACATGACTTTTCTTTCATAAATTAAAGGCAATTAATTTTGTCCCTTTTATTCTTTTCTTGAATATATTTGTTAATTATATGATTTCAAGAGCTGTGCATAAAGGGAAATTAAAATCTTAATGTCTAGTCAGAAGTAGGCATTGAAATAAGATTAACAAAAGAGAGTCCTGTTTAAGATTAAAAAAAAAAAAACGAGAATGTGATTTACTTGAAATTACTCTTTTTATTTTCACAGCCTTTACACTTTTTCACTCACATAGATTTCATGTACTCATTTTGCACACAGTATGGTAAATATGAAAGAATCCAGCATATTAAAGACACACTTGAAGTTGTGAGGTATGGGACCTGATTTAAGAAATCTATGCACCCGGCTCTTTCCCTCAGCCTCTCCATTTCCTTTTATCTTACTCTTCATTCCTCCTACTCATCATTGTGAAATTTGCTCTCAGTTACCACACTTTCTTATCTCCACTGTTTGCTGAAAAAGAAGAGTGTTTTAAAATCTCTTCAAAAAAAAAAATGTGCATGGCAGTCCCTTTAAGTTGCCAAAAGCATTGCCTGGGATAAGCCAGGAGGTGCTATATAGAGCACATGCAGACGTTGGATGCTTATATAGAGGAGTACATTTTGTTAGTTGGTAGGGTTACTGGCATGATAAGGACAATGTTGCCACAAACTCATGAAGAACTTGCATTGTCTTATGCCATCGTATTGACAATTACTGACAGACACCTTCCAAGGGACAAACAAGTGCTTCAGATCCAAAAATTTATTAACCCAGAAATACAGGCTGTTTTTCTTGAGTGTAGTGGCCTGGACTGGAGTCCCTCTGTTGAAATGCTTCATACTCCATTCTTTGCTGTGTTCTTGATTGGGGTTTTATCTTGTAAAAGAAAGTATCAGTGCTGAGAGATGGTTCAGTGGTTAAGATCCCACAATGCCCTTGTAGGGGATATGACCTAAGCGCCCAGCACACAGGTCTGGTGGTTCAGAACCACCTGTAAACCCAGCTCTAGGGAATTCAGTCTAATCTGAGGCCAACTACACTCATGCACAGACTCTTCCACATAAACATAATTTAAAATGTCAATCTTTGAAAAAAAAGAACAATATATATGCTTATGTTTTTTCTTTTCTTTTTGAAGTGATAATATAATTATGTCATTTATACCTTCCCTTTGTTCCTTCCAAACCCTCCCATGTCCTCTCATTAGTCTTTCACACTCATAGAATCGTATTTAAGAACTGTTACATACATCTAAGTATACATATATTCCTAAATAAATCCTGCTTAGTCTGAGTCTTGTTACTCATATGCGTGTTTTCAAGGCTGACCATTTGGTATTGTATAACCAAGTGATGTGCTCATTACTGGACAAGACTGTTTCTTTCCATCTCAGCCTTCCTCAGTTGTCTATAGCTATGAGGCTGAGGCCTCTGGGGCTTTGCTTCACCGTGTTTGGCATGCTATGGATGTCTCCGTGTTCAGTTCATGTGTAGGCAGTCATGTTGGTGAGACTTTATCGATACAGCGTCTGATGTTGCTAGGAGACACGATCTCACAGCAAACTCCCTAATCATCAGGCTCTTAGAATCCTTCCTCCTTTTCTTCTGCAATGTTCTCTGCCCCTTAGGTTAAGGAGTGTTTTGTGAATGTATCCACTGGGACAGGGATCCACAATTCTGCATTTGATTAGTTGTGGTTTTCTGTAATAGTCCCTGTCTATTGAAAAGAGAATTTTGTTTGTTTGTTTGCTTTTGTTTTTGTATTTTGAGGAGACATGAGACCTGCATGGTACAAGCAATCTGGTTAGGAAAATGGGTAAAGAGGAGCTCTGTAGGGAGGGAAAAAGGGATAAATACAAAAGAAGGAGGGTAAATAACAATAAGAATGCCTGAAAAGTCATAAGAATCATACTATTAACTATGTGTCTAAAAAACCCTACAATACAGTGTGTATTACATATATGTAGTGTGTGTGTGTGTGTGTGTGTGTGTGTGTGTGTGTGTGTGTGTGTGTGAATATGCTCACCTGTGCATGTGGATATGGAGGTGAGACTAGCCTTGTGTCCTCCTCACCACCTCCTCACTCGCTTCTATATTTTTTGAGACAGAGTTTCTCACTGCTTCTGGTGAATTCCTAATATTTATCTGTTTCTAGCCCAACTGATGATGGGTTTACAAGTGTGTGCAACCGTGCCTGGCTGGTGTGTCCCAAATCAGGTCCTCACACTTGGGGAACGGATAATTTACTCACAGAGCCATCTATTCAACCTCTTGGTCATTTATATATTCATATATGTGTGTGTGAGATGTCTAATTTATTTAAATATTTTTTGAGACTATAATTGTATCATCCCCCTTTTCTCCCTCTAATCCTTCCCATATATCCTCATTGTTCTTCCTCAAATTAATGGACTCCTTTTCGGTAATTGTTACATATATATGTATAATGTATATTGTCATACATTACATATATACATATATAACACACACATACATATTTTCAAATTCCTAAGTACAACTTGCTCAATCTGTACAATGTCACTTGTATGTACGTTTTCATGGCTATTTACATGGATGTGGGGAAGTCTACGAGGCTTGAATCCTATTCTAAGAACTAAAGGCAAATGGGGAGTGTTGAAAAGTCAGTCTTCTACTGGGAAGAGACTGATAATCACTTGCTCTTGCAAATTTCAAATTAACCTAGGAAATGGCAAGACTGTTTAAAAAAATCAATGACGAAAATCGTGTTGACTTTCAAAACAAAAGAAACTGCATCCTCAAAATAATTGGAATAAGAAATAATGGAATCAAGTCCATCTGAGGTCCAATTTTTGCCATTGTATTTTTGAATGAAATCTATGGAAATTATTTAATAATACTTCAGTCTTACCTTTCCAACTGATAGATGTCCAAACTGTCTGCAGCCTTGCTCGATACATGTGACCTTAGCTATCTAACCAGCCAATTAGAGAGGAACCGACTACTGCTGTTAGAAGTACACATGTCTGTCCTAGAATTTCATCTGAGCTCCCCATTAAAAAGGCTTGAAAAGCCCAGAGTGTCTCCAGCAAATCCCCCTTAAGCTCCTCTGTAGGCGGTGCTCTAAGCTGGATCTTTTGGTCCAGAGCAGGGGATGGAATTCTTTAGTTCTTTCTAAACTTTCTGACTGTTAGTCAGGATATGGCATTATTAAGCCCAAAACACAAAGTCCACACTTTAAACTTGAAAAAGGGTAGTTTAATTATATTTCAAGGATCATAACATGAATAAGATAATGTATGGAAAGAAAGGAATGAATTCTACTGTAGAATTATGGTTTCTGAAAAAAGAATAATCATTTGTTTTTTCAATATCTTTATTCTGACACTACGATATAGTCTGAGATAAATGGAAAATATATACTTCTAAACTTACTTATCAACATATCTTCCCATATACTGAACTAAATGGTATAAAAATCACAAAAGCCTTATAAGGAACAAGTTATAAACTTATGGTTTCCTTATATCTTTGCAGGTGATTGCCACACTTCAAATCTCACTTAGTTAGAGACACAGGAATATAAAGGGATTGCAGTGGCTGTGGGCTATGAGTTGGATGAGAAAATCTCCCTCCAAAGCACAACAATGTAAGGTTAAAAGCAACAACAACAATAAACCAAAAAAACCTAAACCAATGACACCTTCTATTCATTTAAATTAACATATGCTTCCTCACAGTTTTTTTTTTCATTAATCTTGTTTTCTTGAACTATTTTAAGTATCATTTACTTTTCCTCTTGCATCTTCTGAAACTCTCACCTTTGTTCTATAATAAATGAATTCATTCATAGCATGCTGATTCCAGCCATGGCTGATGCTATTGCTTACATACATCTGTACATTTGGAAGAACCTTAAGGAATTAATTTAAAAAGAAGAGATACCCGGTCACTAGCAAGTTTCTAGAAGCCAGTCCTCATAGCACAGTTCTGGGTACACAACTTTGCACCTGTGTCTTTGAAGAAGAAATTCTAAAGGTCTAAACAGAGGTTAACTGTGGACTACTCTCAACTTACAAATCGATCTTGCAAGTCAGGGGGTTTTGCACTTAGTTTTCCACAGCTAAATAGAAATTGGCCCTAAAGTCACACATTTCTCTCATGAAACCCTCCACTTAAATATTTTCCAAAGTTACCTGACTGATGAGAGAATTCTTAATCTTATCCACTATGGATCCCCATGATAAAGGATTCAATTTAATCTTGCCTTAAGGATGGAGGCTGTTTGTTTAACTCTCTTTTCTCAAGTGGTAGAAATTAAAACTTCGGTCTCCAAACAAAACCAAATTAGCAGAAATATGTCCCCGAATTCCATCACTTATTCACCTCAATGGCTCCCTGAGCATGAAGGCACTTGTCCTCTGAGTCATCCAGTGACTTCCCTTTTGTATTGTAATTCAAATAACTCTGCAAAGGGATGCTGGCTTCGCTTCCTCTGGTAATGGATAATTGAGCTCAATATTATTTTATCACCAGCCCCTGTGATTTCCAAATAGCCTTACCAGGTTGCACTGTATAAAGTTGAGCCGGGAAAGGTTCTTTTTGAAAATTAGCATGTTCAATCAAAATCCAACCAGCTTTCCTTTTCAAAGCATCTGCTGTCATTTCAAATTCATGAACCACTTTAGCACTGTCTGCGACGTCAATTGGCTTTTGAGCTATCAATTCTTAGTAGGTAGCAATGTGTTCTATTGAATGTTAGTAAAAGACAATCTTAGGCTTTGATGGCTTAGCAGAGTGTTTTGATTAATCCACCTTTCAGAATCATTTTTGTCGTGCTTCTGGGTTAGAGACAGCAGCTTCCTTTCTTATAAAATAGAGAGATACTCTTTAGAAGAAACTAGTATTATTCTGTCCCCCAAAAGAAAAAAAAAATCCTTTAGATAAGTATTAAGAACCAACAGAGAGCCAGGCATGGTGGCATTTGCCCTTAATGCTGGCACTAGAGGCAGAAGCAAGCAGATCTTTGTGAGTTCAAGGCCATCCTCGTCTACATAGTGACTACCAGGGTAACCAGAGCTATATAGTGAGGCTCTTTTTTAAATGCTATCTCCAAAACAAAAAATGAGAGGATGGACAAAACTTCAGTATCCAGTTAAAACTATTTGATTCAAAAGTTATAATTTCTGCAGTCAAATATCAAAGACAGAAAACTTTTTATTTGCAAATAGTCAGTTAATAAATTAAGTAATAATAACCCAAATTATACAGACAGTGTCTCTTTTTGATAACTTAATTTATAAAGGTTGTTTACCTAGGAAGAAGGATTCCATGAAGTATCAATCAATGCTCCTTTCTAGCTTTGTTGCTCAGGGATTTGAGTCTCACTCAGTAGACTTACAGACAACCTTTGACTTTATATTTCAGGCTATGCAGCCCTGGAAACTATATTTCAGATTATGATGCAAAGTAATCCAAGCATTTCAGTTTGAGCAACACTTGTATATGTTTTCATGGTAAACCTTTTTCATGTATAGTTAACTGATTAATTAATTTAGTTTATTAACCATAGTCATAAATCTTGCCACCCTTTCTCTTCAATCTTTTAATGTTTATTAGTTGCACTTTGTGTATTTCTCCAACATAGTCTTAGGTGGAGTGGAAAGGATTGATGACTCAAACACAGACGAAGTTAAATAATCTACATGGAATGGAAGAGATATGTGACTTTAAAACCTATCCAATCACCCATAGATGGAGAGGTCAAAGAACCTAGGTGAGTGAAGAACCAGCCTTCCTCCATTTTATGCTTAAAAGACATCTTATAGTAAAGATGAACTAGAGTCATCTTGTTTAAATCTATGATTTAATTCGCAGGACTGGGTTATGCCCCACTTATAACCTTAACTGCAAATGGCTCTGTACTGCCTGTTCTAGTAACGACAATCATGCCTTGGTTTCAAAAAGTTAATTAACCTTTGCTTAAAAAGGGTTGGTATGTTTACCTTGTTATGACTACCATTGATATGACCACCTTCAATCATATCTTTGTTTCAGGAGGTAGTGGTGACTAATTTGTTATGCATATGTTCTGCTCCTATAACCCCATCTATCTTGCCTTCCAAATCCCCCATTCAGAAACCCCCTTCCCCTGAGCTATAAAAGCCTTGTCTTCCTCACATTCTTGAACTCTGCTTAAGGGGAGGCAGCCCATGTACAGAAATAAAAAAGCTTGCTTTAATAGCTTCTTTTAATTAACTTGGCCAGGATGATTTGGGTCAGTGTTCTTTCTCCTCCCATTTTTGGGATTAACAATGAGATCCTATTACTGCCATTTTCCTAAACCATCAAAATTTTTACCTGTATTCTAAGTACCTATCCTTATACCAACAGGTAACCGTAACTTTCACTCCTTATCCGTGAAGCTTCTTATTTTGCAACAGATATATACAATTACATAGACACAAGGCGAGTCAAAATACAGAAACTAAATAACTGTGAAGAGCCTAGTTCTCAATTCATATGTACATCTTCAATATGATCCCTACTACATCTAAGGCTAGGGAACTTGCTAGAAGAGGGAGAAGAAAGTTTGTAAGAGCCAGAGTACCAGGAGATCACCTATAAGGTAGTGTCTTCCAGACATACAGGGATGCTACACACCCATAAAATTTCAATAGTATGTTTGAGTAAACAAGATCTACATAATGGCCACATACCAGCTGACATTTGAGTGTAAATGGCAGAAATCTCATAAGGCCACTCTTCTAGATGAAGGGCTGTAGTCGATGATAACCACTGGAAAGGGGAGAATGAATTTTTTTCAGGGACCAACACCTTTATGGAAGATCTAATACCAGGTGGTCAGCCTTACACACATACACACATGCACACACACAGAAACACAGACACATATGTAATGTAATAATCATATATATACATATAACTTGTAATTGCATATGTATAAATGTGAATGTAAGTATGTATAAAATAATAATTAAGAAGAAAAGGACAAAAATTTGAGGGATATTGTCAATCTAATTTTTACCACAAATATAGTAAGCAAGATCACTGATAGTGAAATTGGTTTAAATCTGATTTGAACATAGCATGCATATGTATTATATAATAACATTTACTAAATAAATTTATTTTTACTTAATGACTTATTTCTGTATAAACTCACATCATGACTGCTTCATGGCTTGGTGATTGGGAAGGATTTTGTTGTAGCTATGAGAGAATAGCCAGAGGCATCTGGAAGAGTCCAGAACAGAGAGAGAAAGTACTGAACATAACTAGCAGACTGGACCTGGCCAGGAGAGAAGCAGGAGCAGAATAAAGTGAGAGCAAGAAAGAAAGAGAGAGGGAGGAATGGAGGGGAAGAGAGAAAGAGAGAGAGAGAGAGAGAGAGAGAGAGAGAGAGAGAGAGAGAGAGAAGAGAAGAGAAGAGAAGAGAAGAGAAGAGAGGGGGGAACATGAGATATGGAGACAGAGAGAGGGAGATAGGAAAACTAAAAAGAAGACAGAGTATAGGAAGAATAGCCAAAATAGCAGGGTTATAAGTAGAACAAGTAGCTGGGGGCAGGGAAGCCCATGAACTGGGGAAGTTTATGGGAGGGGAAGAGATAAGAAAATCTAGGCATGCTAGTATGGACTTTGAAATGTGTAACACTTATTTTTGATATTGGGAGAACATGGAGGCCAGCATGTGCTTTGGTATGCTAATAGGGATCATAGAAAGCCATTTGTTCTTTCTTCCCATTTATTGGTAGATGGGAACTGGCTTCACAAGTTCCTGAGCAATGCTTGTTTTTGTCTACCTGCTGGTATTTGGAGAAATGGAGTTTCCTTTCTACCTCACTATTTCTACTTCCTTTTTGTCAGAAAATGGCATGTATTATAACACTAATTTTAACTAACTTGGCTTATGTGCATGGCTAGTTTATACAGATAAAAACAATACAGTTTCACTTTTTTGTTTTTGGTACTCAAAACTGAACCAAGGGCCTCATCCTTGCCCAACAAACATTCAACCCTGACCATTGAGCTAAACACCTGTTCCCAAAGATTTTTCTTACTATTTATCACTTGAAATGGTTTTAATACTGGCTCAATGAATTACTTATTATTGGATACTTTAAGAAATGGTACCTGAAATAATCATCAAAAACAAAACAAAACAAACTAACATAATGAGCTATATGCCTAATAAAGGTTTTTACTTACAATATTAATAATGATTAATGTTATGTTTTTATAAATTTCATCTTTAATTATGCATGGCTTGCATTTGATTAATTCATTCTATTATTTAAAAATAATTATGTCACATTAGCAATGAGAACTCATTAAGAGAAAACTATTTCCATTGGTCAAAAGAATGGAATGTCTGGCCTGGGTGGATATCTAACATTTCAATTACATAGGTTAATGATCTGGCTAGAGCCTATTCCTCAGGAGGATGGGATAACCCCTAGGAAGGCAGGTTTAACAAAAGCCATGTTAAAAAGATAGGAGGAATAATTAGCCCATAAGGGAGGGAATGTCAATTACTTTCCAGAATCCCAACCCTCCTCAAACCCTACCCCTTGCGTGATCCCTCCTGATTCATCAATTCTTTGGGTCTGCTACCCCTTACGAGTCCTGACTCAGAAAGGCCTAAGTTTTCTCTTTCTTCTCTTCTGTTTCTTTCAGATGCTGCCCAGAGTTTAAGTTTGCTTCCTCTGGTGCTTTGGGCATTTTTACTTTTTCTTTAAAGTGTTCTTCCCCACAAAATGGCTACTTGTTTGCTGTGTGGCTGATCTCATTTATGATGAACTCAGTTGGTATAGCTTTTCCTTTTTGTTTTTCTTTGTCTCCTTCCTCTGGGCAAGCTGTCTGCCCCATCAGTTTTCTCTCAAATGTCAATCAAATTGTCCTAGCCATTTCACTGAGTCCTTTCTTAAATTCTTTTATTAATGAAAGTAGGAACAGTAAGAGGAGACTCCCAAGAGGGAACCTTGACTCCCTCCTATCAATTATCTTTTCTGGTCTAGCCTATATTAAGCAATAATTTCTCTAAATTCTTGGAAAAAGGAAAGAATAATGAATTTGCCATTTAGATTTTGATAAATATTAAATGAAGCTTCTGGAGCTGGAGATCTTTCAGAAATATACATGGGATAAATTGAATACACAACTTTTTGTCCCTCAGAAAACTCATTAGCTAATATTTTTTTACTTTATAAATTTTCCATTTTCCACATTTTAATAGTGATGTTGATTGAGTGAAGCTTGGATTTAGAGATCTTTCAGGAAGATTGGTAGGATAAATTGAACACAGAACAAACACCCATGGTACATCAAAAACTTCATACTATTTTATACATATTTTTATTTACACTTTAGTTATATTTTAACATTCAGCCTTGAAAATTTCAAGGTACTATTTTAACCCATTAGTTCCAGTCCATAATTATCCATTGAAAGTTATTATTTTAAAAATATTGTTTTTGCAGAAAGCTGAGTATGAGTTTTCTTCCTGTATCCCTGTTTTCCTGAACATTCCCCTACATTTACAAGAAAGGTGAAGAGGAAAATAAAATCCAAGAACTACAAAAAGGCATTTATTGCAGCTCTCTTTCTAGAATGTGTCTATTCCCCAGAGTAAGCAACACCTATATTGGAAAATCAATTCCTATTCTTACAAAGATAATTTAAAATAGTTAGGTGTTTTTAAACCCTCAGCCTGAAATGAATTAAGCCTTTAAGAAACCAAGCTATAGCCTAATAAGGTCTTATAAGGATATTTTTTAATAAAAGAACATGTAAAAAACACCAGTTTTGTGTTTTCTCTAGCCATTATGTCCCATCCAATTAACATGGAAATGAAATAGTTGAAAATGAGGATTTCTGAGTTAAAATGAAGACAGAATTTAATTTAAAACTAGACTTATTTGGGCTTTAAAATATCAATAAACAACAGACTTTGCTCAAGTAGAGAATGCTAGTGTATCTTGCGTCTATTTATTAAGTAGAGAACTATGTGCTCTGTTAAGAGTGACTTTAAATTCAAATGCACCCTCGTGGTATGGGTGCAGGAGAGCTGCTGGTTCTGCCCCTTATCTGTGGTGGGAATGCTGGCTTAGCCCCATGGGTGAGTGGGTCAGGATTTGGGAGAATAAAGGAACAGGGGTTTGGGGAGAGGGGGAAGGCACCCAGTGGAGACCCGGTCTGACCAACTCTACTACTACCCAGGTCCAGGTTCCTGAGTTGGCCCACCCCAACTCCTACCCCATCTATGAGTTGCTGGAGCAGGTGAAGGGGTCAGTCCTATGGAATCACAGCCACAGGATCACCATCACTCTGGGCAACAGCAGGGTATCTGAAAGCAATCTCCATGAGGGTCCAGTGTCCATGGTGTAGCAGAAGTCAGAGGCCTTGAACCAGACCAAGAACTCATTGCAATGACAGCTTTTTTAGCAAAAGGGTATACCAAGTGACACACTGCAGCAGCCCAGTGCCACTATGATGAATATGTGAAGGAGAGGCCAAGGGACTGGGAAATGAGTAGATGAGTAGGTTTGGGGTGCCTGATGTGAAATTCCCCAAGAATCACTAAAAGAAATTATGTTAGAAAAATAAATCCAAATGCTTGTGGATGTTCACATCTGACCAGTGTGTGTACTGCTTTCTTCAAAGACGACCTGAAGCCTTCTCCTCCTAAATTGTTGGTTGTGATACCTACTCCCATTGAGATTCTCCCTTAAATCTTTCTCCTGGATAATTTAATTAGCCTTTAAATTGTCATAACACCTCGCTGACAAAAGTAAGAATGTGATATATTTAACATATCTATAGCTACCCAGTCCCACTCAGAACTTACATTGACTCCCTGAGTCTGACAAGAAAGGCACGGTTATAACAAATGCAGCTTCCATGGACTCAGTTCTATTCGCCTTGAAAGTAGAGGATGTTTGATTTGAGAGCCACAGTAAGTAAGGTCTGTCTCAGAAGGACCCACCTCCCATTTCTGAAATCATGCCTGATATATACATTCCTTTGGAACCTCTCCCACTTTTTCTTCAGAGCAAAATATAATCATCACCAGGAATTACAAATTAGTCATCCTATAAATGCTACAAAAGATGTCATCAGGTTAGGTGTCTGAACTGCTTTGCCTGAAAGGAGCTTTCCTTAGACTAGAGGTAGAAAGTATATGAAATCTGGGTCTGGTGTGTGTGTGTGTGTGTGTGTGTGTGTGTGTGTGTGTGTGTGTGTGTGTGTGTGTGTGTGTGTGTGTCGGGTTGGAAAGGATACCAATAACAATGGGTGGTTGAGAGAATATTTCAATCATGCTACATTTTATTACTTCATAACTTAGTGTAGAGCTTGCACTGGGTATTTTATGCACTTCTAGGTTATTATGAAACTGCCATTTCAAAGTGTCCTATCTAAAAAATAATAATGTTTGCCAACTGACTTGGTTAGCACCTGTCACTGACTTGCCGTGCAGAGAAATGGTTTTAATAAAAACTTTCACAGGCAGAGGGGAAGCACCTTGCCTTTGTCCAGTGAGGGATGGTGGCATTTTAGTTCACCGACATAGTAAGCTTGTCTCCATTTAGCATTCAGTGTCCTCGAACGAATAATTGAGTTTGCTCACTAGCAGCAAGCTGTTTCTACCATCTCTTGGGAATTTAAACCCCTGGTGTAAAAACCTAAAGTTAATTTTTGGCTCAGATACGATTTCTTATTTCTTGATTTCAGCACAATTGCCAAAGGTAATAGAAAATTTTTTCGATATTGCTGTGAAGTTTGTAACATGGGTGGGTGAATGGCACTTTTAGATTTTACTTAAATAACTCTGAAACCGCATACACTAAGAAAGCAGGTGCATCTTTTACAAAGATAGAAATTGTCATTGGGAATCAGAGTAGAGAGGTAAGAGGTAATCAAGAATGGGGAAAATAATACAAAATAAATGGCCTGTCTTTGTCTACTTGTCTATTTGCTATGGTTGTACTGCATAATATATGCAGCAGCTGGATGGAAAGCTTTTGCAAATGGTCAGGGTTTCTTTTTCTCATCTTTATATTTCTCACGCTGAGTTGGAACAGATATTCTGAAGTGTCAGCTGATAGATGATGAGATACAGTAAATACAGTAAGTGTGTCTGATGATGTCCAGTGTGATATTTCATTTACACTTCTCTTTTCCCTCCATCATGAGTTTCTGCTCCGGTGGGAGCACCACCTTGGCCCCTGGCACCCATATACCCAAAGAGTCTGGAATGTTCTGGTGGAAGCTCCACCTCAACTAGCCTGCCCCAGAGCTGCCCTTCTGTTCCAGACCCCCTGCCCCTCAAAGCCTACCAAAAGCCAGCTCCTCCCTGGGGCTGCTTGGGTTCCTTCAGGCCTGGTAGCCATCCATATTTATCATGTTCTCTTCCCCTGCCTTTCCCAGCATCACCCAGGATTGCTTTGCTCTGTTCATTAAACCTGGATTTATTAATTCGGCTTGATTGGCTTATTACTCAGTGATGGCAGAACCCAGCAACCTGGGATTCAAAACTTACCGGTTTCCATTTGGCCTGTTCATTTGATAAGATTTGTTTCTTTGTTTTCTTTATATATCATGTAATTTTTGAACATATGTGGTGTGTGTGTGTGTGTGTGTGTGTGTGTGTGTGCGCAGATTATGAGACAGAAACTGGTTAGCATAAAAGAGAGATACATTCTATTTTTATTTATCCCTAAATTTGTATTTCCCTTTCCCAATAGGTCATGTAGCATATTATTATTTTACTTGGGGACTCATTTATTCTGAAACTATTTTACATTGTCCCATGCTAATAAGTTACTGATGTGCATCAGCCATTAAAATAATGTTTAAGGTGAGGCAAATTATTTATTTGTTTTATGTGTTTGTGCATGTTTGAGATCATGCCCCGCAAGCATGCAGGAGCCCATGACCACCAAAGAAGCAGTAATCTCCAGGTGCCAGAGTTTTACATACATATATCCATATGTGAGCTGCCATTTGGAAGTTAGAATCAAACCCAGGTCCTCTACAAAAACAGTAAGTATTCTAAACTGCTGATCCGTTTCTGCAGACTCAAGGGAAATCTATTTTCTAATGGTTTTTAATAACATTTTCAGTCCTTTTGGCATAACTATGAAGGGCTTAGCAGACAATCCACTATGTATAAGGCAGTATTTGTGGGGTTTAAGAATGATGACTCTGAGCCGGGCGGCGGTGGTGGCGCATGCCTTTAATCCCAGCACTTGGGAAGCAGAGCCAGGTGGATCTCTATATGTTCGAAGCCAGCCTGGTCTACAGAGCAAGTTCCAGGACAGGTACCAAAACTACACAGGCACCAAAACTACACGAGAAACCCTCTCGAAAACCAAAACAAAACAAAACAAAATGATGACCTCCGGGCATAAGCCAGATGGGTGATTGGGGTAAAGGTTCTTGCTGCCAAGCATGATGGTGTGGGGGGCCCCAAAACAGCTTGACTACACAGCTGCCATGACACCAAGACACAGTTTCTGGCAGTTTCCTGGACCCAGGAAAAACCATGAGCTGATCTCATCCAGTACCAGTGCGGCCTGCATCTAAGAGGAGATACCTGACATTCCAAATATTCCCTATACCCTAGACAGATGTCAGCCAATCAGGTTCCTGAAGCCTGGAAATCTCGTCACCCCAACCTTTGCTATGATAAAAACCCCACCCTGCCTGGGCTCTGGGCTCTCTGCTCTCACCATTGCATGGGCAGACAGAAAGACCAAGATCAGAGCTTGAAATTAAAGGCTCTTTGATTTTACATATGGGATTCAGTCTCTGTGGTGGTCTTTTGGGGGTCCTCATGATCTGAGCATAACAATGGTCTTGCTTCAATTCCCAGGACTCATATGGTTAAAGGAGAAGACTGTCTCCAGAAAGTTTTCCTCTAACCTCCACACATGCACTATAGCAGCCACTCCTGACCCATGATAAAAATGAATAATTGTAACAAAAAATAATTTTTAAAGAACATAAGCAGAATGCTAAATTCAAATCCTTTTCAATTGACTCCCTGACTTCTTTGACAATTACACTTTTCTTTGTTTTGCTTTTGACTAGTCATAAGAATGAAATAATAATGATAATAAACCTAAAATTTTAGGCTTTTCAATGAAAATGATTTAATGAAAGTCACTAAACACATGAAAATATTTAGAAGAGGTTTTACATGTTAGTGTACTATTCCTGCTATAACACATGTATACAAATTTAGTGGCCTAATCAACACAAATGTATTGCCTTACTGTACCGCATTTTCTGCTGAAGACTCACAGGAAGATCTGTTTCCTGGTCATTTCCAGCTGAGGGTGCTGACTGGTCCTTTCTCACCTCTTAAGTAAGCAGATGCTGGTCCTAACATCTCTTAGTCCTGTCTTTGTCTTCCACATTATCATGACTAAATGGGCCCACCTAGATCATCCAGGATAATCTCCTAGCTCTAAACATAGATGATTAATGTCAACCCAGATTTACCAAGTCACACCTGTCAGTGAATTGGACTTGGGCATTTTGGGTGGTTTAGTTATTCTGGTATCTAGTGAGATTTTTAAAAAAACGTAATTACTGCTAAAAGATTTTGAGAATAAGTGCATGTATTTTGTTTTCTGTGAAAGCTCATAGATTTAATGAATTCGAGATAGAACAAATAATCATTTCTAGCAATAGAATATATGTGTTAGAAAATAGGGGTTATGTATTAGACTGAATACTAAAGATCTACAGTGATTTTCACTATTCTTAGAGAGACTTTCTACTCTCTTAATTGCAGAATTGCCAAATATATGTTTTCTGTTCAATTCTCACCATTACAACAATATTATATACCTATTTGCTTTGTTAAATTCTATAATCAAAATGATTCCTGAAAGGGAGGATGAGAAAATAACACTCGAGTCTAGTATTTCAGATACCATGTCCCATGCTCTCTTGCCTGTTTTACTCTCACTCAGAAGTGAGTGTTTTAATTTTACAGACAAGAAATCTGAAACTTATATTGAACATATTAATGAAATTTCCATAGGTAGAAGTAGGTGAGGGAAGCTCTCATAGTGACTGGAGGAAGTGAAAGTAGTGACTGCTTTGTCTTTTTCATTCAGAAATCCTGCCGTTCTTTTTATATTTGATTGTTTCCTGTAAACAGCAGCTTATGTTGGCTTCCCATCTATGTCTTCACAACTGTCATCAGGCATAGCTTACTCACCATATAATGTGTAATATTTATAATGTAAGCACATGAAGTATATATAAGACAACACTGTGGACAGTTGTGACATCATTTCTTAATGTCCCATTAAAGTCATCAGAAACTACAGTTTTAAGAACACGTAATGTTTTCCACTCAGTAGCTAGCATATTTATAATTTTCAGTCAATACATGTTTTCAATTTCACACCATGTGATTCTGAACTAACAATTTCAGGCCAGTGATATTTGTCTTTGTCTCCCTCTTAATGAACTGAATGTTTCCAAAAAACATTTAGTAATATAATTGCGTTCCTTGGAAAGATAAAGCCATTTCCTCTGCAGATAATATTCTCAATATCCTAAAGAGATTAGAATCAGTTGGGGGTGACTCACAAAGTGATTAAGATCAGTTTGATCAATCTTAGCAACTGGTCCTCATCAACACAAAATTCTACTTATGAGTCTTTTCCCTTTTATATCTGCTTTCTTTCTCTTGTTCATGTTGAATAATCACCATTTTCTAATGTTTCAAGAAAGTAGATTATGAGTAACTCAAGGGCAATTCTTACATTTCATAGTTCTGCTCCACAGGGAACACAGTAGCTTCATTTCTTCTTGGGGTAAGCACGGAGGAGATGTATCTTAAGAAATTTAGCCAGAGCTATTTACTTCCTTTTCATCATAAAGCCTTTTGTTTTTATGACAAATGCCTTCATGTGTTAAGTCATAGTGAAGTGGCAACCCCAAGATCCGGAGCTTTTCTGGCTTCTTGTGTTTATTTCTATTCTCCATGCCTTACTAGCTCTCTTGCAGAAGACTCCAAGGTACACACAGTTCTAGAAGTGGAAATTATCACCTTTATAACTTGAAGTTATTATGAGAAAATTTCTTTGGTTAAAAGTTTCAAGTTACTGTGTACATGATTTGTAGGCAAATCAACAATAACTTTAAATGGTACAGTGAGCAAAAGCAGCACACACAAAAATAGATCTTAAAAATGGGAATGTGCCTTATCCTTGTGTGAACTGGTGTTTCTTCATTATACAATAGCTCTTGTAGCACTGCTACAGACAGATATATCTGACTTATTCATGGTTCCAGTCTACCAGAGTACATTTTGGAAACACTGCATAATTGACTTGAATTGTGATGACAGGAATAATATACTCTCTTTGATCATAATTCTTGGCATTTCCTTGTAGTTGGAGACCTTCTCTCCAGCCCCCGCCAAGCCCTGTTAGTCCAACAACCCACTTATAAAATAAACATACAGACATTTATATTATTTAAACTGCTTGGCCATTAGTTCAGGCCTGTCATTGTCTAGCTCTTAGTCTTATATTTAGCCCATTTCTATTAATCTATACTTTGCCATGTGGCTTGTGGTTTACCAGTACCTTACATCTCTCTTGTCATGGTGGCGGCTGGCCGTGTCTCTCTGCCCTAGCCTTCCACCCCCCAGAATTCTCTTCTCTCTTGTCCTACCTATAGTTCCTGCCTGGCAACTGGCCAAACAGCATTTTATTTATACAGAGCAATATCCACATCATTTCCTCATTGAGCTCATTACATGAGAAAGCAGTGATTTAAAATATTATTTAAAGAAAAGCAGAATGCCATCACTAATGTTGGTAAGCATGACAGAGTTTTCTCTGGAAAAGGATTTTCATAGAGAAAAGACAGAAGTAAAAATTGGATATTATAAACATGGCAAATAATGTTTAAGCTTTGTGACCAGAAGGAGGTATGTATTTATGAGACATTTGGTATTCTGATATTAAACAAATTACCTTAATATTTCATATTTATTGTTATAACAGATTCTCTCTCTCCTTAATTAGGCACAGACTTTCATTTCTTTACCCTTTGATCATCATTATGCCTGGTCGCTGTGGACTCACTATCACATAGGGTATTTGCCAAAAATTTCATGCTAATTAAGTGAGATGGTCCATATGGAAGACCATCTAATAGAGTCTACATGATTTGAGACTTATAGGGAGATGGCTTCATATTTCTTAGAGACACCTTTGCCACTTTTCAGGTGGTAAAGCTGAACATCAAAATTTCACCCAATGTCTCCACAGCTTCAGCAAGTTGAGACGAGTATTTCCCACATGGAAGTCTAAGCTTTTGGTGCTGTAACAAGGAAATGAATAGTTATTCTGAATCCTTCTCCTGTGTTAGCCTTCACTGTATTCTCAAAAGGAGCCCATCCCTTTCTAATTATAGACAGAAAGGGAGTGAATCAGGGCAGATGTAGATATGGGGAGGAACAGGGAGAGAAGAAACTCTGATCAGGATATATTGTATGAGAAAATACTTTACTTTTAATAAAAATGGGAAAAAAGGAGTGAGGTCACAGGGCAAGTGTCATAGTTAACTTCAGCTATCAACTTGATACAATCAAGAATCCCTTGGGAAGAATGAAACTCTACTGAGGAATTCTCTCAATGAGACTGTCTTATGGTCATATCTGTCAAACATTTCATTATTTGCTAATTGATGTAGGAGGGCACATCTCACTGTTGGTGGTGCTATCCCTAGGCAAATGGGCCTGAGATGTTTAAAAAAGGTAATATAATAAATACAATAAATGCAAAAGGAGAGAGGAGAGATAGATGATGGGTAGATAGAGACTTCCTGCCTTTTGTCTACTGATATTCCTTATTCACAAACACTTTTAAAAATATTTATGCTGTACTTAAAATCTTAAGTAAGCCTGGGTTCATTTTAAGCTTGCTTTGTACTCTTGACATTGTGGCTGTTTTTAACATCATATATGATCTCATGGCATTCTTAGCAACATTTCTGTAGTTTATTAATAATTCTGGGTTCATCATAAAGCTCATATTAAGAACTTTCTGTATTAAGAACTTTCTTTTTCTTCCTCACTAGAGTAATTTGTTATTATATTAATATAACTTTTATAGTCTTATGCCCTTTTTAGGTTTGATCAGACCCAGGGTAATAAAAATATTCTTAAGACCCAGGATAAAAAAATATTTCCTGGAATGGTTTATTATTAGGAAGCTGTTTATTATTCATTATTGACTGGGTTACACATGGTTTATGAATTTGTAGATGAAAGACAAGTAGATCTGACATATGATCAATGGAGTACTTAGAAATGATCAACAGCCAGTTCTCCAGAAAAGCACATCATGCACCATTTTCTGAATTCCTCCTTGGGATTCTCCCACATGGCCAATTTTCAAGCCAGCAGCTCGATATCACTGATAGGGGGAACAGAAGGGGTATGCTTAGATGGCACTGGGGGGCTGGTGTGACTTGACTGCAGCACACCCACTTTCGACACTGGTTTTGTGCCCAAAACTCCCTCAGTCCAGAGTCAACTCTGGGTTCTTTTAGCTGTTTTATACGACAGTTTGATGTTAATATATACATGCATTAATAAGTATTCTCAGGTAATTTTTGTCATCTGTTTTAGATGTTATACATTGACTTCTTCTTATAAGAAATGGGTTTAGAACTTCACATTTGCCACTCTTGTTTTCTTTCATTCTTCTTTCCTTTCCATGTTACTGTGTGAAAATGTTTGCTTAAACCAGTATTAGGCTTTATTTATTCTGCTTATGAATTTATAATTCACACTGAATATTTTTTATTATTATATTGCGTTCGCTGCTTTCTCTTAAAGTTAGTGGTTACATTTTGTAGCTATGCGCATTCTTCAGCACCGTCCAACGGGCTCCCTCTTCTCACCCTCACCCCCTTTCTCCCTTCCTTCCTCCCCCTCTCCACTTCACGCTGTCTCTCTGTCTCTCCCTCGCCCTCCCTTGTGCATGCCCCTACTTCACTTTCTTGCCTCTCTCTCTCTCTCTCTCTCTCTCTCTCTCTCTCTCCACCACACTCACATGCACACAGTAGACAAACATTCTATTATTGCTCCATCAAAACTTACAAGGGCCACAATGGCAGAGAATGTGGAGATATGATTGTACATATACCTTAGTCCCACTGTTCTTCATCAGGTCGAAAATGTTCTTGCCATTCTCTGATGGCCTTTTACCATCACTTGAGGGAGTGATACTTTCCTTCCAGGATTTGTGTTCCTTTTTATCATCTAGTATCTCTATCACTATTGGCATACAAAGGCATACATACACAAAGAGAGAAGAGGGAGGGGGGCAGAGAAGGAGAGGGTAGATAGAGAGCACTTAACAAGTCCATTTACTGTTGCTCATGTGTACATTTATTTAGGGCTGAAAATGACAGACTTCACTGTGACTTCTCCCCAACCTAGCCCTGGAATTGGACCACCCAGACCCAGACTCCACAGATTAAGGGATCTATCTCACCCTGCTCTTCCTGGGTTGGAAGTGGACTCCCTATTTGTAAACTAAGTTAGGTAGTTTAGAAGACCTTTTTTGTACTCAGTAGGCTACTTTATTTATTCAGAAGCAAGCTGGGAATGAGAAAGGAACTTAGACAAGCTGTTAATCTGAAAAGTGGAACCCTAACCATGATGTATCTGTCCTAGTTATAGAGCTCATCCTTAAGAGATGGCATCTCCTATAGGCATTGGACTGAGCCCAGTCTTGTGGCAAGCAATAGCTAGAAAGAAATAATTCAGGTCTCATAACTGTGCTTAAGTTATTACATCAGTGTAGTGAAAAGCATACCACTCTATGACATTGTTATTGGGAAGAGATACATCTAAAGAGGGCTGGAAAGGTTTTCTGGAGACATGGTTCCAGTGAGTATAACATCTAGTGATCTGTAGTGATTAAAATAAGCTGATCAGGTGAATAAAGAGGGGGGTGTCATCAGGGAAAGAAAACTGTCCAGGAGTCAGGAGAATCTGTCTGTGTGCTTACACACAGAGAGAACACAATACCATGTGGACCATGATGATGAGCATGGGAATAATTGTAAAATGGAACAGCAGGGATGGTCAGGTCAAAGAGGGGCTTGAATCAGATGGAAGGATAAACAGAATAAGTTGGACCTCTAACATCCTTGGCCTTGCCCTCTGTGTTGCACTATAATTTTACAGCCATATAAAGGCACTTTGCCTTTTTAAATAACATACACACAAAAAATATACCGATTTTTTTTTTAAAAGCTCACTACTGTCCAGGAGAAAAGACAGACCTCTGCTGGCTCAAGCATTCATTGGGCTTATTGGAAGTCCCATGGTCTTGGCTGTGCTAGCTCTTTCCTGTAAGGCTGCATACATACCAGTAATGAGCATATAGATGCCCTTTAACAAAACTTGATATGGACATTATTGAAAATATAGATACAGGGGGCTCTGTTGAGTCATTGGCTCAAGGGACTGTATATTAGGCATCTCCTTTGTTCTTAGCTGGGCACCAGGTGCCTTCATTGAACAAGGATATCATGATTCTTTGGGTTAAGACTAGCCTCTCTTGTGTATGTCTGTTTCAGAAGCCATTGTGGGATTAAGCCAGGGATCTGGACTGTAGGTTGGATGCAAAATGCTAGAAGGTCTAGAGAGTAACTCATTGGATTATGGAGGAACCAGGCTGAGCAATAGTGGCCAAACCTGCATTTGCAGAACTTACAATCTCATGGTATACACAGACACACACACAATACACACACACACACACACACACACACACACACACACACACACACACACAAAACTGTGTTTTGCATGAAGATATTGTGGAACACTCAGCGGTGTACTGTAGTTCTGAATTATCCAAACGTTGCACATTAAAAATGGCTTATTTTCCTGTGGGAGGATCATCAACAAAGGTGCAACTTAAACTTCAGGACCTTCTGAATTCTATTGTTTGATTTGCTTCTTTTAGGTCTTGATGACACTGCTAATTTTGAATACCCATTTTTCTTAAACTCTTTCCTAATTTCTGTAACATATTTTTATCTTAATTCTATCTTTGTTTTCTCACTTCACTTGGGAGATTCTCTGAATTATATTTCCATGCTCTTTATGAATTTTTAATTGCCATTGTCATGTTTTTCATTATTATAATATTCTGTGCTTTCCCTGAATGATTATTGTCATGTGTTGCTTTGAGTGAAATATCTTCATTTCTCTGAGGTTCTTAGCAGCACTGTTTTTCTCCTGTGTGAAGTCTGTATAATTAAAGCTTCTTTCATTTTCCCTTCCTCTTTGTTTCTATGTCAGCTTAGAAGTCTATTTTCTCAGAAGCCAGATGACCATGGTTCTCTGCTCCTATTTCTCTGTTAAGCAGCGGGTCACTAACAAGCAGGCAACCAGCATTGATCCTGTTTGGTGCTTGTAATTGCAGTAATAAGTGGTGGACTTTGTTGACATTGGTGGGCCACTTGTTGGAGAAACAAATGTAAATATGATTAAACATTTCTTCTTAAACCTATTATATTCTCAGGGAGATTAATCTTTCAGTTCTTTGCTTTTAGGGTATAGCCAGTCTGTGATGTTGGAACCCATTGGAAGAAAATAGAAGTGAGTTGGAAAGTTGAAGAGGTATGACCTTCAGCATCCTCTTGCACAAGATTATTTACTGTTTCTATTTGAGGATTGGTTTTGCTAGCCCCTAGCCAATGGGTTTTGAAGTCCACAGCACCTTAGTTCTTAGCATGTGTTGAGTTAGGAACAGGTGATCAGTTAATCAATATGTGGGAAAGGGTTCAGTGAATTCCCTAAACCAGTTCCAATTAATCCTCAGTAGTTTGATGCTCCTCCCCAAGGTAACATGAGATGCTTTGTTTTTGAGGTTTCTGAATCCCCTGGAATTGGTGTATGGATTGACATGGGCCTCCCCTCTTTTTCCTGTTCTTACTCAGCATTTGAATTTGGGTTTTTGTTTGTTTGCTTTGTTTTTTCTGCTGGTCCATTAGAACAACTTATCTAAGTTTGTTACTGCTGTCTTCTCCATATTTCCTCCATCATAGTAGGTTTTGCCAGTTTAAACATTTCCATTCTTGTACCTGCAGTGGGATTGTGGAGTGGACAGCTCAGAGACATGGCTCAAGCTGCCGCCAGAGTCCAGACATCTTTTCTCTGAACCTCGTAACACCTGCTTTTCTAAAGCCGAGAATACATTTTTCAGAGACCCCAGTCTCAGACTCGATGATCACAGACTGAAAGATGCTGGTTCCTCCATCCCTGAGTTCTCCTCATTTCCATTTCCACTTCACTGAGCCTACTCCATGTGCTTGCTTATCATTGTATCCATGGCAACAGTTCCCTTCCCTCCTTACTAAAACTTCACAGAGATAAAATAAAAAGGAACTCAGAGCCTCTTTGTGCAAAATATGTTTCCTCTTCCTGACACAGCTCTGCTACAAAAGAGAAGATAGTGGTGATTAGGTGGGAAATATGAGGGAATGGAACACCATAATTTCTGATGATGGTGGAGAATGTCAGGAACTTGCAACAGCAATGACTTTGCTGGTCCTCCTGCCAGTGAATGATTGTCGTTGGGGATTAATGTAAAAATATTCTTCTTATGGTCTAAAATTAATCAAAGTATTTTCAAATATTTTTAAAGTATATACAGATCTAGTTGTATTCAAATTATACTCAAGTAGGAAGCAAAATGCTTCAATAATTTTAATACTTTAAGAAATGAGTACATTATTTCCTTATGCCACAAGAGAGAAAAATCTCCAAACACATACAACACACACATATGCACATGCACAAATCCAAAAGCACCTCTCTTTCTTTTTTATTATTTTTATTTTATGTGCATTGCTATTTTGCCTGTGGTCATATCTGTGTGAGGTTGCTGAACATCCTGTAACTGGATTTACAGAGAGTTGTGAGCTGCCATGTGGGTACTAGGAATTGAACCTAGGTCCTCTGAAAGTGCAATCAGTGCTCATCACCACTAAGCCATCTCTCTAGCCCCCAAAAGTATCTTTCTCAATAGAACACTTCTATAACTCAAGCTCTCTTGGGGGCATGAAACTTTCAATGAAAGTTTGTCCTTAGCCTCAAGTCAGGTAGGTCATTTCTTTCTGCTGAGTCACATCAGCTCCGTAAACTGAGTGAAGTCTCAAGTCAGTAGTGCGTTGCTATCCACAGCAGAGTTCAATCCACAGAAACAGAAACTAGAATGGGGATTGATTGCTGAATTGTTAGTGCTGAAAATTTTATGGCATCTATATGAGCGTCTGTCTCTTCATATTTCCTAATGTCTAACCTACCTAACAGCAATGATATGTTCATTAACTTGATTAGGAAAATAATTTATATATATAAAATTATAGTGTGCACCTTAAATACATATATAATTCTTGTCAATGATACAGACATTTGTATCATTGGGAAAATACTAGTTATTTTTTTTTTCTTTCTAAGAAACTGAACTATTATTCCAAGGTAAGAAATGTTTTAACACCCTGCATTGCTTTCTCTTCATAAGAAGTTCATTTTTTTTTATTTTCCCCCATTTTATTTTACTTAGGAAAGAAGAGGATGGGGATTGTAATCTCCAAAGTAGTTATGCCCTTTTCCCCTGCAAACTGATAGACCCAATTCAAAGCATCATCAACTTTTTCAGTCCCTTCATCTGTACATGGTCAATGTAAGTTGCTCCTATGCATGCCCCTAAGTGGGGCCATGCACAGAACAAAGCCCTAAGATCTCCACACAGGCTGAACAATCCCATTCCCTCACAGTGTCTGTCATTACCAAAGAAATTCTTATTTCACCCTCTACCAACACATATCCCCTCTTGTTTCAAGGTCCTTCTGTATTAAATAAGTAAATTCACTAGTTTTCAATTCTTTGCCCTAGAAAGTTGCAAGAATATCTCTTCCTCTATCAGGGTGAAATCAGGCCCACAGAGTCAGTATTGGCTTTGAAATTGACCTACAATTCTGTTAAGAAAGAGAAAGTGTGACTAATCACTCCATATACCAGAAACTTGTGTTCCTTGACCTCCAAAAGTCTCATTTGCCGAAGTTTTGAGATGTGTATAATGCATAGCTCTTGATCTGGCAGGCAGGAATGAATGACAAATGGCAGCTAACTCATGTTTATAAATTCTAATATACACTGAAATATAGTTATAATAAAGTCTTTTAAAGTAAATAATTTCTGCTTACCTTCAGCAGACTAAACAGTAAATGTGTAATCCTTTCCTATCTTTGTTGTCTGAACTGACAGGCACTGCAGTTAAGTCTCTATATTGAATGTGCAGAGTTGTTTAGCTTGTGAAATATGAGCATATTTAAAAAAAAATTACATGCGACAAAAAACACATTCATTCCTACCAATGGATTTCAAGTTAAGCATGTTTTTAATGTCAGGCAGGGATTATTTTTGTTTAATGATTTACTGTCTTATGTACTACAAAATGAACTAACTGTTCATTTTTTTTTTTGTGTGTGTGTGTAACTGATAATAATGAATATATTAGATAAAAATTTAAAAAGCCTAATATGCCCCTAATGAGAAAGGTTAATATTAACATTACTTCAAAATGACCTTTTATCTCATCACTAGCGTTTCATCGCAGTTAAAATTCAAGTCCTTTGTTGCCTGCTCATAGTGTAAAAGAGATGTGTAAGAGGAAAGACCCCTAGGGACATAGACATTAGAACAGAAACCAAAAACAAAGCCTGAAGCTACATGTGGGTTACCTGGACATCACTTTATGTATTTTCTAATGTAGGTGCTATGAGTCTTTTCCTAGGGAGTTGTGAGCAAACTTCTATTTCCAATAGAGATGGCACCAACATTTGACTAAATAAGTGATTCCTCTTGTGTAGTTAAGTGAACCAATGAATTGATTTTTTTCTACTTGTAAGAATGTTTATGATTGAAAAATAGCCATATCACTGGAAAGCCCATCCCAGCATGGTGATAACTCATGACAGCTATGGCCTTCAGTTCTCTGCTCAGTTCCACTGGAGTCTTTTCTACCTGGCAATTGCTTCCCTTTTTGTAACTGTGGCAAAAGCCTTGGGAGGTTTGTAACGCTCTAGGCTTTCCAGGCCTTGTTCATTTCATAAGTTTTCTGTGCCTTCTAAGTTTCTTTAGCTTACTGAATGTTATGAGCTTCTCTTCTTCCTGAAGGGGTAGATAGTTTGGAAAGAATAATTACACTGTATCAGTGTTGGGGGGTAGTAATTCAGAAGGATGACTAAGTATGAGAACAAAAGTCATACATAGATAAAATATCCACCTGGTCACAAGGAAAGACTGAAGAATAAGGCCAGCATTTAAGTGGGAAGTGAAATAAACTAGTCCAGTAGAAAAAAATGTTAATAGTGTAAGTGCCATTAAACTGTATATTTGGAAGCTGGGCGGTGGTAGTGTACACCTTTATTCCCAGCACTCTGGAGGCAGAGGCAGGAGGATCTCTGTGAGTTCAAGGCCAGCCTCGGCTAGAGTGTGAGTTCCAGGAAAGGCTCCAAAGCTACACAGAGAAACCCTGTCTCAAAAAAAAAAAAAAAACAAAAAAAAAGGAAAAAAATGTATATTTGGTGAAGAATTATTTGAATTGCTTTGAAACTACTAAGAAAACCACACTGCTGAAAGGATTCACAGTTATTCTACACAGTCTATTACTGATTTCCATATGACTTTTCATTATCAGTGATAATGTCAGATTATCTACTCTCACTTTAGAAAAGGCTGCATGGTGCTACAAAGCAGAGCTAATGATTGAATGTTGCAAAGAGAGCCATACTTTTTTAAAGTATTGCGATGTTAAAGAGCTGCAATTTCTTCAAAGCTGTATCTACTACATATTTCAAGCACATGCTTAGTATTTTACCTAGTTTCTGGCTGTTTCTTGTCTATATACTGGATATGCTGTTTTAACTCCCAGATGATATAGTAGTCCATAAAAAAGAAGCTGAGGTAAAACATCCTTTGGATGAGTTTTATGGAGAGTTACAGCTTCATGATCTGAGCAGGGTTAGTAAACCTTAACACCCAAGGAAAGGCTGCATTCAGAGAGGCAGCCAAAATTGATAGTGTCATGGGAATCCTAAGGAAAAGAGTCTTCTATTCCCTTCATATCCCAGGATACTAGCGTTATTACAGCATCATACACAATCAGCATGCCAGGGTTCAAAAAGAGAAAGAGACAATCTTCAGTTCCAGATATCATAAGCGACATCTGCTATGTCACAGGTTTCTGGTTGAGGGGGATGGAGAGTTGTATATCATGTGATATAACACCATGCTAGAACTCAGGAAGATACTGACTGAAGCCCAGCTGCAACTCAAGACTCATTCATCAACTCTTTGTTTTGAGAAGGAGAGACTGCAAGGTGAGGAAGTATCTTCTTGATTCTTGAGAGAAAGAGAGGTGGCTTCTTGCAGCTACCTCTGTAACTTAACCCTGACTTGGTGTGTTTTCCTAAACAGAATCCTAAAATATGCTCCAAATTATGGGCAATGGCTGTACTTTGTCCTGTTCCTCCAGATCTGTTGTCCTAGCCCTCCAGTGTTCCCTCAGTTCGGGCAAGGTCACTAGATAACAATATGTCTTCATGCTATTGAAAGTAGGGATGATAGAGAACTTGATCTTACCATGTGTTTGTGATTACACAGCTATTACTGTACTGGTCTTCCATATATTTCAATCCCTCATTATTATTCCATAAATTTCTTTTTATTCCTTCTAGAATCATGAAATCTATTTTTAAACTGAACCAACAGTAAGATTGTTACATTCTTACATATTGTGCCAATTTGGCAGGCTCCCTGACATTAAAATGAGTGTCATCACTAATTTTTGCTTCTTAAAACATTGATATTTTTAAAAATCCTATATACTGCACTACCAAGTGCAGCTGTTTGTACTCCAGGGTGGACAGGAAAACTCAGGATATCATTCATATCAATGAATGAATCTAATATTATGGAAGGCTACAAAGAGGAACCATGATTACATTCTGACTGAAGTCATTTGTGTGTGTGTGTGTGTGTGTGTGAGAGAGAGAGAGAGAGAGAGAGAGAGAGAGAGAGAGAGAGAGAGAGAGAGAGAGAGAGAGAGAGAGAGGGATTTCTATGGTATATTTGTGTGTTGTATATGCATGTGAGTTTATGGGCATATATGCGCATAGGTGCTGATATAGGGTCAATACAATATGCGGGGGATATTTCTCTGTTGGTCTTTTCCTTACTGCCTCTAGACAGGATCTTTCTCTGAACCAGAATCCCACTGTTTTGACTGCTGGCTGGCCAGTGAGCATTTGAAATCTGCTTGTGTCTGTATTCCAGTGCTAGGGTAACAGGCAATCATGCACAGATTCTAATGTGCATGTGGGGGATTTCAACTGGGGTCCTTGTGTCACCACACTTTCAGAGCAAGTGCTCTTGTCCACTGAGCCATAAACCCAGAAAACTTTAGGCATTTAAAAATATTAGACTTGGTAGTTTAGCTACATGTCAACTACATAAGGAAGATACCCGAAACATGCACATTCTTCTTCTACATTCCTTTTTAATTTTCTGTTGTCTTGGTTTCCTGATATTCTCTTTCTCTCTCTTTTAGTTTCAACATTTTAACTTTTTTTCTTTTAGCTTAGGCTGCACATCACTAGAGTGATCACACATCAACAAAGCTGTACCAAATCTTGCTCTTTCACAGATATATTTTTCATTTACTGAAGGCAGGGGGTGCTGTATGCAAAGAAATCATCTTCAGTAACTGAGACTTCCAAAATACAGACACCTGAAGACATTTATAGTGCCACATTATAGAACTGCTTTAAAATGTATCATTTTTCTGGTGCTGCCAAATGTACTATGATGCATGTCCTTATGGAGGTATGCCAACAACAAATGTCACACACATATTCTTCTCATTGAAGAAGCAATGTGTTGTAACTAATAGTGATTTCTCCAAACAGCAGATTAATTGGTGTACAATTAACTTAGCATATCTCAAACATAGCAAAGTATCCTCAACCTGAGTTCATCTTTGGTAATGAAATATTTATGCAGATGTTAAGATGTTGGGCTTCTCTGATATCTCTTCTCAACAAAGCCTCCAAACTCACACTAACCAGATAGATGAGAATTAGAGCATATTCACAGGGGAAGAACAGCTTATTGCTTGTCCTTCCAGATAAGTGACATGTTTTAAGGGTTTTCCTCAAATAGTTAACAGTTTGAAATGCTCTGTAACTTGGAAACAGATAAAAGGAAAGTAAAGTGCAATCAGCATGATTCATATGAATTATAAGCACAAAAGGTAAAATGTAGCACAGAGCATTACATAATTTCAAGAGCTTCCTAAAAGAGCCAGAACTGAAAACTTTGAAAGGTCAGTGAATATTGAAGTGTTTTGACATGCTATATGGATAAAAAGCCTCAAGGATAGGCAATTTGAGTTGTTCATAAAAGGTATTATTTCTCTAAAGCATTCACTTTTGATATTTTCCCATATTACTGTTATCTGCTGACTAAATTGTACAAGACAGACATGTGAGACACTCCAAAAAGCTTTGTAGCAGGCAGAGTCTAACATCTAAACTGAATTATCTGAGATGAAACTTTCAGCTTCAAATGTTCCGCTTTCCAGATGTGCAGAAGATGCCAGAGTAAATCTAAGCATTTGGAGAGACTGACATAAGGAAAGTCAAAATGGTGAGAAGTGATTTCCAGGTCCACTTTGTACAGACTCAGATTCAATAATTAAAATGTGATATAGTATTTTTCTAATTTGAAAATGCCAAACAATAGAGTAACATTCTTTAATAATTAGCAACAGTCCAATTAACTGAGTTTAAGTTGGTGATAATCAAGAATATGTGTTTACTGATAGAAATTCTCATAGTTTTGAGAATTAATCTGATTTATTTTCCATTCAAGATTAAATGAAGTCTGCTTTAATGCCTCATGATAGAGTCTTTGAGTCTTTCTTTATCCTGGGAACATACACACATCACATTCATTAATATAATGACTGAGTATCTCTCATAGTTAAAAATAATGTGTTGAAAAATAAGATACAACAGAGTAATAAACAAGCATGTGACAGAAAAAATGACTAACTGACTGATTGATTGATGAAGCCTATTTGGTCCAGGGTGCCAGGGTGTTGCTGTTGATACCAATTTTTATGTTGGGGTCCTTTGGAACAGACATTGTGATCAAGACAAATTAAAAGATGTGGCTTATTATATATTTAATAGTCTTTACCCATATGCTGTCTAACATCTTGTTCTAGGTAATGAATAATGGAGGATGTCTTCCTTTAAAACATCATGGTCATTTTTCTGCGAGCTCTATAGGAAAAATAGAAAGAGATAAAGCATTCCACATTCTCAGAGATATTAATACTCCAGGGAACAAAACCCAACCATATACATCCAATCAAATAACACAACTGTCTGACACTTGTTTGCAATAATTGCAACATAGGAAAAATAGAAAAGGAAACATGAGACTGAAACCAGACATTTCTAGTTTCAGCTACTGGCTCAATGTCGTTTTATGCCTGCATTCTTTTGTGAGTGTGCTTCATCTCTGAATCCACCTCAGCTTCTGTTGCACCATTAGGAGGATAATAAGACAACACATATAAACTCACTATACTCACGGTAAACCTCAACATTCATATTCTTTTAAAAAACTGTGTTACTTGTCCCTGGGTGGTGCTCAGAGAATGTAGTAGCACATGCAAGGACCTGAGGTTTATTTTAGCACTAAAAAGGAAAGCCTGCATGCATGAGCTTGTGTATATACATAAACACATGCACACACATGTATACACACATGTATGCACACACACTTCACTACTTCTAGTAACTAGATTCACATGTCATAATGAACTGTGTCTATGCACAAAGGGAGCATAATAGACTCAAAGTGGAGGACACAGTTAAGTTTTTCTCTCCTTCCTTTTCTTATACTGGTTTAAAAACAGAAGTCCATTGTATTGATAGGTGGAAAGATTAGAATCTAAAGGGAATTTATGAAAGTAGGTCATTGCTTTGTTTGAGGGTGTATCACAGACATTCAGAAGACAAAATGGTTTGTTTGAGGAGCTTAAGTACAGGAACTGGGAGACAAGGTTCCAGAGTCAACCCAATAATATGGTGCTAGGTTTGCAATGGTTGAATTGTTTAGTTTTATTTCTATTCAAATTTCACATTAGTTTTATTTCTCATAAGATTTACTTTGAAAAAAAAAAAAACAGATTCAGAACTGAGCCTGACCCATGATCATGTGGCCCTAGAAGTGAGGAAAGAGTGGTTTGGACAGCTGAGATTGTACCTCTATCCTCTGCTGTATTCAGAACATGAACTTTTCCCAACAAATTCACCCAGATAGCTCACACCCACTGACGTGCGAGCCATTTGCTTTGGAGACTGAGGATTCAACTGTCTTTGAGAGCAACTTTCAGTCACTGAACTTTAATTCTCATGGGGCAGGAGGCTGAGTCAAGAGCCAAGCTGAAGAATGTGGCAGATGATTAAATGATGTAGTAATTAAACAGTGATTAACAATAGGAAATGGTTAATAAGTGTGTCGTTCAGGTATAGGATTTTCTACTGGCTGAGCAGAGGAGTCCTCAGTGAAAAGCAAGGTTAGAGTGAAAAATATAGAGGCTTGAAGGAGAGATCTGTGGAGATACTTAAAGCATGAGAGTTATAATCACAAAGAATACTCAACCTAATCCCTGTGTCCAAAGCAGATTCATGAGTAGAAGGAAGATGATCACTGATCACTGCTGATGGAGTGAACCAAGAACAACAAATATAAGTGAGATCTTAGGTTAGACAAGTGGCAGGACATGATCCGTAAGATTTTGGAGGTTGTTTTCCAGGAAAGTAGTAGCACATTGGTTGGTTTATCCAGTCAGTATTAAAAATTATACTTCAGGGGATGATTTTAGTGGATAAAGTGTTACACAAGCATGATGTCCTTGGTTTGAATCCCCAGCATCCACTTAAAAAGTCAGGCATGGTGATGTTCATGTGAAACACTAGTGCTGCCCCCTTTAGAAATAGGAGACTCCTAGTGACTCAGCTAGAGAACCAGACAAGTTAGTAAGATTCAGGTTCAGTTGGAAATCCCATCTTGTAAAATTTGGTGAAGAACAATAAAACAAGACAATCATCTGTCTCTGCTATTCACCTGGACAGCAACACAAATGCACATGCACTCTCACAGTCATGTGACCACAGATGCATAACACACACACACACACACACACACACACACACATTCATCCTCAAAACTGATTGCTTAAAGCACCATTCATTGGCTTAGATTCATCCGCATTTGGTTAACTGGTGATCAGCAGATTTAAGTTGGGTTCAGAAGAACTCTGTTCTAAGAAAAAGATCAAATCCATTTCAGTCCTGCTTGTCCATTTCTCTGCTTTTCTCTGAAGCTATCAGGTTAAACTTTTCACAAAGCAGTGCTAGAGATACAAGACAAGCAGGTCACACCTGCAAAGACAGATGAGTCTTCAGGTGGTACTTTACCAGCATCCCATTTTACAAAACCAAAGATCAGGGGCATGCATTATACCTCCGGTTAGATGGTAGTCATATTTCAAAAGAAATGGTTCCAAGTACTAATTTGACTACTGTGGGTCATAACTAAATCCACTGCAGACAACTGAGCAGAAGAATTAGGTGATTTATCTTCTTTGTAATGGAATTAGTTTAGCAATTTAAAAAATAGACTGCAGAGAGGAAGCAATACGTGAAGGTGTGTCGAAGAAGCAAAGATGATGGTGGCTTTGATCAGAATGAGGGCGGTGCAGGTGGACAAGCATGCTAGCTTTTGAGTTACATCTGCAAACTCTAGCATAGTGATGGTCAGAGAAAACCGGCACTAGGAGAGGTGAAAGCAAATGACATTCTATTCAGGACTACTACAATGTGAGAGACTGGACTGGATTGGAGTGCAACAAAAAGTGAAAGGGTTGTTAAATCCCATGGTAAATTCTAGAAAAGTCCAGAGGGCATGGGAGAAGGTTGAGCAGTGTGTAATTGGTGTTTGATAACTTCCTCATCAATGTTCATCTCCTACCCACCTTCAAAAGAATGATGATGGCAGAGTACTGAGCTCACATGTATTCATTACTACTCACAGGTAGTAAGTGCATGTGTGCAGCCTGTCACACAGTGCGCACTCACTATTTTTATTCCTTTAACAATGTGTGTGTGTGTGTGTGTGTGTGTGTGTGTGTGTGTGTGTGTTACTACAGCATATATCAAGACCAGAGTGTAAATTTTGTAGAGTCAAGTCTTCTTCCATCTTTACATGAGTTCTGAGAACTAAACTCAGGTCATTAGACTTATGTGGCACCTTTACCATCAGTGCCATCATTCCAGCCTTTATTGTTATTTTCCATAAAGTCAACAGACTCTCCTGAATAGTCTGGGACCAACTCTTTTTTATTTATTTATTTATTGTATGTGTATGAGTGTTTTATCTGCTTGTATGTCTTTATGCCAGAAGAGGGCATCAGATCCCACTATAGATGGCTTTGAGCCAATATGTGGTTGCTGGGAATTGATCTCAGGACCTCAGAAAGAGCAGTCAGTGCTTTTCACCACTGAGCCATCTCTCCAGCCCCTCGGACCAACTCTTAAGAGAAAGAGAGGAGTCAAGAATATCTTCCAAGGCTTTAGTTTGAGCAACTGATGAGAAGGTCTGCCATTTACTGATTTGGGAATCCTGGGCAGTACTCTTATACAGGAATTGGTAAATGCAATAAAAGTATTAAATGTTATGAGAGTTCAGAAAAAGAATTAAATTAGGTAGTGCAATTTTTCTGCCTTCCTTACTAAAATATATATCGTGGACCATATTTTTAGAGCTCCAAGTCGGATATTATCAGACTTTAATTTCAATTCTTTCTGCTCGGTCTCAAATTAGATAGCAGTAGTTATAGGAAAAGGGTCAGATGATATGTCAAGAAAACACATTAGTTTAAAATTTAATTTGAGAGAACAAAATGCTATGAGGAAAAGCTTGGTTGTTAACTCTAATATGAATTTATTTGTGCGAATAAGTAGCCACTTCAGAAGGCAAGATTTTGCTTGAAAAATGTGGCGACAGAAGGTGGAATTGGTTTCCCAGAGTATTCCCTCTTCTCAAAATAATCCCCGACACATGGTATGTCCTCCCCAAGTCTCTATGAAGCTTCAGGCTCATACTCCATTGGTAGTATTGAGTACATGTGAATTATTTGATGTTGTCACATGTGAATTCTGCTAACCTGTAGTTTGCCAACTGTCAGATCAATATGCTAAAATTCTCACTCTGAAGTTTGCATTAGCATTTTTAGATAAAAACTTAGGCAAGAGGGCAAATTTACTCAGCCCTTTGGTAATATTGTAACACAGTTATGGTGCTATTAATGACTGCTTCAAAAATAATTACAAAATAACAATTGGGATTTTAACTTCTTTAGTATGAAACCATTTACATAGGTACTATGGTGGATTTTTTTTAGCCTCATATATAATATGCTTGAGAAAATATTGATTTTATTTAATGCCATGTCTAACAGTAAATTCTTCCTTTCCTCCTTTATTCCCTCTTTTTCTCAAAGGTGAAATTTTCATCTATGAACTTGGAAGCAAATACAATAATAAAAACAACAGATCTTTAATTCAAGATTTATAAAGTATTATGGAAAATGATTGCTTATTTCCCCATCACCCTGATTCAAAAATTCCTAGAAGATACATGGTTAAAATATTTGTTTTCAAAAAAGGAAGAAGGCTGTCTATAAACCTGTTGCAATGGTATATTTGAGAGGCATCATGTTGTGGTAGAATCCTCCACTATGTGAGACTGTTAGACATATTAATTTAACTTATGAGAAGAAATATATATGGAAAGAGAAAGAAAGTGCAAGTACATGCAATATAGGGCTGCTAGTGTCTAATGTTGTTAATGTCTTCCACAAATTCATACACTGCATTCCTCTCTCCTGTGGTACTAGGAGATGGGCCCTTTGGTAAGTAGGTTAGTTTTGACAGAGAAGATCTCATAGAAAAAAGGTCAGAGACAGAAATTCCTGACCTTCTCTATCACATGTCATTGTAATGCTAGTTCTAAGCACCTTTATAAGCTGAACTACCTCACAAGTTCCACATCTTTTGATTTGAGACAAGACTTTATTAACAATACATAGCCTAAGTTGTTATCAAACTACAATCTACTTATCTCCAAGTAAGGGCTAATATGGCTGGCAAGAAAAATGCTTTAAAAAGTCAGATACGAATTTCTCTTGTGATACCTGTATAATTTATATCATCTTTCAACAAATTGTTCGTGAACAACTTTCATACTCTAAATTTTACTTTGATAACTCCTTAGAGCTGTTTTCCATTAATTTCTGACTTTTCTTTTCTTCAGTGGTGAATCTTCCAATCCTTCAGCTTATTTGTTAAGTGGTTAATGATTTGTAAACAAACATTTAAAAGCTCATTAAGGAACCCAACGTCCTTGTAAAAAGTTATTCCCTAGGTTGGTCCAATTTTTGCAAATTAAATGTGGGCAGGCTCTAGAATTAGCATCTCATACCATTGGCATCTGTACAATGCTCTTCCAAGTGCCTCACACGGGACTTCTGAAACACAATCTGCTTTAACTCTGTGGCCTTAAGTTACAGATTAAAGCCTGATTTGTGAACTGGGAAGGCTATGATAAGTCTGTCATTTATTTTAAAATATAAATTTAGTTGAAGTCTGAAATTTATTGCCTACAAAAAATTAGAATCTTGATGGGCGGAGGTGGCACATGCCTATAATCCCACCACTCAGGAAGCAAAGCCAGGTGGATCTTTGTGAGTTCGAGGCCAGCCTGGTCTACCAACTGAGTTCCAGGAAAGGCACAAAGCTACACAGAGCAACCCTGTCTCAAAACAAAACAAAACAAAACAAAACAAATTAGAATCTTAATATAGTAGTTTTATGACATATTACAATATTGTAGAACTTTTCACATATTTAAGAGATTTGATAATGAAATATTACTTATGATAAGAGATCAAATTCTTTTGCAATTAATAAGACTGTAATAGCTGAGACTAAGAATATCAAAATAATGAACATAAAACATGCAAAATTATTTTTATTCTGTTTATTATATTATAGTAATTTCTGGCCTACCCAGATACTGTATGTTTATGGTGGCTCCATGCAGGAAAATGTGCAATGGCAGCTTACCTCACATCTAAGTAGAACAGGAAGCATACCCCTCTTCCTTTGAGGTTCATTTTGCTAAGGGTTCCTCAATATACAGGCCTATGGAGGACATTTCACACACTAATCACAGAATTTGCTTTAAATTTTTCCCCCTCTATCAAATTAAGTCCTTGTATTAGGTAAGACTGCATGTTGATATTTAACTGTTGAAAGCATCAAGACAATTTATAAAATTAAGAGTTTCCAAGTTGTTACTGGAGATTCTTTTAGAGAGAGCAAAGCAAGATTAAGATGTCTTTCCAAGCAAGTTTGTTCATACCCCAAATAATGTGTCATAATAGAAATAAACATTGACTTTCATTGTTCTTTTGTCACCAGGGAAAGCCTTAGCAAGGATGCTTTAGATTTCCTTAAATAACAAATTGGCCTTACCCAAAAAGGATGTTCCTTTTAAAAGGAAGGTAAGGGTTCTGGGATATAGCTCAGCTGGTACAGTGCTTGCTTGGCATGCTTGAATATTTGGTCGCCTGGCATGCCTGCAATCCCAACACTTGTGAGCTGAAGGTAGGAGGATCAAAAACTGAAGGTCACTCCAAGCTTAGCTATGAAGTAAGTATGACACAAGACTAGTTTACATATTAGCCTCTCTCTCTCTCTCTCTCTCTCTCTCTCTCTCTCTCTCTCTCTCTCACTCACACACACACACACACACACACACACACACACACACAAGAACAAGAGTTCAGTGGCTCAGTGGGAGTACACCCAAATGATCAAATTATATTAATGTATAGTTTGCTTCACATATTTCAGTGGCCTTGGTTATAAATTACCTTAAAACTGTACAAATTGGTTGTGTACTTATGTGTCTATTTTCCTGTTTAAACATTTTGCTTACTTGTTTATTAAAAGGGAGGCCCAGAATATAGTAACTATGATATCTTACATGAAATGTTAAAGTTTTATAAAATATGTATACTATTCTTAGTATTATATGACTGATATACAGTCAATATACGAATGAGCACATCGTGTCAAGATTTTTAGAATAGGAAAATCCATCAATCTCAAAACTCACCCAGTAGCCCAAAACTGTTTTTACATCTTTTTTTGTTGTTGTTGCTTTTTGAGACAGAATTTCTCTGTGTAACTCTGGCTGTCCTGGAACTCACTTTGTCGACCAAGTTAGCCTTGAACTCACAGAGATGTTTCTACCTCTGCCTCCTAAGTTCTTGGGTTAAAGGCATGTGCCACCATCTGGCCCTGTTTATGCAACTTTTAAACACACTTATAATTTTAAATAACATTGTGTGTGTATGTCGGGTGTGTGTGTGTGTGTGTGTGTGTGTGTGTGTGTGTGTGTGTGTGTGTGTGTGTGTGTGTGTGTGTCTATATCTGTGCTATCTGTGGACACCCATATGTCACAGCATAAGTGTCAAGATCAGAAGACGACTTTTGGGAGTTTGGGAGTTCATTCTTCGTTCCACTGAATGGATCCTAGGGATTAATATCAGGTTATCAGGCTTGGTAACAAATACAGCTACCTGCCGAGACTTCATGCTGGCTCTAAAAGTATTTTTTTATTAGTTCTATATAGAGATAGTTAGAAGCTACCTGAAAATAAATTAAGTTTATAAATTCTCAATGAAAATTATTTTGGCTTTTATATTCGGCACTGATGCAAAAAAGTGATGAGTTAATTACTGAAAACTGAGATGCACACACACAAGCATATAACATGTTACAGATGACATCAGTTCAGAGTCCTGTGTCATTAATGACTTCTCTAATGCTGGATTATTTGATACATATTAATATTTATATGCTATTTCCTAAGAACACGTCTTTTGAAATGCTTCTGTTTGAAATTATTTTGTTTGTTTGCTTACTTCATTTGCAATGTAATTTTTGCTACATTAAGTTCCTCATAAGTTGCATAAGGGTTAGATAAATCAATTCTATTTATGCAAATGTAGCTATGTGTGTATGCAGATGTATTTTAGGATACATATTTCAGAGACAGATGAACAAATATCATGTTGATAACAAAGTGAAACAACATACAAAGAAACATACTAAATCCATGTAGTGGCCTCTCATAAAGGGTGCCCAATTTGAGGGAATTGTAAAAATAGACAATACTTATGTGATGTAACTAGGTACAACAATAGCTATTATCATTATTAGGTATAATTAGTTTTAATTATTTATTTAATATTTAATGTTTAAAAAATAATTTATTTAATTATTTTTTCTCCTTTTTTATTTATTATATTTGGGTTTTAATTTTACACATCAGCCATGGGTTCCCCTGTCTTCCCCCTCCTGCCTCCACCCCCACCTTCCCCCCAGCACCTCCCCTCTATTCCCATCTCCTCCAGGGCCAAGACTCCTCTGGGGATTCATTTAAACCTGGTGGATTCAGTACAGGCAGGTCCAGTCCCCTCCTTCCAGGCTGAGCAAAGTGTCCCTGTGTAAGCTCAAGGTTCCAAACAGCCAGCTCATGCACTAAGGACAGGTCCAGGTCCCACAGTCGGGATACCTCCCAAACAGTGTAAGCCACTCAACTGTCTCACTTATCCAGAGGGCCTGATCCAGTTGGGGGCTCCACAGCCTTTGGTTCATAATTCATGTGTTTCCATTAGTTTGGCTATTTGTCCCTGTGCCTCTTCAATCTTGGTCTCAACAATTCACGCTCTTAGAGTCCCTCTTCTTTCTCGACAATTGGACACCTGGAGCTCTACCTGGGGCCTGGCCAAGGATCTCTGCATCCACTTCCATCAGTTATTGGATGAGAGTTCCAGCATGACAGTTAGGGTGCTTGGCCATCTGATCCCCAGACTAGGTCAGATCAGGCTTTCTCTCGACCATTGCCAATAGTCTACAGTGGATGTGTCATTGTGGATTTTTGGGCACCTCCTCGAACACTTTGCTTCTTCCTGTTCAAATGTGGTCTTCATTTATCATGGTCTGTTATTCCCTGTTCTCCCTTTCTGTTCTTGATCTAGCTGGGATCTCCTGCTCCCCTAAGCTTTCTTTCCCTCAAACCTTGCCCTTCATCACTCCCACTGTTATCCAGGTTGTTCATGTAGATCTCATCCATTTCTCTGTCATTGGGTGATCCCTGTGTCTTTCCTAGGGTCCCATTTTCTAGATAGCCTCCCTGGAGTTGTGTAGCAGTCTAGTCTTTGTTTTACATCTAGTATCCTCCTATGTGTGAGTACATACCATGTCAGATGGCCAAACACCCTAATGGTCGTCCTGGAACTCTCATCTAATAACTGATGGAAGTGGATGCAGAGATCCTCGGCCAGGCCCCAGGTGGAATTCGAGGAGTCCAATTGTTGAGAAAGAGGAGGGACTGTAAGAGTGTGAATTGTTGAGACTAAGATTGGAAAAGCACAGGGACAAATAGCTAAACAAATAGAAGCACATGAATTATGAACCAAAGGCTGTGGAGCCCCCAGCTGGAGCAGGCCCTCTGGATAAGTGTGGACAGCTGAATAGCTTGAACTGTTTGGGAGGCACCCAGGTAGTGGGACCGGGACCTGTCCTTAGTGCATGAGCTGGCTGTTTGGAACCTTGGGCTTACACAGGAACACTTTGCTCAGCCTGGAAGGAGAGGACTGGAGCAGCCTGTACTAAATCCACCAGGTTTAAATGAATCCCCAGGGGAATCTTAGCCCTGGAGGAGATGGGAATGGCGGGGAGGGGCTGGAGGGAAGGTGGGGACAGGATGGGGGAGGACAGGGGAACCCATGTTGTGTAAAATTAAAACACAAATATAATAAATTAAAAAAAATATATTAAAAAAAGATATTATAACTCCTCTCTAGATTATAAGGCAGACCAATTGGCCCCTGAAGAAAATAACTTGAGCCCTCTCTTTCCACTAAATGTTTGTAAACACAGAGTAAATGCACGAACTAACCTCGTGAAATCATCTGGAAGCATTCTTGTTGATTCCCTAGAGCACTTAAGTCACATACCCCTGAAATTGCAAGTGGCCCCGAAACACTGAGTAAGAATAAATACTGAGGCAAGAATGGCCCCATTTACTGTCCCTTAAGAGCACTCTTTAGTGGTAGAGTGCTTGCCTAGTAAGCACAAGGCCCTGGGTTCGATCCTCAGCTCCACCAAAAAAAAAAAAAAAAAAAAAAAGCACTCTTGCCCAGAAACAACTTCATCCAAGGGCTTATTTATGCTTATTTATTAAACAATTTGACATTCACTACAGGAGGGTGTCTTTTGCTGCATTTTGGCCATCATTCAAGTGTAATAGTTTTATACTTCTGTTTTCTTTTATAAGAGAGGGTTACACTAAAGTGGATAGAATAAACAGCAATTGTCATTATATGTTCAATAATTCTAATTTTCTTTCCCTTAGAAAATGTTGTTTTTATTTAATCATAAACAAAGTGATTGTCTTGATTAGAAACTTTAACTTTGGATAAAATCTATATGTGATAAACCTGTAAAGAAATGAAAATAAAATTTTCTTTATTCAGAAGTTTTACTTTTGACAACACATTTAGAGGAGTGTTTCCCACACCAATTAAGCCACTGGCTGTCTAGATATGGAGATTACAATTTATTTTGAAGCTAGTGTAATGTAAGTACCTGCCTTTGATTTCTCTGCCTTTAGCCCTTCTGGTTAAAATTTTAAGCCTAATTTACTATTATCGAGTTCTATGTTTGATTAACATTCTTACAAAAGGAAATCCATGTTTTTTATTGAGCAATAGAGAAGCCTGCCAGAGATCTCAATGAAGAAGTGGTGGGTTGGGAGATAGACTGGTCTCTTTTCTGTGTCACCTCAGCTGTGGCAATGTAACAGTGCTAAATGTCCAATCAGGTGCCAGGGCATCAGGCTAACATGTTATGCAAAAATAACAACAACAAAAATCCAAGTCATCATTCTCTCTCTCCCCGCCCCTCTCTCCCTCTCTCTCCCCTCCTCTCTCCCTGAATCTTTTCTGGGAAAGGTTTCAGCAAAAAGTAAGCTAATATTTTAATCTGAAAATGCACACTGTTTGCATTTGGTGTACATCTCTGTTCACACTAGAAACATGTTTCTTTAGAGTATTCCTCACCTCACCCAACACTGTCTGATATTAACATCTTAACATCTTCGTTGTGTGTGTTCATCATATACTAATTACAGATGGTGGGAATTCAATAAATTGAATGATCTTGTCAATATAATTCTTAGTTTGTGTAAAGAATTAAAGCTTTCTGCCCAAGGCCTTGTGTGAGAGGATGAATGTGGTGTGTATTTGTGTGTCCATGTGTAGTGTTCACACAATTTCTTTTTCTTATAGGGATTTCACCATTTCAATAATGACATTTTCTAAATAGGAAATTATATAAGAAATTTGGATGTGCATTCATTCTTATCATAGGCAGAATTACTAATAGAAAACTTTTGAACTCTATTTGAGCTACAACAAAGCAAGCCTGGAGAAATATTTCAAGGGTAGAACAATCGACTAGCATACATGAGGCTCTGGGATCAAATCTTGACACCAAAGATCAAGGAATAAGAAAAGTGGCATTTTATTTGCATAATTATATTAGAAATGAGAAAAGTCAATTTCAAAATAATGTGTTTTCAGGTATAGCAGGAAAGTCCTAAGCCAAAAATATATAATTTTTGGAATAAAAGGTTATGCCTGTGTATTTACTGTAATGCTTTTCCATAATTTCAGATGGTAGAGCAGTTTCATAGCTACCAGGAAAATCAGATTAGTGAGTGTGCTGCTAATTTTACTGTAATGTTTTTTAATTACAAACCCTGAAGCTGTACTTAAGAAAACATAGTTATGTAGAAGAATGTGTTTGTGTGTACCCAAAATTTGAAGGGTTGACTTTATTTAGAAATGTTGCATACTTTATATGCTGCAGGTGGGTAGGTATAGCTCAAGTACATAAAGTGCATCTCTTTTAAGAATAAGAAAGAGTCCAAGCTAACAGTGATAGCAGAAAGGTGGCAATTAAAATACAGTTTTTCATTAAATTTCTGTTGTTGCTGAAACACATCACCTATTTGTCCAAACACCAAACACCATCATTGTATTGTTTTAGACTTGTGTAGGTTGCAAGTGTAGGTCTCCAGAATTTAAACTTAAGATATCAGTAGGGCTTGGAAAAAATCTGTGCCCTTGCCTTGGTTTTTGAAGCTCTGTGCATGGCTGAGCTCATGACTCCTTCCTTTCATCTTGAAGTCATCAGTACCATGTTTTTCGTCCTCCACTTGCATCTTCAGATCTTTCCCTCTGACCAAGGTGTCAAAGCGCCTCTCTCATAGGGAATCATGTGACTGGACTGGATACATCTAGATATATCTTCATATCAAGGTCCATAATCTTCTTTGAATCTGCCAGGATCTCTCTGAAATGCCACAGTTCTGAACACATCAGTGGTTTTGTTATTTTTCCTACCATATTGCATTTCAAAGGAGTTCACATGCTTTCCCAGTGAATGTAATTTCCTTCTACAGAATCAAAGAGACTGAAATTGCTGTGTATCCCATTGATTTATATATACATATTTTTATCACATGTAAAGTGAACATAGCAGCACAGGTTGTCTTATGAACAGGCTGTGTTTTGTTGTCTTTGGGGCTGGTTTTGTTTTTGTTTTTATAAAGACAGGGTTTCTCTGTGTAGCCCAGACCATTCTGGAACTTGCTCTGGCTTGGAACTCACAGAGATTTGCCTGCCTCTGCTTCTGGAGTGCTGGAATTGAAGGCACGTGCCAGCACCACCCAGGAGATTGTGGTATTTTATTAAGAACTTATATTTGTTTCCTGACACACAGGTCTGAGACTCTGAAATTTATCCTTTGTGATATTTCCACTGGCACAAGTTTGGTCCTAATATTTTTTCTGTTACTTTATTTTCTGGCAGAGACACTGAATCTCTTGGTAGTTCCTGTAGTGTGTGTGTGTGTGTGTGTGTGTGTGTGTGTGTGTGTGTGTGTGTGTTGGTGAATATGGGGTCCAGAAGAGGGCACCAGAAACTCCAGACCTGGAGATACATACTGTTGCAAGTCAACAACAAGGCTGCTGTGAACTGATTCCCCAGTTCTTTCAATGAGTACCAGTGACTCTTAACCACTGAACTAGCTTTCCAGCTCTGACAAAAATGTAATAAAAATAGTATCTGGGACAATTATGGGCCATGTCTATAGTGCATACTTAGGAGGCATTACAATGACATACAAAAACTCAGTAGGCTACAGCCTGAAATACACTGTAGTGTATTTTATCAGAAATTAGAATAGTAATATGCAGACAAGGCCATGAAGTCGGGGGATGCATCTTCCCTGTGTATATCTCTACGCATTACATTCTCAACCTACTAAGGTCTAGTCAAGTATATATTAAACCACAATAATAAAATTCTAAAACCAAACAAGTTCACCCATAAACAGTACTCAAAGCAATAGAATGTATATTTAGGTTTTTAATAGTAATCACATGATTATGTTTCTATCCAATCTTGGTTAGGATATTGACACTCTGCCTATGAGAAACTATCACCAAAATGTTGATGCTTCATCTGTTATTATCACTTAAAGATGAATTAAATATATTTGAATTTATATCACAAATACACTCAGGAAAAGGGCTATGAATTCTTGTGAATAACACATAACTTTTCCCCCTGAAGAGATTCTTGACTCAAGTATATTGATTCATTTTTGGTGAGGAAATGTTACTGAAGAGTACAGAAAAGGTCAGTTTTCTGCAAAATTACTTTCATTATGTTGTCCCTGAAGGTAAAAGGCAAGTTAATTTAAAATTGCAATTATGTCTCTGTACCAATTATATCTGGATTAAAATAACAAGGAGATTTTCTTAGTTAAATTTTAAGCATATGAAATTAACTTAAATGTCATTAAGACTGTCTTTTATTTTAAGTAAATATTCAACAGGAGCTTGGTTATCAAAAATTAAAATGTTATAGTTTTGAAATAGCTCTAATCTTACATAACTGATTTTAATGGCAAATTAGAAATTTGCAGACTGTTTTCTTTTCTATTTTTAACTTGTAGATTAATTTCAGTGAATACATTATCTATTTTCTTTTCATTAAGCAGACAATTATTTTCACTGTGGAAACAACATTCTTGTTGATTGCTTAGGATAACCCTACATTTCAATAAATACATAATACACAGAAAATCAAGTTCTCTGTGATATTACACAAATGCAGGTTCCAGTGAGAAGAGAAATATATTTTGTAGTCTCTGTTCCACGATCTTTTTCTTATCTGCCTTCTATCAGACTTCAGAATAGAAACTGAGGCTCATAGCCAAGTAGGAAGTGACAGGTGAGTTCCAGAAAACATTTATGCCTAGAAGAGATGTAGATCTAATTCAGTATGTGCTCCTACCAGCTGGGACCTATTGGTGAAATTATTAAGGCCACTCCACGTAGTTAAAAGGGAGGTTTATTTTGTGGGGTACTTACAAATGAGGGGGTAGGTTACAGGGTCTGGCAAGGGTATAGCACAATCCGGCGTTGTTCTCTGGAGAACTCTGCTCGGTCTACCTCCAGCGTCCAGAGTCCGGGAACCAAGAGAGTGAGTACTTCCTGATCCTTCGTCTTCCGCTTCCTCCTCTGCCCCGCCTTGTGGGCGTGACCATTACCAAAGCCTCAGTGGGGGTTGGAACTTCCAGGCCAATGCTGGGATGGCTACCCACTACAGGGACCTTTATGTCCCATGTGGCAACTATTGATCTTGTTCTCCAGTGCTGGTCTGCAGTGGTAACACATTAAGAAAAATAAAAGGAAATAATCTTTCTCTTGAATTAATTTGACCATGAACAAATCCAAATTTTAATTATCCAGTTCTTCTGTGTTTTCCATCTGTATCCAAAAAAACTTTGCTCTATATTTTTGCTTTCTTTAAAAAAAATTTTTATGCAGTCTATTTTAACCCTATTCTTTCCCTTCACCCAAATCCTCTGATTATCTCCCACCCATCCCTCTAACCAACAAAATCTGTGTTCTTTGTTTAAAACACAAAAACTGAAACAAAACAAAAGTTGTACACACACACACACACACACACACACACACACACACACACAAAGAGTTGGTTTTATGCTGCTCGATTACTGCTGACCACAGTGCCTGCCCTCGAATGTTATTTGTATGCCCAATGACACTCCACTGGATGAAACTGATTTTCCTCTTTCAGCAGCTATCAATTGGAAATATTAATTTCTTGGTTAGAAGTGTAAATTTGTGTCTGCTTCCCTTTTTCCATGCTGGACTTTTATCTGGCTCAACTTCTGCAGGTCTTGTGTATGCTGTGACAGTCTCTCTGAATTCATACATGCATCCACCTTATTACATGAGCTATAAGCTGCTACATAAACCAAAACTGGATAAAATTAGAGAATAAGTGACTGGAGGTGTCCAGGCCCACTTGGTGTAACCACATTGCAACCACTACACCAACTGTTCAGGAATCGTTCTGGAAGGAAGGGAATAAAGTTTTGTAATAGCCAGAGATCTGGGACAATAGCTACAAGATAGTGTCTTTTACGTGTTATAGGTATACAGTGCCCATGAAATATCAACAATATAGTTGACTAAACAAGACTTGCACAATGGGAACCACCAATCAACATAGATAAGAGAAATTTTGTAAGACCCCACCTCTAGATGAAGAGGTACAGGCCATCAATGACTGACAAGACAGAGAAAAGTAGCCCACTCCAAGGTCAAGGTTAAAGAAAAGAATGATTGCTGGCCACCATCCTCAACCAGAACAATGTGAATGGAAAGTACCCCCTTTTCACACCTTGTCTAGGGCAGCACCACTACTATGGCATCATTGTCATTATCATCACATTATGATTTAAGGCCCTCTTGACCAGACAATTAGTTTTCTCATTATAGGAACTTCTTAAAAGACCCATCTACTCCACATTGAACAATGAACTTATGAGCAGGTGTCAAAACATAGAAAGTTAATGTGAAGAAAAAGTCAAGTTCATTTAAAATTCTAATGTGATTTGAGGAGTAAAGTTCTTTGAGTGTATCCACTAGTTCTGCATGGCTCTGTCTTGATTTGTACCTCAGTGCTAACTTCTTTTAAAGAGCTTATGACTTAAGTCTAATTTAAAATCAGGGCTTCCTGTCCAACCTCTGACATACTGCCCATGCTGGGCTCTCTCAACTCTGTATGAATCAATAAACTCAATATTGTCTTCTCAATAGACTGTAGGTGATTGGAGACTCAATTTTTGGCAATTTCAAACTCATAGTCCTTTTTTGAAACGAGGCTTATATTATCAACTGAAGATAGTTCTCTTTATGGTAGAAATTTGTTTGTGCCAAACGCAGAATCAACCTCTGGGTAGTGTGTATCCATTAACTGTAGGGAGCAGTTTCTTGGTGGTTATGTTGGTACCTATGTTATATTTCTTAAAGACTGACATTGAAGAGAAAGTCTTTGTGAAAAAAGTACTATGGGGCAAAAGAAAACTCACTGTTATCAAGTGCAGGTTATTGGTGCTAGAATTTTAGATTTACCTTATTACAGCTTTGTATTAGGCAATATTTAGCTTATGTAACTATTATAACATAAGATTTACCATGAAATAGTCCCAATGACACATCTTGTTTTTCTAATTTGCTATCTATCACATTCACATAATTGAAATACCTAGTTTGTAAAGTAACAATCAAGTCCTCCATGTTATGATATGGAAGATATCAACATTATTTCTTTAACTATAGTCTATATAGAATGCCCACATTTTCTGTTTATTATTAGATATTCAGATGAATAATGCAACGGTATGTGTCTACTTGTGAAACTCACTTTGCTGATTATAATATCAAAAGAATCTGAGTCAGCCTGAATTATAAAAACAAAGAAAGCAAAACAATACAAGATCACATAAATTTTGTTCAATCTATTATTTCTTCATGGGGTTTGAAATAATTTATTATGGACATTTTTTCCTACTGACATTTTACAGACATAGAAGCGTGTCTCAAGAGAAGCATTTTGGGAAATGTTTCTTTTGTATGTAAATGTAGCACTAACTACCTGTACCACATCTTTCTATGAAGGTTATAATCTAATCATACTCCCCTAAATTAAAATACATCTTAAAACATTATTTTCTCTGATAGAAGAATCCCCCATAACCAATCAGTGAATACTTCCCAACATAATCTTGCTATCATTTTATTTTTAACTCTTTTAGATACTTTGAAAAACCTTTTTAACTGAGGATTTACTACAATGTATTTTGATCGTATTTGCCTCCCCACCCAAACTCTTCCCATCTGCACCCTATTTCTTTCCCTACTCAATTTGTGTCTCTTTTCAATCAAGTCCAGTTTGTGCAGTCAGTCTACATATTTTTGTATGTGTCATCTTTCTGTGTCATTGCTGGCCTGGCAGAGGCCACAGTCTTAAAGCAAACTCACCTGCCCTCTCCTGGCAGCTATCATTTGTCAATAACTGCTGAGTTGGAAGTCTCCCTTTGGGCACACTTCACCTCTCCATGCTGAGATTTTCATCTTGCTTGAAGTTGCATAGGTTTGTACATGATGTCAAACTACTGCTAAGTTTATATGTTGCAACGTCACTACTGTATCTGGAAAATAATAGATTTGTTGTTGTCCATCTAACTTCTGGCTGATACAATCTTCCTGCCCCTCCATAGCAAAGACCCTTGATCCTTCGGAGGATAGAGCTTAATAGAGATTCCATATTTGAGGATGAATGTTCCACAGTCCCTATTCTCTTGTTTACCCTCCAGAGCTCAAGAAATTTCATCCCTACTACATAGCTTTCTTGGTTCTGTGAAATGTTATGCACTTTACTGGGGTGGGTGGGAGTAATCATTTGTATTGCTTATCCATGAACCCTGAGAGGTCAAGTGAGATTGGAATGGCAGGCCATAGTTAGTTGTGGAATACTGGCGGGAATAACATGGGAGCAGCCAAGCACTTTGTGAAACAAGTCCTGCTCTTCACCATGATGCCCTAACACCCATTTTAACCCTAATGTCTGTCCTCACCATAGCAGCTAGATGTATTGAATGAGTTTAAGGAAGTTCTTTGTATTTGTAGCCTGTAAGGTTCCTATAAAGAGTAAATGCATGTTTATATTTTGGAAATGCTTGTGTTTGCTGAGATAATCACTGTTTGCTTTTTTTTTTTTCTTTGATAAAAAGATCTTACAATATAGTTCAGGCTGCCCTAAAGTTTATGTCCCACCTTTCACTGCCTCAAATTACAGTCAGTGATTAGAGTCATGAATACCTGGCTGAGCTTTACTCTTTATTTGTATAATACATGATACTGATTCACTTTTAGATGTTTGTTAGAATTAAACTACATCTCATCTTGAAGAGAATAACCACTTGGTCATTGTATGAAATCTCTAATATGTATTTCTCATTTTAATTTGTTAATATTTTGCTAAGGTTTTTACTTACATGTTTATGAGATATTTTGGATTGTGCTTTTTCTTTCCCTATGATGTCCTTATTGGGTGGTAGTGTCGGGATATTGGAGGCCCATTAATCATGAAATAATTTCTCCAGTCTTTATTTTCTTTCATTGCATGTGTAGATATGGTCACACTTTCCTTAAATGTTTGCTAGTATTTACCACTGAAGACATCTGGGTTTGGACATTCAGTTGTGGGTATTTTTTAAATATTTAGAATAAAATTAAATGAATTTCTTCAGTTGGTCTAGGTGAAAGGATGATGAACGGCACTGGTGGCAGTGCTGGTTACCACATGGAAAGGTCACAGTCAAAACAGAACCCAGTGTTAGTTTTCAGAGCTTTATTAGGAGTTAAAGGAAGGAAGGGAGAGAGGAGAACCAGGCTTGGAGAGAGAGAAAGATGGTGAGGTTGGGGGAGAGGGGAGCAGAGCAGAGCAGGGAACAGAAAGAGAGGGTAAGGGTCTGTGTCTGGCTTTTTAAGGTGCAGATTGTGTGACCATACATACATAGTCACCAGTGGACACTGATGACATAAGACACAAGTCCCCCCCCCCCCCCACACACACACTGCACAGGTACTGCTACACACCTGGAGCAAGGGCAGAATCCCAGCAATAGGTTTATTTTCTTGACTATTTTTACTTTTTACATTTCTTGAAATATATTCATTTTATGTTGTCAACTAGTCTGCATAACACTGTTGGAACATCGCCTTATGATATGTTTAAACATCCATAGAGATTGCTGAGGGCACTTCCCTTGTTTCTTCATTTTAGTTATCTGTATTGCTTGATTCATAAGCCTTATTTCATCTTAACTTATGAGGGTTTTATTTTTTTTTTTTGCTGGTGATGGGAATGAAATAAACTTATGCAGTATTTTCCACTCACCATTTGTTTATTGTTGAAGGAATTCATGCGTGGATGTATGTGTGTTCATTCAGATCAATGTGTAGGTATATGTGTATGCATGTGGAGGTCAGAGGGAACCTGATTTCTCAGGTGTTGTCTTCATATTTCTTGACAAATAGTTTCTCACTCATCTGGGCCTCTCCAGTGAGGCTAGTCTGGATGTCCTCTCGGGCTCAGCTCCGGTAACTCACCAGTCTCTGCCTCCTCAATACTTGATTACAAGCTTTTACTACTATGATTTTTTTTTAATTAAATGTGTGTTCTGGGAATTGGATTTAAGTTTCAGGGCTTGTAAACCAAACATTTAACCAAATGACTCTAAAACAAAACACAATTACTCTTTCTTTCTCTTTCTTTCTTTCTTTCTTTTTTTCTTTCTCTCTCTCTCTCTCTCTCTCTCTCTCGCTCTCTCTCTCTCTCTCTATCATAGCAAGCATGTGGAGGTCTAAAGACAACTTGCAGGAGTTGTTTCTCTTCTACCATGTTAGTACAAAATCACACACTTGAGTCATCAGGCTTGGTGAGTGTTCTTACAGGCTGAACCATCTTGTTGGCCCCTAAATGTGACTTTTTCTTGTAGAAAATATTCCTTCATAACATCAGTATCCAACCACATCCTGTCTGTACTCACTACATTGACTGCTATTTTGAATTCTCTGTTAATATTTCTATTGATTTTGCTTTGTCCTCAGGTATTAATTAATTGTACAGCATTCAAAGTCTTTTTTTCCATCCAGATACTCACTATCTGTGTGCCCTTCTATTACAACTGTATCACTTTGAAGTCCATTCCGCAATTGTTTTGGTATGGTAAGACTCTCGAGGCTAAGCTAAAACAATTTGTTTCCTCTTGGATCTATAGAAAAATAATGGAAGTAGCTCCATCCAATATTATCTCCTTAGGCTTAGAATTAACAATTTGTAGCCATAGGTATTAAATTCCTCCAGTTAATCTAGAACACAATTGTCTTACGTTATAAAATAGCAAGTTTCAAACAGCCAGCTCATGCACTAAGGACTTTGGGTTTATACAGGGACACTTTGCTCAGCCTGGAAGGAGGGGACTGGACTTGCCTGTACTGAATCCACCAGGTTTAAATGAGTCCCCAGGGGAGTCTTGGCCCTGGAGGAAATGGGAATGGAGGGAAGGGAATGGGGGAAGGTGGGGATGGCGGCAGGAGTTGGGAGGACAGGGGAACCCATGGCTGATGTGTAAAATTAAAACACAAATATAATAATAATAAAAAAGAAAAAGAAAAAATAAATTAATTAAATAAAATAGCAAGTTATATTTTTCCTCAAGGGAATAAGCCCTAAACTCATCCAAAGTCATTTATTATGACTCACCCAACTGCCTCATGAAGATCTGGGTCAATGTTAATGTAAGGCCCAAGATGTGTTCAAATTAACTAGAAGGCTTCAGTTCTTAAGAAATTAATACTATTTTTGAGGTCTATATATATTATAGCATATAGTCTCATACCATTGAAGCAAAGTGATCTTTCATGTGGCTTATAACCCAAGATTCAGTAGTTAACAAGACAAGAATGTAGCCATGATGCAGAACTACAAGCTTCACCTGTGAAAACTGACCACATGCCCTTCCTTAATATAGTTAAGACTCTCCATCAAGGCCCTGCCACATTCTTTAGTCTCATTATTTTCTTTTAATGTGTGTGTCTTAAAACCTCCCTTTTCAGTGCATCCCATCCCATCATTTTCTTGAATCTAAACTACTACTTGCACAAACTTCAAACCCCATCTAGTTTTCCAAAACGGAAAATTAAGCTCTTATAAATTTTACACCACAAGAAAGAAAAGAAAAACATGCTATCCCTTTAGGCAGGTAGCCACAGAGCTGCTCTCATAAATATAAATATATAAAAGACAAAAAGCTGAATAGAATTATTAATTTATCCCTTCCTCTTTGAAGAGGAGCAATTGAGCAAAGGGATGTAAGGAATGTTTGGCTGGTGCAGCTTTCTCTATGTGGAAGGAGATACTAAGATAGGAAAGTAGAAATCCTTTCTGACACAACTCATGAGCACATAAGTTCTTACTCATTATTCTTCACTCGTGAAATGCTTTCATCTCCAGGCCTGGATAAAACTCTCTGTAAAGGTTTTCAACTCTTTTTTTCTGCCTGAAAAAGTTTGCCAAAAGAAAAGTTCACACGGATATACTTTTTTTTTTTAACGATGTCTGATGTGTGTGTGTATAATGCTATATTCTCTGAGAGATGTCTAAACTGTGATTATTATTAATTGGTCACTGCACTACATGTATAGTCACCCTAGTTCTATTTTTGACTAATTTCTTCTGCAGTACCCAGGGATCACATGGCTCATCTTCCAACGTGCGTTGGTTACAACAATTACTTGAAATATGCTCTGTATACATCAGATATGCACATACTGAAGTACAAACCTCAGATGACGTTTTGCTATTTCCTCAGAAGTCTTCTTGTTTGCAGTTCTCAGAGAAGGGAGTAATTACCCTCTTTCAAGAATGACTTTATACATAATTATACATGTGCTCTTTTAAGTTATTTCAGTCAGGACACTTCCCTTTATAGTAATTTGTTTGTATTAATTAAAAAAAGACAACCATCTGAAGGGCAAAATCATAGTCATGTTTTGAATTTTTGGTGTATGATATTCCAGTACACACATTTCTTTGTTCTTTGCCTTTTAGCACTGCTTGCTGTTGCTGATGATTCCTCCCATATCCTGCAATGAAGAAAAGAATGTTCAGAAGTGCCCTGAAGGTTTTCCTTTTGTTTTTGTAAATAACACTATGTTAGAGTAAATTTTAATATGTGTGAAATCTTGCCATAAAGTAAGAATAATCTGAGACTTACTTAGAATTCATAAAAGCAGTGCTTGTTAATCACTTAAGAAGTAATAAAACCCACAGGTTATTTGTCTTTTCTTCTTTCTTGTTTCACTCTGGGTGCATTGTTCCTAAGCCTGTAAATAAGCTCAGTGGTTTTGATAATCAGTTTCAACCATCTCTCCCTGCTGCAATGGTTTGTTAAAAAACATGCTTCTGGCAATCTGTAAACCCGAATCTAATGCAATTCTTCAACAAAAGAGAATGTCTGGAAATGATGCCAGTGCAGACAAGAAAAGAGCTAAGTTGTGGGGAGTAGATGAAAGGCAAGCAAGAGCCTGGCCAGGGGGAGACAAGGAGTTTCTGGTCAATGGGATTTGTTGGGCCTGAAGTCAGATTCCTCCAATTATCTTTCAGTTCTGTGAAGTTAATACATTTACTCATGCCTAAAACTATTTCATGTTGAGTTTCTCACACTTAAATAAAATGTGGTTAAAAAACAGGGAATATGATGAAAAGGGGGGAATATTTTGTAATAGAATGAACACACACATGTTGAATCAAAGAGAGAAGGACAATGGGAAGGGTGTCTGTTTCTCCAACAGTTTTGACCTTTCTGTTAATGAGAAGTAACCACATATACCAGTACCTATGCCATTGCTGGAAACAGACTCTTGGTTAAGTAATATTAAGAATAAGAATGCACTCTCTAATACTTGAATCTGTAATAAATGACCATAGGGAAGAAAGTCAAAGCTTTGGTCTCAAGTGGTTCAACTGAAAGAAGTAAAGGAAGAGAGTGGTATAGGCGTGCCTTCTGATACTTGGTGACTCTGAACGCATCCTTAATGAATGTACAGATTCTTTGCCTCTGGAAGAAAAGAATGTGAGGAACCAAATTCTGGGATGCCATTGGGAAATGGAGGGACTTGATCCTAGTTTTACGGGTAAACTTTATTAACTAAATTAATCACCACTTTCTCTACACCCACTAACATGGGTAATATTCAGTGTGTAGTTGACAGGATTTTCACTCACTAGGAAACAAACTTCTGGGACAAGTTCATAAGGAAGTTTCTAGGTTGGGTGAGTTGATAGAGAAGGACACCATTTCATTAGCTAAGGTTCAAGATGGAATAAAAAGAAGAAATCAAGCTAAAAGCAAGATTCATTTCTGTATATTTACTGCATGCAGAAGATATGTAACCAATTGTCTCTTGCTCTTACATTTACACCATATCTATTATGATATCCCCTTGAGCTATGAGCCAAAAACATATTCCATTCTTAAGTTGCTTTTGCCATGTGTTTGATCCACTTTCTTATCAATAAGATAAAATGCTAATACAGAAAATTTGTGGCAGAAGTGGGACTGCTGCTGATAAATATGACCATGTTGGTAGTAGGAATTCAAAACTGGTTTGCAAGCATGATGAGCCAGAGTTTAGAGCTATGGGTTACAGAAGCCAGCACTGGAGCAATGTTTAGTGGGATATTCTGGTGTTGTCTAGGAGACTAACATTCCAGGAGAAATGTGCACAGTAGAAGTCAAATTCATGAGGTTTTAGAGAGTAAAGACTCTATCAGGAACTGTTCTAGAGGTTATGCATAGTATATTTCCATGAAATTATTTGGCTGTATTGTGTTCTGAGAACTTGAGAGAAGCTGAATTTAAAACGAATGGACTAATTTGCTTAGCAGAAAAAAATCTCAAGGTAGGATAGCATTCAGCCTATGTCATGATTACTGATAACTGCTAATATCCAGCTCTGTATGAAAAATGAATAGAGAAAAGTACTACCAAAAACAAACAAACAAACAAACAAACAAACCTGTCATTATGTGGGGGAATGTGGGAGTTTAAAGTTGGAGACAAGCAGGTGTTGAAAAAGCAGCTACAGCTGTTAGCAAGATTAACACTGTTAAAGAGTTTATTAAAGAAAATCCTCAGGAACAAGAAAATGGCCCTGAGGGCAAGACCTCGGTAACTGGGTCTTGGGAAAGAAAGCATCTGAATGGAGACTCCTGTAAAATGGGGTTCCATACTCAAAAACAACTGTCTAGGAAATAATTTTCACAGATTCATCAACTGAAGCCCATGGAGGCCACAACACCTTTTTTCTAAGCGTGCAAGGTTCCACTTAGAACTGGCAACAGTGTCTGACCACACCACCTACATGGTACTGATTTTGAAGATATGAAATCTTCAAGATTGAGGAGGTCATGGTGTTTGTGTTATGGTTCCAAAGTCCATGGAGACTAATCAATATGTGGCAGAGTCAGGAGGCTTGTGAAAATACCCTGAGAAGCCACTGTATGACTCGGTGAAGATGAAGTCCATGTTGCAGTGCTATCCCGGTTTTTTGGAGGTGCTAGGACTTTGATATGTCCACCAATGAAAGCAAAAGTGACAGAGTGGAGGTGGCTCAAGGAAGAGGCTGTGTATGCTCCAGGCAGCAGATCTGGAATGGAGGAGATACTCAGTCCCTTAGAGCTGAGAAATTTTAATAACAGCAACAGATGTCAGACATAGATCAACAGGTTTTGGTGTTTGCCCTCCTGAGTATCAGATTTGCTTTGGTCTAATATGTCCTTACTATGTTGTCTCCACTCATCCCTTTCAACACGGGGATGTTAACTCCGTGTCACTGTATGTTGGAAGTCTGTAACTTCTTTGATGTTGTATGGATTAATGGTCAAGAGAGTGAGTTTTGCTGCTGAGGAGATTACTCAGTGATTAAGAACACTGGCTACTTTTCCAGGTTTGAGTTCCAGCACCTATGTGACTGTTGACAAATGTCTATAACTGGAGTTCCAAAGGATTCAATGCCCTCTACTGGCTTCGGTGGGCACTGTACACACATGGGACACATATGTTCATACAGGTAAAGTACCCAAACAAAATGTTTAAAAGTTGAAAGCTTAAAAAAGAGATCAAATTTCAGGAAAGACACTGTACTTATATTTTTTAAAATAGTATTTGAACTATTAAAGACAAGTCAGACACTTGAAGTTGGATTGAACGTATTTTTCATTATAGAATGGCCACTTTTCTATGGAGACAAAGAGTAGAATGTTATGGCTAAATATATTTGGAAGTCAAGTTGACAGTGGATAGATTTGTGATGGCTAATATTCATGTATTATGTTGACCAGACCTAGACTTGCCCAAGAAACAAATCTCTGGGAGTCCTATGAGGATTTTCAGGTTGGTTAAATTGGCATGGAGAGATCCAACCTACCTGTACGTACGTGACATCATTCTATAGGTTGGTGACCTGGAGCAAAAGAAGAAAAGGAGAAACAAATGTCTGTTTGCTTCTTGATTTTAGATGTGATGTAACCATAGTATTGATGACATGACTTTCCTGACATCAAGGGCTGCACGCTCAACCTGTGAACTAAAATAAACCTCTCCACCCTTTTTCTTTTCATGTATTTTATCTTAGGAAAAACATCTAATGCACTCATGTGTGACAACCTTGATTCTTTGTAGTTGTTTGTCACTCTTGAGTGGTGTTACCCCCCACTTAGTGTCTTTAGTGCTATTAAATATACTAAGCGTTCTTTATTTTCAGAGCCACCAAGAAGTGTGGACTCTTGTGCAATACTATACTGTGAAATACTATATCTTCTTAGCTGATGCCTTGTCTGTGGGATAGGTTCTCAACCTGTGATTCACGACCTGTTTTGGGGGGTCAGTGACCCTTTCACAAAAGTCACCTAAGACCATCCGAAAACCACATATATTTATTTACATTACAATTTATAACAGCAGCAAAATTACAGATATGAAGCAGCAATGAAAATAATTCTATGGTTGGGGGTCACAACAGAAGGAACTGTATTCAAGGGACAAACATTAGGAAGGCTGAGAAACACTGGTCTTGAGTCCATTTTATGAAACAAGTGAAGGTATTCTTTACCTACAGCTTGGTCTATTAAAATTAGTTGCAATAGACTGAAGAATGCATAAAACGGCAATAGTGCGCTGAATACAGTCCTCATAGGACCAGAGTAAAGTTGTATGCAGGGCAGGGAGTACCTGCCTCATCACTGACCACTGGTCAAGGGTTCAGTCCTTCTGTGTTTAGCTTAGTTATCTGATACATAGCTACAGTCCTTCCTATGTATCTTCCTTGGTGTTGTAGGCTTTGCTTTTTTAACCCTTACTCTTTCTTTTCATTGCAACATTTGTTTTTCACTGCCAAGTGTGTGAGCAGCTTGCACTTTCCCCCTTACTACCTGTGGAAATCTAGTCTCTGCCTCATGAGAATGATCTGTGCTACTGTTGTGCTATAACAAGGCAATTCGGATGGTGATTATGAGGTGCGCGGAATCTTACTAAGCATAGTTCCCTAGTCCCATGAACATGTTTTGAAATAAAACACACAGAGTTACATAGTTATCAGCATGCAGAAACCATGGTGACCAGAGCATGATGTTTTAGGACTGCTAATTAATTTGATTTAATGGGGATAACTTATCCAGAAAGGATTAGAGCATCTTCTTTTCCAGATTAATGTGATCAGTGTCAAATCCTGTGGCCATAGTCAGTTTAGAATTGCCACTCACTGCAGGGAGTGATGGAATGAGGAGTCATTGAAAGACTTGAAAGCTGCGATTTGCAGAGCTAAAGCAGGATAGAGGAGCAGTCAGTGAGGCTGGTGGAGTACATGGGTTCCTGGTGACAGTATTCGAGTACCCATTTGTTTTTACTAATATTCATAATGTCCCTAATAGTATTTCTCTACCACACACTTTAACTTGGGTTTTCATTCCCCAAAATCTGTTACAGTGGGGGAGATTTATGGAGGAAATTTTGGAGAAAAATATGTTGGTTTCAAATTGTGTATTTCAGTGTTTATGAAAAGTATGTTAAAAACATAGATAAGAAAATGTAGAAGGAATACTCAAAAGTACTTCATATGTATATTTATAAAGTTACAGAGAAAATAATTAATGAATTAGTAATGCAGGCAGATGTAACAGAAAATTTGAAAGGAAAAGAGGACAATTTTAGTGGAATTACTATCAAAGACCATATCAGACTTTTCAAAACTGCCAAAATAATAGGAGACAAAGATATCCAAGAAACAGAAAGGCCTGAGCTGATAACTTTACATGGTCCCTTTCCCACATCTAGATTAACTTGCAGAAATTAATTAAGTTTTTTTTTTGTTTGTTTGTTTTTGCTTTTTACAATGGGGAGCCTTGAAACTACTACTGATAATCCCGAGTTGCATAGCCTTATTTTTAAATGACATTCTCCACAGAGTTTTATACCATACACAAAGATTTAAAAATAGGTAATCCATTTATGTAGATAATTTTTAGTTACAGGGGTCATTCTAAAAGCATTTTAAAGATAAAAAATATTTCTCTTAGCAAATCTTTTAAGTTTACTAAAGAAATTCCACCAGAGATGGAAATAAATAGTATTGCTCCTTTCTTCTCTGTGTCATTCATACCTTTCCTGGGGATACTAGTGGACTATTGACCCATTGATTGTTTTTCCCCCAATAGGAATATTTTGAAAAATGGTATAAAATATGTTTTATGTTCTACAGATTCCTTCCACTTTTAAAACTGTTGTTCTGGGAGAAGGTTGACTTGTCACATGATGACTTTCTAGAGTATGAAAGAGTAGAAAGTGTCCAATCCCCAGATCCTTGATGGAATGCAAGGATGTTGATTCCTCCTTCATTTTAACATGCTGAATCAGTATGCTATCTATAGGTATTAGCCGATTTTAGGATCGCTTCAAAAATCAATACTTCTCTCACATTAAAAAGTGTTTTCTTTTTAAATAGATGGATGCATGTCCTCCTTTTGAAGGGAAAAATAGCTAAATACCAGAAAAACAAATTGGTGTGCTTTCAACCTGCTAGTAAATAACCTATGTAATTGGGCAGCCCCATTATCTTTATTATCATTACTTACCTCAAATATAACGTTTGACCTAAATGGCATTTACTCAAAGTAACTGACAAGCATTAATTACTTAATGTTTTTGTGCTCTTTATAACTAAGTTAAATATAGTTCAATATATTTGTGAATGTACTCACACATACACACAAATTCAGGACCAACAGAGGCTCTAAGGAAGTATTTCTTACTGAATATGTCTAAAATTTCTAAATAAAGGCAATAATTTTCTTTTCAGAAATTAAAAAATTGAGAGAACATTTATAATCATTTTTTTTACATTTGTATCTATGTATTTGTTATTTGTAGAAACTTTTAGAAACATTTTAGCTTATACTTTAGTCAGGAAATACTTTTAGTTAGCCTTTTGTGATAACTTTAATCCATTCTTCTGGTTCTTTATATTTTCTTCCATGAAGGATGATTTGAGATGTCCATTGAATCCTTTGATTTAGAGCAAACGAACTAAATAAATGAAAGAATAACACAATGTCTCTTTCCTTCCTGAATGGCCATTAATAACAGAAGGTCAGCACTGTGAATTGCCTTCTGCTTTTCCTCATTGTACGAGTATATTCTTTTGGAATAGTGTGCTGTTAATGGACAGCTTCCTCCTGAGTCAATTTCACTCCATTGCTAACTGTATTATAGATTTCCCCCCAAAGCACAGAGTCTCCAAATATGCCTGAATATAATTGCTTGTCCCTTCATCTGTCCTATTTCTGTAGCTCAGGTGGAAGTTGATATTCTGGGTCACTGGAGGATCCTCTAGTGTGTTCTGAGTGAAAATAATGATGGCTGGTGTCTAATCATTTCTTGTTCATTAGAATTTTTGGAGAAAGATGAGATCAAAACCTCCTTTTAATTTCAAACCCATAATATAAGCCTTGTTCTGCTAAGCCATTTATGAGTAATATACCACATGGCCATTCTGTTCACATATGCATTCATGACAATTTGAATGAATTGCTGTCCTTTTTAACAGATCAACATTTATGGTTTATAAAGATAATAGGAAATATGGAACTTTTTCTCTTCAGTCTTACCTATTATACAAACCAAAGTTAGATAAGTGATAAATCCTATGGGCTCACATAATGATGGGAAAGGAAATGGTGGTAGAAAAGTAAAATAGGATGCTGTGTTTGACCCAAAGGGAAAGCTTATTTTTTAGTCTTTCTTTTATTTATTCTTTATTATTAAACTTTTAAAATTATTTTACATACCAACCACAGTTTCCCCTTCCTTCTCTCCTCCCATTCCCTCTTTCCACCTCCTTTTTACCCCATCCACTCCTCAGAAAGGGTAAGGCCTCCCATGGGAGTCAAAAGAGCATGGTATACCAAGTTGAGGCAGGACCAAGCTCTACTCTATAGATGTAATTCTGAATGGTTTTATTAAATAAGAAACACAGGACCAAATGCAGAGTTAAAAGCCCCAGAAGTCAGAGAGCAGTAGCTAAGAGCTGAAACCAAGACCACCTTCTTACCACCTCTGTCGCTGCTGTCCTTCCCCTGAGAAAAAGACCTACTTCCTGTGTGTTTGTGTTTTTACTGACTTTCTGTTCTGCCTTCTCATTGGTTGGAAACCCAACCACATGACCTGCTCATCACTGCCTGTCTATACAGACCTCCAGGTCTTTATGTTCATACTGAGTTTAAAGGTGTGTGTCTCCAAGCTGGCTATGTCCTTGAATACACAGACTATGCCTGCCATGTGATCGGATTAATGGTGTGTGCTACCACTGTCAGACTTCTATTATGGCTTGCTATTAGCTCTGACCCCCAGGCACTTTTATTTATTAACATACAAGTAAAATAACATTTCAGCACCACTCCCTGCATCAAGGCTGAGTAAGGCATCCCACCAAAGGGAGTAGGTTTCAAAAAGCCAGCTCATGTGCCAGAGACATATGCTGATCTCACTGCTAGGGGCCTCACAAACAGACCAAGCTACACAACTGTCACTCCCAAGCAGAGGGCCTAGGTCTTTCCCATGTAGGCTCCCTAGCTGTTAGTACAGAATCCATGAGCTCCCACGAGCTTGGGTCAGCTCTTTCTGTGGGTTTCCCAGTCATGATCTTGCCTCCTTTCTGCTTATATAAGCCCTCTTCTCTCTCTTCAGCTGGACTGCAGGAGCTTGGTCCAGTGCTTGCCTGTGGATCTCTGCATCTGCTCCCATCAGTTACTGGATGAAAGTTCTATGATGATAATTAGGCTAGTCACCAATTTGATTACACAAGAAGGTCAGTTTGGGCACCCTCTCCACTATTGCAAGGAGCCTTAGCTGGGGTTATCCTTGTGCATTCCTGGGGGTTTCCCTGGCACCAGGTTTCTCCCTTATGGACCTCTCTATCAAAACATCTCTTTAGTTTCTCTCCCTTTTGTCTCTCCCTCAACTCTATCATTCTGATCCCTCATGTTCCCATCCCCTCTCCCCTCCCCTGTGGCTAGAAGTCTTTCCTGTGTCCCAAGTCCACAGCCGCTCAGACCCAAGTAAACACAGAAGCTTATATTAATTCAAATTTCTCAGCCATCCGCTCAGGCCCACCACTGACTAGCTCTTACACTTAAATTTAGCCCATTTCTGTTCATCTATATGTCACCACATGTTCTGTGGCTTTACCTGTGTGCCATTACATGCTGCTCCCTGCACAGTGGGCTGGCATCTTCTGACTCAGCTTTCCTCTTCCCAGAGTTCTTCTTGTCTGCTTATCCTGCCTATACTTCCTGCCTGGCCACTGGCCAATCAACACTTTATTAATCAACCAATCAGAGCAACATATTCACCACATACAGAACATCCCACAGCACTCCCTTCTACACTCCCCTGTCTGCAGTTTACCCAGGAGATCTCATCTCTTTTCCATTCATAAGGTGATCTAAGAGTCCCTCTTAGGGTCCTCCTTGTTGTCCAGTTTCTCTAGGGCTCTGAATTGTATCCTGGGTTATCCTTTGCTTTACATATAATATCCACTTATGAGTAAGTACATACCTTGTTTATCTTTCTGGGATACCTCACTCTGGATGATTTTTTTTCTAGTTCCATCTATTTTCCTGCAAATTTCATGATGTCATTGTTTTTTTAACCACTGAGTAATTCTCCATTGTGTAAATGAACCACATTTTCTTCATCCATTCTTTGATTGAGGGGCATCTAGGTTGTTTCGAGGTTCTGGCTATTATGAATATTGTTGCTATGAATAATTGAGCAAGTATCCTTGTGGTATGATTGAGCATTGCTTGAGTAGATGCCCAAGTTGGTATAGCTGGGTCTTGAGGTAAATTGATCCCCAATTGGTTTTCTGAGAAACTGCCATACTGATTTCCAAAGTGGCTGTACAAGTTTTTATCCCCACCAACAGTGAAGTAGTGTTCCCCCTACTCCACATAATCTTCAACATAAGCTGTCATCAATGTTTTTGATCTTAGTCATTCTGACAGGTATAAGATGGTATCTCAGAGTTGTTTTGATTTGCATTTCCCTGGATGACTAAGGATGTTGAGCAGTTCCTTAAATGCCTTTCAGCCATTTGAGATTCTTCTGTTGGGAATTTTTTGTTTAGCTCTGTACCCCATTTTTCAATTGGATTATTTGTTTTTTGATGTCTAGTTTCTTGAGTTCTTTATATATTTCGAAGATCAGCCCTCTGTCACATGTGGGGTTAGTGAAGATCTTTTCCCATTTTGTCTTATTGACTTTGTCCTTTTCACAGAAGTTTCTCAGTTTTAGGAGGTCCCATTTATTAATTGTTGCTTTCAGTGTCTGTGCTACTGGTGTTATATCCAGGAAGTAGTCTCCTGTGCAAGTAGTTCAAGGATACTTCCCACTTTCTTTGCAGTGTAACTGGATTTATTTATGTTGAGGTCTTTGATCCATTTGGATTGGGTTTTGTGCATGGCAATAGATAGAGATCTATTTGCAGGAAAGCTTAAATTAGAGAGATGAGATGTGGATAGAAATTATGCTGTCCCATAATCTATTTCATTAGACTTTGTTTCATCCTTGTGTTCTTTTTAGGCAACTTCTTTTTCTGTGATGAGTAATTTTTAATTATATCCTAGTTATACCTGGAGAAAACATCCAAGGATGTATTTCCAAACATTTGATGCAAGTCTTAATTCTTCTCTCCAGATAAACATGTGTATAAGTGTATGTACAAAATATTAAGGATTTATGTATACTGCCTATCAAAAGACATTATGGGCTATTTATGAGATGCATTAAATCTCTCCATTCTAAGAAATATGAGAAATAAAGAAGAGTATGATTTCATTTAGTGATAGCAGAACAAAGGATTTACATCTTAGAATTAATTGTTCTTTTATGATTTAGCTTGCATATATTATATATCATTCTTATTAGTGTTAAAGATTTAAATAATAATCCATAAATAATATTGCATTGTATCTGGAGTTTTCCTGCCTGGCCCATAGTCAGGACAAATCTCTCTCACTCACCAGTCCCACAGCCTCTCAGACCCAACCAAGCAAACACAAAGACTTATATTGCTTACAAACTGTTTTGCCATGGCAGGCTTCTTGCTAACTGTTCTTATATCTTAAATTAACCCATTTCTATTAATCTGTAAGTTGCCATGTGGCTTGTAGCTTACTGGTACCTTACATCTCATTTTCTATGGCAGAGACTAGCAGTGTCGCTCTGACTCAGCCTTCCTCTTCTCAGAATTCTCTTCTCTGCTTCTCCCACCAAACTTCCTGCTTGGCTACTGGCCAATCAGCATTTTCTTTATACAGAGTGATATCCACAGCACTTCCCCTTTTCTTTCTTTTTTTTTAAAAAAGGAAGGTTTTAACTTTCACATAGTAAAATTACATATAACAAAACAATTATCAAGCAAGAATTACAGTTACAATATCTAGTCTATTTGTATTTGGCAAAATTAAAGAAGATATTCTATCTATCCTATATTTGTGAGTCTAAGGTCTCATATCTAACTTATCTTTTATTATAACTAAGGAAATTATAACTATCTAGTCTTCAACTACATTAAAGACCTCAGAAAGATATAATATTACCTGAGAAACAGGAGAAGGATGCAGGCAATGTTCAGGAGTCTTGCAAGAGTAGACAGAGACAGCTGGCAGCCAGGAAAGTTATCCAAAGTTCCTTTGTAAAGTTGGGGCATCTGTCTTCAGCCCACAGGACTAGAGTCTCCCAGTCATTTTTCTCTGTGTCCTGTAGAATGTCTGGCAGTTTCTTCTGTGAAGCAGGAACCTGAAGGACCATTTTGCCAAGCAGAGTTCAGTGGTCACCTTCCCATGGGTCCTGCATGTCCAGTTGATCAAGCAGTCCAAGCAAGAACAGTTTATTACCCAAATGGCTATTTTTGTCAAGAAGAAGATACACTCCATATGAAGTGTCTTCAATGCCCATCCTCCTCTCGGAAGTAAATTGGTGCTGCCAGGAGCAGACATGTCTCACTGTCCAGAAAGTCTAAATTTTTAAAACATTTTAAAATAGTTGTTGTAATAACAATTACAAGTTGTTAATTGTTAATGATCAGGAAAAAAGCTGAACAAGGAGATTAGATTCAGAGTGTTTGTTGAAAAAAGAAAAAAGAGAATATAGATATGAGATAGATCACTGAATCTACTTTGAGAAAAAAAAGAAAGAAATAATAGGATAAATAGGTAGATCATTATATTTATTCTAATAAGAAAAAGGGGAAGATATAAAAATGAAAAAAGGTAGATTACTGAATCTATTATGAAAAGAAAAAAGAAAGAATATGGATATGATAAGATTAAAAGGTAGACTATTGAATCTACTTTTTAAAAGGAACTACTTGTTTTAAATAGGATAAATAATGAACTTTTTTGTCTGAATTTATCAAATGTTACTGAACTGGACATTGTATATATATAAAATATAATTTTTTGTCTGAATTTATCAAATTTTAATCGACTGGGCATTGTAATATATTAATGAAGTTTTTGTCTGAATCTGTCAAATGTTAATGGACTACACATCATTAATGTAATTCTTGACTGTATACATTGTATATACTTATTGGATATAGTTTTTCTTGTATTAGTTATAAGCTTTTTTAATTTTAGACAAAAAAGAGGAAACATGGTGGTATTGTGTTCCCCAAAATATTGTGTACTCTAATAAGCTTATCTGGGATCAGAGAACAGAACAGCCACAGTATTAAACATAGAGGTTAGACAGTGCTAGCACATGCCTTTAATCCTAGCATTCCAGAGGCAGAGATCCTGGATCTCTGTGAGTTCAAGGCCACACTGGAAACAGCCAAGCATGATTACTCACACCTTTAATCCCAGGAAGTAATGGCAAGAGGCAGAAAGGTATTTAAGGCGTGATAACCAGGAACTATAGGCTGGTTAAGCTTCAGGCTTTCAAGAAGCAGTTCAGCTGAGATCCATTTGGATGAGGACTCAGAAGCTTCCAGTCTGAGGAAACAGGATCAGCTGAGTAATTAGCAAGGTGAGGTGGCTGTGGCTTGTTGTGCTTCTCTGATATTCCAGCATTCGCCCCAATATCTGGCTCTGGGTTTTATTTTCATTAATAAGAACTTTTAAGATTCATGATATATTTCTTGCTAGTATTCAGATACCTGCCCATTTAAACCCCTGGGAAATAATTATGAGTGTAATTCTTTCCAACTGCTCAAATTTTTTATAAGGTATTTTCTACCTAGCTAAATATTTTCAACTTTCAACTTTTTATTTTCTCAAATTTTTAAGTGTTATTCAGGTCTTTCCATTTTTAGCATGATTGAGTGCAACTACAATTTATCTGTGAGACCACTATTGTGACACAGTGAGGTTCTTCATGTTATGAATGTATATGTGTTTTATAGATTTCACTTCAATTAATACAGTCTGTGACTGCCCTTCTTTGCCTCTGTTTAGTTATTGGATTCTTTCTTTTAAAGAACTAGGCTACAAATGACTGCTTGTCTTTCCTCTGAAGTGTGGAGTTATAAAAAGATAGACTTACTGAAAAATCTGAATAAAAATATCAGAGTTATAAAAGGTGTCAGTTCTGTGTATATGTCTATAGTTAAGGCAATGAAAATAGAAACTAGCTGCTTTAGTTATGTATGAAACATCACACTTCAAATTTAGTCAAGAAAACCCCAAATTTCTTATCAGTTGAGATCATATGGTTGGACTGTAAGGTTTCCTTTTTAATATTTCAAAAAGTTACAGGTAGATACCCACTGATACTAAAATCATTTGAAAGATACCAAGACTGACAAATGACATATTCTGTTGACAGGATCAATCAAGTACATGTAGCCTCTAAGTCACTCAAAGGATTCCTATAGTAAAGATGGCTATTCTGACATGGATTCTTAGGTCTTAAAAAGAGGAGTCAGAAGCTTCCAGAACTCATGGATAGTGCTTCATTTTGCTATAGATTAAGTAAACCATTAAGGGCAACTGGGATGGATACCAGGGGAGGGATAAAGACTATCTATTAATCAGAAGGATATAAAAACATACATTAATTTATTATAGTAGCTACTGAAGTAATTCCAAGAGATGAGCAAAATTGACAAGCCATAATATATCATGGACATCTATTATGTTTAATGTTGTTTGCAATATTAAGACATGATAACTGTTACTTTAAATTCCATAAGTTTGTATTAGTTTGCCTCCCACACATATACAAGTTATAGACAGTTGAGAGTGGAGGTATTAAAAAGAAGCATAGCTTGTCCCTTATTCACTTTGTCAGTGAATACAGAACCACTTACTGTCTAGACTCTATGCTTTGGCATTTGTTGGAATACATTACTGTCTGGTTAGAGGTTGCAGTCTGTCATAGCCTGGCTGCTTTCTCTAAGCTTGGAAATATGGAAACTCACTCCCGCCTCAGCAAGGCTTCCTGTTCTCTACCTGTCCTTATGTGGAGAATGTCCTTGGGTCTGGAAATTTGATCTTATCTGAAAGCTGTCTCTACACCAGATGCCTATCTCTAAACTAGATGCCCGATTCTCTTTGGCTTGAATTTTGATGCAGATTACTGCTAAAAGATTTGTGCTGAAAGGTATGCTATAGAACCCTACCATCACATACAAAGCCTTGTGATAGGAGTGTGCCACTTAATGCAAATTAGGGTTTGTCCACAGGCTCTCCAATCCTATATATTCCTTGTACTCTGGAATAAAATTGAGCTGATTCACTGATGTCTGTCTCCTGGAGGCCTCCCTCTGTTCATGTACATGAGCCACTTAGAAAGCATTCCATGGCCCCCTTCTGCCTCTTTTCCCTATTGGACTAATGGCTGACAGGCTGAGATGGAGAGAGGAGCCCCATAAGTATTCATACAATGAGAAACAAATAGTTATTAGTGGCAAAAAAATGAAATCAGGTGCATGCAAATCTTCATGTTGGATAATCTTAAATACAACAATAAAATGTATGAAGTCATGATGTGAAGTCATTAGGTAAGTTTTATTCACACTCATGGTGCCAACTTACTTGAACATACATTGGTTGTTGTGATGGCTGTTCTTGGTTGTCTACTTGACTACATCTGGCATTAACTAAAACTTACAAAAATGGAGGGTGTACCTGTGAGGGATTTTTGCTTAATTTGAAGTGGAAGATTCACTTCTAACCTAGATCATTTGATTTGGGAAGACCCACCACTATCTAATCTGGGCCACACTTTCTGCTAGAAGCCTGTATAAGGACATAGAAGAAGGAAGCTGTTGCTTTGTCCACTTGTTCTTACCTTGCTAGCAAGTCCATTCCTTCACTGGCATCAGAGCCTGCTTCTTTGGGATTCTAAAGTATACTGAAGACCAGATAAGACATCCAGCCTTGTGGACAGAGGAACTACTGAATTCTTGGATTTTCCAAGCACAACCAGCCATCGTTACTGCAGTCTGTAATTCATTCTAATAAATCCCCCCCCCCTCTCTCTCTCTCTCTGTGTATCTATATATCCCTATCTCTATTTCTCTCTGTCCTTATCTCTTTCTCTATATCTATCTACCTATCTATTTATCTATCTATCCATATATATATATATATATATATATGGAGAGAGAGAGAGAGAGAGAGAGAGAGAAATAGAGAGAGATTCAGTCTATAAAGTTTGTTATTCTGGAGAACTCCAACCAATACAGTTAGTTATGCTTTCTCTCTTCTAAATAATTCCTATATATTTTCTGTCTGTCTATCTATTATCTATCTGTATGTATGTATGTATATATTCTCCTCCCTCCATCATATCTCTAATTTTCCTTAGTTATTACTAATGTCTAACAGAATTAATATTTATTATACATACTTTTGGAAATTTCAAATAGCAAAATACTAAAGAGAATATTTATAAAAAAGAAAAAATATCTTGGAATGATTAGGTTTGAGACAGAATTAAGGAAGAAAGAATAACTTCTCCCATAAGAGTTAACAGGAAGTTTTGTTAAAAAGGAATATTAGAATCCAGATCAAGAGTTTTCATAATCATTTCAATGGAACCTACAGTTTCTCTGAAACTGTTTCAGAGAGGACCAAAGGAGAAGTGGGAAAGAATAGCCAGTGGGATGTTAATACATTAGCAAAAAACAAACAAAAAACAAAGAAACACTTTTATATCTTTTCATTATGAGAAATTATACTTTGTGTGAGATAATCTTAATTTGAATTTTTTTTTTTGTTAGAAAAAAGAGGTGGAGGAGAGGGAAGGAGGACATGGTTCTCTCAAATATTTAGTAGTACAGTCTATGATACAACAGAGAACTCTTGCTTGAAGACTAGGCAGTCTCAAGTTCCTTACATGATTTCTGAGGACAGAAAATTCTGAAATCAGAAGATGAATGGTACTTTAATTGTTCACATTTGTGAATTCTGGGATATGGATTTATATTTTTTGTCAAAACCTGTTTTTTTTAAAAAATTACACTAATATGTCTGAAAAGAAACACAACTCTGTTTTTCAAAAAGATATACAAAAAGCTAAATTATATAAAAAAAGATGAGAAAAGGAAACATTTTAAAATACATAAATTTAAATTTAATTTTTACAGTTTTGAGACTATCATACATGAATGCTACATTTACACCATTTTACCTTTTCCTATTTCCCTCTACCTTCATCGTTGTCCCTTCAAATTCCTCCCAAATTCATAATTGGTTCTTTACTTGCACATGTGTATGAACATAAAACCTAGTGCATTGATTTAGCATGACTGGTATGTACTTGTGTTGATGGCTGACTATGTGGGGTTGGATGAGTTTTGAGGAATTTATCCCCAGAAAAAGTTGGTTCTCTCTCTCTTAGCAGTCATTGATTCCCTATAGCTCTTCCTCCAGAGGTGAGACCTTGTGAACGTCCCCTGTCCACTTGACATGTCAACTGACACTGACATTGCGCAGGTCTTGCTTAGGCAATTATAATGTTGAGATGTCATTGGAGCAGCTTCCCTACCATGTCTACCAACAAAACACTGCATCACAACTGTCTCTCTCATCATTTGGCTCTTGTCATCTTTACTCCTCCCTTTCTGTAGTGCTCCCTAAATCTTAGGTACAGGGGTTTTGTTGTAGATGTACCGTCTGGGAAGGGGCACAACACCATCACTTATTCTCTGCATTTGACCAGTTGTGCATCTCTGTAATAGTCTCCATCTATTACAAAAAGAAGCTTCTTTGATGAAGGACAACACCCACACTTAGATGTGAGTATAAGGATGAATATTTGTAATATAGTTAGTCACTATATTGGTTTAAGGAAATGTCTGTAGTAGGTTCTGCTCTTGGGTCTAGGACATTCTAGCCTGGGATAGATGGGCAGGTGTTCATTACTAGTCATGAATTTCTTCTTATTGAGTAGGTTTTTGGTTCAATTAGAAAACACTTAGTTACATGCATGACAAAAGTGGCACTATTGCACAGTAGGCTATATCTTAACAAGCTAGGTATTTACAGTCTGAAGTTGCTTACCAACAGCCACATCCTAATGAGACTAGCTAGCCCTCCCTTACCACATTATACAGCATACTAACAAACATGCTGAGGGTATGAGTTGTTATGGTGCTTTGTGCCACTCCTTCAGAATATGCCCCATCCACATGAAGTGAGCTTCTCTGTGTACGTGTCTGTCACTCCTTCATTCCCTCACCACACTAGTCAGATTTCCGGATTCAAGTCCCTCGAGATTCAATAACAAAGTCGGTTACTACAGGGTGGTCTTTGAAACACACCATTGAAAGGGACATCACAACTTCTTGTATTGGAGCTAATTTTATAAGCTCAACTTGACAGGGATGTGTCTTTTGTTTGGTGAAGTCTGCACTGTGTCTGATGCCAGATGTTTCACATTGCTTGCAGAGTGAAGACAGACTAATTCCTGATGAGGCTTATTTTTGAGTGTGTTGTTGAGCATTTTGTGAATTCCATTTTAACGTAGAATCCAGCTATTCACAGTAAAATATGTTCTATGTGAATGGATATGACTGGAAATATAAAGACAATAGCTTTTTATGCAGAACTGAACATGCTAGAGATGAAATAGCATAAAAGTTCTTCAAAGCGAATGGGGCATTTATACATCTCTAACATGCTACAAGGTTATCTCTTGTTCTCTGAGAACACGTTCCTAGTCAGTCTAAATTAGTTCTTCCAATCAGGCAACTGATGAGGCAATTTTTACCTCACTTGAATTTCCTGCACAGCTATAAAGAAGGAATAAAACATAATTAGAAAGCCTAAGAGAAAATTTGCAGCTATTTCTGCTTTCCTTTTATGTGTTCCTCTCTTCACTAAGCTGGGGAAGATAATAGTTTGATGGCGAATTTATAGATTCCATACTTAAAATATAGATGTAAGTCTCCACCAATAACTTTAATTTTTATGTAAATATCTCTAATATTAAACTATTTTAATCAGTGGAATTGTTTTCCTGTAAAATCTGTTGTAGAGTTAGAGGCAATTTCTTATAATTTAGCCTATGAAACAATTGACTACAAATAGCCTGTCGGAAATTCTGATTAGCAATTATAAATATATTTGTTAGCAAAAATGATCAACCATTATGAAACAAATATAATTTATTTCATAGAAGTGCTTGAGTTATAGAGCATAGGTCCTCTGTCCTTTGGATTACAAAAATTATTAGGGCCTGCTGATCTCAAGCTGTTGTATGTATCAGTAACTCTTTGATAAGCGATAATCTGAGGTAATTAATTTGCTTTTTCCTTCAAGGTTTTGAAATATCTAGCTTGATCCTCTGTCCATCTGATTAGCCAGTTAATTAAAGCTTTATGCCAGTCCTCTGACCTAGTTAATTCACCAGAGGCATACATTAATGGGGCCTCTGCTGACCCATTTTCACAAACCATTACCCCTCACCTACGTCTACAAGAAGAAGCCCCAAACTTCCTGGGCAGAGCAGCCACAATAGAAGAAAACAAATGAGAGAAAACCCTCAAGCAGCAAGACTCTAAGAGAGGTTGTATTGATGAACAAAGGATGGAACTCTGACTAGACTGGCAGGACAGAGTGCAGTGGAGAAGAAGCCCTTACATGTTCCCAAAAGGCAATGAAATGAATGATCTAAGAAATAGCTAACAAGCTACGCCATCTTGTATTTTTAGTATTTTCTTCTGTCAGAATCCAGTCTGATCATTTTTCTTAAAATTATACTATTATAGTCACCGATTTTTAGGTTTTATCATGCCCATCTTTAAATTCCATGCTCTATATGATGCAGAGATTACAATCCGATATAGATATTGGACTTCATTAAACAGAGCAAGAGAGTCACTTGGACACCTGAGAAAGTGGCCAAAACAGAAAAGAGCCAGGGATAGAAATGAAAAATAATTCAAGATAGTTTAAGCGCCAGGCCAGCATTTTGGAAGAGCTGACTCATGCCTCTGTAACCCTGTCTTTCATCTCTCTTTCCCCTCATGCCTTCCTCTTTTGCTTTCCTCCTGTTTCTCCTACTTAAACATTGAGATTTTTATTTCCCAGGCTGCAAACTCAGACAAAAACTACTTATTCTAAACTTCAAATATATCACAGCTGAATATAGCTCAGGGACTTCAGGCTCTAATCATAACAGTTTCTTGGGAAATGTTGCTTAGTTACAACCTTTTTCTTTTTAGCACCATCATCAACAAAATCCTTAAGTTGGGGATGCTTGAATTTCACAGATCTCTGGACTACCTCTCTGCTCTATTTTTTTCTCCTCATCCAAATAAAAATTGAATTAGTCTACTAAATTTCCCTCGCTTATTAGCCAAGTGATAGCTGTACTCTCAAATACCTGTGGAAAAAATTAATGAGCTTTTGCAGAATACTAAAACTATACATATCCTTGGAAACTAATGTGTTTAGCCTTAGGCATGATGGATTGATCAAATGTTCTGTTATACTTTGCCATTTCAGAAAAATATAAGAGGAAAAACAGGAATCATTTATTTGTGATTTATGGATTTTGATCTTTAATCTTGATTTTTTTTTAACCATTAGTTGTAAAAGAAAGATATTCTGAGACAGGTGCAATGAGATTTCAAATATTTCATACATATAATTTTGTTTATTAACCATATTTTGAGCACGGGTTTTATGATGGAGCCTATAATAATGATGGAGGACATGATCCTTAACTCTAATACTATTTCTCAAATCTTTGTATTTTGCCAAATTGCAAATGTATTCAAATAGATACATACTTATGCATGTGAAAATAAATTTAGGTATAAGTGAATATTGAAGTGGTGAAATCATTTATTCAAAAGAATTTGATTATTGGAATCTAACATTCCACATACAAAACAAATTCATTTTAATGTTACTTGTTTTGTCAAATGGATGGATTAAAGACCTACATTAGAGTGAATTGACTTTCTCTTGGCCAGGTCCCAAATAAATAAATAGTATTTTTTTTTTTTTTATGTATGAGAGAGTAAAGGTACAGAACTCCATAGAAAGACCACTCAGAAAGATTTTTCAGAAATGTTCATATTTTACCTCACGATAACATTGAAAAATGATTAAATATCACCTAGATATTTTTAGCCTCCTTACATGCTATTTCTCTTTTGAAGGTTACGGTTTATCTTTTATTTCCTTTGGTGCCTAGAATGTGGCTCATTGTATGAAGAGGTCCATGGAAAGCACCTGTGCACTGTGTTTCTTTGTAAAGTGACTGATCTTCGATTCCTCAGTCAAGGGGTTAAAACGTTGTCAAGGGTTCAACCAGAGAAGCACAACCAGCAGAAGACACACATAAACAGACAACACTAGGAAGTGTCTTTATCACCTTTGGGAATTAGCTAGGCAGTCGAGGACAGGCTGGACGATCTGGGCTTGATGTACATTGTGACCAAGTTCATGACATAGGATTATTCAGCTTTAAATGTAAGAAAATAGTTTTTTAGTAAAGAGATAAGTTTTTTTTTTTTTTTTTTTTTTTGGTGTAGACCATTTGAAAGCATTTTGGCAGATAAATCAATGTGAAATAATTCTGTAAGTGGACACTTTCATCATATATTAATAATCAATTTATATTAAAATTATTATCCATATGCCATTGTATCTTAAAATTTTTTCTTTCCAAAGTTGCACAGTGTGTAAGTGCTAAATATCTTACTGTCCAATTAGTCTTCTATATAGTATGATCTGGCAGACTTCTAATTCTTAGAATATTTTATAGTAGAGCAGATACGTGTACATACCTAATAACTGTTGATTAAATATTTGTTGATTAACAACAGAGCACACTGCATAGATGACTTCTAATGAACCCTTAGATTAATAAATAACAATATTACTATTAATGTTAGCCCAGCTCTACTTCTTGAATATGCTTTCATTTTTCTTTTCAGATTTTTTTTAAGAAATTTTTCTTTTATTGATTTTACATACCAATCACAGAGTCCCTTCTTCTCTCCTCCTGTTCCTCCAGCCTCCCCTGCCAAGCCCTTCTCCCATTCCCTCCTACAAGAAGATAAGGCCTCCCATGGTGAGTCAGCAGAGCCTGGTACATTCAGCTGTAATTCTTTGGTAGTTTTAAGTCCTCTGCTATACATTCCTGATTAACCATAAGATTATAGATTAGCAATAATGAAATTATTTTAGTAAATGGCTAGAATATATATATATATATATATATATATATATATATATATATATATATGTACATGAGTTCTGGTATAAGCTTAAAAAATTTTTTTTAGCTTAGGCAAAAAAAACCTGATAGCACTCACCCATGACATAGAGTGATATTATTATTATTGTATTATTATTATTATTATTATTATTATTATTATTAGCGAGTGAGCACAGATTCTACAAACAAGTCAAACTATTCATTACAACCAAGGGAGGTGTTACAGGAGGTGCTTTTCTTAAAGCAGCTCTATGTTTCCTAATTGACTAGCAATTTCACTTTTGCATTGTTTTTGATCCCTTTTCCTTTGGAATATATAAAAGTAAAACCAGAGAAAATAATTTTTCTGAGCCTTTACTCAATTATTTTCACTTTAAAAACTAAAACGGATTTGCTCTAATTTTTTGTATGACCTTCATTTCAGCCAATAATGTTCGAATATTTACTTTTTATTTGATGGTTGAGGTGGTAATTTTGTGGACAAATGTGACTGTGAACTGCCATTTCTTGCTTGAAAGTTTTTCAGAAGTTGGGCATGAGATTGCTTTTGGGGTCTCGATGAAGAGTGATGGATGCACTGCAGAATGGTTATTGACCTTCCCTCTCTTCTCGTAGCTGTGTTATGGGAGGCATGGTGACTTAGCTCCACATGCAGCAAGGCAGATCAGCAGGACAGGAAATTCCCACATCCACCAACTCTTGGTCAGTTAGACTAAGTGCATTCCTTTCTTGTGCTTTACAAAATAGTTCAGGAAAATGTGCTTTTGGTAATTACAAGCTTGTGAGATGCAGACACAGAAGAGACAACTTAAAAATCAAAGCAAAACAGCAACAGGAACACTGGTACACAAGCCAGGCTATCATGAGGCTGCAGTGAAAACAAGAGAGTCGAGTCAGTGACAGTGAGTCTGGGTCTTGATTTTAAGTTTTAGTTATTAATATGAGAAGAATCAGCAAAGGGACCTGAGAAAGCAGCAATGAAATTACAGGAAAACAAAGAAACATCTGTCATGGGGAAAAAGTAAATAAGAGCATGGTGGCCATTCACAAAAACATTGCTTAAAGGTCAGGAATAAGAAGGATTGTGGTAGTACATCGCTTTCTAAACAACTGCACCATCAGTGCTATGTGCTGCCATTGACTGAGATTGGAGGCTGGGTGCTCAGGAAGTTGGCAGGTGCTTGAATGCTTCCAGTAGCGGGACAGTGTCTTGAGTCCAGAGTGATCCCTGGTAGAGAATGCAGAGCCCTATATTACAGGTTATTTCTGGAGTTGTTCTCCTTTTGTCTGAGAGCTCACTTGCTGCTGAGTTCAGGAGAATTCTTATCTTCTGGGATACTGGAGGCCGGTGGCAAAGGCCCAGCATTAGACTTTGACCTACATACTTCTGAAAGGTGTGTCTGCTAATTACAGAAACCTCCATATTGGCCATCATGGTACTATCTTCTAATATTGGTTTTCTCTATCTCTCTGTCTTTCCTTCCCTTCCTCCATCCCTCCCTTCTTTTCATTTTTTGGCAATGCTGAGACATAGCATGCCCCTGTATGTTAGTCAAGGTCTGTAAAACTAAGTTACAGCCCTAGTCTTGAGACTGGACATTTTTCCTTCTCTCTTCACTCATAGCAGCTTCTTGAACTCACCAAATTACACCTGTGTGCTTATTTGAGGCTCTGCTTTTAGGCAAAGTCAGTTGGTAATGATTGGTAGTTAAGGAGAGATTTAAGAATTTCAAATGTTTTGCTCAAACTGTTTTATGGTGGGATAAAAAAAAATTTAAAAAAAAATGCATACTTTGTAACCAGAAATAATCAAAAGTGAATTTAGGATTGAATGAAATATAACAAAGGTATAGTTAATTTCCTCATAGGTAGAAAGTGATGAAACACACCAAGATTAATGACTTTATAGAAAGATGGACACACACACACACCTACATCCTCCTCCTTCAAGTTCTTTTTTGTAGATTTTGAAGTCTTCTATATTTGATGTCTTCTATATCTATTCAGTCTATGCCTACTGAATGCTAATTATGCTAATTAGTTGACCTAGAAAACAAGATAGCTACTTTTCTCTGGGGAAACTGAACAATCCTCAGGTGAAACAGTCCATGTGGCCAAAGCACAGGCTGATTTTACCCTACAGTATGCAGAAGAAACTCATAGCTGAGATGAAGTCTAGTCTGAAAAAATTAACTCAGAGGAATAAATGATATGGAAACTGAGACGTGCAGAACTGGAAGATTTTTTTTTGTGGAAAAGGTGGGTACAATCTCTCAAGGAGAGGAACAGAAGATAGAGGAGAGAGAATTTCCGAAGATCTAGAAAAATGTCTATGTACCTGGGTGATGAAGATTAATCTACACTGTTCCATAAGCAGCCGAAAACAAGGAGCTGTTTGGAGGTACAGAACCCAAGGTGCTGTGTTACAGCTTTGGACTGTATCCTAAAAGACACTAGACAAACACCGTTTAATCAAGTGTTAATCACATTTGAGTGTAAACTGTCTTCCACAGGCTGATGCACTGAAAACTGGATCGCCTCTTGGAGGTAGTTATGGATTGTGAAATTTGTGTTACCTTTAGCAGCTGGAACTCTGCTAGAAAAAGTGAGTCTTTGGTGGGTGAACCTGAAGATTTTACATGCCCACACAGCTGTGTTCATGCTCTGCTTCCTGGTCTGTGATGATGTGAGCAAGTAGCTTCACATTCCTGCTACATGACTTTCCCTCTGTGGTAAACTCTACCCATACAAACCAAGGGCCCTGATGCTTTCCTTCCCTTGAGTTTCTTCTTTTCGGGTATTTGGTCACAGCAATAAATAAGTTACCATAGAGTGAGGAAATAGTGTAATAGTTGTACAATTGTTAAGAATTACTACTGTAGCGCAAGGCCCTGGGTTCGATCCTCAGCTCAAAAAAAAAAAAAAGAATTACTACTGTAATATTTTAAGTAGTTAAAAGATTAGCTTGACACAAACCAAAAGAAAGCTAAGTAATTGGGACAATGTTTCCTAGCTTGTTATTAAGATTATTCAGACATAAAAATATAATAAATTTTTTTAAAAAAGGAGAGAAAAAAGAAAACAAAAAAAGATTATTCAGAATAGTACATAGAGATATATATGTGCCTATGCAATTAAAATTGCGATCAAAAATTCTTAAACATCTGAATAACTTTTTCTTTTTTAAGTTTGATTTATTATTATAGTCTCTATGTGAATATTTGTGCATATGTGGGTGTCTGGAGGGTTCAATCCACCATGGCATATGCTTAGAGACCAGAAAACAACTTTATGGGAGTCAGTTTTCTACTCTTGCCTTTTTGTGGTTTCCAGAAATTGAAGTTGGGTTACCAGGTTTGCACAGCAAGTGCTTTTACCCTGAGTCATCTTGCCTCCTCCTATGTGCTTTCCCCCCTCATCTATAATTTATTGGTTTGCTTTTTATCTTTCACTTAATTTATTGTTTTGCTTTCTTTCATTAAAATATACTGTCCCATAAATTGATGCTGTAAATTATCAAGAGAACTAGGAGATGGTTTCATTTATGAACATAAATGTTATATATTTGGATGGTAATACAGGTGCAGGCAAGTGGCCAGATTGAGGATTTATTTGTGAGTGAGAATCAACAGGTATAGCATTAAATGATTTTACAGGTTCATATGAAATGTTCTCCACACATTTCTCACTTATGCAACTGTATGGATGACTATGTAGCTTGTAGCCTAAAGGACACCAGACAACTGGCTTATCAGACTTGATTTGAGCCCGTCTGTCAGTTTTGGAGATGTGTATGAGGCATCTTATAGACCTCTTGAGTAGGTAGGTGCACCTGTGCAAAAGAGATCAGGAAAGTCAGGAATGTAATTAGAGAATTTTCACCCTGATTATAGATGTTGAGATCATGGAAACAGATATCACAATCTAACAATTGAATTTTGTGAGGGAAGAGTATATGGCACAGAGTTTAATTTTGTACTCTTTTAAGTCTAGAAAGGAAAGAATTAGAAAATTGACAACTGAGAAGGGCCATGCACTCACATATGAGAAAAATCATGGTAATGACAACATAGTACCTTCATGAAGTCCACATCTTAATTAGAAGAAAGTAATCAAGTGAAAAAAATGCTTGAAATTAATAGGATTTGGTGATATTTTGGTAAACAATGACCATAACCAAGACAGAAAGAGTAAAGTCCTACTTGAGTGTGTCTAGAGATAGGCAGGATATGGTAAAGAAAGGTATATTGTGTAGGTGATTCTTTGCAAATTCTATGCTGTGAAGAAAGGCAATGGAGATAATTAAGAAAAAGAAACATTTCTATTTTCTAATTTTTATTTTATACTTTTAAGAAAACATATTCATAAACTGCTTATTACTTCCTTGAGGTTGATTTAACACATTCAACAAGCAAACTGGAATTTAAATATTCCTTTGGGAAATTTGCCAGATAGAACGTCTCTGTGGTTATTCTAGAAAAATATAGAAAAGGAAAATTCCAGAAGTGTCCATCAATTATTTCACTAAGAGGCAATCATTACTTACATTTTGTTCATTTTCAGCTTTCATATGGATACATTTTAGTGCAGTTATAATGATAACTTTTATGTAGGTAGTTATTTTATGTACTTAATCTTCTCATAAGCATTTCCAAGTTATTTTATAATATACAAAAACAATCTTACTTATTAAATATTTCCAATTTTAACATAGTATACATTAATTAGTCCTCTCAAACACATAGATTTTCATGTGTTTTCAAATGCCATTTGGATGCAAATTTTAAGTAGGAACTATAGGAACTAGGCTCACATAATTCAAAATGTGTAAGATTTATAGGGCAAAATCTTAAAAAGTCTTCCTCCTTCTTGGATACCAGCTACAAACTTCATGCTGTCTAAATCAGTCTCCAGTCTCAGCCTTTGACCTTGAACTATGAGGTGGCCACATCCCTCATTTTCACTTCCATTCCCTCCATGGCTCAGGCTTTCTTTCATCAGGAGTGCTGGTAAGAATGCTTCTTGTGTTATGTTTCCTTCTACTTTACCCTAGGCTTTGAACGATTTGGCTGTTGCCCTTGTTTCTCCAGGCACCACTTTTAACAGGGTGATGCTTCAGCTGCTACACTAACATTGCTCTGCAAACACAAACACTCTCATGGCTATCATTTCTGCTCTACTAAAGAAGCTGGTAATATTCACACTACACCATTCAGCGATAGATCCTAAGCTGAGACACACAGGTGATGCTGATGCTTAAAATAGGGAAAACTGCTGGAGTAAACCAGCATGTGTGGTTAACTTAATTAAAATAGGAAACCTTTCCATTAATATTAGATTTATTTCCTTGATTGCAGCAGCACTTTCTCGTCAGTACCTCCAGCCCACAAAACAACCTAGAGAGTTACTATTAATCATAAAAGCTTGGCCTTTAGCTTAGGCTTGTCCCTAACTAGCTCTTATAACTTATATTATCCTGTTTCTATTAATCTATGTTCTACCACGTGGCTTGGTTATCTCTGTTCTGTACCATATGTCTAACTTCTTCAGAGTCTTTCTGATGTCTTCCTGCCTCTCTTTTCCCCGAAATTTTGGCTATCCTCTCCTGCCTAGCTGTTGGACATTTAGCTCTTTATAATACCAATCACAGCAATACATCTTCACACAGTGTACAAATATCCCACATTTCCCCCCTTGTGTCCAAATAAAAATGAAAGATTTTAGCTATGACATAGTAAAACTATATAGTATAAGAACATTTATCAGGTAAGAATTACTGTTGTAGAACATTTAACTATGTAAAGATGTGTTTATGCTGCAGAATATTACTTTAATTGTGTAAAGGTGTGTTATATTTGTCTATGCTGAATTTTTTAATGATATAAAGATGTGTTACATTTGTTTGTGCTGTGTCTGTTTAACTATGTAAAGATGTGTTGCATTTGTTTCACCTTGCCTGCCTAAGGCACCTGATTGGGCTAATAAAGTACTAATAGTTAAGCAGAAGAGGAAATAAGAGAGAAAAATCTAGTCTCAAGGGAGAAGAGAAGAAAAAGAGAGGAGAGAATGGAGGAGACATCCAAGGCATGAGGCCAGGCCACCACCAGCCAGATGTGAGAAGTAGTGAAAGTAAGATATACCAAAGGAAAGAAAAATAAAAAGCTCTGAGGCAAAAGTTGGATAAATAAAAAGCAGGTTAATTTAAGTTAAAAGAACTAGCCAGAAATGAGGCTAAACTAGGCTGAGCATTCATAATTAATAAGTCTATGTCATGATCTGAGAGCTGTTTGGTTGCCTAAAAGCAAAAGCCTGCTACAAATTACAGTCACAATATCCAGTCCATTTGTACTTTGCATATTTGGAGAAAATACTCTATTATCTATCCTATCTTGATGAATTTAAAGTCTTATACTTAAACCATTTTCTGTCATAACTTGTATTATCACCCTAAAATATATTTTTAGAACTTAAAGCATCTTTTTAGATAAACAACTTAAACGTTTAAGACTCTCAATCTTATAAACTTTACATCTCTGTTGTGTCTTTTTTACGTGAGGTAACAAAGAAATGGAATAGCTGTCTAGTCTTAAATCCCCATCAGAGACCTGAGAAGGATATAATATTATCTGAGTAAACAGGAAACGCAGAGCAAACAAATTCCAAAACTATAGAGACAACAAAGACATCATGCTGCCTGGACAGTAAGACAAGGATCTTCTGTGATCCACCTTTGGCCTATAAGACTAGAATATCTGACAGACTTTGCTGTGAAACAGGGACCCTGAAGGACTGTCCTATCTTGTCTTGGCAAAGTTCAGCAGTCACTTTTTTGTGTGTCCTGCTTATCCAATTTGGGCAGCATACTGTCAGTAGTTGAGGCAAGGGCAATTTTTTTTTGCCCAGTGACTAAATTTGCCATAAATAAAACAAACTCAATATGGAGGTTTTTTGATGCCTATTATCTTCTCTGGTATAAATTGGGGATTCCAGAAGCAGATATGTTTCACTGTCATGAAAAGCCTTATGCTTCGAAAATATCTTACATGTCTTATTCTGTAGGTCTCTGAAGTGTTTGAAGACCACCTATCTATCTAAAATGTATCTGTTTGACCTTGAAAACATACCTAACATGACTATAACTTTGATTGTTATAAATGACTAACAACTAACCTACATTTCTTAATTATCCTAAACAGTTTATAATAATAGCCTTCAAGAACTAGAACTTTATACTACATTTAAAAATGATCTGCACAGGTACAATACCTTGAACAAGAGTAGACACATATATACAGTTTATTAAAACAAAATTAACCTTAAATTTGTATCTATATCCAAAAATTCATAGCAATGTAAAATATTTGAGATTAATAGTTGCTTTTTAGTTTAAAAATAAATTTAAAAAATCTACCCTTTTATCTTATCATTTCCAACCCCCCCTTTTCTTTTCGGAAGGAACTCCTGAAGATCCAACTTGCTCATTTAGTTTTTTTTTCCTGACCATGACCAATAACAATTTGTAATCAAACCCACTACATGACAAACATTTATAACATACTTAGTTACCCAAACCCACCCACTCCACCTCTTGTGAATGTGGGATTTGTATTCTCTAGTCTGTTTCTGCTGTCTGGGGGTGACAACGTCTTTAGGGGACCCTGAGAAAATTGGAATAATGGCCAAATCCTTGGAGAGCTGGCTGTGTTATTTGTTGTTCAGATTCTGTGTGATGGGAAAGTGTGGAGAGATGACTATCTCCTTTCTAACAGACATTTAAAAAAGTTTCTCTGATTGAATGGGAGGAAAGCAGAGTTCACATGAAGTTCTAGACCTACCTAAATCAGTCAACAGCACCAGCAAGGCTTTGCCACTGAGTTGCAGAAAAGTTAGTGGCTAGGACTTGCATTTGTTACTCTTTGCCAGAAGCTCAGTTGCTCCATTGTGCTGTGGTTGCCAATTACTCACTCTTTCTTTCTAGCTTGTCTCTAAGAAGTCAACCATGCTTGCAGAAAGGGAAGCTGGGACAAATTCAGTATCTTAGGATCATAATTATTAAGTTCCCGTGGCATGTCAAAAAACCAAAAACCAAACCAAACAAAAAAACAACAACCAAAAAAAAAAATATAAAATCCCAAAAAACTAACATATGAGGAAAGACATGGCAATAGACACTTCAGTTATGTATTACAACTTCCCATTTTATAGTTTGACTTTCTGTTAAGGGTCACACACAGGATAAATATTACTTGGGAAGGCCAACGATTTGATTATTACTTTACAATACATGAAAGACAACAAAAATCAAATGAATAGTACTTCTTTTGAAACTAACACATTTAATTAAGTTATTTAACTATTTCAATCTTTATTGTATGGTCATACAAAATTTACAGACGTTGCTTGAAATAACTTTTTAAGGCACCACTTGACTTGATTCAGACATCAAAAAGAACTATTCAAAAGACACCAATCACTAAATTAAAATATTTTAAGAATACAGGAAGTTAAATTGGACATGGAATGGTCAGGATTATCTTCAGCATCAAAAGGATGCCTAACCACTGGATTCCTTAATGTGGAATTATTTCACTTTGGTCTCCAGAGTTCTCAGATTAGGCAGCCAACCACATCTAAATGTTACAATCAATCCACAGATGAACTGCTAAAGAAAATGAATGTTCCCAAATTCCATAAAGATTGATGATGTCTCTGAAGGGATGGCACATTCTGTGACAGACAAGATTTCTTATCTGTCCTGGGAGCCATTGACTGCAGTCACATTGCTACTCAAGTAATGGTAGTTAACGATTTAATCTTTATTAATAGGAGAAAAGATTCCATTTGTTTAATATGCAGGTTATTTGTGATGCTAAATGCAATATAATTGATGTAATTTAAAAGTTCCAGGGATAATGTCATGATTAATTCATCTGTAAACAATCTGGCACCCTTCATTTTATTGAGGCAGGCAAAATTTTTAACTAGCTAAAATGTAGGTAAGAACATTTATGACAACAATTGTCATTTAAAAATATAATGCAGAATGAAAGATGAGTGTCCTGTAGGGCATTTTGCATTTGCCGGAAGGTCTTCAGCACTGTAATTCAGAGTGATTCATTGTCTCTGTATGAAAGAAACACCAGGGCAGCATAAGTAGCTTTGTGTCTTTGGGCTGAATATGTTTTAGAATTTCATGAAGGCAGGTTCTCAGTATATTGCAAGGGTCAATTGATTGAGAGTTTTTCTGCCCTGATGCAACTATTCATTCACTGAAACATTTATTCACCCATTCATTAAATACCCTGGAGTGCCTTTTAAAGGATGGGTGCCAGCAGCAAGTGGAATATGTATAGAGATAACGTCTTTTTGTATCAAACATCCATGCAAAGTATTAAGGAATATTTTAAGTAAAATGTTTTAAATGCCATGACATATGAAAAAAGAGATACTTGAAACAGTGGGGGTGTGTGACATTTGAGCTGGGTGATAAATTTAGGACCCAAAGAGGAACAATAGTATATTGACACTATTATGTGTTGAGATGTCCTAACAATTAGCTTTTAATAAATAAGTGGAATTTACCAAGCTCCTGTTGTGCAGTGAGCTTCTACAAAACTGCAGTGTAGAGCATTTCAACAAAGCTAAAGTTTTCATCAAATGGGATAGTGAACTTTTGAAGTACATATTTGCTTATAAAACTAGTGAGGTCAGAAAATGGTTTTGGGGGGCTATGTATGTGAAGAAATCTTGAAAATGAAATGAAGTCATAGAGAGTAGTCATGGCAGTTGGGTTTTCTATTTTTTTTGGGGGGGGGGTCTAGGTCAAGAAATATTTATTTTAAAGGAAAAATGGTTTTTAAGTTGTTTACAATGATGGACATTTTCTGGGAAAAAAAAAGTTACTTTTTTGGGTATGGACTCCAGCCTGTGAATTCAACACTTTCGGGAAGGAACCTGAGGCATCTTTATATCAGCTGGGCTACAGGATGAGCTCCAAACGAACATAGACTGCAATGTGAGATCTTCCCTCAAAACAAACAAACAAACAAACACCCCCCCCAAAAAAAATAGTTCATAAACAAGTAATTAAAAACACAGAAACTGTAACCAGATGTCCCAAGGTGATACAATTGTAGTTGAAGTGCCAGAATTTGGACTCAGGCTTTTGAGCTTCAGAGTCTCTGACATTCTATGCTTAGAGTCCACTATATTGTTATTTCTTAGGTTTACCAAAAAGCTCATAGAATAATGAAATTATAAAAGTACTTGGTATCTATTGGATCCACCACTGCTTAATATCTAACATCCTTTAGTTAAGACTTTAGAAATAGGAACAGTTGTATTTCAAAATACTTAACTTGTGTCTTACAAGCTTTCATGTCTAATTTACCTCTGATGTTAACAACTGCCCACAGGGCTAATTTTTCTGTGTTCTCCTTAGCTGGAGTTTCCAAAGTGGACTGTCTGCATTCAAGAATAAGAAATTCAGGAGTGGAAGAGAATGCAGATGTTTTAAAATGGGCATTTAGGAAAAAAGTCAGTTTTGATGGATACTCAACTAGAGAACAGTAGAGACCATGTTAATCAGCTCAAAATCTGACTGTGTCTGATGAGTGGGCAGAGGCATTGGGCCAACTGATGTGACTTCATGTGTAGACTCTTATTAGTAACAATCAATGGTACAAGAGTCTCTCTCTCTCTCTCTCTCTTCCCCTATCTATCTATCTATCTATCTATCTATCTATCTATCTATCTATCTATCTATCTTATTCCTCCTCTCTTCCCCGTGGTGGTGGTGGTGGTGGTGGTGGTGGTGGTGGTGGTGGTGTGTGTGTGTGTGTGTGTGTGTGTGTGTGTGTGTGTATGTGTGTGTGTGCATTTGGGTGTCAGTGGATGAGAAAACAAATGAGCCAGTCTCCTCAGGGTTACTGAAGGGAAAGGCTGTAAAGCAGATGGATAACAAAGCAATTGGAATTTTAGGAATACATATTTACATAGTTTTGTACAGTTCAGTAATAATCCAGATAAATTGCCAGGCCAGATGGTTGGTTTATCCAGCCATGCAGTGTGCCTTTTTGTATGCAAATGAAATGTCTACATATCACAAGAGCTTTGGGAAGCATCCAAACAAATGAAACAGCCAGTTTGACCTAAAAGGTGATATATTTGGGAGCCAGGGACACAATATCAGTGGCTGAAAATATTGTCTTAGAGATTTAATTTTAATAAATGGATATGAACTCACTGGTCACCTAAGTACTCTATATTACATGCTGTTTTGTTTATTACTCTTTTGCAAAAATTAATTTGTAGACATGGCCAATAAAACTGAAGTTTTCTTCAAATTTTATGTTTTTCAAACCATTTCAATCCTGATTTCACAAAAGTTCCTCCTCACTGAGGGAAGTCAAGGAGACTTCACTCACTTGCTGCAGTAGCCTCAGAGAAATGTCCAGCCTCCAAATGTAAGGAAGAAACCAGACCTGACTACCAGAAAGTCAAGGAGTCTTAAAGGTTATGATCTGTCAACACCTTGGCTATCAGAGAGCTAGGGGACAAGTACTGTTCCTGACAGCTCAGGACTGGGAAAGTGGGTTACCAAGGCCACTCTGATTAGGGTCTAAGCAACATTTGAACGAAATAATAAAGTGGCATAAATTATAACTACAGGAAGGATTCCTTCAAGCAATGGCTATAGCCAATATCCCATGAACGGGAGTCTAAAAAGTCTTCTAGGATGAAATGAGTGATCTAGATGGTTGAGTGCAATTGGACAATGACTTTGGTTATCTCTTTCATTCTCTTCTCATACATCTCCAGGCAAACATATAATCTACACTGGTTTATATAACTTCATCTGCCTGGTAAAAATGAACAGAACAAGGTACAGGCATGTGATCCAAGCAGGGCTCACTAGATTTTTTTTTTTCCCCTGTGGATTGTCATTTAGACATAGACAGGAAGAAGTTTGTTTTAGCCCAACATGTTGATAAACAGAAATGTTATGGTAGTAGTCACCTTTCCTAGTCTTACAGAGGAAACCTATTGAAGTACAAGATAAAACATCTCTTCCTTAAAGAAAAATGAAAAGAAGCAGAAATCAGAAGAAAATAGAGGACCTTCATCTGATCCAGAAAGTTTGGTTACATAGAACCAAATCAATAAACTATTCTTAAAATCATATACCTTGTCCTAGATATGTTTGTAATACATAGGAACAAAACCCAACAAACAAAAATTAATCACTTTGCCATAGCATTGTTCCTCCACCAGAGGTTCCATAGTGTACTTGTTTGAATATGGACACATGAATATGGGTATGGGTATGTGTGTGTGTGTGCGTGCGTGTGTGTGTGTGTGTGTGTGTGTGTGTGTGTGTGATGGAAGAAGAACATTAATAAGAAAACAGTCTTCGTTTGGCATGCTAGCATGTGTTACCTTGCTTTCTGTTGCGATGATAAAAACCATGACCAAAATCAATTTAAGGGAGGGGAAGTTTACTTCAGCTTATACTTTCAGGTAACAGTCCATTGCCAAAGGAAATCAGGATGGGGATTTAAAGCAGATGCTATGGAGAGTGAAGGCTTCCTACTGGCTTGCTCTCTGCATGGCTCTCCTAGGTTCCTTCTACAGCATAGGACTCCTCCATAGGGATGGTATTGCCCACAGTGGTCAGGGCCCTCCTACAAAGACTAGCAATGAAGATAGTATCTAATAAACATGCCCACAGGCAATTCTGATCCAGGCAAATCTTTAGTGGAGATTCCCTCTTGCCAGGTGACATGAAATTGTGTCAGGTTGACAATAAATCTTACTAGGATGAAGCATGGTATACCTGTACTCTCAGCACTTGAGTGGTAGAGGCAGGTGGACCTGAATTCAAAGTCCCACTTGGGTACATAGTGGATTTGAAGCCAGAATAGGCTGTATGAGACCCTTTCACAAGCACCAATTATTTCCATTGTAATAAAAATAAAAATGGTCCTTGATAATCTTAGTCATAGAAAGTTGTGGGCCAAAAGGGGAAGTTAGAATTTGAAGATTTCAAAATGCATTGTTTCTGAAAGATGGTGAGAAGTAACCAAGGAAAGATTGGTGACACAGAATGTGCATTTCAGTGCATGCCTTTTAGAGAGCTTGAGAACAATCTGTCAGATATATAAATACAGAGAGCCTTGCAATTTTGTTCAGAAAACTATATAAGGAGAAAGGAGAAAAGAGGTCAGGAGGTACTAGCAATGAAAATATTCAGACTATGGTATATGTACAGAGTAAAACTCAGAAAGAAAATCATGGAGCAGCGAGGGTCAGGGCATACAAGTCAGAAGTACTGTAATGAAAACTACTTAATTCACTGGGTATCAGGTTCATGTAGAATGTGTATTATATCTATATTAGTATTTTTTGTTCTAATGGAAAGTTGTTTTGTTCTTACCTTTGCTATTTTGGGTTAGTAAAGAAAACAAGAATATCAAAAGTATCTTCAATTGGAATGGAGATATCAGAAATAGTGCAGTTTATGTCTAGGGACATCTTTGTAGGATTTGCATACTTAATGAGATATGTTATCTGTTGGTTATCACTTTGATTTCTATAGGAACTGAAAGGTACATTGTAATGCCACAGGCATGGCTCTAATAAAGCAAAATACCTTATTAATGTCCACAAGGGCACAGCATGCTGTGGCTTTATAAAACATTTCATACATGTATTTGCATTCATAAGTCCTACCTCCTTTCAACATAAGACTTTTTTAAAAATTCAAGGATATTGAAATAAAAAGAACTTAAATGAAAACAGAAACCAAAAAGTTTGTATATTTAATTATATCTGAAAATTTTAAAATTTTGATATGGAAATAAATTTTTTTAAATATTTAACTTCTTTAGAGGATAATTTCCTGTTGCTTTTTCATTGTTATGAACGAATTTGTATCACAAACCACAAGATAATGAATTCTGCTCTGAAGGTCTTGACTGCTTCACATGCTTGCAACTTTCAGAAAAAGGATATATTTTCTACACTGATATTTCAAAAGAATATTTATTCATGACATTCTTTCCATGGTATACTCAGGCTGACCAACCTCTTCTACCTTTTTATCTTAGGTGGAGCTAAAATGCTAGACAGTAATTTTCCACACCACTGTGCTTACTCAAATGTCTCACTTTGGCCATAAAGTAATTTGGTATCTGATTGATAGCTGTCTCCTACATAGATCATTCATCACATAATGTCAGGGGCCATGTGTGTTCTATTCCAATTGTATAAATCATTGTTAGAACAGGTCTTGACAAGTCACAGTTTCTGTAGCAACACTTTTAAGTGAATGCATGAACACAAATTACCTTGGGTAGCTACATGGCCAGAAATCATGCAAGCTAACTAACATGTCCTTTTATCACTGAACTTCAAGAAAATGTCAGCAAAAATTTATCAAAAAGAGGAATCCAAGAAAAAGGAAAGAAAGTATCAAGGCATAATCTTAAACATACTGAAAATGAAAGATACATGGATTTCAGCTAGTCAGAAGGTGAACTAACTGGTTTCTAAAGAGGGTAAGAACTCTGTGCTAGGAACATGTTGTATCTTAGAGGGTGAAACACTCATTTCAAATCTCTCTCTTCCTCAGCACAAATGCAATTTGCATTTCAATGATGGTACACTCTAAAGAATGCTTCTATTAAGTTTGTTAGATAAGCCACAAGGGCTCCTACTCAAATCACATTGTAATAAAAGTTATCTAGTTCTTCACTGGATTTGCATAATTCTCTAACTGGACAACTAGTGATTCCCCTTAAGAAAACTATGCTGACTGTTTATGAAAAATAGTCTTTCTCAAATCCATCCTCCTATGTGGATTGTGTTATTATTTTATAAGAGAACAATTTCTAGCTGCTTCCTGTTGATCCCGGGAGTCTTTGCAATTCCTTTATATTCCTATCCCAGAATGTTCAATTTTCTCAAGCCCCTAAAAATCATTCACATTTCTCTACTCATTTTCACTTGTTAATCTTGACCTAGTTTTTCCTTGCTCTCATTTTTACCATTCTACTTACATTCCATCTCTTTTCCTGCTTCAACTTCTTTACGTAAATTGTGTTTTCAGCTCTCCATATCTCTATTTATTCTTCTAACCAAACATCTTTTCTAGGAAGCCTGGGTAGCCATCATCGGATGGTAGAAAACATTTATTTTCCTTAAGATACAGCCCATATTATTTTCCATATGATTTGAAGTAACTGATTCATTACACTTTTATCGGTATTGTTCCTGGCATGATTGCTAAGCCTGAGATGTATGAATTCTCAGTTTCACTGACTTATTAATCCACTCACTTTCTCAGTATGCCAGAGAGGCTATCCATCTCCTTTACACCATACGATCCTGATTTTCTTCCTGGTGGGTCTGTGACATTTGTCTATAAATGTGATTAGAAGACCAGGGTTGCTCTGAATGTGAATGAGAGAAAACTAAGAATCATATTACAGGAGGCCAAGTGTAAAAGCTTTCCTATAGTATCAAATCAAAATCAGGCATCTGGGACTGTCTTTGCCATAGCCTAGAGGTGGCCATATTTATTAGAGAAAGATGATGGCACGAAGTGTCGACTGAAGAGGTTTAACTTGCTTGTGACACTTTTCCTATCATACCACATATTAATTTATTCCAAGTATGGGTTTGTCAGTGCCTGAGGAGAGGGTCAGTAGGTCTGCCATGTGGCCTACCTTGTGGGTGATTCTGCAGCTAGGCTGCCTGGACAGAAGCTGCATGGAAGATACTTCACAGAGGTGGAGATCCGCATGGTCATAAATCAATACTAAATGATGACCATATTACTGAAGACTGCTCTGTGCATGAGCAGCTAAACTACATCAAGATGAAAAGTCCATTAAGCAAAGACCAAATGAAAGAGAGGCTGTTTTGCAGCTCACGGAGTAACTCCTATCTATGGCTGCAGTGTTATTCTGTGAGAGAGAAGAGGGAGGCCATAGACTTCCAAATGCTTGGGAACCATGTATCTGTTCCAACTAAGATTTAAATCAAATTATTCTCTTAACTTCAGGTCCCATTGGAGAAGGTGCAGGTCTTTCTGAGTGAGAGAGGGTAGTGGAGTCTCAGTCAAGACTAAGTCAGTTTTCCCAAAGGATGGATCTGATTGAGATTTTACAAAGCTAAGTTCCTATGTGAGTCTATTTGTTGCTGCAAACATTCTGTTACAGTGGTATGAAACATTTTCCTACTGTGAATACTGATTTACACTTCTATTTGTAAATTGAATGGAGTCAGATAAGTGATCCTAAAATTCTTTTCCAGGTGAGTGTCCAAGTCCAAGTGGGCTCTGTCTGCTCTTTTTGTATAGGGAACTCTGGTGTCCTGTAGATTTAATTAAAATTATTTTTTTCTGACAAAATTTAACTGAGGTATTGAACTAGCCTCTTTAAGCTGTTCTAGTGAGCAGAAGCATCAGTTTTTTAAAACATTTATTTAACTTTTAAGATTTTAATTTTGCATGTGTGCCTATCCGTATGTGCTGTGTACATATATGCACATGTATATAGGCATGTGCATATGTATTGTCCATAGAGCACAGAGGCTAGAGATGATGTGGTACTAAGAACTGAACTCAGGTCTGCTTAAGAATACTGAACTCTCTTTTTCTGCTGGGTTATCGCTCCAGGCCCCAAGAGATGCTTGCCCAGTCTGGCTCCTCTTCTGCCATGACATGTTTTTTAGGTGGGAGAGTTGTTTTATAGATATATTCACTGGGACTAGGCTCCACAATTTTGCATTTAAAATAGTAATCAAATCAAATAATGTTGATTTATAGCTGTAACACACAACCAAGATGATCAGCTTACCAAAGCAAATCTACCACAAGGTGCTGACCAGTCCGATGTTCATACCGCCCATGCTAAATCCTGGTTCCACATCTCTCCATGGTGCCCACTATAGATGCCTCAGAAGAGACTGTTTCCCCTATGTGCTATTTCTTTGTTTAAATTACTACCTTTGTACTCACTGTATAACAAACTTATTCTGGTCAGCTAAGCACCAGGCCCGAGCTCCAGGAGTCCAGTTGAAGAGAGAGAAGAGGGATTCTATGAGCAAGAGGCATCACAATCATGATGGAGAAACCTACAGAGATAAACATATCAAGCTAGTGGGAACTCATGAACTTTAGACCAGTAGCTGTGGAGCCTCCTTGGGACTGTACTAGGCCCTGCACATAACTGAGACAGTTTTGTAGCTTGATCTGCTTAAGAGGCCGCTGACAGTGGGATCAGGATCCATCCCTGGTGCATGAGCTGGCTTTTTGGAGCCCAATGCCTATGGTGGGACACATTGCCCAGCCTTCATGTAGAGGAAGGTGCCTCAACTGAATGTTTCAGGCTCTGCTGACTTGCCATAGAAGGCCTTGCCTTGTTGGAGGAGGGAATTGGAGAGTGAAAGGTGGTAAGAGAGGGGGATCTGCAGTTGGTATGTAAAATGAATAAAAAATTTCTTAATAAAAACAAACAAACAATTCTGATAAATTAATAATCCTACTGGATTTATCTTAAAGCTGTCCTTATATATTGCTGGAAGGTTTAGTGCAAATTTTCAATGAGACAAAAATCTAGGATCACCTGGGAAATGAAACTCAGAGAATGATTTTTGGGGGCAAATATCTTGATTCTGTTAACTGAAGTGGGAGGATGCCCCATTAACTGGGATCCAAGACTGTGTAAAAAGAGAGAGGAAACAGCAGACCCAAGTGTTCATTGCTTCTTTGGATGTCATGTGACCAGACACATCAGGTTCATGCTGCCTAGACTCCCCGATCAAACAGACCCCCTCCCTGTGAGGTGATTTTTCATTAAGGTGTTACATCACAAACACAGGGAAAGATACCAAGATAATGACTTTGATAGGTTCCTCCTGAGATTACATGGCCTCTGGGTTCATTTTCTGTTGCAGCATATATGGTCTAAGTACTAATGGATCCCTTCACTATCTTACAACCTGGGGATCCTGGACCATGATGCATCAGTCTATTGTGTTTTTACCAGAGTGAATGCTTTCTTCAGTTCTGACCGAAAACACAAGCATCACTGTGTGTTCCTTAAGGTCATGATGTCTTCTTGTACATCCTTGTATCAACTGACCTTCCTGGTTCTTCACAGTGCAGATTAAAGTCTCGCAGGCAGGTAAGTGTCACTCAGTTCTGAGACTTCCTATTGCCAAGTTTTGTTTTATTTGGTCTTCTTTCATGACACTTGTGTTTTCTTTAGTTTACCTCTGTGTAACTCTGATATTGCTTGTTCACTTCCCAACAACTCTCTTGGTTATAAATAGGATTTTGGACAGTTTTCAAACTGGTCAGTTATATGGGTCAACATTTTATAATTACAAAGTGATGTTGGGGAATTATATCTTTAACTACTTTGCTACCAAGTTTATATTTTTTAATTTTTAGGGATATCTAAAGATAACACTTCTCTATTCAAAACAGCAAAATTTTATCTTGTCTATAAGCTTGGTTTGCTGCAACTTTCAATTTAAATAACAACGAACAGAAAGATACACACAAATCTCAGGTGTGAAGAACTTCCCTCTCTAACTGAACTAGAGACAGAACATAAGTCAGTTTTATTCTTCACCTGGGAAAGCTAATATACCTTTCTCTGGATCCACTTTTGTTGTATTCAGTAGAATAGATAATAAGAAAGCGACTCTATTTGTAAAGGAGAATGGTCTAGAAAACCTTGAAGGGAAATTCCAAATAACATGGTAGTTACAAGCTGACTGACTTATTTGTCATGGAATCAATAAAGCTCTGTGTGAGGGTTGAGGGCAGAAAACTATACAAAAATCATATAAGACTACAGTGGGAATACACCTGGAAATGCTAAGAAAGGAACTGAAAACCTATTTCACTGCTTGAGTGGAGTCTGTGTTCTGAAAGAGAAGAGAACCCCCGGTGGGTGGGTTTTCTACCTGAATGATCTTTGGTAAGGTCAGCCATAAGAAAGACCATCATATGAAGCTACCTAGTGGAGAGTAGTCTTGTTCTCTGTGTGTTCTGAAACAGGTCATGTGCTTGGAGACAGTGGAGTAATTGATCATTATAAAGTTTCAGCATAATAAGTAATTTAATTTTCAAATGTTGAAACAGGAACCCAGCACCTCAGAAGTGTGGCATTCTATTAGCTAGCATTCCTTCTTACATTGAAGTGCAATTGAGGATGGGTGATTATTTTCTTTCAAATTAAATAACTTTCTGATCCCATTTCCTGAAACAAGCTGTTTCCTGACAAAGTCATTTTGTGAGTGGCCACTTTAGAAACAGGCATTGTGATTGTGTCTCAAATCCTGTAGACAGCTGATTTCCTTTCCAATTTATTTAGAGCAATGGTTTCGTATTTACTCTCTGTTCTGAAGTTTGGATTTTTATGTGTAAAGAGCCAAGAAGCTGGTAATAAGTAAAGACACTGGGAAATTGTGACAAGTCAGACAGGCCAGGGGTGACCCCTTCATATTATAACTTCCCAAGCTAACTCTTACCAGATGCAAATAAGAAAGCCTGTCTCCATCCACATTGTCTCTTTATGCTGTTTAAGGAGTAAGAGCACTGACAGCCTTCTCTTTCTCTATTGTCCATGTGCTTAGGAGAATGGTGGGCTTTCTTTCTTTCTAAAACACAACATGTGTGTACTGTATATGTTTTCCAAAGTTGCAGCCTAATCATAACAGTCAAAGTTAATATTTGCAGAGGAAAAGAAAGCACAATACATTATTAAAAGACACTGATTACACTCTGCAATTTCTATAGACAATAGAAGCCAAGATATCTTAGACAATGAACTTAAAACATATTGAAGCCAGCCATGACCAGGCAGCATTAATCCAGTAATGCTAGCTATAAATCATTTCAGTTCCCTCATTAATATAATTAATTACATTGAAAAATGAGAGGAGGAGCGGAAAACAAGGAGCAGACATGAAGATGATGAGGAAAGGTAGAAAGGAAAGAGAGACAAATCATGCTACCTCCAAATTATAAAAGAATGTGTAAATCTAGATACTTACTTCTTATATTTTTTAAACTCTTTGTTAGTTAGCAATATTGAGATGCATCTTATCTTATGAAAAGGCAGTAGACAGAAGATTCCCTTACAGGACCCCCTTTCTGTAGGATAATTTATCCTTCTGGTTCCACTTTCTGCTCATCTTGACTTCTGAAAACAGTAAACCTCTTCACTCTCTGAAGCTGCTTAACACCAATTTTCTCTTTTAAGATCATTTATAGAGACCATGACTATTGCTTCTGTGGTGTCTGACCAAGCCAAGAGCTCATAGGCTCATGTATTTGAACACTAGGTGATGCTGTTCAAAGATGTTGAACCTGGTGGAGTCTAGCGAGAGGAAGCATTTCACTAGGGGAGAGTTTTGTTTGGAGAGTTTATAGCCTCACACCACTTCCAGTCACAATCTGATTCCTGTCTGTTGTCGAATATGTGATCTCTCAATTTCCTGTTCTGTATACTTGCAGCCATACCTCCCCGATGTTATGGAGTCTTCTTCCGGAATCATAAAGCCCAAATACATTCTTCCTTCTTTAAGTTACTTGGTCATAACAACTACTTATTTCTTTTCTGCCATTCCTTGTTCCTTTTTATATTACTAATAGAATAATCTTTCTAAAACACAAATCAGAGATACGTTTTTAGATGTGGTGTCCTTACTCTTGCACAGAACAGTCCGTTAGTTGACATTGCCAAAGCTATCCTAGTAGCGTTCCAAATTAAGCATATACAAAAATCTTATCTTCTCTGTCATCATCAAAGGCTCCTGTTTGTGTATTCTGTGGCATTGTTACTAAAGAAAAAAAATTTCCAAATGGTCTTTGGAAGAAAACATCAGTGATATTGGTAATGTTTTAAAATTATTATTATATTTGTGTTTTAATTTTACACATCAGCCATGGGTTCCCCTGTCCTCCCCCCCCCCCCCCCCCCTGACCCCACTTTCCCCCCACTCCCTCCCCTCCATTCCCATCTCCTCCAGGGCCAAGACTCCCCTGGGGATTCACTTAAACCTGGTGGATTCAGTACAGTCAGATCCAGTCCCCTCCTTCCAAGCTAAGCAAAGTGTCCCTGTGTAAGCCCAAGGTTCCAAACAGCCAGCTCATGCACTAAGGACAGGTCTAGGTCCCACAGCCCGGGTGCCTCCCAATCAGTTCAAACTATTCAATTGCCTCACTTATCCAGAGGGCCTGATCCAGTTGGGGGCTCCACAGCTTTTGGTTTATAATTCATATGTTTCCATTTGTTTGGCTGTTTGTCCCTGTGCCTCTCCAATCTTGATCTCAACAATTCACGCTCTTGCAGTCCCTCCTCTTTCTTGACAATTGGACTCCTGGAGCTCCACCTGGGGCCTGGCCAAGGATCTCTGCATCCACTTCCATCAGTTATTCGATGAGAGTACCAGCTCGACTGTTAGGGTGTTTGGCCATCTGATCACCAGACTAGGTCAGACCAGGCTTTCTCTTGACCATTGCCAGCAGTCTACAGAGGATGTATAATTGTGGATTTCTGGGGACCTCTCCAGCACTCTGCCTATTGCTCAGCTATGTTCATATCAGCATTGTTTGTAATAACCAGAACCTGGAAACAACCTATATGCCCTTCAACTGAAGAATGGATAAAGAAAATATGGTACATATACACAATGGGGTACTACTCAGCAGAGAACAATGACATCATGAGGTTTGCAGGCAAATGGATGGATCTAGAAAAAATCATCCTGAGTGAGGTAACCCAGACTCAGAAGGACAAACATGGTATGTACTCACTCATAGGAGGATACTAGATGTAAAACAAAGATGACTAGACTGCTACACAACTCCAGGGAGGCTACCTAGAAAACAGGACCCTAGGAAAGACACAGGGATCACCCAATGACAGAGAAATGGATGAGATCTACATGAACAACCTGAACAAGAGTGGGAGTAATGAAGGGCAAGGTACGAGGGAAAGAGAGCTTAGGGGAGCAGGAGATCCCAGCTGGATCAAGAAAGGAAAGGGAGAACAAGGAATAACAGACCATGATAAATGATGACCACATGAGAACAGGTAATTTCTTTTGTATCTTGTTTCTCTACACTCAGCAGGTAAATCATTATATTGTAAGGGACTGGAAGAATCTTAGATTTTATCATTCAATGCTAATAAGTGAGTTGTCTAAAAGGTCACAGAAGACGTAAGACTCCATGATCACAATAGAGATTTTCACTCCTGATATAGTAGGCAGAATGAACTTCACCTGCACGTCTGCTCCCTCTGTCTCCTCAGCCTTCTGTGTGAAGTTGAGAAAACAAATAAACAACAGAAACACTTCATGGATCCTATAAAAGTAGATAGTGTATTTTGTAATACAGGAATAGTGATCTTAGAAATTTTACATTTTTTAAATAAGTATGTATTTTAAATAATTATGCACTAGATTTCCATACCATTCCTCAAATACAACTGTCTCTCTCCATATTTTCTTCCTCAACCTTATCTCCCCTTCACCTTCCTACCTGATCCTCCCATTCTTGTACCCCTGGCCCCAGCCTACCCCTAAAATCTACTTTATTTTCTACTCCCAGGGAGATCCATGTATCCCCCATTAGTCCCTTCCTCTATACCTAACATCTCTGGGTCTACAGGGTGTAGATTGGTTATTATTTATTGAATGGCTAATATCCACATATAAGTGAGAACATGCCATATTTATCTTTCTGGGTCTGGGTTACATCACTTGGGATGCTTTTTTCTAGTTCCATCTATTTTCCTGCAAATTTCATGATGTCTTTTTTTCTTTCTTAGCCCTGAGATCTAGGCATTTGCAGATAAGATGTTTGAAGTGTTTCTTGATATAGAAATCTGGTCTCAACTTTTTTAGGTGTGTGTTCTATTCTTTGATTGCTGTTGCTCACTTTCTATGCAAGAGTAGTAGCTGTGGGATTCCTTAGACCCACCCAAGTGTGGTGCCTATGGGGTGTCTGGTTGAGAACTGTTCTGTGGGTCATTAGGTAGAAATGAGTGATTATGTCTTAAACCAATATAATTCAGATGTTTAAATCTCAGATGAAAAAAGTTACAGTATAACCTAAAGTCATTGAATCCAAAGGTCTTTAACTCTTTGATAAAAACAGGCTTCTGTTCATTTTTCTTTGTGTCCTTGATCTGAGTAATAACATGGACTTTCCCAAGGGAGAAGCCGCTTTTCACATTTTTTTTTTTTTATTGGAAGTTTTACTTTAAAATCACCAGACACTATAAGAGAGAAATCTCAAAGGCTATAAGCAATCCAGACTTCCATTATTATAAGGCTTCTGAACAAAAAACAAAAACAAGAAACATTGGATGTTCTTGACTAAAGTTTCATTTAATGACATTTAAAGTTCCTGCTATATTTAATGTTCAATAAAATAATATATAAAAGGCTTGGTTCTAATGTATAGTTATTCAATGATATATATTGAAAATTCTAGTATACAGTTTGAGTCCTTAACTGTGAAATACAGAAAAAAAAAAAATTCCAGGCAACTACTGTGCTTTCTGAAGCCCACAGTGCATAGGATGAATTAAACTGAGACAAATAATTATGCAAATTGCTATTTAATGACAATTATAATAAGCGCAGCATGTTTTGTGAGGGAACATATGGACTTCACACTGGTCTATGAGTTTTGGAATATTCCCAGAGAAATGGACATTTAACCTGAGCTGGAGCTGAAGAAGTAGATCTAACCACACATGCTGTTAACCAGATGAACTAGTGTTAAATTAGGGCTGATTTTAGGTTATTGATCATGCATATTTGTAAAGAATAGTGAAAATTAGCCACCTTCAAACATCTGAAAATGCAGGCCCATAAAGAGAGGCCAGTTAGTGGAGCTATCTGGTGAAGGGAGCTAGAAGAATGAGAGTTTGTGCTGATGCCAAAGAACCAGTAGATCTGAGACAGACAGAATAAGAGAATCATCCTATCCCTGCATATGCTTGATATCTCACCAGTATTGATGGTACACTAACTGCATTATAACAAGTGTCTTGAATTTAAGAATCCAAAGTACAAGTATTGTTTCCTAGCCTCTGAGAAAGCACATTGTAAAAAATGCATATATATAATTTCATATGTATATATTGTTATATATATATTACATATATATGAAAATATAATATAATTTTGACAAATGTGATTATTGTTCTGAGTGACTGAATACACAATGAATTTTAAAAATCCTTCTAATAAACAAATTTTAAGCTAAGTGCATTGTATGCATTGGTATTTCCTAGAGCTCAATAATTAACTCATTTAAGTTTCCTGTCAGCATTCAAATAGAGATGACTATTGCGCACTGCCAACAGATGGAAAAATTAGACACCCAGAAACAAAGAATCTTCCACACAAGGTTACATAAACCTTAAATGGCTTGTCAAGATTCATTTACAAGGCTTTTGACTAAAAGGCGATGTTCTCGACCACAAGACAGAATATTTAATTCAATGATATTTGCAAGCAGAACAAAACAAGACATATTTTTCTGGCATTCTCAACAACACAAAGCAAAGTTACCATTTTCTAGAGATCAACAAATTCTGGGATCTAGCTCTTAGCTCTCTCTGTAGGCTTTGAAATTTGGTACGATTTATCCACAGTGAGATATCTTATTTAGAAATGAACAAATACCAATTGATTACACTATAATTATTTAGACTGTAGTATTCAAGCATATTTAAGAAGATTTTGACACCATGAAAAATGAAGTTTCAATGTTATCCCTATCATCCTGAAACTACTTGACTTTGCCAAGATTCCTAATGCTTCATTTTCTTTACTTATAAAATGAAAACATTAATAGTGTACAAGATTCCTGTGATGTATAAAAGTGTGTGTGTGTGTGTGTGTGTGTGTATAAATCATCTGGAAAAAGTGCCTGGGCATAATGAGAAACTAGTAATAACAATTGTAGTGATATGTGGTACAGCTACTATACTTGAAATATACCTGGCATAGGCATTTAATAGGACAGTTTCTTCTGGAAGTTGTAGGCAATGAATGACCGCTGTTAGCACCCTTATGCTTAGGTTTCCAGGTGAGAAAACAGATATTTGTTACGAGTGCCATGCCTCTAGGAGGGATTCACTATTTCATTAAGTGTGTGAATCCATATAGTCCAACGTCACTTGATGGAATTGGGAGCTGGCCTGGCTTACACATATGACTTGTATTATCTTATTTGTCTTATTCTGTGTTTGTTACTTCAGTTTCATATTCATTCACATATTGGTGAAAAATTGATAATGCCATCAAGGATTTAATTTTTGGCGGTTAGTGCTACCTAGGAAAAATAGTAGCAGATGACACATTAAATTTTAGGAGAACTGACTTTTTAACAAAAACTGATCAGTTTTCCTTGACATTTGGTATCAAATATATAAGAATCATGTGTCATCTTATCAAAAAAAGAATTGCATTAAATTAGTAAAACAAGCTTCTTTAAAGATTTCTTAAGTGTGTGTGTGTGTGTGTGAGAGAGAGAGAGAGGCGGGGGAGACGGAGGGGGAGGGAAAGAGGGAGATTGACAGAGAGAGAGAGAGAGAGAGAGAGAGAGAGAGAGAGAGAGAGACACGGAGAGAGACAGAAAGAGAGACAGAGACAGAGACAAGAGACAGAGAGAGGGAGAGAGAGGTGTGGGTGACCACAGAAACTGGAAGAGCATACCCAGCCCTGGGTCTGTAGTTACCAACTCTTCTTCAGTGGTGTAGCTCCTGGGAAATGTTCCATGTTTCAGTATGCGGTTTCCCACCCGGGCTCACTCATGAAACTCTCACTAAACTCATTGGGTCAGGCTGGGTGGTGGTGGTGCACACCTTTAATCCCCGCCTCGGGAGGCAGAGCCAGGCGGATCTCTGTGAGTTCGAGGCCAAGCCTGGTATACAGAGTGGGATCCGGGACAGGCACCAAAACTACACAGAGAAACCGTGTCTTCAAAAACAAAACAAAACAAAAACCCAAACAGACAAAAAGAACTCAGTGGGTTACATACATGAAACAAACTTTATTTATTTTAAAATTTAACTTCTTTATTGACTTGTAGTTTCACACCACACACCCCAGTTCTATTCACCTCTCAATCCCCGCATATTCTCCCCTCATCCCTGCCACACACCCTACATAAGGAAACAAATCAAAGTACTCAAGCAAACAAACAGAAGCAAAACAACAACAACAAAACCCCAAACCAAACCAAACCTCAAAGTACAACAACAGAACAATTTCTTTGTTTCTCCTTCTGTTCTGTGTCTCCAATACTTCTTCATTTGTCCTGGTGATGCCGGAAGCTTCAGTGTGCCATCACTGAAAGTATTGTCCCGTCAGCTTTACTGGCAAATGTTCATTGCAATGAATCACTGGTCTTGTTCTAGGCCTCTGGTTTCCGGTACACCATCACCACTGGATCCTCACCAGAAAGTCTCTGGGATATCTTGTGGCTGTCATGAGTCTTTGAGAACTTGTGGTATCATTCCACAGGACCAGTCCCTTCATTTATCCCTCCAGCAGGTCCTAGATGGGGTAGATGCTAGGGTGGGACAACCAAAGACCTGGCTGTGGGACTGGTTGGTAGCCCATGATGGTCATTTCAGGCCCCTGTGGTTACCGACCTCAGGAGAAGGGTGGAGGTAGCTCCACTACATGCATGCCCTCAGGGTCAGTTCACCTTGGCTTATGGTGGGGAATGGGGGCCATCTCTCCAGTGAGCAGGGGCCAACTCTCTTGCCGTAATGTCCAGCAAGAAGCAAGGCAAGCTTTCCCAGGGCCAGAGAAGTGTGCTGGGCGGCTCATCATGGCCCTCTGATTTCATCTCACATGGCTCCTAAGTCTTCCTTAGTTGACACAGGCCACAGACATCCACACAGACCCTAGCTATGGCTGGACCACAGACCCAGACATGACCCTCAGCAGCAGCTTGGGGCTAGTCAACTTCCTGGCTCTGGGTAGAGGGCCTGGCTGCTCAGGTGGAAATGGTTGTGGCCCTAACCTTGGACCTCTATGTGATCTTTGGTGGCACTGCAGGACCCGGACTTGCTCATAAATGCTATCCACCATAGAACCATGGAGCTTGACATCATCTTCAACAGTGCTTAGCTCTGGAAGTCATCACTGCCCCAGTGACATTGGCCCTGAGACACCAACAGGGCCCTCAGTCTCAGGTGTCTGTACATCCTTCGATGGTAACTGGTGCATTGGATGTCAGCACAGACCCTGGCTGCAGTAGGGCCATGGATCCTGATATGGCCCTAGGCTGCGACTCTGGTCTGAACGTCATTATGACATTGAGCAGCTACACAGGCCACTCAGATCTGGATACATCCTGGTCCTAGGACACCAACCTGGACTCAAGTGGCTGATCTGACTCTGGACCACCTCATGGCACTTGGTGGCAACAGGAGTCACATAGGTCAATCCAGACAATGGCCACTATAGAGCCACAGAAACAAACTTTAAAGTAGGAGCTGGACTTTGGAAGAAGAAATGTTTCTGTGGGAGAGAGCTAGTAGAATGAAGGAAGAAGTTGTGGGTGAAGAATAATTAAAATGTTTATAAAGTTTATAAAACTGTCAAAGCATTAAAATTGAAAATAAGATGTAAAAGTATGAGGGAAGATAGTTGATAAGGATAAAGGATGAGCAGAAGTTTGGGGCAGATAAAAGAGGGTAATGAGGAGGTAAAAATGACAAAATACATTGTATGTATGTAGGAAATTATTATAAAAGTAGTAAGAATTTTTAAAAAGAAATTTTAGTGTATGGTAAAGGGCAGCTTAATGTCAATAATTTTAAGATTGAGAGTAACATTACATTTTTTATTACAAAGAAGGGCTTTCAAAAAATTTTCCATTTCATAATACTTAACTTCTATTTGTAATGTATATAACTGAATATTACATTGTGTGTAAATTCTGATTCTTTTAAAGCTTGTGAGTAATACCTTAAGAAAGTTATTTATGAAAGTTATTTATTATTTTAGTGAATTCAAAAACCACTGAAATTGCCTAATAATTGACAAATGTACGTGTAGATTTAAGTCCTGTAGAAAAGTCCTAGAAGAGTTGTGGAAAGTCCTTCCTTTACTCATGATAGCAGATTTCGGGGCTGGGTCATCCAAAACAATCGGCCACATCTGGGAAAGCTCATTCAATCCCCATTTGCATAATATTTGAAGTACTCTTTTGTACACAATAAAATGGAGAATTCTGCATGAAAGTTTTTATTATTCAAAACTGCCTTCCTTGCAGAATATGTCATCTGGATGTTTACATAAAGACCCGAAATTTCTGTTTTATTTCTTCATCTTGGGTTCAGCATGAGCTGATGGAGGAACAGCCAGGTCAGCAGTTTTGGCACCGTAGAGTCGCATAAGAACATTCAGATTGCACTTAGCCCCTCCATGATGATGCTCATGGTTGTAAAGAGGAGGCTTTCCACTTAAAAACTGGATGCAATTAACCAGCTCTGGATTTCATCACATCAGCAAATCTTATATTTGACTTGCTGACACAAACTCTTAGTTAGGCAAAAGAACTAATCTCGGTTTATCAAAATGTACACACTGTTCACTATTCAAGTTGGAGAGACTAACACAGATTATATCAGCTACTAATAAATTAATTGGTACTATGTCCCTAAGAAATAGTTTCAATCTCACATCAAACACAGGAGCCAGAGGAGGGAGATATTTTCTCTCAACATACCAGATTAGATTTGATTCCTTGAAAAAATATATTAATAACAATACTTTTGTTATATTTACATATGTATATATGTTACATAGATATAAATATAGACAGACAGACAAATAGATAGTGTGCTTGTATTTCACTTATTCAATTTACTGAGAAAATTCACATCATTGCAGGTAAGTCGCACTTTTGCTACTGTGTGTATCCCATTGTTTTTACCTGGTCTATTCAGAGTGGTGGATTTCACTTGGGTATTGTGTAAACATATAGGTAAGCATGCAGCAGATAACTTGTTTCCAGTTGCTCTTTAAGAGAGTAGCTTATTTTTCTAAGCCCCATTTTCCCCAAGAGAACCCCAGAGATCAGCCATTGTGACATTGTAATGTTAAATAGAAGTTGAACGCTTAAAGGCACAGAATAATAATTAGTGCCAAGCATGCAAGAGTGCTCTCTGCACTGGGAAGCACTTCCCATCTGTAATGTTTCACAATCCTCACAAAAAAACTGTGCTAGGCAGAGCCCTAATTATCCAGTTAGAGAGCAGTATACTTAAAAATCTCCACTTTATTTCTCTCGGATTTATAAAATAATTCTTAATTTTTTGGGGGTATTTCTAAAATGTCCTTAGTTTTTGTGATTTTCCATGTCTGTAAAATACATTATGTAACCTGAATAAGATATGATGTAAAACATACTCACAATAAGTTCATCCTGAACCAGTCTGCTTATTTAAAACTAATTATTCTTTCTGATTTATAGATTGAACTCAATTATTCACAGTGTGTTTGATATAAGTAGGATGTGTTGTTAGCTGAAGAACAGGAAGCAGTTCTGGCTCTTGCTGTCAGGTAGCTTAGATTCTGATGTGGTGACGTAGAATATTAAATAGGCAGTAAAACACAGTTGCAAGAATTTTTCAGGGTTCTAGACAAAGTTCTTGGAAATCCTAAAAATGATTGCCAAGAAATACAATATAATAACACATGTGGCGGCTGTCACTGTTCATCTTGCTTCTCTGCATCACATAATTATTGCTTGAAGAGTATTCCAAAGTAGCTGATAACATGGACTTTACTAAGATAAATTCTGGCCAAATGCAACTGAACATCTAATACAAAGTGGCTTCTGTAAAGGGACATTAATCCAAAGTATGTCATGGAGTTGAGTGATACTGAATTTAATTTTGATTAAATGACTCAATAGTGTCATTCAGGTGTCAGATTATCTTTCATTCTTTTGATCTGTGTTTCTAACCCAGTGTCTCAAGCCAATGACCCTCTTTGTCTGCAAGGATTTCTCAAATCTCCAGGTTTTACTTAACCCAGGAAAACCAAGGGTTCCATGCATTTTAATACTAACAACTGAAGGCAGAGGTCTTGACCATCCCACATTAAAAATGGAAGTAGTGGTGTACCCTTGCTCAGTGTATTTTATGTACCACAACTTCTAAATGTCATGGAAATCCTGACAATTAGACATTCTATTATTCCATTCACTCAGGTAGAAATAAGAGGTGTCATGGGGCTGAGTACTTTGCAGATGTCATGGGACTGAGTACTTTGCTATCTCACATAAGTTACATCAGTAAGTTCTGAAAACAGTGCTCTTTCTAAGGATACACACTGCCTTCCCCTTTAAGAGATGCTGACATTCTGAAAGTTAGAAGAGCAGGCTTGAAATTAAACATGTGCTTAGGCCTGAAAGCTTAGCTTACCATGCACACTTGGAAATAATAAACAAAAACATTGCCACTAGTTTGGAATTTCAGAATCCTGAGTGAAGTCTAATTAATTGCAAACACATTGTGTTTTCCTGTAAATGGAACAAAATAAATACACTCAAGAACCTTAATTTAATACTCTTTCCAAATAACAACTTATGTACACCCTTATTGTCTTGGCAGAAAGTCTCACCAAAAGAAGACTGCTTCTTTCATACAAGTGCTTGTGACAGATTTTTAAGTGAACCTGTTTTCCCATTTCAGTTGGGCAAAGGGAAGTTCAGAGTAATCTATGACACTCTGCTCTAATGTCTTCTATTACTGCTACTGAAAAGTTTCTCTACTAAGTAAGTCTAAGGTCAGGCTCACTCACTGATACCTCATGTTCTATAATAGATCTTCAATGACACTTAACCTTGCCTTCCTGGAAGTCGGTGAAGAAAATCGAATACTCCCTATATGTTGTATCCTTTTAAATTTTAAATTTCATTCTTTGAAAATATATTCCTATTAAACAGCAAATACCTGTAAATAAAAAGTCAAATTCAGAGAATAGTTTAATTTTTTTTTTTGAGTTGTTGGTCAATTTGGTCCCAAAGATGCTCAAACATTATAGGCTATTGAAAATGCTTCTGCCAGGCAGTGGTGGTACACATCTTTAATCCTAGCACTCAGGAGGCAGAGGCAGGTGGATCTCTGTGAATTTAGGGCCAGCCTGGTCTACAAAATGAGCTCCAGCGCAGACTCTGAAGCTACACAGAGAAACCCAGTCTTGAAAAACCAAAAAAAAAAAAAAAAAAAAAAAAAAGATGTACATGTTTTTCCATTGAAACCTTTTGGTAAGACCCTTTTGTAGCAAATACCCATACTTGAGTCATAGGATATGAGCAAAGTTTGGATTGACCTTAAGGCTTCATACCTTCTGGTTATCTCTCATATTATTTGAAGGTGCCATGCATAATGCTAATGGAGAAAAGTAACCATTAATCTCATCCAGGTATGAACCTTGTGAGCTACGGTAACAATTGGCCTAGGAAGACACCCACTGGTGCAATAGTGTTATGGAAGTTGTGGGAATAGCTACACACTTTACACTGGATTTGTCTTACTATATAAGATAAAACCCATACCTGGCACTGTTAACAGATCAAGAGCATATGGATAGGCAGATCACATTCCTCAGACAGAAGCTACACCAAAGGAACATTTAATTAAACCAGATAAAAAATGCCCTATCATTATTATATCAATAAACTAAGGCATCTCTTCCTCTTCATCAGAGAAATAGCAGATGATGACCAACAAAAGAGACCCACAATTTGCTTAAGAGCAGAGAATAAGTGACTTCGAAATATCCCTCCTAAAGGGAAAAATGCTGAGGGATGATGCTTTTGTACACTGGTTTAATAAAATGCTGAGTGGCCAGTAGCCAGGCAGGAAGTGGGATAAGCAGACAAGGAGAACTCTGGGAAGAGGAAGGCTTAGTCAGGAGATGCCAGCCTGCTGTCCAGGGAGTAGCATGTAATGACACACAGGTAAAGCCATGGAAGACATGGTAACATATAGATCAACAGAAACGGGCTGACTTTAAGTGTAAGAGCTAGTCAGTAGTAGGTCTAAGCTAATGGCCAAGCAGTTATAATTAATATAAGCATCTGTGTATTTACTTTGGGGATGTGAATGGGACAGATTTGTCCCAACCACTGTCCAGCTAGGACACAGGAAAACTTCCAACTACATGAAACTGTGGTTGGTATGTAAAATAAATGAAAAAAATTAATAAAAGTATTTAAAATATGAATGAATAGCTGAAAAGCATTTCATAATTTTGTTCCTCAAAAAATAAAGTTGTCTGGTGCATATTGTTTATTTTGGAAAACTTTATGTACCATTAATTAACAAAAAATGTGTAACAGGGAAATTTTTATTAGTCATATTAACATTCTAGATTTTTTATATACATTGCACAATTTTAACTCATTGAAAATTTCTGTCCTTCTAGAGCAGATGTTTACCATTATGCAGTGATATCATTAATAAATAGAGTATTTCCATCAGGTTTTAGGGGGACCAATAGCTTTGGCAATAGCCTGGTATGTTGGAAGACTCTATGAGACTTCTTTGGACAATGGCACAAAGAGATATAACCTATTTCTGAGACTGATTATTTTATTTGGGAGTATATGCTATCTATTTGAGGTATTATCTCTCCTATTATATGGTAATTCACTTTAAACTTCTTCTATTTATGCCTGGATTTTAGGTTTTTCTATGGCAGTAGGTTTCAATATGGCCTTTAGATTAAATTATTGCCCCCATCTCTTCTCCTTTACCATATTCTCATATCTGTCTCCACGTTTAATCATTCTACATTCCAGTTTTCCCTTTATAACACTATAATATGTTTCTACTTCCTTGAAGATGTGCCTACTCACTCCTGCTCCTTTACTAGTTACCTGACCTTGGTAGACTAAACCACATATATCTAAAGCTTAGAAGGAATATATCTACATAAGAAGAAAACACGCAACACTTGTCTTTCTGGATCTGGGTTGCCTCAATTAGAATGGCTGTTTCTAGCTAGCTCCATGTATTTACTTGAAAATTTTATAATTTTATTTTAAACAGCTGAATAATAGTCCATTGTGTAAATGTACTCCATTTTTATTATCTATTCATAAGTTTATGGATATCTAGGCTGTTTTCAACTCATGATTATTAAGAATAGATGAAGAGGCCAGGCATTGGTGGCATATGCCTTTAATCTCAGCACTCGGGATGCAGAGGCAGGCAGATCTCTGTGAGTTTGAGGCCAGCCTGGGCTACAAAGGGAGTTCCAGGAAAGGAGCAAAGTTGCACAGAGAAACCCTGTCTTGAAAAACCAAAATAAAAAACAACAAACAACAACAACAACAACAACAAAGAATAGATGAAGAGAACAGAATGAACAAGGATGAGCAAATATCTCAGCAGTAAGATGGAGAGTCCATTGGGAATATGTCCAAGAGTGACACAGCTGGATGTTGTTGTAGGTTTACTTTCAGTCTTTTGAGGAGCATCCACTTTGATGTCCATAGTTTCTGTACTACCAGCAGTAAATAAATGATTCCCTTTCTCCACATCCTTGCCAGTATGTGTTGCCATTTGTTTTATTAATATTGGGCATTCTGAATGGAGTAGGATGAAATCTCAGAGTAGTTTTAATTTGCATTTCCTTAATGGCTAAAAAGAAATTGAACTGTTGTTCAAGCAGCAGCTTCATCACTACTGACTAGCATTCGTTGTGCTGGAAGGTAAAGTACATGCTACCAGAGCAAAAAAATTATCATCATCATCTCTCAGCTACAAACACTGTGTACAGTAATGACCTGCGTGCAAGATGAACTCACTTGTTAGTAGTGGCACAAATGTCATAGGAGTAACCAACATTGTTTAATTGGATTTAAGGTCTGCTCCATGAGAGAGAACCCATACCTACACTGTTAATGAGGCAAAGAATCTGAGACTGGATTAAGTCATGGACCCTAGAGGAAAATCTGCCTACAACGATTATTCTTCTGAATAACCATAGGAATAAAATAACACCTAAAGATATGTTGCAATACTCATAAGTCAGTGAATTGCTCAACTGTTATCAGAAAGGCTTCTTGCAACAGATGATTAACAGAGACCCACAACTAGATAATGTGCAGAGAGTGAGAAACCTTAGAGAACAAAGCTCTAGATGGGATGTCATTATTACATGTCTTCCCTCAAGCCTCAAGGATCTATGAGAAAGAGGAGATAGGAAGCCAGAGGTGCTGGTTGACACCAGTGAGAGAGAGTCTTCCAAACACAACATGAACATATGTGACAGTATCCACTCATTCCATATAAGTTCAAGCCAAAGAAATCCTGTCATGGATAAGGGAAAATGAGCACAAAGTACCATGCTGAACCAGGAAGATATTTGCAATAGATAGCTACTGGGGAGGTGAAAATCAGTTTTTTTTTTCAATAGTATGACACTGTCTTTTTTTTAATTAAAAATGTTTTTATTTATTTTAAATACCAACCACAGATCTCCCTCTCATTCTCCCACCTCCACTTCCCGCAACCCTATGTCTTCCTCCCCCCATTTCCTCCTCCAAAAGGGTAATTCTTTCTGTGAGGGGACAGGAAAGCCTGGTACATTCATTTGAGGAAGGACCAAGCCCCTCCCCCTTGCATCAAGGGTGAGCAAGGTGTCTGACCATAGGTAATGGGCTCTAGAAAGCCAGCTCATGCACCAGGGGTAGATCCTGATCTCACTGCCAGGGGCCCCTCAAACAGACCCAGCTACACAACTGTCTCCCATATGCAGAGGGTCTAGTGTGGTCCTATGCAGGTTTCACAGCTGTCTGTCTGAAGTTTGTGAGGACCTATGAGCTTGGTTCAGTTGTCTCTGTAGATTTCCCCATCATTATCTTGACTCCCCTTACTCATATAACTTCTCTTCCCTCTCTTTCACTGTATTTGGGGATCTCGACCTGGTGCTTGGCTGTGGATTTCTGCATGTGCTTCCATCAGCTACTGGATGAAGACTCTATGATGGCAGTTAGGGTATTCACCAAACTTATTACCAAGGTAGGCCTGTTCAGGCACCCTCTTCACTATTGTTAGTAGTCAAGTTGGGAAAGGGACAGAGTGAGAGAACAATGAAAGAAATATCTTGATAGAGGGAGACATTATGAGGTAAGGGAGAAACCTGGTGCTAGGAAAATTCCCAGGAATCCACAAGGACGACCCCAGATTAGACTCCTAGCAACAGTGACACTGTCTTAATTAGTCACACTCTAGGGTAAGCCTTATGCACCAGAGTAGTGAGCTAACACAAAATGGAATCCGTGTGGGTTTTTGTTTTTATTTTTATTTTTCTGTGTGTGAGTCCTCCTCCTCCTCCTCCTCCTCCTCCTCCTCCTCCTCCTCCTCCTTCTCCTTCTTCTTCTTCTTCTTCTTCTTCTTCTTTCTCCTTCTCCTCCTCCTCTTCCTCCTCCTCCTTTTTCTCCTTCAACTTCCTCTCTCCTACAGTGCAAACACCACAGTGGTGGGAGAAGAAGGATGTTTCTTTTTCTAAAAAGAAAGAACATAAGTTGGGGAGTCATAGGAGGAAAATGGCAAGGGAAAGAATATGATCAATATATATTGTATGAAAATCTAGAAAATAAAATTTAAAAAGGCTAACTATACATTTTTAGACAAAATAGTAAAGAATAGTGTTAACGATATGAAAATTATTTCAAGTGCCATGACTAAATTAACTTTTCCAATTCATTTAACCTTTTTATTTATAGCTATCATCATAGCTATATGCCATCATTGACATTAAAGAACATTAAAATTCAAATAAATTAAAAATTCATAATAATATTGCATTTATACTTTCAAAATTCATGAAAAGTGTTTAAAATTCCTTCAGAAGAAATAATCAGATTATGTAAAAATGAAAGTTATAATTAGTCTTATATTAAAGATGTTTTTATTTTTGCTTTTATTTTTAGACAGTCTCATATAGCCCAGGCTGACCTAAAATTTGCTGTATAGCTGAGGGTAGCCTTGCACGTTTTATCCTTCCACTTCCACATCTGAAGGGCTAAGATTACAGGCATGTATCATAACTCCTGTTTTTAGGTGACAGTGGGTATATTAACACAGAGGTTCAAGAATACTAGGCAAGTAATCTTCTAGAAGACCTGCATATTCAGCCACAGATAATTTAAAAACTCTTTGTATTGCTTTAATTTAATCAGTATCCAGAATATTTCATGTATGAGAAAAGGCCAATTATGTGCATATCTTAAAAGATATTTTCTTTATTGATTCAAATTTCTCAGTTCTACTCGAATACTGTCCTTTAGTCTTTCTTATGACTGTTGTTGCTGAAACCCATATTAGTTTTTGAATTAGGCAGGCTTCTCTTGAGGAGTAGAACCAATGAATTTTAAGTATACACATTATCAAATGAGTTTTATTGTGTTGGCTCATGTTGCTGGGTTGACTAACCCAATAAAGAGCTTATGCACCCTGGAGAGTCAATGAAGCAGGTGTCTGCCAATCAAGTAAGCCTAATGTCTTAGCATTCCCCATGCAGCACAAAACACCTGACAGTTTCAGGGATTGAATCCACACAGAAAAACCAAACAAACTAAAATTCCATATTAATGCACACCGAGAAGTGCCAGAACAGTTCTTATAGGTACACTCCTTTACTAATGTAGACACGTTCTCATTCTTGCCTCCAGTCCTTTGGAAGGTGTAACCCACAATCAGGCCAGGTCTCATGCCACATGTGAATCCTCTATTAATATACATGTACAAACACAAAGGTGTTAATCATTCATTCTAGAGAATCTTTATATATTTTATTTTACGTGTATGAGTGGTTCTCTACATCTTGGTATATGCATCATGTGCATGTCTGGAGGCCAAAGAGACTAGAGGAGGGTGACAGTTTCCCTTAAGTGATGTTTTGGATGGTTGTCAGCCATCATGTGTGTGCACTGACAATGGAACCCTGATCCTCCACAAGAGGAGCCACTTCTCTTAATCTTGAGCTATTTTTCCAGCTCCCCTTAGATAACTCTTAAAACAGTTGTGTGTTGATAATTAAGAATTGTCATCAGCTGGAAGAGTGTGATATTGATCAGAACATCTGTCTCACCTTATATGTCAGGATTTATATTGGTTGATATGAATTTAGGTTATTTTAGTGCCGTGACTATCACATTCTCTCTGCCTTCAGTGTTTCAAGGACTATTCCTAAAGATGATAAATAATAAGTGGCACCCAATCAGGATTAAAAAATAACTTATTCTCAAAAATTTGCCCATCTCATTATTGTACCACTATGTACTGTAATTGTGATTTAGAAGAGCTCTGTGGACTCCACATGGGAGACCTTGCCTTGTTGGAAGAGGAAATGGGGGGGGGGTGGGGGGAGGTAGGAGGGGCAGGAGGAAGGAAGAGAGGGGCATCTGTGATTGGTATGTAAATTTTTTAATTTATAAAAATAAAACAAAGAAAGAAAGAAAGAAAGAAAGAAAGAAAGAAAGAAAGAAAGAAAGAATCTAAGACCACAAGGGGCTGAAAATAATAACAATATAAGACACAAACCCATAAAATGTTTTAGTATTTTAATTGATGAACATATTTTCAAAATCTATGGTTGGAGTTATTGATAGACTGATGGATGGTACCTTCAACTACTCTAGTATATAATAATTATACTTTTATTATTCTATCCTGTTGCACTTATTTTTATTTTTTATTCTACCTCATACAATTATAACCCAAGTGTAATGTACAATTCTAGTTGAAGTAAAATAATATATAGTAGACCTTTAAACAATTAAATCTAATGTTTGTTTCTGCTATTGACTTTTGTTCATTTGTCTAAAATATGATAACTTAAAAAGAACACGAGGCTCTATATTTTGCGAGCACCTAGCTCTCTGGGAATTGCATTTAAATGTAGGAAACATTCACTGACTACTTATATCTATTGCCAAAACTTTCCAGAGCAACTCCTCTTGATGGTTTTCTAAATGCAGTTTCAGATTCAGCACCTCTGAGAGCAGTCTATGTGTCTGAATTAATGTTGGTGGGAATGTAAGCTGCTATGGCTATTATGGAAAATAAATCAAAGTTTCCTCAAAATAAAAGGCAAAACTATTGTATTACCCAGAAATCCCTCTTGTGAGATAAACCAACAAAGAAAATGAAATCAACATCTCAAAGACATATCTGACCACCTATGTTCATAGCAGTATTAGTCATGGTAGATAAGATGTAGAATCCACCTATGTTTAAGATTAATAAATGGAGCAAAGGTGGTACACACTGTCACATATGCACAGAGGAGCATTGTTCTGCCTCAGAAAGTGCATGGAATCCTGAAATATATATTAAATAAGCCAGCCAAACACAAATGCTACATAATCTCATTTATATATGGAACTAGAAATCAAGTCACATTAATGGTAAAATTGAATAGATTAGTGGTTACCAGAGGATGGCGAGATGAGAGCACAGAAAGAAACTGTTATCCATGGCCTTTAGTTAAAAGTTCTGAGGACTTAATGCATGGATGGTGACTATAGCCCATCAGTTTATTAAGGGCTAGATTTTTGCTGAGCATAGGTCTCAAATGATTTCAGCATGCATACACATGAATCAACACACCCACAAATACTCAGCCACCAAAAAATACCCCTCAAAGGGGCAACTGATTGAGGTAATCAATATGTTACCTTGATTGTGATAATAAATCCAGAATCTATCAAAGTCTTCTGTTATATGACTTATTCAAACATGGTTTTACTTGTCAATCATACATCAAAAAAGTTGAAAAAAAATAATAGTACCAAAAATGATACTTGAAAATTGGGACAAAATTATGATTTAGTACTTGCAAAATGCTGAATCAGCTTTAAGCCACTTAGAAATCTGAAAAAATTAGATGAATAAGCTGTTATTCATAATATCGAATTAATAGTATTAATTCAACAGTCACAGTAATAGTATTAATTCAAAATTTCTTCAACTGAAGAATGGATAAATAATAGAAAGTATAGGCATATACAGGAGTAATTATTCAGCAGGAACAAAATTATAATAATCCATACTATAGTAGGAATGGACTTTGAAAACATAATAATAATTATAAGGAGTCCAACATGAAGAAACACATGTTTTTTGATTCTATTAGGGTTAAATGTCCAGAATAGCTGAATCTATAGAAACAGAAAAGGGATTGCTATTTCCCAGAACTGAGAAGTTTAGGGCAAGTGCAGAGGGATTGAAGAACTACTATTTTCACTTGGGGGTAATGAAAATGCTTTAAAGAGGAGATGTTTGAACCTGTGGTAAGAGTCAAAGGTGAACCAAGTCATTATCAAAAGAATCTAGGCATCAGAACTGCTCTGCTCACGTCAGGTGTTAGCTTTCTGATCTGTCAGAGCCCTGTCTTAGGAAGATGAGTTTCAATAAGGATGGCTTCCTGCAGGCATCTCAGAAAGGAAGCCCATAAGTAAGAAGACAGCTTTCTGTTTGTGTGGCCCTGGAGATGACCCACTGGCATCAACAATCCCCAAGTCTGCATTTGACACTCTTTTTCTCTATTGCCTACCTCTAATCTGGCCACTTTTAAACACATTCAACTGTGGAATGCATTTTAATTTCTTTTCTTTTTTCTTTTCTTTTAGAGCTGAGGATCGAACCCAGGGCCTTGTGCTTGCTAGGCAAGCGCTCTACCACTGAGCTAAATCCCCAACCCCTCATTTTAATTTCTTACACTACTAAAATAAACATACACATATACACACACTCTATTCTTTAGGACTTCAACGGGTCTCAATTAAGCATCTTTATACAATAGCACTAGTAAAACAATATTCAATTTTTGCTGAGAATTCTCTAGGAGAAATCTTGTCAGTTTTATCTGTTAATTTCTTACATTAAAACCCTATTCTATAATTCTCTATAAGTTTGCACTACATGACATTAATGGCAAACTCAGCTGTTTTGTAATCACTTCTTTGGAGGATAAATACATTCAAAATTCCCATTTTGAAAAATCTGAGCAAGAATAGCTACAATTTGAATATTTTAATTACATGCTAGTATGATTACAAATTCTATTTTGTATTATAGAGTATTAGTGGTATTTAGAGATTTAGATAGCAAACGTAAAGGAATTTCAAATCTGAGAAAATTGTCTTTAAATTTGTATATACAATGTCTTTAACTTTGTATCACCTCTGCTAAATGGAGGGATACCCTGTAACCTGGGACTGCATTACTTCTGAATGAGTTTGGAAACAGGTTTTCTTCAGAGGAGATTGCTATTTAAATCACCAGGCAGAGTAAACTGATCACCCTTATGAAAGTGGGAAGATAACATTCAACATGTTGAGGGAGCTCCCTCCAACAGAACAAAAAGTGGAGGGAAAATATACTTCCTTTTGAATGAAATGCCATCTTGTTGTTCTATTGAACATAGTCTTAGTTCTTCTGGTTCTGGGCCTTTGGACATGGTAGTGATCCATTCCATCGGCTGCTACCATGCCAGGTTATAAGGTTTTTGGGTAACAATGAAGCACAACAGTGGTTTCCCTAGTTCTCCAGTATGTGTCTGATTGTGTGATTTTATAGCCATTCTTATAGTAAGTAAGTCCTGATCAATATACATAATCAATTTTATAAATGACCTCAGAAGCATACTTATCAGAACATGACAGTATATCAGAGATATGATGTTATCTTCAAATCACCAAATTCTAAGATCATATAAAACACCAGAGAAGAAAAACAAGTCAAGAAACAGCATTATTGATATGAGAGAGGGGCATGTCCAAAAGGGAAGTGAGAAACATGAATTTAAAATGTTGAACCAAAACTGACATATTTGTTATGAAAGAATTTTGAAATATCTTTATTAGAACAATCCCTTATTACATTTTAAAACTTACCCCCCTTTTTATATGTTGGTACTTTTGAGAGAACTAAACAAAGTTTAAGACTTCAGGGATTGTGTTCAGTGTACATAATTAGCATAGGATAACCTCTCATATACCACACTCTGGCAGTTTCCTGAGACTCATGCAATCAATAGCTAAATAGAAGACATTCAGTTCTCTGAACTCTTTTCCATTTACCAGAACGACTGTCAATGGCTTTGAAGGATTTGTTTCTTTCTAGAGTCCAAATTACAACCATAAAGAGAGATGAAGCAATTCCTTTTTGAATGAAAAAAGGAATTTGAATTTAACATAAAATAACAGATACCAGGACTCTGGTCTAAATTTGAAGTTTATTTTACCAGAGTGATTCACAAACAACATTGGAAAGGCCATGGGCAAGAAGACTTGGATTTGAAAATTACTATAAATGATAGGAACAAATAAACATATAAAAGAGAAGCAAACCAAAATGGAGATATTGTAAGAGGAGTAATAAGCCAAGGGTTACTGAGGCTAAAATTAATTGTCAAAACATTTCTCTCAATTTCAATATGAACATAAAAATAAAAATTTTTATTTTTATTCACAACAATAAATTTGAATGACAGATGATAACACATAGCAATCTTATCTAGATTCAATGTTATAAAGATTACCTATAATGTTAAAGATTCTCAATTTTATTTCTCATGGGAGACCTCTTTTTCTCATGGATTCCAGGCTTGTCTACATTCTGCTTACTTAAAATGCCAAGTTTGCTATCTGATAAAGCTCAAAGATATTATCCTCAAACAGAATCTCTGATTTTCTGTCCTCCCATATTTTCCTCTCCCCAAGTTCTCCTTATCTCTGCAGATAAGAACCATGTTTTTTCAGTCATACAGACTAAAATTCTTGGAACTATCATGACCTGTCTCTTTCTCACATCCTGTAAAATTAGATAACTCACTTTTCACACTTCCATTGTTATTACCCTGTTTCAAGATCCTGCTATTTACCAATGAGATTATTATAATAGCTCTCTAATGGACATTACAACTTTACTTTTCATATTCCAACAGTCTCTTTCAATAGAATATTCCTATTCTTTTATTACATAAAGCAGGTAGTAATTTTCATTTCTTTATCCAAGTCAGTCTCTCTCTCTCTCTCTCTCTCTCTCTCTCTCTCTCTCTCTCTCTCTCTCTCTCTCTCATCTAATAGGTTTTCCAACAGACTTTAAAGACCCAGGTCTGACTTCTTTGTATCTTCTTTGAACTGGTCTATTTTCTATAAAGCTTTCCATTCAATCACCTTTAAAATGATTCTCTAACCTTCTTCATTTTTTAAACATTAGCCAATCAATCAAATTTCTTCTTACCACTATACTTAGACTATATTAGAATTTGTGTTGGGAACATCATTAACTAATCAAGAAAAGAAAAAGAAAGAAAAAAAAAACCCGAGAACAAAATATTCAGAAAATTAGCAGCCAGTGAATAGCTAAGGATCATAATAATCAATGAAATCATGTATAAAAAGAGAACAAATATTAATGAGGTAGTTTAACACTATCTACTTCCAATCCACCATATTTGCCAATCAGATACCTATCTGTAAGACTAAAGCTGTTCCTTGACAAAACTTGCATTTTACCGTATGTTCTTCTCCCACCCAAGATACCAGTCTTTGTGGTGCAAATCCATTATTTTGTGGTGGTTATGTGCAGATGGATGTGGATACCAGTTGAGGCTATCAGCTACCCCAAATCTAGAATAATAGGCAACAGACAGTAGTGAGTCACTGGGCATGGATGCTAGAAAACAAACTTGGTAATCTGAAAGGGTAGTACATGCTGCTGCTTACTTCTGATCCGTGTTTCCAACCCCACTTACATGAATTTTATTATAATTTTTACTAATTCTGTATGCTTGAAAACTATTGACTAATAAAATAAAATTTTCTGACATTAATTTTATGAATATTTCATTTGTATCTGTTTTTTACACAATAGGAATCATAGGGCCCAACAAGATGGCTCATTGGGTAAAAGTCCTTTCTGCAAAAGCCTAATGACCTGAGTTCACTCCATGAATTCCAAACTGAAAATGAGAGACCTGACTATTGAACATTGTCCTTTATCCTCATGTGTAACTGCACATGCTCACATACCCCTTCCCAATAATAATAAATAAAAAGAAGAAACACCCAAAGCTATCATAATATACATGACTTTATACATATCAACATTTATCACTATATTTCTAAAATATTTTATCTTCATTGGTGCTTATTGTTTCAACTATGTTTGATAGTGTCTATATTCCATATTTTAGAGATCTATCTGCCTATGATGTGAATTCTACATATATTGTATATTCTCTTATGACAAGTGTTATTTCTGCTTAGCTCTCTTTTTATACATACTATCTACCTCTTGTTATATGCTGAGGACTATTAGTTTTACAATTCATTAGAAATTTGATGCAATCAGCAGTCTAAGCTGGTGCCATAGTCTTATCATATTTGATTGTTTACCTTAGGGACATTCCATTGTCTCTTCTTCCAAAAGATTTTCCCAAAAGCTCCCAAAGAAATACTGATAAGATCTTTCTACCATTCACATACCTTAGCTACTGAGCTACTGATTGCAGAATCTGCTCCCATCCCCTGTCACATCGATATATGACTTGCAGATCCCAGGAACTTGGTTTGGGATTGATTGAGTAGGAAAAAGCCAAACTGTGACTTAGATTCTAGATATATCTATTTGAAAGCTGTAAAGCAGTTTTCAAGTCAGATGGTATAATGTTTGTTCATTTTTTTAGTTACTAAACATTGTTTACACTATAAATCAGTTATATTATTTCCTAGGAAATTTATTGAGACTAAAAATTAACCTATTTACAAATGACCTTTGGAATATAACCTGTTTATGAGTTGAGAATTGTGGATGGTGCATTTCAGAGATAAATGCAAATAGTTTTTCATTATCTGCTGTTATGGATCATCTGCCTCATTGCTTCTCTTCATTAGCACAGATAATAGATACCTAACCGAATTACTGCTTTCAAGCATGCCTATTAGTTTTTTTTTTTTTTTTTCTGTGCTACACAAGTTTCCTTGGGTCTCTAAACATCAACTTCAGTTTGCTATTTAGTTCTTGTCTTTGAATTTTTTTTAAGAATTTTTTTTTAAAAGAATACAACTAGAGACCTTTATAATATATCAGTAAACAGTGAAGCTAGGTAAAATTTGCTCTTTTGTTGAGGAAACCTTTATTAAAACTTAAGGGTGTGACCAGGTACTAGAGAGTACAAAGAAATGATTTTAACAAGTTTATTATGTATATTCTGGAAACTTATCACACAGAAAGCACTCTTGTAAGTACTGGAGACACCTGCATGGATAATTCATTCACCAATGGAGCTTACATTCTGTAAAGGTTGTTGACAATAAATATTTTAGAGAGCAGAACATACCGGGTAGTATATAAAATGGTTCATCTCACAGTAAGAAGATGTAAATAATGAGGACAATTTAGTCACAATGATTGGGGAAGTCTTTGGTAAGAAAGAGATACTTGGACGGAGATGGCACATGCCCTGGGGAGAGTTGAATGAAAGTTGTCCAGACAGAGAACAAGAAGCATGAAGGATGCAGGAACTGATTTTCTATGCTTGAAGAAAAATTGAGGACAACTGGGGCTTCATCTGGAGAAGCTTTTGTTGTTCTTGCCCTCCATGTGGAACTATAAATAATGATAATAATTTACAGTAAAATAATGTTGTATAACAGTTGCCCCTGTGGTTAATTTTTCCATCTTGTGGTGATTGAAGCATAGGATGTTTAGAGGGAGGTAAAACAAGGTGTTCTAAGGGGAGGCAAATACTCCATCTGCAGGGAAGATCATTGAGACAGGAAGTAAACTCAACATAGCTTCAGGAATTCCCTGAAAATGAAGCTGACAAGATTCACTAAATTTCTCTTTCCCCCATAACATACAAGCACTCAAACAAGGAGAGCTGCCTTGAAGACTCTCAGACAAGTTAAGGTGCCTGAAGAGTCTCAAACCAACTGAGCTAACTGGAAAGGACACTCTATAACTTGTTGAATTACTTGCAAATTGTGTAGCATACTGTAGGTTTTTTTTAAGTCGTCACACACATGGGCTTTGGTGATACAACTGCCTTTGAGTCATTTTTACTTTTGTAAAGAATACCTCACTCACATTCTTATTTGTAACCCCAGTAAAACTATTTGATCAACAAGTTGTATTTTGATGGTGTCATTACTTTTGGTCTGTCATCAGTTCCCTATCTGGGATGAATACACTTTTATTCAGGAATAGCATCACACAAAAACTGAACATGAACATTTTTAAAGGGATGAGGAAATATAAAAATCCATATGAGATTCAGTGTTGTGTTTATATAGTAAGCAATGGACTATGTGAATAGGAAAATATACATTTTCCTTTAAAGTGGATACAAATTAGCTACTTTTATTGGTAAGATAATAATAGCTAGTCTTATTGTGCCAAAAATCCTTCAACTACTTATTTAAAATTGCATTTGACCTTTAAACCTTACCTATGAAGAGATATTATAAAAGTATATTTTGATTAATTAGATAATCAGTGTGGAAAGATTTAGAAGCTTGTCAAGGTCAAGTGAACAACATGAGATGATACCAAGAACCAAATCCATGCAATCTGGTCATGGTAGCTCATGATGCAGAATGTGAGTTGCAGTAAATAGCAAGAATTGCCAGTCAATTTTCATACTTCTAAAGGGACATTTTTTAGTGTGTTGCTGTGGATGTCAGTATGTTGTAAATGTATTGCTATGATTGATAGATAAATAAAACACTGATTGGCCAGTAGCCAGGTAGGAAGTATAGGCAGGACAAAGAGAGAGGAAAATTCTGAGAAGTGGAAGGCTGAATGAGGAGATGCAGCAGCTGCTGCTGCCATGAGAAGTAAGATGTAAAGCACCAGTAAGCCATGAGCCAAGTGGCAAGGTATGGATTTATAGAAATGGGTTAATTTAATATATAAGAACTAGATAGTAAGAAGCCTGAGCCATTAGGCCACACAGTTTAAACAATATAAGCGTCTGTGTGTTTATTTGGGTCTGAGTGGCTGCAGGCCCAGTCAGGACTAGAGATAACTCCAGCTACAGTGTGTCTTTGAGCTGACCCCATTAACAGAGAATAAAGGCTGTTCTCCCTTTATACACTTCAGGATTTTACAATATCATTTGCTTTGACCAATCAGACATTATCAAATATGACACAAGGACAGTATGGAACAGTGATTCTCAATGGAAATGTTCCTCACTTGTGGCCATGAGAACATAATGATCAAGATAGACTAGCAGGCTATGATGAATAGGATATACCCACTCAACTGTTTTATCCCTGGTAACTCCGACAAAGGGCATATCAGCAACAGAAAAGCCATTTTTTGTCTTCTATTAGTTTCTGACCACAAACATGAGTGTGAACTGAACCAGCACAGGATAGAACACAGTGAGATCATCCTAGTTGTGATCAGCCATGTAGCTGGTCCACAGAAGTGATAGTAAATCAGCATTGCGTTTGAACATGTTGTTGCTACATGATGAAAATGAACTGGCATGCAAGCCAAAATGTAAAATACCTCCTAGTGTTTGAAGGCATATATGAAGCATTCAGAAGTCCCTATTTTCTCTAAAGTGTGTGTGTTTTTCTGTATTCAAGCTAAAGTATGAAGCTGACTCAAGTGTTTTTCTCTTAGCATTGTTACTCTATAGGTCAATCTTTGTTGTAATAAACCTACTTCCTAAAGACCATGACATAGGATAAATTATTGCTAATGAGCATAAAGTTTTGGCCAATCTAATCAGCTAATTTCTTCTGAAATTTAAATTATAACATATAATAAAACAGAATAGTGAAAACAATGACAGTTCTTTTTCTTCTTGTCACTTCTTTTTTTTTTCTTTTTTTAATTATATTTGTGTTTTAATTCTACACATCAGCCATGGGTTCCCCTGTCCTCACCCTTTCCCCCTCCCACCCCAACTCTTCCCCCAGCTCCTCCCCTCCACCCCCATCTCCCCCAGGGCCAAGACTCCCCTGGGGATTCAATTCAACCTGGTGGATTCAGTACAGGCAGGCCCAGTCCCCTCCCTCCAGGCTGAGCAAAGTGTCCCTGTGTAAGCCCAAGGTTCCAAACAGCCAGCTCATGCACCAAGGACAGGCCCGGGTCCCACTGCCTGGGTGCCTCCCAAACAGTCCAAGCCACTCAACTGTCTCACCTATCCAGAGGGCCTGATCCAGCTGGGAGCTCCACAGCTCTTGGTTCACAATTCATGTGCTTCCATTCATTTGGCTATTTGTCCCTGTGCCTCTCCAATCTTAGTCTCAACAACCCATACTCCTACAGTCTCTCCTCTTTCTTGACAACTGGACTCCTGGAGCTCTACCTGGGGTCTGGCCAAGGATCTCTGCATCCACTTCCATCAGTTATTGGATGAATGTTCCAGCACGACTGTTAGGGTGTTTGGCCATCTGATCACCAGACTAGGTCAGATCAGGCTTCTCTCATCCATTGCCAGCAGTCTACAGAGGATGTATCATTGTGGATTTCTGGGGACCTCTCCAGCAGTCTGCCTATTCCTGTTCTCATGTGGTCTTCATTTATCATGGTCTGTTATTCCTTGTTCTCCCTTTCAGTTATTGATCCAGCTGGGATCTCCTGCTCCCCTAAACTTTCTTTTTAGCATTAAAGGTTGGTTTGTTTTATAAGTAATTTTCAATGTAAAATTCATCATGGCATCCTTTAACTAAATATGTTATTAATAATGTCCAAGAAAATATAGTAGCCAATGAAAACACATCAGCTGTCTCTGACAGAAAGATAAGGAAGAAATATCTAACTTGTTAGCCACAATATGAAATAAGCAAGTGTGTTTTGGTGAGTTAAAATAATCAGCTATTAAATTCTTTATAATGCTCATACATCAACTACTTTTTTACCTTGAACAGTTATAAAAATGTTTGCCTTAAATATACAAGGACATAATTATCATGTATGATAGCTAATGTCAATATTATTAGAATGAAGTTCAGATTCAATATTATTATATACCTCCTGATATCACAAGGCTTAAATGAATATAGGGCAAAATCCTAAGATCCATGGAGAAAAAGATAGTTACTTTTGCACTACATACTCATCAGGAAATAGTGAATAATGAGGAGAGGGTAATATATGTGTACTTCAAAAAACTCAATTTCATAAGATGTGAGAAAGCATTGTTGTGAGGTTAAGGGGGTGGTGAATTTTTCAGACTTCCCATTGGCATAAAGGGCACAAGAGCATGGGCAATGAAAAGTCCAATAATTAACTGAGGTGGAAGATAGAAGTTAAATTATGACAATGTAGTCACACCATAACTGCTGCCCAAGGACTACTGGAAGATTGTAAGAAATTTAGCTTGCATTATGTTCAAATGAGATTGGAGAGACAAGAACTGAGAATTTTTGTTCTATGGGACACATTGTCCCATGTAAGGCTTGTGTTAATAAGTTGTCTAAATACTTATGAGGCATTATTTATGTACACTCATGTAGGCTACAGTAGAATGCTTTGACAATATTCTATTCAGTAACAAGGCTTTAATGACATGTTGCCGCAATCTGTGCTGGCTGTGAAAGCACATCTATATTCTTCACAAAGTATTTCTACATGAGGCACAAGGGCAGTGAAGAAAATCCAAAATGAAACTGCTTATTATTTTAAGGACTAAGCATTCAGAGAAATATCAACAATGACAGTAAAGATTTTTCTTTTTCAGCCTTATTACCAGAATATTGACTTTGTCAAATTTTATCATTTTTTTCATATTTTCTCTGAGGAAATAAGTTATTTAGAAAAAGGGATGAGATTCCCTATATTCCATATGTTGTTTTAGTCTATGCATAATTACACTTGCTTATTTAATTTTATCATTTTTAGAGTTATCTAAAACAAACACATTTATAGTGATAGATAAAACAATATTTTTTTCACAGATCTGTACAGACAATTCTTTCAAATTTGGTGTTAGATGTATGTAAGTAAGTATCCTCACCGAGGTAACACTGTTTCTGTGCTGTGTTCTAAGAATTCAACAAGGTCATCAAAAATATTTATTTTTGTTGTTTCTATGGTTCACTAAAATTTAAATGTAGCAATATAAATGGTCTTGTTTAGAAACATACTTTTATCAAAGATGCTTAGTACACTTACTTGATAACCTTCTTTACTCTCTAATCCCTGTGTGCTTTGGTGGTCCAGCTTACACAGCGAGCATCATTTTTCTAAACTTATCACCTGTCCTCTCAGTTTATGCTAGCTTATCTACTTGTGGGTCATAGGAAGAACCTAAGGCCTAAGGCATGTAAAAAGAACCATATCACTGAATTTCTCCCAAGCCCGTAAAATAGCACCTTACTTTTGTATAGCAGAGATAAGTTTGGAACCCATTGAGGACTACAGAATTTTGGTTGTAGCAGAAGCTTCACACCCAGGATTTCAGGAAGGTGAGATAGAATGCATAGATTTTGAAAGTAAATGGAAAACTCATTTTCATATATTTTACATATTTACACTTCACATGAGTGTATCATGTTGATAAATAATATTTCCTGAAATAATACACAAAAATAATGAAGCTATATTATGCTATAATATAGTATTTGCTGCCCCAACTCTATTTAATATTTTATTCTTAGTGATAACCATTTTAATGCAGATAAAAATGAGAGATAGGAATACAAATGAATATTTTCCCTGTTTCAGATTGATCTGACTGAAATAAACTTTAAAATACTAAAATGAATTCTGATATCACAACTAATATAGCATATCAATAATAAATGTCACATGTTTATTACTTGATTCAATTTTTAAGGAAAAGGTGTATGAAATGTAAATACAAGAAATATTTATTGATTTTGATTATCACTAAGGTATATGTATTTTCATCAATAGCTCAGGTTTATGTGTACATATAGTATATCTGAGCTATTTAAATATTCTATTACAATAAAATAAGATATGTGAGTGTACATCTGAGAAGTAGCTGAGACATGAGAATCTATAACATGTGTATAATGTATAATGTTATCATGGTTTCAGAATAGACTGTTTTGTTTAGATTCTTTAGTTCTTTCTCCGATTTCACTTATAAAAGTCTATGCAGTCTATACTTTGCTTCTGACTATTTTTCCTTGCTAATTGGAACTTGTAAGCTGATTGGTTTGCTACAATTATCTCTTGTCTTCTGTCAGACAGAAAGTCAAAAATCTAATGCACCTTATTGTGGCCATAGGAGCAAAATTCCACCCCTGTAGCTGCTACTGTGAAATGTTATTTACATATGAGCAGTTCCACATTTGCTCTTGGCCACCCCTTGTGTACACTCTGTTGTGTCAATCACTTGCATATGTTTTCACAGGAGGAAGAATCAAAGCAATAACCAGCCACCATATGTGACTCTAACACTTTGCCATTCCCTTCCTCTAGAACGAATATATGTGATGAATTCTAACCACACATTTTGTTTCACTTGTAGGATTATATGCAAGTGATTCTAGCCCCTAAATTTTAACTACCATCAGGGTGTTGGGTTTCAGGATAAAACGCTAACAAGTTGTCAATAGAATTCCAACAGCTAGGTCATTATTCAACTACTCACTGTTCACACTTGTCCTTATCTTCATCTTAATGAGGTGTCACGCTTCAGCAATTCAATCTGCATGTACTTGCAATGTGAGTTTTTTCAGAGAGGTAGGGTGAGTTAGTAAAACTCCCACACACTCTTGCAAAATCTCTTGAAATCCAGTTACTGACAAGGCTGATTCTTGAGCCAGGTTTGTGTTAATGAGCAAGCCATCCTGGGTTTTTCATGTTAGGGTATGAGGAAGGAAAGAAAGAAAGAATTGTGTTGCTGCTTGAGGATAATGCTTAAAACCTATGGTTTTCAGATTGCTCCTATCCTGAAAATTTGTTAAAGGGGCTTAACAGAAAGATTAAGTATGGCATTGTTACTCTGGTTGCACATATCAATCTGAATTCTGAAAACATTGGTTAAAGAAATAATTTGCTCTTTTTGGCTATCTGGCAAACTTACATAATTGCAAATTTTGTTTTAGGAAACTTGCTATTATTTGTCTGAATGACCAAGTAAACATTCACAGCTGTGATAAGCATATTAAGACTCATGTGTAGAAAGAGACTATTTGCAGTACATGCTCACACGCACAAACACACACACACACACACACACACACACACACACATATACACACACTCACACATACACACACATACAAAACAAAACAAAAACCCAGGTATTATTCCAGTAGCACTATGCTTCTGTATCTTAAAATGTGACATTTTGTCTGTCAATAAAGTCTTTTGAATGGACAAGAAAATATATGATTGACAGAAATTATCTAGTGGGAAGAATGGAACTAGAACTTTCCATTCTTGAATTTATTTTCTCCTTTATTTAGCTAATTCTTCCCCTAAAAAATCCAAATAATTATATTAGAATCATTTTCTTACATTTGCTTGTTTCTAAAACAGTTTAAATATTCTTTGAATTTTTTTATTGATTGATACTATCATGAATTTAATTTGAGTGTTTTGCCTGACTCTGGATGGGAGCTTTTTACTCATCAGTGGACTCAACATTGAAAAAAATGATACTTTGTTTTCCAACAACCAATAACTGCCGATAGGCCCTCAGTGGGTATGGGGCAATACCTCATGATGTCATTTCTAATCCAGGATTAAATGCTGATGGGTCCAATATTGCATAGCCCTTGTACTGATAATCAGCAGTTTTAGAGAAATGATGAGTTACAATAGTTACATCTCGTTCAGCAGATGACATCATTTTGCTGCCTGTCTCCCATCCAATGGCTCTTTTTTCTTTCCCCTCCCTCTTCTTTGAGGGTCTTTAAGTCTTGGAAGGGTGATATATCTGTACATTTAGAGCCTGACAGGCCATCACTCATTCTCTACTTTAAGTTTAGAGGTAGTTCATATACTTACACACATCATTTTTTCAGCATTTTATTAGCTGGTTCAAGAGGTTGCTAAATTTATCTATTTCTTCTCAATCATTATAAAGGCTTTGAGTATTTAACAATAGAAACCATTTTTACGTCCTCAATTTACTAACCGTTTTTATTTTTCAATGAATGAAATATTATTGCTGTTTTTGACTCTGTACCAACTACAAGTTCAGTAGTATAGACGTTATGTGATTCTGAATATTTAGTGACATGGTGGTAGATCATACTTTTTGGGTTATTTTCTGTGTTGAGATCAAATGCACTCCTTTATTATGGTTGCCTGCTGTAGTATTCCTTACCACCTTAAGCCTATTTAATGTAATTATTCATTTTTGTTAAAGTTTGATTTTGATATGGAATTTGCTAACATTGGTTTTATAGTTTGTATTAATCACAGATAAAACAGGTTCAAATGATAAATTCTTAATTGATTTTACAAGAATTACGAACAGATTTAAAAAATTAAAATATCATACTATATATATTTTCATACGCATTGGCGCCTCATAAATAAATAATATTTTATCTTAGTAACATGCATTTCTAAAAGAAGCTATAAGACACCCCTGTAGTCAGTTTCAACAATACTTAAATATTACATCAATCTCTCTGCTCCTGGAACTACATTGATCAAAACAGCGCTCTTCACATTTCATTCACTGAGCTATAATAATAGTAAAATCAATGTCTTAGAAAAATGCATTCCTCTAGCATCTTTTTAATAACCACTGAATAACAACCTACGGGGAAATAGTTTGCCTGTTCTCCACAGGATGTACTGAATCAAAGTATTTTCATTAAAATTAATAGGAAATGACAGAAGGTAGAAAAGAGGAGACTGTTCCTTGTTTATTGTACTTATTTTTGCCACATATATATTGACAAAGTGATTCTAAGAGGCGTATGTGTTATCTAATTCAGTGATATTGGCTTTTCTTCTTCATAACCACATGCACATTTTTACATCTGTAGCAATATTCTTTTTGAGTAGCTACCTCAGGTTAATTTGAAGTTCCTATTGATCTTAGTGGTCTAGACACATTAAAGTCATGAAAAAGTAGATACCCTGAGTTATCAGCATACCAAATAGGATATGAAAACTTAGTCTTGCACAGGCATTCTTTTCTGACAACGTATATTGGCAGACACCAAATTTAACACCCACTGCATGATTCTTTAATTCAGCATAACCGAAAATGTGAAAAAAAAATAGTTTCCCTTTTTATGAGGTTATATTTATTTAAAATAAAAATCCAAGAAAAATGTTAGGAAGATGCCTGATAAACTTGGTTAAATATTAAAATGTCATGTACACTACTGACACTTTTTATTTTCTTCTTGTGACTCTGAGAAAGCACATAGAGAGAAATGTACTTATATGTAATTCAATGTGAATCCAAGGTATTGATAAATTCTACAGAGAATTTCTGAAAAGATTTAGTTAAGGAAACAGATGGATGAAATTGGGTCATGTTAGACAACATAAATATCATGTCTCTTCTGCTTTCACAGCAAATAAGGATAACATAAAGCTATTCTTTGAAAACTGGAAACTACTTCCACATAGTGAATTCCTTTGCCTTTTTTTTGGGGGGGGGGAGGTGGTTGTAAATGGCTTTTTGTCAAGAAATGTTCCCTGTCATCCTTCTAAATAAATACTAACTAAATCCCTTCTTAGGCTTGCATTCCACCAATTTTCTAGTAGCAGACTGACTTATAACACTATTATTGACCAGCAGTAAAGTGCCAATTTATAGCTCTCTAATGGATAAACAAGGAGATCAGCAAGTTTTAAGGTGAAAGGGAAAATTCCAAGGTTACAGCAAGTCTGCTATATACTAAAATTATGGGGGAAAATGTAACTTACACACAGAGTGGTAAAATGTTCTCGATTCTTTCAAAGTAAGAGAGACAAAAAGAAAAACACCTCCCTTTGAAATGCTCAATTATTTGTCCTGGCTCTTCCATGCATAATGGCTTGCTTCTTCGAGGTTTGGCAGGCTCATTTCTTGTGCATACTTTATGTATCCTCAAGTAATATTGTTGTTCTGAGGGTAAACACATGTCTTTGTGTTTTCTTTGCTCAACTGCATACTAAAGCATGGGCTTTGCTGTGCTGTCCATTTTCATACAAGTGTATCATGTACTTTACTCAAAGTTCCTCTCCCCACATGTGTTGTATTGGAACCATACCATGGATTGGTTTTCCAGAATGAAGTCAAGTGGCTCTCTTGAACTCAGCATTCCATGGATGTGAAAGCAATAGCTTGGAATCAATCATATTCAAAGTGTTCATAGACATTAAGATAGTGTTGCCAACATTTTTAAAAACATCATCCTTTTCCCCAGAATATCAGTAGATAAACACTGTACCAGAGTATCAGTAGACAAACAAAGTCTGTACACTACCATTTTGTGTAGCCTCTGGTGTAACTAGTAAAATATATCAATTAATTAATGTATGGGACTATGTAAATAGTTACACAATTAAATTAGTAGATACTTAATATAGCACTTTTTGTTTTGCTTTTAAGGATGTAACAGTTATTTTATTCTTCATTCAGCATATATATTTGTAACTACAACTCAACTTTTAGTGGGGAAGTAAGTTAAATTACATAGGTTAATTTTGAACTGATGTTGATTATTGCATAGTTCAATTTACTTTATATGGGTTTATATCAATACTCTCTCTAAAAATTATCTTGAGACTAGTATGTTGTAGTCATTATGAAGAGTAGCATTGTAAGACTTAAGGTAGGCTTTTAGCTTTCATAGCAAGGGATTCCCTGTCTTTGAGTTTGATTTCTCATTCATCACTCTATTTTTGGTTGTGAGCCTAGCCTTTAACGGCTGAGCCATCTCTCCAGCCCTCATTCATCACTCTAAAAGTTGTGATTAAAGGATATAAAATAATGCAACTAATATGTTTAAGGATCTTAGTCCTTAGAGGCCTACATGCTAAACAGAATACATGATTTGCAGGATGCTTAGGAAGTAAGGTTAGTGGAAGGAAGAAAATCAGTTAGTCATTGTCCATGCCACCAGAAGGGAGCAATGTTGTGCTGACACCTGCTTTTACCTGATGCTCTTCCTCATCATGGGCCATCGCATAATTGATTGGATTCAATCAACCAGGGAATAAGAACTCTAAAATTGTGAAGGAAAATAAATCATTTCCCCTTATAAGTTGTTCACCTCAGGTGTTTTGTCTTAGTGAAAGAAAGCCAACAACTTAGAGAACAATTTTAATTGCAGAATAATTCAGTCTTAAAAAATGCTTTCTAAATAAGGGAAACAGATAGAAAAGATGAAGGAATGATCACAAATTAATGAAAATCAAAACCAAACTTTTTATGTTTTGATTTCTAAAGTAGCAACAATACACAAAGCATATCTCACTAAAACAAACAATATTTAAGGAATTCAAAATAGAAATCAAAGGTTAAAAAATCCCTACAAATAGATCTATTTGACATAATTGACAGAGAATTTAAGGACAAAATTCCAAGTGTGAAGATACTGTGTACTTTGAGCAAAGGAAACTGTGTTCTAAATAAACAGAATGTTGTGAAGTTATTGGTCCCTGTTATGGTTCTATATATTAAATGTCTCCATAGGTTTGTGTCTTTAAATGCCTCACTCTCATCTGCTGGCACTGTTTTGCAAGGTGTGGAAAATTTAGTAGGTGAACCCTCTGTAAAGGCAGGGCATCCATAGAGTTGGGCCATTGACATGTATAGTCTGCCTGGCTTCCTGTATTCCACATTACAACTTTGAGCTGCTCCTGTCTCCAGTATCTTCCTTATCATGATGGACAGCATCCATTCAACCACGAGCTAAAATTGATTTCTTTTCCCTCAATAATGCATTCCAGGAGACTGTTTTCAACCAAATAACAACAAAGTAATTGTCGGTATTTGAACTCTTTTGATTCTGATGGATGAATAAAATAGAAAGTATATGATTATTTGGCCAATGAAAGAAAATCACATAAAGAGTATTTATCTAAGATTTGTCTTTTGAATCTAAAGATAAATAAATGCTATATTTTAATAAGATAACTAGAGAAAAAATTTTTGAACCTGTCTTCTTTTAAACCCATCTCAGATTAGTTAATTGCAAACGTTTTCCTTTGACTTCATGGCATGCACGTACTTTATTATATCAGCAATTTAAAAGAATGTAAGGTACATGGAAGAAATATATATTAATGGTGGAATCCTGGGATCTATAATAGTGCTTGGCATAATGTAATGATGAACATATGAATGAAGGGATATCAACACAAATATAAGCCAAGAATTTTGGACTTCAAAATTACACAGTTAATTCTGGTAGTCAAGGTTCTGTTTTATTATCCAAGTTCTAAGGATAATCCAACTTGCACTAGCAAGTGTGAAGGGAGAATAATCACAATATGACCAATTTCTTCATAAGTATGCCACAGGACTTCCCTCAAAATATATATATCCTTGGGCAATCACTTTTGGTGCCCTTTTTGCAGTTTTCCTAGATTAAACTTTATCTACTATTAACAAAAATCTTCAGTTGGAACTGAGGTTTTATTATCCTGGTCTTTCCTTGTCTCAAATTTTCAATCATGCTTTGAAATACTTTTGAATCTTATGTATATTGTATTTGTAGATATTATTATATCTCACAGTCTCTACCTATCAGCTTTGAAGGTGCATTTTTATTCAATATGAAGAGACTTATTGTATCATTTGATCAAATTTTAATTTATGATTTACTTTTCAAATCTCCTTTAAAAATCATTATTCAGAAATATCTTTGATAAAAAAAATTGAATAAAATGAATAGAAGTTCAATGTGGACCTCTAAGACTATTCAAACATTCTAGAAAAGAAAATGTCAGGAGGCAATTCTTCAAAAGTCAATTTCTATCTGGAGAGATTGTTTCAAAGTACAAATCAAGGAATGTATTAACTAAAATTTACATTAAAGTGAAATGCAATGCAATCAAAAGTAAAGAAAAGAAACAGGCTTCCATTTCCTATGCATGCATAGTGCTTTTCTTTTAGGATAGAATGATTAATATGTCTTATATTATAGACTTGCCATTATTATTTACAATATTCCCCAATCCTAGGGAGAATATTCTGTTTGGAACTCACTTAAAAATTATACTTAGTAGGAATGCCAGAAGAGCAGTAAGCTGTCTGGGAACTGTCCCCAGACCCAATCCACAGGCAAGTACCTATCATTGCAACACAACACCAGCTACTGCATTCCTTGTCTGTCCACATCTCCTATGGACCTCACAGACCACCACCCTTTCTTGACCTCCCTCTCTGCTCTGATTAGTGCACCATAACCTAAAAAACCAACAGGCATTACCTATGAATATACTATCTCATCAGGTCTGCATGGTGATATTTATTTGTGCTGAAATGTGATTTTATTTGTATGTTAATAAATAAAGTTGCCTGGGGGGTGTGTCAGAGCTAAGAACAAGCCATAGCAGAAGTCTGGCAGTGGTAGCCCACCTTTAATCCTGATCACATGGCAGGCAGATCTCTGTGTGTTCATGGATACAGCCAGCATGGAGACACATGCCTTTAATCTCAATACCAACCATAGAGACCTGGAGGTCTGTATAGACAGGCAGTGACAAGGAGGTCATGTGGCTGGGTTTACAACCAATGAGAAGGCAGAACAGAAAGTCAATAAATGAAGACCACATGAGATCAGGAAGAAGCAAAATGCTAGAGAGGCCCCCAGAAATCCACAATGATACCTCCACTGTAGATTACTGACAATGGTCAAGAGAAAGCCCGAACTGACCTAGTCTGGTCATCAGATGACCAAACACCCTGCATGCTGGAACTCTCATCCAATAACTCATGGAAGTGGATGCAGAGATCCTCATCCAGGCCCCAGGTGGAGCTCCAGGAGTCCAATTGGCGAGAAACAGAAGGGATTGTATGAGCAAGAATTGTTGAGTCCAAGATTGGAAAAAGCTTAGGGACAAATGGAAACCCATGAATTATGAACCAAAAGCTGTGGAGCCCCCAACTGGATCAGGTCTTCTAGATAAGTGAGACAATTGAATAGCTTGAACTGTTTGGGAGATACCCAGGCAGTGGGACCAGGACCTGTCCTTAGTGCATGAGCTCACTGTTTGGAACCTGGGGCTTATGTGGGGACATTTTGCTCAGCCTAGAAGGAGGGGTCTGGACTTGCCTGTACTGAATCTACCAGGTTGAACTGAATCCCCAGGGGAATTTTTGCCTTGGAGGAGATGGGAATGGAGGGGAGGGACTGGGGGGAAGTCAGGGAGGAGGACAGGGGAACCCATGGCTGATATGTAAAATTAAAACACAGATATCTGTATTAAAAATTTTTGAAATAAAATTAAAAAAAGAAAATATCCAAATTAACAAAATCATAAATGAAAGGGAGGTCAGAACAACAGACATCATAAGGGCACACTTCACAAATCTGTACTCCACCAAATTGGAAAACTAAAAGAAAAGGACAGTTTTCTGGATAGTTAACACTTACCAAAGTTAAATGAAGATAACATAAATAATTTAAATAGACTTATAGCCCCCTAGTGAATTAGAAGCAGTAAATAAAAGTCTCCCAGCCCCCCCCCCAAAAAGCCTAGCTATATGAGGTTTTAGCATAGAATTCTTCCAGTCTTTCAAGCAAGAGTTAATACCAATACTTCTCAATCATTTCATAAAATAGAATCAAAGAAAGGATTATCCAATTAATTTTAGGAAGCTACAGTTACTCTAATACCCAAACCACATAAAGACTCAACAAAGAAAGAAAATTTCAGACCAATTTCGCTTAGTAATATAGAATCAAAAATATTCAATAAAATCCTAGCAGCCAAGTCCAAGAACACATCAAGTAGATCATCCACCATGTTTAAGTAGACTTCATCCTAGAAATGCAGGGATGGTTCAATATACAAACAAATCAGAAAGTGCAATCCACCATATAAACAGGCTGAAAGAAATACACACACACACACACACACACACACACACACACACATACACACACACACATGATTTTCTCATTAGATGAAGAAAAGACCTTTGACACAATCTAACACCCCTTCATGGGATACAAGGTACCTATAAAAAATAAAGGCAATTTACAGTAAAGATACATACCTTCACATAATAAAGACAATTTACAGCAAGCCTGTAGCCAACATCAAATTAAATAGAAAGAAACTCAAAGCAATTCCAGTAAAATCAAGAACAAGACAAGGATTTCCATCACTTCCATATCTATTCACTATAGTATTTGACATTTTAGCTAGAGCAATAAGACAACTGAAGAAGGGGATATGAGTTGGAAAGGAAGGAGTACAAGTGTGGTTATTTGCAGATGATATGATAGTATACACAAGTAACTCTAAAAATAAAACCACAAAACTCCTTCAGCAGACAAACACTTTCAGTGAAATGACTTAATCAACTAAAAATAGTCAGTAGTCCTCCTCTATAGAAGTGACCAAGACAAATGGACTGAGAAAGAAATCTGGGAAACACACGTTTCACAATAGCCTCAAATAATGTAAAATACCACAGGGGTATCTCTAACTAAGCAAGTAAAAGACTTGCATGAAAAAATTTCAAACATTTGATGTCATTCAAGAAGATATCAGAAAATGGAAAGATCTCCCATGCTCATGGATCAGTAGGATTAAAATAGTAAAAATGACTAAGCTATCAAAATCAATTTACAGATTCATTGCAACCCCCATTAAAATTCCATCACAATTATTTACAGTCCTTGCAATGACAATTCTAAATTTCATATGGAAAGTCAAAAACAAGCAAAATAGCAACAAAAACACCCAGGATAGCTAAAAAAATTCTGAGCAAGAATTGAACTTCCATTGATTCATTCTGATTTCAAGTTGTACTGTTGTTTGCATAAAAACAGAAAGGTAGATCAATGGAATTGAATCAAAGACTGATATGTAAAGCAGCTAAAAATACACACTGGAAAATAAAATACAAAACAGATTCTTCAACAATTGGTGTGAATCAAACAGATTTTTCTGCACGTACCCTGCACAAAATTCAACTCCAAGTGTATCAAAGACCTCAACACAAGAACTGAAAGTGTTACACTGAAACTGTTAGAAGAAAAATTGTGAAATAGCCTTGAACCCATTGGCACTGGAGACACCATTCTGAACAGAACACCTATAGCATAGACACTAAGATCAACATTTAATAAATAGGACCTCATGTAGATGAATTTCTAAATGATCTTATTAAATAAAAAACACAGAGCCAAATATAGGGGTGAATGCCTTAGGGAGATCAGGGAAACAGGGAAAGCATCAGCTAACCTTACCTCACCAACTCCTCAGCTTCCAAATATGAGAGTTACTTCTTGTCTACCTACACCTTTATATGCCTTGCTTTTCTGTCCTCTTATTGGCTCTTAGCCCAGCTACCTCACTTCCTTGTCACTTCCTCTCTGTATAGAACCCCAGGACTCTATGGTTAGTACTGGGATTAAAGGCATGTGTCACCACACGTGGCTTTGTTCCCTAGTATGGCCTTGAACACACAGAGATCCTGCCTGCTAAGTGATCAGATTAAGGATGTCTGCTGCCTGACTTTCTTTACTTAAAATGGCTGGCCTTTTCCCCTGGATCTCCAGGCAAGCTTTATTTATCAAATCACAAATAAATATCACCACATTTCAGCACAAATGAAATATCACCAAAAACTCATTAAACTGAGAAGCATCTGTAAGGCAAAGGACAACAACAATAGGGCAAATCAGCCTACAGAATATGAAGTTTTTTTTGTTTTGTTTTGTTTTTGTTCTTTTTTTTTTTTTTTACCAATTCCACCTCTTATATAAAACCAATATCCAAAATCTAAAGAACTCAAGAAATTAGAACTCAAAAAACCAAATAATTCAATTAAATAATGGTGTACAGGTCTAAACAGGGAATTCACAATAGAGGAATTACAAGTGGTGAGGAACACTTTGAGAATGTTCAATAGTCTTAGCCATCAGGAAAATGCAAATAAAAACTACTTTGGGATTCATTCATACCCTTGTCAGAAAGGCTAAGATCAGTAACACAAGTGACAGTTCATACTGGCTAGGATGTGGAGCAAGGGGAACACTCTTCCTTTACTGCTGGGAGTGCAATTTTATTACAGTCACTATGGAAATCAATATGGTGGTTCCTTAGAAAACTGGAAATATTCTACCTTCATACCTTCAGCAGCTATACTGCTCTTGAGCATATGCCCCCCAAAATATTCCATCTTACTACACAAACACTTGCTCAACTACGTTCTTTGTTGCTTTATTCATAAGGGATTGAAACTGGAAACAACCTAGATAACCCTCACCTTAAGAATGGATAAAAAAATGTGGTACATTTACACAATGGAGTATTACTCAGCTGTCAAAAAATGACATCATGAAATTTCTATGCAAATGGATAGAATTAGAAAAAAAATCATCCTGAGTGAGGTAACCCAAACACAGAAAAACATATATGGTATGTATACAGTTTTAAGTGAACATTAAATGATATTAAAGCTACTGTCCATAGACCTAGAAAAGTTAGGTAAAGAGGAGGGCTGGAGAGGAGGGTAGGCACACATAATCTCCATGGGAAGGGGAATTAGATATTGTGAATGAATGGCAAAGGGAATGGAAAGGATCTGGTGGGGGTAGGAGATGGGATGCAGGGAGAAATTTCATGGAGATATGGCTGGAATTGGGGGGCATTTGGGGTATTGTGATGGTATTGTGTTCCCTGAAATATTGTGTGTTCCCTGAAATAAACTTACCTGGGGTCAGAGAACAGGACAGCCACAATATTAAACATGAGGATAGGCAGTGGTAACACACGCCTTTAATCCTAGCATTTCAGAGACAGAAATACCTCTGGATCTCTGAGTTCAAGGCCACATTAGAAACAGCCAGGCATGGTGACACACACCTTTAATCCCAGGGAGTGATGACAGAGAACAGAAAGATATATATATCATGAAAACCAGGCACCAGGCTAGTTAAGCATTTGGCTGGTTAAGCAATTAGGCTTTGAGCAGCACAGTTCAGCTGAGAGCCATTTTGGATGAGGACTCAAAGCTTGCAGTCTGAGGAAACAAGCCCAGTTGAGGAACTAGCAAGGTGAGGTAGTTGTGGCTTGTTCTGTCTCTCTGATCATCCAGCATTCACCCCAATAACTGGCCTGGGTTTAATTTTATTAATAAGTCTCTTTAAGATTCATGCTGCAAGGGATGGTGTGGAAACCTAGTACATGGAAACTTCCTCATGTTATCTATGAGGGTGATCATAGTGAGGCATCCTATTAATGGCTTTCATCAGCATCAAATCAAGAGAAATGTTGAGTATTTTAAAAATTCTCATAGAAATGAAATGTTGTATTAATCATGGCCAGACTTTCTTTGCATAAAAATCTTAGAAACAAAAAGCTACTAAAACATATATAATTATATTACACAGCCAAACTTGAAAAGATTTTTACAAGAAATAGCAAAATATATTTAATGATTTAGCAATGTTAAGTTATAGCACTAAGCTACACTAATGAAGAAATTGCGGAAAATTAAAAGATCATTGGCCTTTGGAAAAAGAGTAAGCAGCTCAGAAATGGTTCCACAGGAACACAGCCATGACAGTGATAATCCTGCCCAAAGGAGGCACCCTTATTGTTTAAACAAGTGATCATGAAAGCAATGAATATTAATATGCAGAAGGCTAGATATTCACCTTCTATAATATTAAAATGTTGCCTCTAGGTTCCTTAAACACTCAGAAGAAGAATGAGAAACATAATTCCTAGGTTAAAAATACAGGTGACGATGTGATGAGTGACATTTCACAGTGAGTTTTCAGATCCAAACAGAGTACAAACCATGAAGAAGTGGTTACTAGGGTATATGGCTCTTTCATAGGACCTAGGTTTGATTCCCAGAATCCACATGAGGTGGTCATTGCTACCTGTAATTCTAGATCCAGGGGGATTCAATGCCTCTGCTGAGAAGACACTCACATATACATACCCACACACATTTATACACAATGTTAAAAAGTGGAAAAAGTAAATCAATAAACATCAAAACACTCTATATTAGTGAATATTGGTGGAATAGCAAAAGTTATGAGAAAGTATATGCCTTTAGGACATTCTGTTGGCAAAAAAAAAACGAGGTAAATTCTTAAGGTTTCATTAGGTCTGCTAACCTATAACAATGGGATATTTTACATTTGCTTTTTATGTAACAGAACATGTAAACACATGGTGGTGCAGATTTCTATTACTATCTGTTCAAATAAAATTACCTTAAAGAAAAGGAACAGTACAGTTTTCTCCATTTATATAATGAATGAAACTTCAAAAGACATTGCCTGATAAGTATATGTAAAGAGGATGCCCTGTTTTATCTTACAGTTATGCAGTCTCTGAGTTTTAAACTTTGCCTAGGGAACAACAGACATAGCTTTACGTGCATTTTTCATTTTATAGTCTTTAAGATGGAAAATAAGCTGTGTCTGAAGAGGTCCAAGCGGGATGTTCTGAGGTACTTCTCATAACAGGGAGTATAATTCTGCCTGAAATGATAGCAATATATTTTTTACTTAACTTTACAAACTTACAGATTTTAGTATTAAAGATGACAAAAGAATTGAATAACACAGACTTGTGCTGGGATAATTTTGCCTTGGGTAGTGTCAAAGCAATTGTTTTGTGGTGTATAATTCATTTCTTTGTAACATAATCAGAATATTGTATTCACGTCTGGATTCTTCTTGAGAATTTGATTTCAGCTGTAATTATCATTGTTCTCACTCAAACAATATGACCCTTCACACGAGGAAGAACAACAGACTATGATTATCTGGATGTTCGTTTACATCCTTGATTTCCTAATCAATTGTTATTTCATATCTTCTAAACTTTTCTTTTTTGTTATCTTAAATAACAAAAGGCTCCTTCATCCTGTGAAAAGAATGAAATAATGCAAAATATCAATTTTGTTCTGTGAATTCCATGTAGATTAGTAACCATGTGCAAGTCATCTCAGCTGGTTAGATTTTGTCAACTTGTACAAGGCGGTGTCATCTGGGAAGAGGGAATTTTAGGTGAGAAAAATGCCTCCATCAGATTGGCTTTTAAGCATGTGTGTGAGGCATTTTTTTTTTTTTTATTAGTGATTGGTGTATGAGTGCTCAGTCCACCATTAGCAGTGATGTTGCCGGGCATGTGACCTGAGCTATGGTGATCAAGCCAGTAAGTAGATTTGTACACAGTCTCTGCTTCAGCTCCTAAGTCTAGTATGCTGCTTTGAGTTCTTGCTCTGACTTTCCTTAATTATTATTCTGATCAGGCCATGTAAGCCAAATAATCTCTTTCCTCCCCTGCTTGCTTTTAGTAATGGTCTTTATCACAGGAACAGTGTCAAACTAAGAAAATACCAGAGTGAGGCATAAACAGTGTATAGAATGCTTCCATTCTGATAAGGCTTTTAAAGAATTGTTTAAAATGATTTTAGGAAAAAAATGTGAAACACTTTAAGGAGAGAAGATCAAGACGTTTTGCAGAATGAAAATGGAACATACAATGACTTGGGTCAAGACCTCAAAGAAGTATGGTGAATATATTGCAATAAACTGAGTAACTACTTCAGAGTGGACAGTTGAAGTAATAAATTTGAGAAATGGCAACAAAGATGAAGAAAATTAAACAGGAAGAACAGCAGCAAGTGAAATGAGAGGTGGTTATATGGATTTCTTCAGAGGGTAAGAAAGATGTCTTCAGGGTATCAAGCACGAGAGTGTTATTGAATTACACTAAAAAAAAAAGAGTACCACCACCTGCATACCAAATATGACTCTAGGGTTTGATATACTTTGTCTCCCAAGGACACAGGGCTGGAAGCTCAGTTGCCAGTATAGGACTGTTGACATGGGAAGTCTTTTGAAAGGAGGTGACCATGTGGATGCCCCTTTATCTGAATGAAGTGGATCTTGTACCAGTACACTAGTACCAAAAGTGGGGTATTATGAGTCAAGCATTCTCTAAGTGCATGAACTCTTTCATATGTGGCTGTTTGCTTTTCTCTTCTCCACCATGCTGTTGACATCAACACCTTCAATGGGATAGTAAATCTGTGCCGTTTGGACATTCCATTCATGAGTACTGTGAGAAAAAGTTAAAATGAAACAAATCCCGTTACTTTCAGGGTTTCCAGCCATTCATTATTATAGTTCAGATTCTAGGGAAGTAAGGTAGATGGAGAAAGTCCAATTACTTTGAGTCAGAGAAAGGGACTGGATCTATATTCATGCAGGATTCATAATAAAGCAGAGGGAATAGGATAGAAGTAGACAAATAGAAGATGACTCTGATGGTTAGTTGGGGAACTTGAATCTTGTTCTTACTATCACCTACTATTTTCTTAGGAATATATTTCTAGTTTTTTCCTTCTTAATTTACTAATGTCTCTCAGAATTTAAAGGGCTTTATGTCTTGACATTTTACAATTATGTCTGTTTTACTTCTTCTACAGCATCATTTCCTTTTCAACTGATTTAACTGTCTTAACACCAGCTTGAATATTTAATTACATACCAAACTGACTGACCTTGAAAATAAAGTCACAAGGTATAGACACAGTTCAGCTATGGATCCTTCTACATGACTGCTGAGTAATCAATCTCCAGAAATTTATCATCATGCATATTAAAGTGCATTCCTAAGACAATTTATAAAATTTTCATTTCACTAATACTAATATTCTAATAATTCTCAAAACACATGGTACTGTTTTAACAAAAGTATACAATTTATTTTGCATTGTCAGGCAATATAATAAAAAAATAAAATTTTTACTGATGGTTTTAGTAATTGTTAGTAAGTTTTAAGTAATTTAGCACTTATTAGTATTTATTTTAGTAAATTAAAACTATTAATAAAATTATTATGAATTATAGGGATTTTATATGTTCTAGATGATAATAATTTAGTAAGCATACCCTTTGCAAATATTTGCTTTCATATGTGGACTGTCTCGTTGATGTACTGAGTGTGTCTTCTGCTATATTAAAGTTTTTAATTTTAAAATAGGCTACTTATCTACTTTTTCTTTTTTGTTTGTTCTCTCCTTATATCCAAGAAATAATTTCCAAATCCAACATCATGAAACTTTAAAATTATGTTTCCTTCTAGTAGTCATACCATCTACTTGTTAATTTTAGATTTTGATCTATTCATATTAATTTTGATTATTGATCTAAGAGTCTTCCCTATGAGACTCTGAGATGTTGCAGCAAACAGATTCTCATTATTAATATACTACTCAAGCTAAAACATTTATCTTTGATTAAGAGGTTTTTTTTAAAATAAATGATTGATGACTTAAAACTCAAAGTTTTGTTAATTAAAGAAGCAATTGATTGTTGCTGACAATATACTAAATACTTTACATTTGTAAATTGAAAAAAAACTTCTAGTATTGTAAATTAAAGGATGTATATTAAAACTGCCTTTAAAAGCTTGTCAGAAAAATATATTAAATGGTAGAAGAATAATATTTTATAAGTAATAAATTAAATGGAACACCTGGATGGTAGCAGAGGCTCTCACCATTGTCTAACTCCAGAACTGCTTGAAAGACTTCAAAACAAAACAGGTTCTTGAACTACTCCCCGGACTTGCTGAGCTGCTTGGAGCTTCCATTTTTAAATCGTCTTTGGTGATTATTGTGCAGTTGCCTAGCATCTGCCTGAGCCCAGCTGCTTAGGAATCACTGAACTCTATGAGAACACAGAAATATCTCATCTGTGTGGACATGGGAAATGAGCAGTAACACCAGAAGTGTGTTCTTGTTGCTGTTATTATCTATTCAAATTCTCAGTTGCCAATGAAAGTTGTTATTATTTGTCTAGGGAAGCTTCCTTTCAGGATTTGTAAGACTCAGTTTTCTGATAATGGACTCCATGTCTTTATTGCTGTTAGGAGAAAAATGATGTCAAAGAAATATTGGTGAAGTTATTAAGGCCACTCCACGTAGTTAAAAGGGAGGTTTATTTTGTGGGGTAACTTACAAATGAAGGGATAGGTTGTAGGGTCTGGCAAAGGTATGGCGCAGTCTGGCAGTGTTCTCTGGAGAACTCTGCTCAGTCTACCTCCTGTGTCCAGCGTCCCAGAACCAAGAGAGAGAGACCTCTCGATCCTGGGTCTTCTGCTTCCTCCTCTGCCCCGCCTTGTGGGCGTGACCATTACTGAAGCCTCAATGGGGGTTGGAACTTCCAGGCCAATGCTGGGATGGCTACCCACTACATCTCCCCCTTTTGTCTAAATAAGAAAGTTCTAACCTAATACAAGACTATATACAAAGAGATGGTTATCAAATATTGTCCAGGAGTAATGAGGGATAATGACCTAGATAAGTTGGAATTACAATAAATGCAAACAATATCAAGCAAAAAACACATAGTAAAATCCAGGGAAGTCTAGAGCATGGGTAGGTAGCGTGTTACAAAGATCATTCCAAAAGGTGTCCTATACTAAAGAACTTGAGTCTAATACTTAATATATTCTATCTAAGATATTATATATGTATATATACTAAGTTGTAACTATAACTGCTAATCTCCAACCTCATCAAAGACCTGAGAAGGAATATAATAATACCTGAGAAATGGGAGAAGGACGCAAGCAACTTTCGGGAGTCTTGCAAGAGTAGAAAGAGACAGCTGGCAGCCTGGACAGTCACCTAATGTTTCTCAGCATCGTTGGTGCATTTAAATTGGCTACAGGCCTAGAGTATCTGACAGACCATTTTCAGAAGCAGGAATTCTGAAAGACCATCTTACCCTGTCTTGGCAAAGTATAGTGGTCACTTTCCTTGTGTCCCGCTTGTCCAGAAAGGACAGCATTTGTACTGTCAGCAGTTGAGGCAAGGGCAGTTCTTTGTCCAGTAGGCCATTTTGTGCCACGAAGACAAACTTCCAAATGGAAATGTCTTAGAAGCCCAACATTCTCTCAGGATCAAATTGGTGCTGCCAGGAGCAATTGTGTCTCACATCAATAGAACAACATATCCTTATAGCCAAATTTTGAAGTCAAGGTACCTTTAAAATTTACATATTTGTTTAACTCAACAGCTTTTACAATCAAATCTTTTTCTGCGGTTAAAAATCCCAAAGACATCACAAACTAGATTCTCTGTGTAATATCCATCTTTGTAAGACTGAAATGTCGCTGTGGCTGCTGGCTCTGCCCACCTCAGCTTTCCAACGTGGTGGTGGTACAGTTCACTGCCAGCTCTGGGTCTAGAGCCATGTGTACCATCAACTATCAGAAGCAGTTCTATCAAAGCAGTTCATAGTCCAGAAACCTTTTGTTGTTGTTGTTTTTAACTAGCAAAGGCTAAATCTACCACGCAGCAGAGTAAAGTGCCACTTGTAGATTCTTCATTCCCGCCACACTGCAGGTCAGACACACACGCCAGGAACCCGCCATAGTAGCTCAAACTGGCAGGCTGCCACTAATTTGAGAGAGACAACTAGGAAGCTGTTTTTAGCTCCGTTTAGAATCTTTTTTCTCAGGTTTTAGGTGGAAACTCTTGCAAACACGTTGGGCGCCATTTGTAGTTGGAGAGCTTCTCTCCAGGTGCCACCAAGCCCCCGTGGTCCCTGGTTCCCTAAAGAGGATATGATATAGATATAAGAGGATGAAAGGGTAGATTAATGAACTTACTTCTAAAGAGCAACAACTTGTTTAAAATGTTTTACATTGGTATAGATTTTAGTCTATTGATACAAACTTAAAGTTAGTTTTATTATACTGTGTGTATATTTCTACTCTTGTTTAAGGTATTATGTTTGTATAGCTCATTTAAAATTGTAATGGATAATTAAAAATAGATTAATAAATAATAATCTATGATAATCATAGTCGTAGTCATGTTAATTAAGTCTTCTAGGTATACATAGAGATATTTCAGATAGCTAGGTAATCTTCAAATACTTCAAAGACCTTCAGAATATGGCATTTAAAATATTTTTAAAATTTAGACTTTCTGGACAGTAAGACATGTCTGCTCCAGGCAACACCGATTTACTTCAGAGAGGAGGATGGGCATTGAAGACACTTCATATCTTATCTTCACCTTGGCAAAAATAGCCATTTAGGCAAGAAACTGTTCTTGCCTGGACTGCTTGATTGACTGGACATGCAGGACCCATAGAAAGGTGACCACTAAACTTTGTTTGACAAAATGGTCCTTCAGGTTCCTGCTTTGCAGATGAAACTGCCAGACATTCTACAGGACACTGAGAAAAGTGACTGAGAGACTCTAGCCCTGTGGGCTGCAGACAAATGCCCCAACTTTACAAAGGAACATTTGGTGACTGTCCAGGCTGCCAGCTGTCTCTGTCTACTCTGCAAGACTCCCAAAAGTTGCTTGCATCCTTCTCCCAGTTCTCAGGTAATATTATATCCTTCTGAGGTCTTTGATGTGGTTGAAGACTAGATAGTTATAATTTTCTCAGTTATGATACAAGATAAGTTAGATATAAAACATTAGACTCACAAATATAAGATAGATAAGATATCTTCTTTAATATTGTAACTATAATTCTTGCTTGATAATTGTTTTGTTATCTGTAATTTTACTATGTAAAAGTTAACCCTCCTTTTTTAACAAAAAAGAAAAGGGGAAGTGCTGTGGATATCACTCTGTATAAATAAAGTGCTGATTGGCTAGTAGCCAGGCAGGAAGGATAGGGTAGGCGGGACAAAGAAGAGGAGAAGGCTGGGAACAGGAAGGCTGGGAGAGGACACTGCCAGCTGCTGCCATGAAAAGCAACATGTAAAGACACCAGTAAGCCACAAGCCACATGGCAAAGTATAGACTAACAGAAATGGGCTAAATATAAGAGTAAGAGCAGACAATGGTAGGCCTGAGCTAATGGCCAAGCAGTTTAAATAATATAAATGTCTGTGTGTTTATTTTACAAGTGGGTTGTGGGACCGTGGGGGTTTGGTGAGAAAGCTCTCCAACGACAAAGAAATGTAACCATAAAATTGTGTACTAAGACTTTAGGTAGATGACAGCTTAAACCAATTTGTGCAGATCATAAAGAAAAGACAGTTGAAGTCCCTCACAGCCAAACACATTATGAGTGGAATTTCACTTCTTACTAGTCAAATGAAGGGATTAATTAAATCGACAATTGAAGAATGAAAAAAATCAACCCCACACATTTATTCAATATCATTGAAATGGTTGCAAGTAAATTTTATCAAGTATTATTTTGTTCTACCAATCTTAGCAAAACTTCTCAAAATGATAAGAGTGAGAATGTTCTGCTTCCTGTTCCACAAAGATGTGAAGTGTACAGATAAGAGTAGTACTCACCCATTTGTCAAAGAGACTTCTCTGCAGCATACAGAGACCATTACAAAAAACCACCCAATCAAATGAAGAGTTGTGGAGCTCGGACATAGTTGGTACATCCACAATACATTTCTAGCACCTAAGGCTTAAGGATCATTTGGGAAGGAAGGGCAGAATGTAGATGTGACCGTCTTGTTAAATAAGAAACACAGATCCAATTGCAGAGTTAAAAGCCAAGAGGTCAGAGCAATAGCTGAGAACTGAAAACCTTACCCTTCACTGCTTCTGCTTTCTTTCCTCTCTGCAAGAGAGCTACTTCTGTGTGATTTTCTTTTTTCATAGACTTTCTCTTCTGCTTTCTCATTGGTTATAAACCCAGCCACATGACCTCCTCATCACTGCCTGTATGTAGAGACCTCCAGGTCTTCTATGGTTGGTATTGAGATTAAAGGCATGTGTCTCCATGCTGGCTGTATCCTTGAACACATAAGAGATCTGCCTAGCTTTGCCTCCCAAGTGCTGGGATTAAAGGTGTGCGCCACCACTGCTGGGCTTCTGCTATGGCTTGCTCTGACCCCAAGGCAACTTTATTAACATACAAATAAAATCACATTTCAATACACATAAAATATCACTGTACAGAAATATTGTAAGAGCCAGAGAATCAGGGAGTTTGCTTGGAGACTGTTTATCCCAGGCTTGTCATCAGTGATACCCATAAAGTCTCACTAACTGGGCTGCCTAGATATGAGCTGAAGAACAATCTTAGACCTGCCAAAGTAAGCTAGGAAAGCCCCCTTGAGACTTCCACCCTACACGAAGAACAGCAGGGAGCTAAGTAATGATAGTGAGAAAAATACTCTTCCTCAGGAAAAACACCACAGATGGCTAGCCAATACCAAACAGCTCTGAAAATATGCGTACTAGTAACATTATACAGACTGAGCATGTTGTATTTATGTATTTAGCAATATATATATGTATGTATGTCAAACAAAACAGGGAGACCATGAATTTGAAAGAGAGCAAGAAAAGAAGGAGTATATGGGAGGGCTTGAAGGATACCCTAACTGTCATCATAGAGCCTTCGTCCAGTAGCTGATAGAAGCAGATGCAGAGATCCACAACCAAGCACCTGGTCGGGCTCCCCAAATGCAGTGAAAGAGAGGGAAGAGAGGTTATATGAAATGATGGGAGAAATCTACAGAGACACCTGAACCAAGTGCATAGGAACTCACGAACTTTAGACCTACAGCTGTGGAACCTGTAAGGGACTGAACTAGACTCTCTGCATACAGGAGAGAGATGTATAAGCTGGGTCTGTGTGAGGGGCCCCTGGCAGTGTGATCAGGATCTATCCCTGGTGCGTGAGTGGGCTTTTTGGAGCCCATTACCTAAGGTCAGACACTTTGCTCATTCTTGAAGCAGCGGGGAGAGGTTTGGACCTGTCTCACCTGAATTTACCAGGCTTAGTTGTTCCCCCATGGGAGAATTTACCCTTTTGGAGGAGGGGATGAGGGGTGGGGTGGGGAGGGGAAAGGCAGGGTGGGAATCAGGAGGAGATCTGTGGTTGGTATGTAAAATGAATAAGAAAATAAAAAAGAAATGGAGAGAAAATTGAAAGAGGTCTACTTTTATTTCCCAGCTATTACTCTAGTCTGAGGAGTAGGTTCTAGGAAGAGATCATTTGATATGAGGGGGATGAGAATGTATTTCCAAAACAGGTAAAGCCTGGAAAATTAGGGGGAAAAGTATCAAAGGGAGATCTGAGAATAAGTAATCAGATTTCTGGATCGAGAGAACTCCCAAAGACCTCATTTGAGATGCATGCAATGCTTTTCCAGCTTCCTTCACTGTGGGAAAAGCATTTCTGTGCATTTCTTCATTCCTTGCCTCATAGATTGTGATATATTTTCTTCTGTCTATACGTCTTGTATAAATGCAGTATGTAATTCAATGAACATTGCCCAAGCAATTTTAGTCCCAAATAAGGCAAAACATGCAAAGTAATGTTCTTATTTTATCCTAGTGTACATGTAAGCAAATCTCTGAATTAAGAATCACCACATTTTGTACAAAATTCCAATATTTATGACATTATAGTTAGAAAGCATACTAGAATAAATGTAGTATATTTTTCTATCAATGAATTAATCATATAAAATGTCACTGCAATATTAAAGACAAGAGTGTATCCTACTAGATTTATATTAGAATATTCTCTCATTTGCAAATAGTGAGTATACAGAAAGCTTCCTTAGTCCTTCAAAAATTCCAAGACCAGATTTTTATTTCACTAGGAAAGAACAGAATGTTTGTACACCCCTAAAATAAACCCAACAACCTAAAATAGACCCATTTATATTCCTATTTCTCTTAAAATTCACCTTTAAATTTTACAAGTTAAGTGTGCCTCTCTGGATAATAAAGATGCACACTCTTCCTTAAAAACAGGCTTTGATGAGGGAACAATTCACCAAACTGATTTGATTTGACATATGTCTTCTGTCTTGGAGGCTGATATGCATCTGTTGTCATTTCCATGAAAATACTTCTGATTACTAATCAACTCTTTTTATTAATAATAATTTTAAAGCTCTCCTAATGATTTAACATTCTAATAAAAATGCTAGATGCATGAATTTGTGTGCCTACTGCAGGTAGTAAGCTTTCTCGGGTGAACTGCTGAAATGCTAAAACTACAGACACAGTGTTGCTCTTGATGGTTACTTATGAAAGTTAATAATTATTTATGTATAATTAATACCACAGTTTTTTTAGATCTGGCTGATATATTCCACTGCATTGGCAAACAGCTTTACCACAGATAGGCAGAAATGGTTTTTACTGGGTGTTAAGTCAATGATCCCAGGAAAATTCACAGAACTACACATAGAACTGCCCCCTCATCTTATTTGACTTCTTCTAGCTTTTACTTCAAGTTATCTGGACATTTTTAGGAACTATTGTGGACTTGTCCTTCACACATTGATTATGACCTTGTCTCATAAAAACCACCACCACAACAAAACATTACAAAACACAACAAAACAAGAATAACATGTGGAGCTGTTTAGGTGATGACTTCTCCTTGGAACCTCAGTGGTACATGCTTTAAAGTGTAGCTTGGACATTGGTCTAGGGAGGCTGAAAAAATTCCTCAACAATTGTTGCAAATTCCTTTGAGTGAAACAAAAGAATCACTGCTCTGTGTAACCCCAGGACTGGGTTGTAACATGAATTGCTAAACGGTCCTTATTAAATAAAAACAAACCCAGGAGCCAGATATTGGGGTGAATGCTGAAAGATCAGAGAAACAGAATAAACCACAGCCAACCTCACCTCAGCTGATGTTGTCTCCTCAGACTGAAGGCCTCTGAGTCCTCATCCAAATGGATCTCAGCTGAACTGCTGCTAAAAGCCTAAAAGCTTAAAGAGGCTCTGGTTCCTGGACCTCATGCTTTATATACCTTTCTGCTTCCTGCCATCACTTCCTGGAATTAAAAGCATGTGTCACCATGCCTGGCTGTTTCCAGTGTGGTTTTGAACTCACAGAGATCCAGACAGACTCTGCCTTCAGAATGCTATGATTAAAGGTGTGTGTGCCACCATTTTCTGGCCTCTATATCTAGTGGCTGTTCTGTTCTCTGATCCCAGATAAGTTTACTAGGGTGCACAATCTATTGGGGAACACAATATCACCACACTGGATGGTCCAAAGAACTGGCAAGTGAGTAGTAAAAGACTCCTGGTGTGGTAGTTTGCACCCTGATCTATCATATTACTGAACAAAGTCTGAGAAACTCAAAAGGATAATTCTTCAAATAGAAAGGATACCATGTAGCATTTGGGAACTCATCCAAGGAATGGTTTAGCATTTTGTCAGTTTAATTTTCAGAAATTATCTATAATTAATAGATAATTTATTAAAGGAAGCTTTTCCTGAAAAACAAACAAACAAAACAAGTGTTTTGGAAAGCTTGTGTGAGAGCTACAGGTAAATGTCCTTTCTAGTCCTCTTTTCTACAGGATATTCTTTTCCAGGCAGTCTTTCACTGTCCTGTGATACACCATTAACTGCAAAACTTACTTTCTTGAATAGAACCATTCTTTGAGTGCTGGTTCACATGAAAGTTTCCATTTGAGTACCTCAGAAATGAGTCCTTTATCTCAACAGGACCAATAATTATTGATTGTAATTGTTCTCTCATACTGAGGAATAAAAGTGTTAAAATATTTTCCCAGGAGTGTCTACTCATTACCCATACTTAAGTGTTAATTCCTAGCTCATAAGACACTTATCCTGATTTTACAAGGTAAGATTTTTGAATAATACTAACAAGTCAAGATACTTCAAAATACCTGATAGTCTTTGCACTGCATTTTTAAGGTTAAAATAATAATTTGTAATGCAGTTTCTATCAAGATATGCTGAGTTCTTAATTCTAAGATTTCAGCATCCATTTATAGATGCACACTAAAGAAGGATTAACTCCAGGGTTTCTTATCATATGGCTATCAAGTTCCCAGATAGTGAATTATGCCTAAACATTTCTGAGATGCAAGGACAGCTCAGTGGTAAAAATGCTTGTGAAGAAATGATGATAACATTTATTTGGATTTCTGGAACTTATACAAAGGCAGAGCAGAGCAGCAAGTGCTACATAATCATGAAGGCTTTACTTGGATCCCCAAAGTCCATGAAAAATCAGGGAGTAATTGTAATCCCAGGACTAGAGGGCTGATGATTATCAATCTCAGGGCTTTGGGACACAGCCAGTCCAGCTGAATCAATAATCTCCATTGTTCAGTGAGAGAGCCTTTCTAAAAACAAACAAGTAGAGAGTGATTGAAGAAGATGCCAGTATTGACCACTGCCACACATATGTGTCTGTACTGGCATACCCATATGAAGACGTACAACTCTCTCTCTCTCTCTCTCTCTCTCTCTCTCTCTCTCTCTCTCACACACACACACACACACACACACACACACACACACACGCACACACACAGCAAAATCAAAAAATAAACATAGTCACTTAGAAATGAAACTCAACTGATGTGAGTACAAACAGATTTCTAAAACTCCAAACTCAACTTTACTTCATTGCCAAATAGTTTTCCTTGAGCTCCAGATTCCCAATCTTTCCCTGCTTTCTGGTAATAGAGTTGGCATATATAATTATTACTATACAAATAGAGACCCTAGTAGCCTGTGCTAATGAACACATTTCTAAGTAGTCCTGTTTTTCGTTTTGCCTGAACTAACTACCATACCTAGCAATGTGAGCCTACTGATGACCATGAGTTCTGGCCTGTCATTTCACCCTCTGACAGCTCTTTCATCTCTGACAGATTTCCTGGAACCTGGAGACTGTGCTCATTGTGATCAGGAAGCTTGGAGTGAACTTACACTATAATTGTATTGTCTATCTTGGTATTCCAATAAAATAAAGTCATATAATGTACAAATGAACTGAAGATTGATAATATGATAACATAGAAAAACAATTCAAATCAAAGTAAGGGTTTACCCTGGTTAAAAATAATCAAAACATGTTCGTAAAGTAATTGATCCAAAACTGGGCCAGCCCTCTACCAAGGTAATGCTATTACAATTAAGTTTGTCAAAAACATAATCTGAAGTAGTGAGAGTAGAGAGGCTACAGGTGGGATTCTATGGGACAGCACTTGCCTAGCATGAGTTTTATACCCATTACAATAAAAAGTCAGTGAAAGGGGAGAGAGAAATAATGCTATTATACCCTGCATCAAAACATGAAATATAACTATAGAGTGTCTCCAAATGATCATACAAATTAGTGAAATTCAATCAAATCATTAATATATTTTAATTTTAGAAAATACAAGCATCAATTATGAATTTAAGGCCCAATTTAAGGCATACAAAAATAGCTGAACTGGGGTGGAAGTAATAGCTATTTTAAGAACACTTATAGCTCTTACTAAAGATCCAGGTGCAGTTCCCAACACCCTTATGGCAGGTCACAACTGTCTGCAACTCCAATCCCTGGATTTTAACATCTCTTCTGGCCTCCTCAGGCACCAGAAATGCATGTGGTATACAGACATACATGCAGATAAATAACATTAAACTGATTTTTTAAATAGAAGAAAATATTGTCTGTGAAATACATTAATATGTAATTTTTAAAATAACTATGATTATTGCTTGAAAGTATGACAATTCAGTAGTCCAAAATAAATGATCTAGGGAGATATCTGTACATATCTATGAATTATCAATATTTAAGTTTGTGTGTATGCATCTGTGTGTATGTGCTCATGTGTATGCAGGTGTGGATACACATGTGTGTGTGTGTGTGTGTGTGTGTGTGTGTGTGTGTGTGCGTGTGGTCAGATGATAACATTGTGTGTCATTTCTCACGTGTCTTCTACCTTGAGTTTTGAGACAGGGACTCTCACTTGTTAAGAAGTCACTCATGAGGGTAGGGTGGCTGCTCAAGGAGCTCCAGTGTCCCCACCTCCCTAGCACGGGTAGTATAAGTATGCATCACCATGTCTGGCCCTTTTATTTAGATGCTGGGAATCTAATTCATTTCCTTGTGCTTACATGACAAGAGATCTACCAGCTTAATGACCTCCTGAACCCAGTGAAGTAATCCATTATTTCAATAAAAGAATTAAAAATGTAGTTACAAACAGTATTTCAGATGTTCATTTGGAAAGGAAAACAAAGAAACACAGAAAGAAAATAGCTAACAATATAGAAATTAAATTATATATGAAGAAAACAAATGAAAAATCAACCTCATTCATTGGCAAAATTTTAATAAAAGAACTAACTGCTCTATTTTACTTCTTGGCAATGTCATGATTGTATTTTTCTTAAATCAGAAATACAAGCATCACAATTTTTTGTCATATGTAGATTCTCTATTTAAATCTTTATACATGTTTGTGTGTGTGTGTGTGTGTGTGTGTGTGTGTGTGTGTGTATGTGTGTGTGTGTGTGTGTGTAGGACTTGAAAGTAGAGGGACATGAGAGGAGAAGACAAGCTGTTCAGAGCTTGGGAAGAAGGACATCAAAGAGAGTAATGGAATCTTCATTACATAGCAGAAGGGGTACGAAGAGAAATAAATTAAGAATTAAGTATAATTACACATATGCATGGAAATACCACAAGGAAAACTATTACCTTTTATGCTAGTTTGAAAAATATTTTTCAAATTATTCTTAAGTTTAAAGGCAGAAAAGTCTCACCACCCAGCTCCCCTTCCTGAAGCTCAACCTTGAGAGGTGTGGAGGCTGCTCTACAGCTTCCACTTGAGAATATCCAGTTGACATCTTCAGTGCTCTCTTCAGTACTGGCTGAAGGTTCAAACCAGCCAGCTATTCCCACTTTAGGAATTAACAACACAAAATAGTTGCCAGCCACCATAATGATCCCACAATGTTCTCTCTCTGACTCTTGGAGATGTTCTCAAACTGTTCAGGAGCTGCTCATTGCCCTCACCATGTAGTCATGAATTTTCAACTTCTTGTTGTACCGCAGATGTGGCTGATCTTCACACCTGATTCAGATTCTATTTTTAAAAATTCTTGCACTTTTATTCATAAATTAATTCTACATGCAAATTACTAAGTATGGGGGGGAGTTCACAGCTCCCATGCTTTATGGTAGGAAAGTAAATTGTATTAATCGCGACTTAGATCTGCCTCCTGCCTTCAGAGCAATTAAAGTACTACATATACATATTTTCAATTTGTTTTTAATCATTACACAGAAAAACAGACACTGTTTTTACATAGCTAATCCAGATTCTTAGTGAGTTGGTAGGGTATGTCTTGAGCTCATGTGGTAACTACAGCACACAATAAAACATTAACCATTAAATCTGCTTTTATGAATCTGACACTTAGTAATTTACATGGTACAGTTTCTACCTTTAATATTTGACCATAGATCCTATCTTCTGCTTTTTGTCTCATTCTTCCTTCTTCACAACCTTTGTACATAGTGCTGGAGGATTCTTGTTATTTCCCTGTCACTACAGTTTTCCAAATTACCCATATAAACAGAATCCATGACACCTAAACATAGATTCTCTTCCAACATGGCAAAAGAGACAGCGAGTCTGTGACTGACCAGAGGAATTTTCTCCTGTATCACCATTTTTTTCAAGTTTTTGAGGTCATTCTTCATATATATATTGTTCTCTCTCTCTCTCTCTCTCTCTCTCTCTCTCTCTCTCTCTCTCTCTCTCGTGTGTGTGTATGTGTGTGTGTGCATGCATGTGTATGTGTATGTGTGTGTGTCTAAAGTACTTTAAAGATTTCTTCTAGTATATGAGAGTTCTGTAGAGAACTAAAAATACAAAAAATGACCTAAAGAAAATTGTAAACTTAACTTCTTTAAGGAACTTAAATTTATTGGAAAAACAATACAATAGCAAAATAAGCCAATGAATATGTAAGGTTTTATGCAGCAATAAATACTGTAAAATATATAAGAGTATGGATGATAAAAGATGATAAGGATGAGTTAGTTAAGACAGTTTGAGGGCTTCCCTCAGGAGATGATATTTCAGCAGAGACTTAGATAAGTGTGACTACTGTGGACATTTGTAGGGAGGCTTTCCAGGCTGAGACAGCCAGAAATGCAAAGTCTGTGACAGTGGCAACATTAGATTGATGTTTTAGAGTCAAAAGAATGGGAAAATGACGTGATTTACAGACATTTAACTAAATGAGTGTCCTGAAGTACTGCATTAGCTGAAGAAGAAGGAAACACCGACCAAACTTAGGAAACTATTCAAACAGCCTTTAGCCATTGCAGTCTTGCTTGGAGGAAGAAGAGGCCCTGCACACAGTTCCTATTGACAATGCTGTGAGAAAAAATGAAGGGAGTTTCCCATTCTCTCAGCTCTACAAGTTCTGAGATAGGGAGACAAGCAACTTGGCACTAGAGCAAATAATTTTCATGGTCTATGTGCTGCTTTTCCAAAAACAGCTTCCCTGAGCTTTTATTAAGCCAGTGAACTTTTAGAAAAGAAGATCATAAATAGACATGACGTAGAGGTCTGGGGTATGTCCATTATAATATTGCCCTCCACAAGTACAGTATCATTCTGTCTTCACTCACCTTTGACAATTGTCTATACTTCCACCTCAAGGACCTATTGCCGCAATGGTGGCTGATGATTGGCATATCTGTAGGCACTGTTTTACGCATTCTCTAAAGCATATCTTCATGCTACAAAAATAGAAATGGTTACAAAGACTACACATGTCATCTACTAATGTTTGAAAAAAGAAACTATCAATTAATTAAGCTCTTACCAAATTAAGTACCAAAGTAAGAGCTGTTACTGTCACTCTGGGTTAGAATGATTGCCTACCATATAAAAGGCTCTGTAGCATGAATCTCAAAGAGTTCTTATTAATAAGAACAAACCTAAGGCCAGTTATTGGGGTGATTACTGGAAGATCAGAGAAGCAGAACAAGCCACAGCTATATCACCTTGCTAGTTCCTCAGGAGATCCTGTTTCCTCAGGCTGGAAGCTTCTGAGTCCTCCTCCACATGAATCTCAGCTGAACTGTGTTGCTCCAAAGTCTGAACGCTTAACCAACCAAATTCTTAACTATCTACATGCTTTACTCTCTGCATGCTTTTTTCCTTAGTTCCTGTTTCTCACACCTTATATACCTTTCTCTTTCTGCCCCCACTCCCTGGGATTAAAGGTTGTGTTTCTGGGATTAAAGGTGTGGGTCACCACGTTTAGCTGTTTCTACAGTGGCCTTGAACTCTGACATCCAGCTAGCTCTATCTCCCAAGTGCTGAGATTAAAGGTGTGTACCACCACTGCCCAACTTCTGCTATAGCTTACTCTTCCCATTTTCTAGCCACCATTTTTGGCTTTGTTCTAGTGGCTGTCTGTTCTCTGACCCCAGATATGTTTATTTCAGGGAACACACATATTTTGGGGAACACAATACCACCACAAGGCTCCAGGTTTTACCCTCAGCCACATAAGCTAAATATAAAACATGATGAAGGAGGGGGAGGGGGAAGAGGCTATCTCAATTCCAGCAAAGAGAACAGAAAAGGTCAGTCAATATGAATTAGCATCTAAATACAAGATTCCCAATTAAAAGCAACATAGCCACTTGAAAAATTGAAATGGTTCTGAATATTTGCTAATTTTAACACATTAAAAACAAAACACATAGAAATAAGATAACTAAATTTAGGGTTCTTTACACAATTGCTATAGGTTAATGTCAAATATTTTTCTTTCTTTCTCTTCCTATTCCCCTTTTCCCTCTCAAAAGTTTCTGTCTATGGAACTTAGGATGGCCTTGAGTTTGTTTCAACCTTTAGCTGGACAAGAGCACAGATTACAGGCTTGTGCCATCATGCCCAATAGAAAGAGATTTTTTTTTTCTAGAAACTGAGGTCACTCTAGCTAAGAGTACAATTCTAGCATATCATTTGGGAGAGAAAAGGTTATCTCTGTACTTTACTCCTGAATATTCTGCTACTGATTATACCAAAAGGATCTTTATTTTTGAAACACATGGTACACAGTTCCACTTGGTAATGGTTTTTAAAATATAGTTCTGAATCTATGATTGGCAACCAGCAAAATGATTTTCAGGTATGTGAGTGTCTATAGCATTTATATTAATGACTGTCATAGAAAGTCTCAAGACATCAACTGTGTTGCTCAGCTTAGGTTGTCTTCACTGCTCACTGACTGCATCAATATTGCAAACCATTCCTATTCTCCAGAGAATTATCTCTTCAAAGGCATTCATCACTACCATTCACATTACATATGTATATTTTATTACTAATGGAAAAGGAAATTTAATATCCAAAATGAAATTTCTATCATTTTAAGGATTTGAGTCTTCAAACCAGGGCACTCAGAGCAAAAACTGAGATTACAGTCAATGGTTCCTGCTCTGCATATAGGTGGTCCAGAATTTCAATCTTGAAATGGTCAATATTTTAACTGACTTACTTTAGTTTTCCATCACAGAACAACACAGTTCACAATGTGTACAAAGAAAGAGCATTATTCTTAATATAAATACAATTTTAATTAGTAATTTTCAAGTTTAAAGATGATATGTTTGGGTATGATAGTTATTTGAAGAAAGATGCTAATTTTCATTTTAAATTATCTGAAAAATTAATCTTTGACAGATACTTAAAGGATACTGAAAATTCCAACAACAATTTGAACATTATTGAGGGAGTGCTTCCATGACAGTGTTGAATATTCCTCTGTGTTCTGCAAAGAACATGGCAGTTATGGTCTCTGAACTGATTCCTTTTGAGCTTTGTTTTCAGGTCCCTTCACTAGCTAGCTCAAACTACAGCTCCTCTTCAGTCTTATTAGTACACACCCATGACTTCTAATCTTCACTTTGGAACCATGAACTCATGGGGCATAAGGACTTTAACATAAATTTCAATTTTTTTGTCATAATTTTATACTCCACATTAGAAAAAAAGAATGTGGATATCTCAGATATATCAGATATTATTATTATTATTATTATTATTATTATTATTATTATTATAAAGTTGCTAGTTGAATACTGTTAATGCTATGTAAGGGAATGTAGCATCTGAAATACCTGAAATACCCATGCTTATTGTCTTTGTTGAGTCTTCATTCATCCTAGTCAAATTTTGACAGTAAATCTAAGTGAGGCGGCTGCCCAGCCATGGAGTTTATTAACATAACATGCTTGTTGCTCCATTTGGAAGTCTAGCATCTACCTTAGCTCAATTTCTGATTATGAATATTTAATTGTTTAATCCACAGTTTATGAAGGAAATTCTAAAGGTCTTTCATACAAATAGAAAATCTAGGAAAATAAAAATCTTTACTTGATTATAAATACTCATTATCACAGGTTGGTTTTTGTTTATATTTGGCAATATGGAATAATTTTAGTCTCATTTCTACCTTTTTCTCCTTGACTACCTTAACTTTATAGTTACCAAATAATTGCTAGAATAGTAAATAAAGGTGAGTAAAAATGTTACATCCCAAGAGAGCCTCATGGTCCAGAAGTATAGCTCAACTGACAGGGAATTTGTCTAGCATATACTAAGCCCCATATTCAGTCCCCATTATAACATAAACCAGGCACAGCAGTGAACTTCTGAAACCCCAGAACCTGAGATGTAGGAGTAGGAAGATCAGTAATTCACCATTATCTGTGGATAAATAGTAAGGTTAAGGCCAACATGAGCCTTATCTCAGATATTGCCAAGCAACAACAACAAAATCCTCATACACTGTGATATACTGATGGTTTAGCTAAATAGGTACATGAGTTTAAAAGGTTTGTTGCTCTATTTGGAAGTAAAGCATCCACCTTAGTTCAATTCATGATTATGAATATTTGATTGTTTAATCCAAAGTGGCTTTTTCAGCTTGTATAATTCTAGGTTTGTGGACAAGGGGACAGAGAAGACATTGGAGGAGGAATCAAGTTTCTTATGTTCTTTTTCATTGAAATAACTTTATTACAATCCTAAATAGACATACTTTTACTGAGTTTGATTGTTCCTTAGTTGAATATATATTATTCTTAAAATAAATTATATACAGATTCAGAATACACTCTATCTTTCCACATTTATATACATATTTCATTTGGAAATTATAAATGATTATATTAGGGACAGTAAAAGAAGCTGTGCTTACATAATATGTGCTATTTTATTATCTACTTGCTGTTTAGCATTATCGTTGGTAAATATTTATCTTTGAAGAATAATAAAAACAGTGATTTTAATTTTATCATTCTTGTTATTGTTTATAATATGAATATAAAATTATCAGACCGGACAGCTGCCTCTTCCCTCGTCCCCTCATGAAAAAAAGAACAAAAAACAAAACAAAACAAAAAGAAAAAAAAAAGACAGCCCCCTGTGATACCAGTAAAAACCAGAGTCTTAAGCCCAATCTGCAGCCATTGGGAACAGGTAAGGCCCCATCTCCGAACTGGGCAGAGCAGAACCCTAGCCCATAGGACAGGGGGACACATTGTGTGCCCCTCCCCCAGCCATTGGAGCTCCAGGGACTAGGAAGCTGCTTCTTTCCCTGCCCCCTTGCCACGAAAACAGCCCTCCACAATACCAGAGACCACTGGAGTCATAAACCCACTCTGCAATGACTGGGAACAGGTAAGGCCCCATCTCTGGACTGGGCAGACCAGGTCCCTAGCCACTAGAACCCCTAAGGGGGTCAAATGCCATGCTTCTCCCCCAAGCTATTGGAGCCCCAGGAACTGGAGAGCAGCCTCTTCCCCCATGCCCTCTCTAAGAAAACCATCACCTGTGAAACCAGCAACCACCAGAGTCATAAGCCCACTTTGCACTGACTGGGAATAGCTGCTCCCTGAGTCAGAACACACTAGTACCCATTGGACTAAGAGCAGCTCCCTGAGACACAGAATCCATCAGCACCAATTGGACCAAGAATACGAAATAGATCAAGAGCTCCCATTAGACCAAGAATATCAAATGGACCAAGATAGGCTCCTTCAGACACAGCCACCACTTGCATGGAGTGGAGGAAGAGATGGGTAGACGCCAGTGTGAAAATACAGTCAACAACATAAAAACCAATATAACACCATCAGAAACTAGTGGTTCTACATCACCAAGACCTGAACATCCCAATGCAGAAAAAGCAGAAGAAATCTATCTTAAAAATGACTTTAAGAAGATGATAGACTTAGTTGGGTGGGGGGTTCCAGGAGACGGCCTGTGTCCCAGGGATGGGCTGACTCCCCAGGGGAGACCTTGCCTCGGAGGAGGTGGGTTGGGGAGGGAGGTTGGGGGGGGGAGGAGGGAGGACAGGGGAATCTGTGGTTGATATGTAAAATGAATAGAAAATCTCTTAATAAAAAAAAAAGAAAAAATTGAAAAAAAAAAAGATGGTAGAGGTTTTTGGTTGTGAGCCTAGCCTTTAACAACTGAGCCATCTCTCCAGCCAGAGGTTTTTAAAGAGGAAATGAAAAAAATCACTTAAAGAAATCATAGAATATATGAAGGACGCATGTATCTCCCAGCGATGGAGAAATGGATGAGATCTACATGAACAAACTGGAGGGTGAGGGGAGGTAATGGAAGGCAAGGGATGCAGGAATGAGAGCTTAGGGAAGTGGGAGGTTCGAGCTGGAAGGGGAACAGAGTGGGAGAACAAGGAAAGAGATACCATGATAAATGAAGACACCATGGGAAAGGGAGAAGCAGAGTGCTAGGGAGGTTCCCAGGAATCCACAAAGATGACTCCACCATAGACTACTGGCAATAGTCAAGAGAGTCCGTGAGCTGGCCTATTCTGGTGATCGGATGGCTGAATACCCTGTTATCATAGAACCCTCATCCAGTGAAAGCAGAAGCAGAGATCCACTGCCATGTCCTAGGCAGAGCTCCAGGAGTCTAGTTGATGAGAGAGAGAAGAGGGATTCTATGAGCAAGAGATATCAAGACCATGATTGGAAAAAGTACAGAGACAGCTAGCCAAACTAGTGAAAACACATGAACTGTGGACCAATAGCTGAGCAGACCCAATGGTACTGGACTAGGCCCTCTGGATGAGCAAGGCAGTTGGTTAGCTTGAACTGTTTAGGGGTCCCCCCAGGCAGTAGGATCGGGACTTGTCCCTAGTACATGAACTGGCTTTTTGGAGACTAGTGCCTATGGTTAGACACTATGCTTAGCCTTGGTGCAGGGAGGAGGGGCCTACCTCAACTGAATGTACCAGGCTCTGCTGACTCTCCATGGGAGACCTTGCCTTGGAGGAGGTGGGGATGAGGGGTGGGTTGGGGGCGAAGCAGGGGGGGGTGGAATGAGGGAGGAGAAGGGAATCTGGTTGGTATGTAAAATGAATAGAAAATCACTTAATAATAAAAAAAATGAAAAAATGTTTATCAAACACTTTTTCTTGTATCTATATATCTGTAAGATAATAAAATTTATAGAACGATTACAATGTATGGAACATTAACAAATGTGGCATAGTATTAAAATATCCATGTCCTGGGGTTTTCAATTTTTGTGCATTTTTTAGCATATGTGTGTGTGTGTGTGTGTGTATTTGAATGTATGTGCATGTATGTATGTATATATTCTACCTGGCATTCTGGTTGATAAGGTACCATGAGGAACACCCAACTGACAGTCAGTGTTCAAGTGCATAGGATGTGAATTAAACCATTCCTGATGACCATCTCATAGCTGACCACTAGTCAACCTATGTTGATGTGTAAATGATCTCAATGCAGATAAAGCAGTGGTAGACATGATGAAAATAACCATCTGTCTGATGTACAGAATTATGAATAAACAAAATACTATTGTTTTATGCTACTAAGGTGAGAGTAGCCTTTATTGTACTAATGAAAGCTGATTGGTGCATGATATATAAGCTGCTTTTGGCTAAACTCAGTAGTCTTGATGAGTGATTTGCATGTGTTCAATTTTTAAAAAAATATATTTATTGAAGTTTTATAACACTATCATCTTGTAATTTAGGGATGTATTTTATTGATATCAAAATGTTTTTGTTGGCCCAATTCCTTTCATTGAAGCAAAGTAAATTTTGAGATATCAATCCTAATTAAAATTTTAATCGCCTCAGCCAAAAAGACTAACATGGCTGTCAATATAGAATTCTATTTTTCTTTGTGTTCAAATAACTTCTTATTTGAATATATGAACATAAATTAGTAGTGATTCTGCACATGGTTTTGTAACTAAAGAAAATTCACCTTGGGTTGTTCTGAAATACATGCTTAAACATAATGCATTATGATGATAAAGGGAAATTAAATAGTGAGTTATATCATTACTTCAACAGTAATATAGAAGTTACTGTCACCACATGAGGTATGTGAAAATTCTTCTGAAGTTCTGTCATATTTTCAAACCAGTTTTGCTACCAATACTGTTTTCAGTATCTACTGAGGGAAGTTAAATGTTATAGTCACAACTGTAGAGGTGTTGTGTTCACACTTAACATCACCGTGAACTGCTGCTGCTTACTTAATGTGTTACACTGCCGAAGGAGTCCAGCAGGGTTGAACCAACCATTTTAGTGTTTATAACAGATAGTTGTATTGAATTCTTTTAACGGTATATAGCCGTGATCCTGTAGTATCTTCCTTATTCTCTTCCAAAACTCCTTAGACTAAGAAACAAATTCATTCTTAATTCAAAATCATTCAGGCTACCTTGAAAACAGGCCATTGATAACTTAATAAAGTTTCTAAAAAATCAATTATATTCTACTCTATTAAGTTCTAACCTCACATTATCGTTAAAGACACAGAAAATGAAATCTGATCACTTCCCAAGGTCTTTTACCATGAACACCCTATGGAAACTTGCCAGCAGGCTACACACCACACCAAAATGTACTTACCAGCATTTTATGACATGCACTGCTCAGTCGTCACAGTTATCATTATGTGTCCTGTCCTATGAGTTTGTCCTAATGAAGAAAATGAAGTATTATCAAATATTGAACCTCTCATATCTCTTGATAACACTCAGAGGAACTATTCAGTCCTTATTCATCATTCTTCTATTTTAAAATTCTGTACATTCTCTACAAAGTGATATCTAGGGTTCTGTAGAGCAGAATCTTAATGTTTCAGAAATTTAGTGTGAATGTCAAAGTCTATGATTTCCTTCATAATAAATTTCAATTGACTGGTGTCATTTACTGGAAAGGTTACATGTGATTGAATTTATGACCATTTGCTGCTGAACTCAGCTTATAAATTGTTAATGATTCTGGCAGATGATTCAGTTTCTTATGCCAGTGAACTATTTGAGGTTAATTAAATAGCCTCAATAACCTCTTTTCACTAAAATGCCAATGAACTGCTGAGAAGTTAAATAAATGTACTACTTCATATCTAGTGGTGCCAAATAAACTCCCCTAAGTATGTGCTTCACTTGGCCTATTACAATGCTTTTCTGAAGCTGAGAACAGGCTGTCAGATCCCTAAAAGTTGAAAAATCACTTGAAATATAAATGATGTTTTCTACCACCATTAGTCTGAAATTATCATGTCAAGCTAAGAGCACAATAAATTTAACAATACAGTTAGCAGAAAAAACAGTTTTAAATATTCAGTACTAAAAAAATGGAAGAATAACAAAAAGAAAACTGCTTCTAGTCAAAAAAGAATTTGCAGTTTACATAGAAGAATTTTCTTAGCAATCTAAGGTTATTCAATAAGAAATGATCCACTACTTTTAATAATTCACCATTAACTTGGTTCACCTTAATTTGGAACATAGCTAATTAACATTAATTTGGGTATTATAGATATTATATTTTTTATAAAGCAATCAGTGGTTATATCTTTGATCAGGGGTATATTTTAACTATCTGAAGATGCATTCTCATTCTGCTAAGATATATTGTTTTATATTAAAATTCCTCAAGTGATATTTTCCAAAATCATTACTATTTATGAATATGAGATTATTATTTTCTCATTCCACTCTTAATTTCCAATGTGTGCTCTATTTACTTATTTAAATGAAAAAAATTCTAGTAAAGTATTATACTGAGAAGTATTTCTTGCTGTCAAAAATAACTACAGGATGTATCAATTTGTTAGTAAGGCTTTAACTGTTTTTACTGTGGTTTCTGTCTTTTTATCTGTTATAAACTCTAGAGCTACACTAACTAATAGAACCATAGGTAACCCTAAACACAACAGAGCAGCATGGGTAAACTATGGTGCATAGGCAGGCCCCAAATTCATGATTGTCCTGTCTCATCTTCCTCAGTATGTGCCTACCAGTGTCACCACAGAGATATTGCATGCTGTGAGAAAATCTTTTTGCTCACTATGAATACGTATTACCATTTGCCAATAAAATTTAATTGGTCAATAGCTAGGCAGGAAGAGATTGAGCAGGATAGCCAGACTAGGAGAATACTGGGAAGAGGAAGGGCAGGCTTGAAAGATGACAGGCAGGATGAGTAGAAAATGAGGTAACCAGCCATGAACCACATGACTAAACATAGATAAGATTTTTGGGTTGATTCAAGTGTAAGAGCTAGTTAGTAACAAGCCTGAGCTAATGGCCAAGCATTTATAAGTAATATTAATCCTCCAAGTCAGTCATTTGGGAAGCAATTGCTGGTTATTGAAAAACTGGTGAGCAGGAAAGAACTGTTCATTTACACTTGCATGTTCATGTTCATTGCTGCTCTACTCAAAACAAAACAAATAAAGGGGGATGGAATCAGCCTTTATGTCTATCAATAGATAAATAGATAATAAAAATGTGGTCAAATAAAGTTAATGGACTTTACTTATCTGTAATGACAAATAAAATGTATAGGAAAATGAATGGATCTGGAAAAATTTAAACAATATAATCTCATAAAGCAAATAATCTTATTTCCTTTCTTTCTTTCTTTTTTTCTTTTTTTCTTTCTTTCTTTCTTTCTTTCTTTCTTCCTTCCTTCCTTCCTTCCTTTCTTTCTTTCTTCCTGTTTGTTTTCAAGACAGGGTTTCTCTGTGCAGTTTTGGTGCCTGTCCTGGATCTCACTCTATAGACCAGGCTGGCCCCGAACTCACAGAGATCTGCCTGACTCTGCCTCTGGAGTGCTGGGATTAAAGGCATGTGCCACTGCCACCCAGCTTATGTTCTTTTTATTTTAACTTATTTTTCTGTATTAAGAAATTTTCTATTCACTCCACATACCACCCACAGATCCCACTTCTTCCCTCCTCCCACTCTCCAGTCCTCTCTCCCTAGCCATCCCACATGCCCACATCCCCCAATCAAGGTCTCCATGGGGAGTCAGCAGAGCCCAGCACACTGAGCCTAGGCAGGTCCAAGCCTCTCCCATCTGCACCAAGGCAACACAAAGCAAAGCATCACACCACAGGCACTGGACTCCCAAAAGCCTGTGGACTGGTGGCTGTGGAGCGCCTATGGGACTGGAATAGGCATTCTGGATACAGAAGACAGTTGTTTGTCTCAGAATCATTTGAGCGGCACCCAGGCAGGGGGATTGGGATCCATCGCTGGTGCATGGACAGGCTTTTAGGAATCCGGTGCCTGTGGTGTGATGCTTTATGTTCTTTATTACATGCACTCCAGTTTTTATGTTTATTTATGTTGGAGTGAGAGTGGGTGTAGGGCATTGAAGTGTAAGAGCAGATAAGAAATTTTAAGAAACAGAAGGGTCAGACACATAATAAAGCACATATGACATGAAAGCAGAAAGGCAAATACTGGGGACAGAAGTGTCCAAGGATGGGTTGGGGAGATGAGGGATAGGAGTAGAGTAGGAGGTTCAACTAAAGCATGCATAAAATTGCTATGACAAAATGTGTTTCTCTGTATGCTAAATTAAAAAATATGTAGTGACTAATAACAAATGTGTTATATGATTATACAGTAACAAAAGTATTGCAGCTTGACAGAAAGTACATAAACCTCACAAACAGGATATTGAAAGAAAGACATAAATAATATATAAATCACAAAACAGATAGTCATCAAGAATGATACATGAGAAAGTTAAAAGCTCTTGTTCTCTTTGGTAATGTGCATGATGAGACTTCCTATTTGCTACTGACAATGCCATTGTTAAAGAAAGAGTTTTGATTTTGTCTTGTAAAACCTTAGCATTGTACAGCTGGGATTTGGTCTTTTTAAAATTTTATGGCATTTTCCAGTAAAATATATTTGATTATACACTACAAAAAAAAAAAAAAAGCAATGGTAAATAAAATACTGATGTGTTTGATTGGCAGTTATACCTTGAACTTATTTAGCCATTGCTGCGGATATTGCTCTGTATAAATAAAATGCTGATTGGACAGTAGCCAGGCAGAAAGTGTAGGTGGGACAAGCAGGGAAGAAAATTCTGGGAAGTGGCAGACTGAGGCAGAGAGATGCTGCCAGCCTCCACAATGACAAGAAAGATGTAAGGTAAGCCATATCTACAGACTAATAGATATGGGTTGATTTAAGATATAAGAAGTAGATAACAAGAAGCTTGCCAGGGCCATGCAGTTTGTAAGCAATATAAGTCTTTGTGTGTTTACTTGGTTAGGTCTAAGTGGCTGCTGGACTGGCAGGTGAGAGAGATTTGTCCTGACTGTGGGCCAGGCAAGACTGGAGAAAACTCCAGCTACACACCATCACATCTAACCAATGGGAAAAAGCAAAGAAGTATGGGAAAATATTTTATTTTCTCTAATTCAGAAGTAATAGTAAATATGACAAAATTTATTTATAAAGAGAAATAAATGTTATTGTATTTAGTATTACTTGATCATTATTTTTTTCTTTCTCCTATGGAGTAACTAGATGTTTATTTACAGTAGGACACATTTCATTCTCTTCTTAATCTTTTATCAAATGTCTAATGCTAAATTCTTGGAAAAAGAAATGGTTGCTCTTGAAAGAGGTTAACACACAGGTGGAGCTCATTCCCTAGGAAGACTGATCTACCAGATTAAAATTGCAAAACTCCAGACCATGTCTTCATAATATTATATGTTTTAAAGTAGCGGGTTCTCAATCTGAGGGTCATGACCTTGGTAAGAGGTCAAATCACACTTTCACAGGGTCATCAATAGACCTGCAGTGTAAAAAGAAAGGAGAAAAATGCTGTGTAATAATCCCCTTGTACACTGTAAAGACATGTCACTCAAATTGGTTTACTAAAATGCTGATTGGCCAGTAGCCAGGCAGGAAGTATAGGTGGGCAACCAAACTAAGGATGCTGGGAGGAGAAAGGGTCAGCACAAGCCAGCTAGCTGCCAAGGAAGCAAGATGTATATACATGAGGTAACAAGCCACAAACCATGTGGTGGCAAAGCATAGATTGAAAACATACATGGGTTAATTTAAATGTAAGAGCTAACTAGTAATAAAACAGCCATCAGCCAAACGTTCATAATTCATATAAGCCTCTGAGTGATCATTTAGAAATGGCTGCAGGATAAGGCTAGACAGAAAAAAGCCTCAGTTACAGAAAAAAAAAATGAAAATAAAATTAACAATGAAAAATAAGATTAAAAAACTAAAATACCTGACACAGCATTATGAGACAAGGAACCTCCAAAGACACATTTGAGTTTGTTTCTTGTTGGCCATCCGGGTCTGGGCATGCAGCTTACCATTAAGAGTAACTTGTTTCTCTATATACCCATGGTCTCTCTCTGTCATGGTATCTCTTTCATTTGCATTCCCCTCCATCCCAACCATCCCATTCCCTATGCTCTCATCCCCTATCCCCCTAGCCTCCATTCCCCATTCCTCATCCCCAGTTTACTCATGAAGATCTTATCTATATCCCCTTCCCAGGGCGGTCCATGCTTCCCTCATTGGGTCTTCCCTGTTAGTTAGTTTCTCTGGAGTTGTCAGTTGTTGCCTGATTATCCTTCACTTTATAGCTAGTATCCACTTATATGAGTGAGTACATACCATGTTTGTCCTTCTGAGTCTGGGTTACCTCACTCAGGATATTTTCTAGTTCTATCCATTTGCCTGAAAATTTCCTGATGTCATTGTTTTTCTCTGCTGAGTAGTACTCCATTCTGTATATGTACCACATTTTCTTAATTCATTCTTCAGTTGAAGGGCCTCTAGGTTGTTTCCAGATTCTGGCTATTATGAATAATGCTGATAGGAACATAGTTGAGCATGTGTCCTTGTGGTATGATTGAGTATTCCTTGGGCATATGCCCAAGAGTGGTATAGCTGCATCTTGAGGGAGACTGATTCCCAATTTTCTGAGAAAGCCCCATACTGATTTCCAAAGTGGCTGTACCAGTTTATACTCCCAACAACAGCAGAAGAGTGTTCCCCTTGCTACACATTCTCTCCAACATAAGCTGTCTGCAGTGCTTTTGATCTTACCCATTCTGACAGGTGTAAGATGATATCTCAGAGTCATTTTGATTTGCATCTCCCTGATAATTAAGGATGTTAAGCAATTCCTGAAATGTCTTTTGGCCATTTGAAATTTGTTTTTGAGAATTCTCTGTTTAGCTCTATAGATCATTTTTTAATTGGATTGTTTGTTATTTTGATGTCTAGTTTCTTGAGTTCTTTATATATTTTTTGAGATTAGCACTCTGTCAGATGTGGGGTTGGTGAAAATCTTTTCCCATTCTGTAGGCTGTTGCTTTGTCTTATTTATTGCATCCTTTCCCTTACAGAAGCTTCTCAGTTTCAGGAGGTCCCACTTATTAATTGTTGTTGTCAGTGTCTGTGCTACATCATGGGTATAGAGAAAAAGCAGGTGCTAGAAAAGATGCCAGGAATCCCCAAGGACTACCCCAGCCTGGGCTACTAGCAATAGTGGAGAGGGCCTCTGAACTGAACTGACTCGCCCCAGAAATAAGATCAGTGAATACGCTAACTGTCATCACAGAACTTTTCTCCAATGAATAATGGAAGCAGATGCAGATATTCAGAGCTAATCACTAGACAGAGCTCCAGGAGTCCAGTCTAAGAGGGAGAAGAGGGATTCTATAAGCAAGTGCATCAGGATCTGTGGGACTGGCGGGTAAGAGAGATTTGTCCTGACTGTGAGCCAGGCAGGAAAACTCTAGCTACAAATGGCGCCCAACGTGTTTGCAAGAGTTTCCACCTAAAACCTGACTACAAGGATCATGATGGGGGAACAGGCAGGGATGACAAAACCAAACTACAGGGAAGTCATTAAAGTTGGATCAATGGCTGTGGAGCCTACATGGGACTGGAAGAAGTCCTTTGCATGGTGAGACAGTTGTGCAGATTGATCTGCTTGGAAAGCCCCCTGGCAGTAGGATCAAAATCCATCTCTGGTGCATGAGTGGACTTTGTGGAGCCCACTACCTATGATGGGATACCTGGTACAGTCTTGAGGCAGGGGGAATGGCTTGGACTTGCCTGTACTGAATATGCCACCCCATGAGAGGCCTTGCTTTTCTGTGGGTGGGACTGGGGGTGGGTTGGGAGGGTTGGCTGGGGAGGCGGGAGGAAGGAAGAGGGGGATCTTTGAGTGTGTAAAATGAATGAAAAATTTTGCTTGATAAAAAAAGAAGAGTAACTAGTTTTCCCTGTGAGAATCCCTTGGAGAAATCTAAAATTTCAATTGCAAGATATGGTTATCAATTGGAGATTGCTTCTTGTTTAGGGGGTTTCTACCCCTCCCCCATTACCTCATGTCATTCTCCTGTCTCTCCCATAGAAATTCTGATTCCCAGAAAGCACCTTCCTATTTTGATGTATCAGTTTTTTATTTTACTCAAGGAGTTTATTTCTAATTCCTTGCATGAGCATGAGTAAGGGATTATTTACTGTAGCTTGGCCAATATTGCACAGTCCCTGAGTGAAGGACTTGACCTCATGAGCCCCTCAGGTATTCATGATGAAATGGTGATAAGTCCTATCTTTTGCTGGTAATCATTGCTGTTCTTTTGTACAAATGACCAGGCTGTGCCACCTACTCATGTCCAACACTATGCTCTTAGATTGTTTCTGCCTTTCTTTCTCAATATACCCTGAACCTTGGAATGGATGATATAGATGGCCTGAGTACTTTCTAAGTCATATATTCTCTCCATTGTGATAAGTCATGGATCTGTTCTGTTAACTGCTGCCCACTATAAAAAATAAAGCAGTTTGATGAAGGCCAAAGGCAGTAATGTATGGATAGAAACATTAAGTACTCAGAAGCCAGAGATTATTCAGTACATTAATCACTTAGAAATCAGAAGACTGATGTTTGACATCATTTCTTTTTAGCCCAGCACATGTGGTAGGTTCTACCTTCAAGCCAAGACCTTTCTACTCTTGACTGGGTTTACAGTACCAAGTGTGAGTTCCCCTTGTGTTGCTGGCCTCAAATCCAATAAGAAAGTGATTGGTTACCTCCACAATTGTCATGTCATTGTTGCATTGTGGCCATATCTTGCTAAACATGTCTTTACTTCAGCTTATCTAATCCACCCAGAACATAGCTGTATGGTACTTCTGACACCATGAAAGCTAACAGCCAAGAGGAAGCATTCAGCTCAGACCCAGATGGATTTCCCAGTATTCCACAACTGAGAGTGGGATGTTTTCAGCCGTATACTCTTATTATCAGGCTCTGGTAGACAATTAAGCTCACTAGCAATAACAGTCTATAATGTTTTAGGGGCATCCTCTGGGGTTTCCCCAACCACTGGTTTATACAGAGGTATCTGCAGTTACTGAAACTTTTGTTTAATAGCATGTGGCTTCTCAGAAGAGTATTAATCACCCATGTAGGGTGTCTCCATTCAAACTTTCACTTCAATTATGATTTTAATGGACTTGTAAAATAGGAAACCTCCATATAAGATTTTCATAGATCTACTTTGACTGATTAATGAAAAATAAGAATTGTGAATATATGGAGAACTCTATTATGTTTTGAACCGTGTTTTACATTGTATGTTATTTAGGTCAGGTTAAACATGTTAATCTAGTCAAACATCTCTTACATCCTGAAAAGATTCACAATTCCTTCTTTTAATGTCCACTGATGTTTGAGTGGCACAAACCTTCTAAATATTTTTAATTTATAATACATTACTGAGCCTGAGTCATCCTGCTATGAAATATCACATTAGTGTTTCTTGCTCTAAGTGTAACTTGGTAACCATTGCCCAACATTTGCCCATCATTTCCCTGTTCTCAAACTCCTAATAACCATCATTTTTAGAAAGGTTTTTATAATGGTATCTATTCATTATATACCTTTAGCAAACAATGTTATTTGACTATTAAAACAGTGTCATTAATCTGTAGTACATTAATGAAATGTCAAGAAATAAACAAAGTGTCAAAGGGTACTAACAGCTTCAGTGCCATGCATTTCTATGAGAAAAATGATGGATCTATTTATCTGGCTTATTAAGGGTACTAGGAAATTAGCTCAGAAAATGATTATAAAACACATGTTATTTTGAATATAGCAAGTAACAAAAAGTGATATTTTAATAAGCCCCAGTGTGTCTTTCAGTATCAATTATTAAATAAAAGAACAATCCAGAAGTACATTAAAATGTAATCTGAGATATTATCTGTATTTAAAAATGTTTCAGTTAATATTTGTAAATGCTATAATGTTTCATCTGTTAATAATACAAGTATAATAATTGTTGAAACTCAGCATTTATTCAGTATTGCTAACTCTCCCTGAAACAATAGTGACAGAAAGCAATTTTTTTATAAAATGATGAAGCAATTTATCTTGATCAGCCAAGCATCTAACAGTTAGGGAAGTTAGGAATGGGCACTATCCCCACTCTTTATCTCTAGAGCTGTGTGCTGTGGTACAATATGGAAAGAAACAGGAGAAAAGCAGGAAAGTAGCAAGATACATTAATCATTTTTTAGACTCTCTGACTTTTTTCATAACAAGAAAACCCAGATAAATTAGTTGAATAGTATTCCATCTACTAAAGGAAATGGGACTGTTATAGCCACAATTAATGTTGTTGGAAAAAATTATGTCTGTATTTTCCACTATAGCATAGATACATAGATAATTTGACTTATTTTGTAATGAGCAACCTGTTTTAACTACAAATAAAATACTAGAATACATTTTCTAAAAGTAATCATGACAATTATCTCATCCAAAATATGTTCACCATTTGCATACTTGTGATGTTGCTACTGTAAACATTTGTGTGCATATGTATGACATCACAACTGATTTACTAAATGTATAGTTCATTTAAAGTGCCTTCTGATTTTTAGAATTTCTTCATAGCTACTATTATCTTATGACTCTACTTTCCTCAACTGGTACTGAAAAGTTCACACTTTCTATTTCTTTTCTATACATTCTGTTTTCATTAGTCCCACAGTATAATATAGTATAGTATAATATGATATGGTATGGTATAGTATAGTATAATATGATATAGTACATAGACAGACAGACAGATAGATAAAGATCCTTATAATTTAAGGCCACAAAACCTGAACATGTGATATCTTATCCATAGTTCTTTCACATCATTTGCTCAATTGAAAATAACAATTGAATTGAATTGTTTTGTACAGTTTCTTTCCTTACTTTGTACATCAAAGAGTTCAAGTTCCTTCCTCATCAGCCAGAAAAACATCCTCTCCTTTGTGGAGTAGTTTACATTTCTTGAGAAATATGTGATATGATATATTTCAATTTCTTGAAATATGAGTACTCTCTATGATTATAGTGTTTCCATTTCTATGATGTTGAAAATACCTCTACACATCAGGTGTTCATGTGACATTTTTGGCTTTGGTGTGCAGTTTTAATTCTACACAATCATAGGGATGTGTCACTTAAGCACACAACCCATAATCTTCAAAGACTGAAAGTCTTAAATCCTAAACACCAAAACAAAAAAAAAAAATGTGTGTGTTTAGGCATTGTCTTTCTTCTTTCAATTCTGATAACATGAAGTCAGTCAGTCTCTGCTTAAGGCAAGTTTTTCTCACAGTAATGTTAATCTCATCCTTTTCCACACTCATTAAAATATACATTTTCTATTTTACCTTCCTCCAAAAACATCCAATCTATTCAATCTCCTTCCTTTCATTTGGTCATTCTGATCATTATTTAAGCATACATGAGTCTCCTTCCATGCTGAGAAATAAAACATAAACGTGACTCTTCTTGACCCTGCTGCAACCTGACTTTCTCTCTGGTCTCCCTAATGGCTGACTGACCCTTGTTATCGCTATCAAAAGAATTCAGACACAATAGAGAGTAGTGTAGATGGCAGGTAGAGTTTATTAGAAGGTTAAATTGAAGTACTCTTAATAAGTGATGTTGGACAATGTCCAAGTGGACCACTGTGGTGAAGATGACAAATGGTCAGAGAAACTGTTTTATGGCTCTATATGTTAAGGAAATCTTTATATTATTTTTGAAGACAATGATGACACCAAGAGCTTTCCAAACAGATATTATTTTAATATATTAGTTACTTTCCCCATTGCTGTGAAAATGTCTGACCAAGGCAATTTAAGGAAGAGAGAGTTTCTTTTGGATTATCCATCCATCATGTTAAGGAAGGCATGGGAACAGATATGTGAAGCTCCTGATCACATTACATTACATACTGCTCCTAAGAGGCAGAGTGAGCTCTTTCTATTATTTTTCTTTTCCTTTTATTCAGTCTAGGATACTGGTCCCTAAAATAGTATCCTGACAGTTAACTATCTGTATTATTATCACCAATATTAACCAAGCAGTAGCTCTAGGGCAAAGGGTCCAACACAGCCCTCTTTTTTCTGTTTTTGGTTTTACAAGCTGCTGATTTTGAGAAAAAAGTCAATCTTTAATGGCCTCCAAGCCTGATAATGTCTAGCAACCTAACATCCTTATTTTGGGGCTCCCAACTATGTGTCTTCTGCCTCTCATCACAGCCTTTATGGATTATCATCTTTCAATTGATAAAATGAGAGCTCAAAAGAGGAGAGGAGGGTAAGAATTTGCATTATAGTCTAATAATTTAAATGTTAAATTCATCCAGAAATAAAAAAAAAAAACACATGCAGAATAATATTTAAGGCTAATCCTCTCAGAAGTCCAAGTCCAGGGCATTCATTCTTCCTGCCTGGCTGATCTGAGCTTGCATATTTTTTCCCCCAGCCTTTGGACAACCACCAAAACATCTACAGCATTTGGATTGCAGTTCAGAATACTGGTTCCCATACATTTGCACATGAACTGCATCATACAGGAGCCCTATGTATCTCTAGCTCTCCAACTACATACCTTCTGACTTCTCTTTTGTCATAAATGTATAATGCAATTTCTTGATAGTCATATACATGTGCACTAACACATTCCTATACTTGAATAAGTGTACTTTATTGAATCTGTTTCAAGAGACACCCTGAGAAAGGCATCTGAACACACACTTCATCCATTTTATTCCTTAAATACTTCCTATTTCTATGAACAGAAACCCTGAAACTTGGTATAGCACATTGTTGCCCTCTATGAGGAGTGAATGGGGAGTGGAATGGAGGTAAGAGGGGGGAATGGGAAAAGGAGGATATGTGGAACAGTGGTTGGTATGTAAACAAGAAAAAAATTCAATGAAAGTTATTTGTAGAAATTGGATATTTTCCCCACAGTATTATCATACAGGGGAACAAAAATAAGTTTATTTGGTTTTGATTGGAACTATTTAAATGTGGAATAAAGAAAACAATAATAAATGAATCTGGTAAGTTGTTATGAAAAAAATATCATTTGAAGTCTAACTCCACAGAAATAGTGTAAAACTTTTCTTTTTCTGAATCTTTGTCTAGTCAGTAAAATGGATTACTCTCCAAGCAGAACAACCTACTTCAGATTGTCATTCAGTTGGGTTTTAATATTTCCAGGAATGGATGTTTAAGAGTATTTCTTTTCTCAGTGGAAAGTTCTCAAATTCTAGAGGAGAGGTTACACATAGTGAAGAAACAGTAAAAACTCTGAATAAAAGACTGGACTCAGGCCAGGCAGTGGTGGTACATGCCTTTAATCCCAGCACTCAGGAGGCAGAGCCACGTGGATCTCTGTGAGTTTGAGGCCAGCCTGGTCTGCAGAGCGAGATCCAGGAAAGGGGCAAAGCTACACAGAGAAACCCTGTCTCAAAAAAAAAAAAAATATCTGCTAAAAGTATGATATGATAAACAAAGGAATGTATTAAATAAAATCACAGATATACTTTCTTGTCAATAACTATAGACCAGATGTATCATGCTTAATAGATGCAAGGTGTTTGTTTTAAGGATTATATTATAATTTGTTTAGCAATTCTCTTTTGATGGATATTCCGTTGTGTCATGTTTTGTTGTTAATAAGACTGTGATAAACAGCCTTGTTCTTACAATATTTCTTGTCTGTGTGATTAACAAACGGCTTAATACAAATTGTTAAGCTGCCCCCTAAAAAGTCAAAGTAATTTACATTTCTGCTAAAAGATGCATTAGAATAAAAAAAGTGGGCATTATTAGCAGTTCAACATTTACAATAATCCTGCTTTAATAATTCTTATTCATGTACACTTTTTCTTTGTATGGCTTCCTGGTTTGCATATGTTCCACATATCACTATTGGATCTACCTCAGAAGGATTACTGTGGCAAAATTATACAACTGGTCAAAAGCCTAGGAAAACAGCTGTGACTCAAAGTAACCGCATAAATTTAAAACTTCATTTACAACGTACAAGAGTTCTAATGGGCTCTAATCTGCAACAAAAGATAGTCCGTTTTGTATGCTTGTTTTTTGTGTTTTTGTTTTTCTTGGATTGTTCCAGTGAATGACTAGTGGCATTTCAGTTTTCAACTTTAGGTATTCATTATTAATAGAGACTTTAATTTTTATACATTTGGACATTTTTTAAAAAAAGTAAGTTTTAAATTTTGATGTACTCAGATACACTTACTTATGATTCTTAGGCTTATAATCATAACTGAAATATTCTCCCACTTGAAGATTAACATTTAAAAAATTTACATGGAATTATCTAGCATCTGTATGATTTAATATTTTATTTTGAAATATTTAAATGATTGTAATTCATTCTCATGGAACTTTGCAGGTAGGAATCAGATATTCATAACCTCAGACACATTTTATTAGGGTGTGTAACTTTAGGTATGTTGATTTTGTTGTTTTATTTCACCCACAGGTGAGATTTGACTTGTCTATGCTGATTCTTCTTTCTGTGTATTATAAAACATTTGCAGGAAGCTCTGATGCTCCACACATTTTTTTTAATATTTGAGAGTAATTTTCTTGTTAAGTCTGCAATGGTAATTTAGTATTATTTGAAGTCTTGATGTTTGTTTGGTAAAACACAATTTTGGGTATTTCTCTCAGAGCGTTTCTGAGAGAAAGTGTCATATCCATCAGTGCATCAGATGAGGCTAAATGACCTCACAAGTGGCTAATCCTCAATCCATGGAGCACTCTGACAGAGCAGAAGGAAGAGAAGGAGACTCTGTCTCAGTTCTTAAATTGAACCCTGGATTTCAGGCCACTGGACTCTGACTGTGACTCAGGCCATAGGCTTCACTAATGTCCAGGTTTGCGGCATGAGACTTGAGGCACGCTGCCAGCTCTCAACCTGGCTTGTATAAGAAAAAATCCATAGCTTCCACACCTCATGTTCCAATTTATCATAGATAATCTCCTTCTATATGCATTATGCATTCTACAGGTTCTGTTTCCCTAGAAAACCATGTTTGATACACTGTAATCACTGTTTTCATTATTGTAGTCATGAAACATTCCAATATAATTCAATATTTCAGTTTGGTCCCTCACTTTCAATGAAGATTACATCATCAGAAGGATGTTCTCACAATGAGCTTCTCCATATCAGACATTCAGCTGCTGTCTCTGCAAATTTAGAAAATTCTGTGATATTGCTCAGTTGCACATTTCATTTCTGGTTACTTACTACTGTCTGTCTAAACTGTCTTTTTTAAATTAAAAAATATAGGATATTCATTTCAATATCCTATACACGGTTTTATAAATTATCTAACATTTAGATACCATTTGTTATATTTTGACATAATAGTGGCTAACACATAGTAGGACTAAATACATATTTTAAGTGGATTGCTAAACTAGCTCACAGTGGAAAATATGTTCATGATCCTTATTGAGAAAACTACCACTCTAGTTTGTAAATATTCATGTGTTTGGTGTTTCTAGGAACTTGAACTTTGAAGATATTAAAAGAACTAGTGAAAAAACACATAGATGAAGCCAAAATTGCAATTAGGATTTTTTTTGGAACAGACTCAACATTTTATACACAGCACTGGAATAGAAGAGCAAAGTGTGGACCCCCCCCCAAAAAAAAAATCAATGTTATAAAAAAACTGTATTTATGGACACTTCACCAGAACCCATTGACACTGATTTCTATGAATAACTTGTCAAGGACAAAGGATTATTCTCAGTTAGTTAAGATCTCTTATTTATAGGAGGCTTTTTCTTTATCCCTTCTCTACTCATATTAGATCATTTCTCTACCTTTTTCTCTCACATTGTCTGCCTCTACTAGTAAAATTACTAAATTTGAAATAAACAAGTATAAATTCTTATATAGGTTCTCAATACAAGTTTGTGATGGTAAGAACACAACACAATTTTTTTAAACAGAATTTTTAGAACATTATGATATTCTCATAACTCTGAAAATGAAACATTATAAATCATCTCTCTCTCTCTCTCTCTCTCTCTATATATATATATATATATATATATATATGATACACTATTGTTAAGCAGAACTAGTCCCTAAATTCAAACTATGAATGAAATATTCTATTCTGAGTAGAGAAAACAATTTAATTCTAGTTCATAATGTACTAAAAATTTTATGCACACACCCATATGCATATGCATGAATATGTACATAGCTAGCATTTTCCTGGTCCTACCAGGCCCAGGGTCAGGACCAATCTCTCTCACCTGCCGGTCCTGTAGCTGCTCAGACCCAACCAAGTAAACACACAGAGATTTATATTACTTATAAACTGTATGGCTGTGGCAGGCTTCTTGCTAACTGCTCTTATATCTTAAATCAACCCATTTCTATTAATCTGTAAGTTGCCACATGGCTCATGACTTACTGGTATCTTAACATCTTCTCATGGCGGCAGCTGGCAGCATCTCTTTGCTTCAGCCTTCCACTTCCCAGAATTCTCTCCTCTGCTTGTTCCATCTATATTTACTGCCTGGCTACTGGCCAATCAGCATTTTATTTATACAGAGCGATATTCCCAGCATATGTATGTGTGTGTGTGTGTGTGCACTCTAGTGTATATTGTATACATGCATATGGAGGCCAGATGTCACCTTTGGCAGCTTGTTTTTCACCGTGGCCCCCATTTCCTTTTTTTTTTTTTTTTTTTTTTTTTTTAAGGAATTGAGTCTCTCATTGACCTAGAGATGCCTGTTCATAGAGTTCCATGAATTAGCCTATCTTGCTTTTCTGACACTGGAATCACAACTAACCACCATGCCTGGATTTTAATATGAATATTCTTAGAGTTCTTATGCTTACCCAGGAGGCATTTTATTTACTAAGCCCAAACCCCTTAAAATATTTTTAATAGCAGTGTCTTTTTTTTAACTTTTATTTTGGGCTGTATATGAAAAACAGTATTAGTAAATACCATAATGTTATTCTACTCTTATGCTCTCTCCAGATGAAATATTACATGCCTTTTTCATATTAGGACATTTGCCATTTAATTTATGAAATATCTCAATAATTGAGGAAAAAAATCTCATTGTATTTCCAAATATTTTATGATAAGGTAATGTTCATAAGTTCTAGGAGCTTGGATTAGGCTATGTGTTTTCCTGGGTATAATTCCACCCATTACAGGCATATTTTGTTACTAATTCCATTCATAAAAGACAAATGTCTGTAAAAACATGAAACTTTCTAAAATATGGCAGCTGATAAATTAAAGCTAAGATTTGAATTTAGCGAATGGGATAATGCACAATTTACCATTTTGGCCAATTGTCTGAGCTAGTTCTTCAACATCCATCACTAATGACTATTATGTTTCCAAGCCACTCCAGAGACAGGTCTTGAAACAGAATATAGCATACTCTGATCACAACCCCATCTGCTTTGATCGCACATGCCCATTCAGCTTCTATCATCACCAATTGACTCACCACAGCTCAGCTAACTTCTCTGCTCCACATCTTCATTGGCTTCGATCTGCTACTCAGTGAAGTCCTACAGAAAGCTTTCTTCTTTACAGAAAGCTGTACTTTCATCTTACTTTTCCTCCCTCTGCACATAGTATTTCCATCCTCAGATAAGTCTATGATTTCTTTTCAAAATTCTGCTAACAGACTTGAGCACATTGTCTGCAGAGAATTAATTGCCTGGCTATGTGCCCACAAGTCACTTTTGCAATTTAGTAGAAATAGATATATTGGCCATATTCTTATTTCTCTGTTGATCCTGGGAAATGTTTTCAAGAGATATACATCATTTTTTTCAAGATTTGTTATTTTAAAAGATGTTTGGTTTTGGTTTTTGATACAGCAACCAGTTGTACAGCCCTGGCTGGCTTATGACTCACTGTGGAGTCAAGGCTGCCCTTGAACTCAAACAGTCCTCTTGTATAAGACTCTCTAGAGAATACTGAAATTATGAGCATGCACTCACATGCCCAGCTCTCAAATTTTCTGTTGTATTAAATAGATAATGTCTTACAATGCTGTTTTATTTTTACCAGACAGACAACTCAATGGCATTAACTCTTCTCAATATATATATATATACTAAATTCTGCCTGCATACTACACAACCACAGCTGTTAAGACTTCTTCTCTGCTGAGGTTTCTGTAAATGATGTTGTTATGAACACAACTGTCTAAATGTGTATTCAAAATTCCTTTTCAATTAAAAATAAATATATGAGCAGGTATACTTCTGGATAATTGAGTAAATGTCATTTCAGTTTATTGAAGAATTACCAGTTTTCACAGGCACTAAGTCATTTTACAAACTCATTTGATGATGAGAAAGTTGCCAAAGTTCCCTTTATTCAAAAATTCTTATAAATTCCCATAGAAGTCAGGTTAATACAAGGAGTGAAATTTCACTGTATATTTGAGTTTGTATTGTGCTAACAATGAGAGAGAATGAGGGAGGGAGAGAGATTGCGAGCAATGTGGAAAGATTTTAGCTGTTGTATCTTTACATAGCCTTTCTGGCCTATTGTTCTTCACCATGCATTTCTATGCCTTCTGAACTGCATGCATTGTTTGCTTGCACTGTCAAGGCTCTGTTCAGTTAGTTGGTTCATTTGTTTTGGGCCTAGGCTTGCCTCACCTTCAAAATCCCCCTGCTTCAGCTTTTGCAGTGCTAGGATTTCAGGCATGAACTATCACACTTGGCACTGTTCAGGTTTATGTCTGTTTTCCACACTCTGTAATTTCTTGTCATCATTATTTTTTAATGTGTCTTTCTGTCTGCTTGCATCTGCCTTTAAATCCTACCAGAAACGTTTTCATTTCAGTTACTTTGTTTTGTCAGCTTTATAAATAACTGCTTTGTTTTCACTTTAGCTTTGTGTATATGATGTTTTTTCCCTTCTTTAAATTTGTCTTTCTCCCCATGTTCATTTAGCCCTTTGAATATCTTTCAGACAATGGACTGAAAAAGGTGTATGTGATCTGTCAGTGGGTGTTTTTAAGGACCACTCAACAGATTGCTAAATTGTTTATTCTTTAATTTAATTATAGTTTTAAGTTTTGGATATGCCTTGTGAGTTTTTGTTGAGAAGTGGGCATTTGTATGTGCTAATGTAAAACTGGAAATGACACTGCCCATCCTCTTTGAACTGTATTTTTTATTATGTCTTATTTTTGTATTCTGAATTTTGTAGTTTACCCATGCACCGATTAGCCTGAGGCCTTTTTTTCTGCATGTGTAGCTTTCTGTGGGTCTGTGTGTTCATTTTGTGATTATTTATGCATATACGCAATTGGTGTTGAATACCCTCATCTTTAAAATTTGGTTCTCAGAAAGGAAACAGGAAAGTAAAATGGAGGTAGAATATGGATTTGAGCTTTCCCATCTTTTGGACAGAACGTCAGCAGATAGGAAAAGGCTTAGAACAAGACAATGCCACAAGACCTCTGCAGCATCTCTGCTTCATTCTTTGTTTCTCTGAGATTAGACACAGCCACAAGAAGAGCTCAAATCTCTGATATTTATAAAAACACTTTTATATATTGTGACTCCTGAGAAGCATATGCGAGCTATTCCAGGAACAGCTGCACATCTGGCTGAACTGGGGTGGAAAGTGGATAGTAACCTCTGTACAGAACTACAACACACCAAAATTACCAAAGCTCCCCCACCCACAGAGGCTACATTTCAACAAAATTTAGAATTTCTACATAGTCACATCAAACAGACTGACAGGGTAATTGTTGTCCAGGTTAGAGTCCTCTGGAAGCCTCTTACTCAGTTGCCCTTCTCCCAGAATTTAGTGAATATAGGTTTTAAAAATCTCCCTAAAATGTCCTCCATTACAAAGAGGTAAGAGAATCGCTACCTCGTGTAAACTTCTACTTAAGACGCTGGCCCTTGACATGTCACAGTTTACTTAGAAACAATCTGAGAGCATGAGACTTATTAAAGCATGTCTTAATTCCTTTATGTTTAACAATTTTTACCTTCATATCTACTTGTAAGAAATAAATGAGAAAATATAGTGTGGATGTGATAATTCCTATAATTTTCTGAGCTCAGCAATATTGTTCAGACAGTTTCTTGTATTGTTTTTTTTTCTCTCTCTCAGATTACATGAGGTTGACAATATTAGTGTCTTCCCTTCATGAAACCCATACTCCAAAACATGACATACCTCAACTTGCATAAAACAATACATTTTGCTTTCTTTTTTTAAATTATATTTGTGATTTAATTTTACACATCAGCCATGGGTTCCTCTGTCCTCCCCCTCCCGCCCCCGTCCCCATCTTTCCCCCAGCCCCTCCCCTCCTTTCCCATCTCCTCAAGGGCAAAGACTCCCCTGGGGATTCAGCTCAACCTGGTAGATTCAGTACAGGTAGATCCAGTCCCCTCCTTCTAGGCTGAGCAAAGTGTCCCCGGGTTCCAAACAGCCAGCTCATGCACTAAGGACAGGTCCAGGTCCCACTGCCTGGGTGCCTCCCAAACAGTTCAAGCTATTCGATTGGAAAAAGCACAGGGACAAATAGACATTTTGCTTTCTAATGTCTTTATAGGAGCACATTCAGTAAGTCAGAGTACTTTTAAAAAGAAGTTTTAAACAAGACCAACACAGGACGGACGAAATGAATTTTAGATCCACAGACACTCACCACAGCTAAAACAATAGTGAAAATTGAATGGCCTGGGCACCTCAGTGTGAAGCCTGGTTTTGACACCAGTTTGAGATGTGTTTTTCTGAAAACAAAATTTCTCTGTCTTGTGGGGTGTTTATACTATAGTAGTCATGCTTGTTCACAGACAGCTGCAGTATTATTACACGGAGGAGTATGGTATGTGTGTGCAAGTGAGCATGTAATGGCATACGTGTGGAAGTCAGAAGACAACACGGTGCAGTGGGTTCTTTCCTTTCACCTTTATGTATATTCTGGGGACTGAACTTGGGTTTCTAGTCTTGTGCAACAAGTGACTTTACCAGCTAAGCCACCTTAGTAGCCCTATGGTCTTTAAAATTGTGAAATACATCAAAGCTCTTTAAAAATTAAATAAAAATATTCTCTGAAAATTCAAAACACGAGTAGATGCATGCATACAAATGCCATTCTATGGTTAGAAGCCCATCTTAGCTAGGACAGCATGTGGTATCTATGTTTCGGTCTGAAGTGTAGTAGCTGTGAGTACAGTGAAAAAGAAGCTAGCCTAGACACCTGGCTTCCTTTCAGATAGTTACCAAGAGTTTCATTCTAATTTTTTCCTGGGTCAATGTGTTTTCGGTATCAAAAACAAACTGACATTTTTTTTCTTTAGAGGATTTTGGGTATGTTGTGTGTTAGCAACTGATGTAAATACTATAACTACCATTTTGTAGCAATTAGTTGTGATGTGATCTTAATAAGCTATGTTATATGTCTAATAGCCTCCTGACATCAGAAGATAATAGTGTGCCATTAAATTTACATGTATACAATTTGCCATTTCACAGTCAGAATAAACTAAGATCAGAAATCTGATTTCAAAATATATATATCGAGTTTTAAAGGTGATTATTTTCAAAATCATTGGCATATGATGCTATTAAGATTGTGTTGGCATAATCAAAATTTAATTTTTAGAATTTTCATTAATTTTTTTAAAATTAAGCATAGAAAAGAGTTATGCAACTTATTGTGTTTTGCCACTTTATTTTTGCAATGGGGTCCATAAGAGTTAAGCACAGATTCGAAAAGACTTTTCCACCTATTCTCAAATTTTGCCTGGAGTCAAAACCCTTTAGAACTTCAAAAAAGTTAGATCAAAATTCCATTTTCACTCTTTTTTTTTTTTCTGTTGATCCCACAGTGCTTTCAGATAATAAGCGGAGCGGGAGCTCAGAATGTCGAAATACTGTCAAGCAGGTTTTCTCATTGAATTTCCAATCTAAGCAGAAATCTCATGAAGAAACGACTTTTACCATATCTCAAAAGTACAGAAAGTTTAAGTAGAAAGCCAAAGTTTGGATTATTCTTTAAAACAATCCTGAAGTCATCTCAAGTTATCTCTATTTCTCTTGCTCTCATCATTAATAGGAAACTTTTTCCTTGGTCAGACATGGGTGCACTTGCCTGTAATGCTACTGATTTGGGGAACTGAAGCAGGCCGGCATCCATGAGTTCAGGGCAGGCTTGGTGGATTACAGGCTGCCCTCTGTGATTGTGATCCTGTGTGATTATGGTCCTGTCTTATTGTGATCCTGTGTGATTGTGGCCCTGCCTCCTTTAAAAGAGATGAAACAAAAGGAAAGCCTTTTCTTACATAAGAATTCTCTTACGATATTAACTTCACCCTTTATCAGAAATGATTAGTTCAATTTATCATAGCATGGCAGCACTTGGCTTTAATCCCAGCAGTAAGGATGTAGAAGCAGGAAGATCTCTGAGTTCAAGGCCAGCATGATCTGCAGAGTGAGTTCTAGGACAGTCAAGGCTACATAGAGAAAGCTTGTAATGGAAAATAACAAACAAATAAATAGGAACAAAATGATTACTTTCAGCTGAAATGACAAAGTGATTATTTTCTTTTTCTTTCACAGTGCTGCAAAAATATTAATGAAAACGGGACAGGTCTTAAACACACAACAGTGAAGAGAAGGTATGGGGTGTGATGGGTTTGCAATAGCTGTGTACGTGGATTTGTGGAAATGGAAAATAGGTGGGAGGATGATGATGAACAATTAGCATAAGACAGGAGATACTCCAAAGGAGGACAGAGTGAAAGTAGTTTGCTCTCAGAATGCAGGGGAGCCAAGTCACTAGTAACTGGGTGGGAGCTGTTGCAGAACTACATTTTGTGCCAGGAGTAATTGTTCTAGGTGTCTACCGACTGACGGTTGCTTCTGGCTAGCACTGCTTTCTGCCTTGATCTGTAGTGTATGTCACTCAGTGTAGAGTCTCTCTCTCTCTGGCAGAAGTCATCACAACAATGACATGAGCAAGGAACCAGGCCTTTTCTATTACCAATGCTCCCTCTCAGATACAGTAATTCTAGAATCCAGGCCCATTTATCTTATAGTCATAAAACCAAAAGAAGAATTTACATGCTTGTACATGCAAATGGTGTTTCTAGTAAGATGTCTAACAAGTGAAGATAAGTGATTTTTATAGAAAGAAAAAAAATCATTCCAACAATTGGAGAAAAAAGAGCAGCTGCTAATATGAACCAATTTGGTTATCTTAAAATGGGAATGGGAAGTTTCTTCAAAGATCCTTAGCATTAGTTATTCCTCTCTATGCTCCTTTACCCTGTTTTTGTATCTTCTACCTCATTTAATCTCTGCCCCATTGTTACTCTTTTCCCTTTCATGTTACCTGTGTTTTTAGTATACCCTCACCCTGTCATCCCCACCCCACCCCACCCCGAAATACTCCCATGATACCTTTCTAGAGTTCTGGCTTCTATGGGCAGTTCAAGCTGAATCTACAAATTTAAAGATTCAAAGCTAGGATCCATATATGAGAGAAAACATGAATCTTTTTGCCTTTCTGGGTTATCTCACTCAGAATTATTATTTCTATGTCCATCTATATATCTTTGAATTCTATTCCTTCACTTTCTTTATAGCTGAATACAATTCCACTGTGAATTTTCATTATACACTTACAAGTTGATGGACATTTAGTATTTAAATTTCTCTGACTACTGTGAACAGAGCAGCAAAGAACACGAATAAGCAAGAATCTCTGTTATAGGATATAGTCATTGAGTATGCACCCAGAAGTGGTATAGCTCTAATTTTAATTTGGGGGGATTCTCTAACACTAGATGAGGAACTGCTGGTAATTGATGGCTTCTGCAGGGTGGAGAGTCAGTTTTCCTCAGATTAAAATATTGTCTATAGAAAATATGAGAATAAAACCAAGAAAATTTAGAGAAACAAAGTATAAAAGAGGAACAATAAATTATCAAAGACAATGAAAAAAGGAAAAATAACATGACACCTCCAATCAATTTAAAATCCAGTCATCAGCTCCTAGGAATTAAGAAGAAACTGAAACACAACTTAAAAATTAATGACAGTGACAAAACAAGGTAGACTGAAAATTTTGACATGTAAATATATCTTTTAATGCCAACATCCTTTAAATTCCAAGCAAACCAAATAAAAAAATGATCACACAGACCTCAAAAACCTTTGAGTGGTGAGCAACCTAGCAAAACCTGTTACTATTCAGGATATTTTTACAGATAAATGATCACTATCAAAATCAACATAGATGCATCCTGTGGACACTACTCTAGAAAAAGTTCTGATAAATGGAAACAAAACGGAAATTCTAGTTCCCCCTGGCATTAATATGCCTCAACTATGACAGAAACATGTCTCTAGTTTACATAACACAATTATTACAAGCTTGGAGGCACCTTACTATCTCAGCATAAGTGTGACAAGTGAAGGCACACTAGACTTTCAGAAATTCATAATCTAAAAGACTTAACTTGTATGAATTCTTTTAACAAAAAAAAATCTAGATGATAATTAAAGAAAAGCAGTAATGCTCCAACAAATATGTAGTAGAAAAAAGAAGCAATATAAACAAGGGAAAGAAAGTCTAGACTAGCAGCTAATTGTGCAGTCAGCTCCTGGAGCAAATATTTTATGCTTTACCAGAAAAATGTCATGCCCTAACAAGGATGCCCTTTCACAAACTATGGATTATGTACGATAAGTAGTTTAATTAAAAGCATCTGTGCAAGGATGCCATTATGGCAGATGCTTAGGGAAAGACAAGGAAATTAGAATCCCAGAAAAAACTTAAAAATTGCTCAATGATAAGTGAGTATATAAAGCCTTTAAAAGGTTAGGATTCCTTTTGTATCTAGTTATACATGGGATCCTCTCTTTATGGGATACAAGATGAGTGTCAAGGAAGATAGAGTGTCACTTCCTCCCAAGTAGGTACAAGTTATTTGGTTGTAAAATTAAACTTCACTCATAATTTTAATGTACCAAATGCCATCTATAATAGCGCGAATTGTTGAGACCAAGATTGGAGAGGCACAGGAACAAATAGCCAAACTAATGGATGCACACGAATTATGAACCAAAAGCTGTGGAGTCCCCAGTTGGATCAGACCCTCTGGATAAGTGAGACAATTGAATAGCTTGAACTGTTTGGGAGGCATCCAGTCTGTGGGACCAGGACCTGTCCTTAGTGCATGAGCTGGCTGTTTGGAACCTTGGGCTTACACAGGGACACTTTGCTCAGCCTGGAAAAAGGAGACTGGACCTGCCTGTACTGAATCCATCAGGTTTAAATGAATCCCCAGGGGAGTATTTGCCCTGGAGGAAATGGGAACAGAGGGGAGGGGATGGGGGGGAAATGGGGGTGGGGGCAGGAGGGGGGGAGGAGAGGGGAACCCATGGCTGATGTGTAAAATTAAAACACAAATATAATAAAAAAGAAAAAAAGTTTAAAAAAAAGTAAAAATACTTCTGAATGGTGTGTACCAGTATGTGGTCTCTGATTTGCAACCTTCATGCTTCAGAATTAAGTAGGTTGATCACAAAAATATGAATATTTGAAACTAACCTAGCCGCAACATTTTTCGTTTTGCAGTTACAATATATTTCTGTAAAATTAAGCCCTGAGAATTTGCATTTCTGGCAAATATCCAGTTGATTCTAATGCTGCAGCTTGCTTTTGAACCAGCTTGCTAGGGAGCAGAAAGTATTTCCTTAGCTGGATGTAGTCTACTAGTTTTTACTATGCCATTTATCACTTCGTTCACAATGTAAGCCTTTTATACTAACATGGTAAACTCATCATATATTTTTCTTCTGACCATCAATAGCCTTATAAATAAATCTAGAAGACAGTGTGTTGATGTTTACCAGTGAGGTGTCCTCTTGGTTCTTCCCACTCTCTAAAATTAGTTCCCTTTAGCCTATTATCTTTCTGAATATCTTTCAGTAATAAGTTTCCTAGCAAGGAATCCTCTTGGTTAATGTTTATTTGAACCTATCAATATTTGGAATTAACATTTACACAACATTTTTGGAAGATATGTAAGTCTCAAATGACAGTTTTCAGGGGTTATTTTTGTTCATTATTTTAGAAAAATTCTAGTTCCAGTGGCCAGCCTCGCTTTAGTTTGCCCTTGCTTTTACTGGATCCTATCATTCTCTTGTTAACATCAATTGCAGTTTAATCTCACCATACTGATTTATTTTCTATCTTCTGTGTACAGCCAGTTCTTATTGAAATACGTGCTCATTATTCAAATCATAGTGTCTTGTATCAACTACTAATAAACAATCTGTCTTTTAAACCCAGCCCCAGAATACACTATCAAGAAAGCATTTTTTGCCTTAAATTCTGAATTGTTCTGAACTCTACCCATTTTGTCTGACCCTACATAAAATCCTCATCATTACAGAGCACTTCTTTATGTCACTGTCTGTGTCATCTAAACTACTAGATCAATAGTAACTAGGAAAGTTATGTTACTGGTACATTCATATCTCTATATCCTTAGTCTCCAACATGCTTATTATGTAAATATCATAAATATTTCTTAGTCAAAATATACCAAGAAAATAAAACTAGTATAATAGGTATACTGTTGATGACAATAATTTTTCTTAGGCTGCTTAATGAATTTTAAACTACTCACAAGAGTTTCTCGATCATGTTCTTCTCATTTAAACTGAAGACGGCTGACATGACTGATTTGTTTCATATGACATGATGATCTATGGCTGGACACTGTGCCGTCCAGATTCCTCTTTCATTAATCACATACCTACTTCCCGAGTTCTGGGAGCACTGATGATAAGATACTCAGTGTAGTGGGTAGCCATTCCAGCTTTGATCTGGAAGTTCCAACCCCCATTGAGGCTCTCGATAACTGGTATGCCTACAAGGCAGGGCCAAGAGAGGAACCTGAAGACCTGAGGTTCTGAATGCACCGGCTCACTTGGTTCCTGGACCCTGGACACTGGAAGTAGATTGAGCAGAGTTTTCCAGAGAACACTGCTGGACTGCGCCACACCTTTCCCAGACCCTGTTACCTATCCCTTCACTTGTAAGTTACCCCACAAAATAAACCTCCCTTGTAACTACGTGGAGTGGCCTTAATAATTTCATCAATAACTTACAGATGTTAATCCTTACCAGTGTTATAACTTCATAGAGTCAATGTGTCCAAGTTCATGGACTGAGGGATTCCTCATCCAAAAACAACTATCACTAAGATCAAGTCCAGCTATCTCCCCACAATATGCATACATCTCCATGCAAGTCCAGAGGAATGTTCAGTGGAGAATTTAGTCAAGTCTCAGCTTGACTCTTACCCTCTTCTTCCCACCTATGCTGGACCTTCCATATAAAAGTTAGTCTAATATTCATTGTATTGACTCTCACTTGGAGAAACACACTTCACTGCACAAGATTAAGATTAATCCAATGCAAATGTTTATATGTTAAATTGTCATTCTTTTGTAATAAGTGTGCTTTAAAAGTCTCATTTTCTTTCCAAGATCCTAATCAATTACTACGTAGAAATGCAAACAGAACACTATATTTATCCAACAATAACTACAACAGTAAATTTATTCTAGAAATACCAATCTAAAGTCATACTGAGCTAATGTGATTTTTCGCTTTTAAATGTCTGTCCTATTGATTTTCCTGAGCTCATGTAGAGAAGAGCACAACAAATAGACAAAATGTATTAACTCCATTTAATATGTGAATATAATATAAATTAATCCCAATGAATGTTTAACATGAGTGCATATTCATGGATACCAACACTGCCCTTATCAGACACTTTCAGGGAGCCTGAAATTGTAGTTTCAAGAAAGATAAATTGAAGATATTTATAAAGCTGGTCATAAAGCCATTTTGCAAAAACCGCTCTCTTCCTCACCTGCTGACTGAAGCAATATCTGATCATTGTGGTTCAGAGGAGAAATCGATCATACCTTTCTTTTTAAACTAGGATACAAATAAAAACAAATTCAGGATAAATGAGAAAAAGTGTTTCTGTTCCACTTAATGTCTATTTAAACTGCTTACATCCTGGTTTTTAAATTGAAGCTCAGCCCTTCTGATTTCTGTTTCTTTGACAGGTGTGGAAAAACCATTCTCAGAGTCAATAAAGAACACAAAATACAAACACCAGCTTTGTGTACACTGGTTTTATATTATATTGAAGAAAAGGGATTTATCATGATGCTCATAAATTTTCTTTCTGCTTTTAAACCTCTAAGTGTTTTGTTGTAGAAGAGAGGGTAAAAGGGGATACAAAGCAGCCAAAGGTCCAGGTTCTAGCAAAGAAGGAAGGAGAACAAACACATTAACTAACCAGACTGCTGTTAAGTTGGAGGTGGACTGTTGGGCAGGAAACCAGTATTACACAGTTACTTAATATGGGACAAGAAAGAGTCACAAGAAAAGTGCTCCAATATGCAGTGTGGCTGACCACTGGGTATTCAAAGCAGAGCCTCTGCAAGGAACCAATCCTTCACTTCTTGTTTGATTGTGCACACCATGTGGAAATAAACACTTCTCACAAATCCCCATTTCACTTAAAGCTTTATTCTTCAAACTGTAATGTATGCCAGTGTATATACTGAATGAAATGATTTCTCAGGTCATTCACTTTTGCTAAAATGCCATTTTTGACCAATTAGGTAAATGTGATAAAAATAATACGTTTTTTAATTTCAATTTGTACTGTGACACTAAAGTGGCTCTGGTGATATTTAACTTACTTCCTCACTTTACTTTGAGTTTCATTAAGCTATTTTAATTTTTAAGTTGCTACATTGTAATTATAAATATTTGTTGAATACACTGTGCCATTTTGTAACCTATATACATTGTGAAATGATATCAAACTTTAAAAATATTCATCATTTCTTTATGTTAGGAATGTTGAGCATCTTCTGCAACACTGATTATGAGATAAAACATAATTGCAGCCAGCCACAGCTAGCAGTTATTCTTCTGTACCAGACCATTAGTAAGCATCATTTCCCCACTTGCCCTGCAGATGAAAGAACAAAGTACAATGCTATATGTATAATAATGTCATAATGAAATCCATTATGCATATGCTTATTTAAAAGATAAGAATAAGTTATTCTAAAAATATAAAAAAATATTATTTTTCATCCAATTGTATCATGTTTTAGTTTGCTTCATTTTTATTGTTTTGGTTTTTGGAGACAGTGTTTCATATAGTCCAAGATGGCTTTGAACTCAGTATATAGCCAAGCATGGCCTAGAACTCTGATCCTCCTGCCTCTGCCTCCTACCTGTTGGGAACCCAGTTGTAAGTCACTATCCCTTGCTGCATCCTGTAGCAATAAACCATCCTCCCTCTACTTCTTTCTGATAATTGTGTTATGGATATGTATTGAGTAGAAAAGCATATTCTGACACACTAGGTGAAAACATCCTCTTCTGGAGACTTAAATGAAAAGAATGGCGTAGGATAGGGATTCAATAATTCATCTATTCATTTATTATTTGGGAGATTTCTTTTGAGAGAGGAATGTTTTATTTTTCCCTCTTATCTCGGACCCAAAGGTAATAGAGAGAAACTTACTGTAGAAGCAAATTATATGGATGTGATGAAGAAAATGATTTAAAGGAAGGAAGATGGGACACAAAAGAGGGGGAACAGGGACAGGAAAGAAAGAAGGAGATGGATAGGGAGGGAGAGATATTTGAAGTGCTCTTGAGTTTTCTCAGAGCATCAAGGAACACACAGAGAGCTGGAGAGGTGAGTTCAGGTGTTTAGTAAGAGTGATGTGCAGCTAAGAAGCTCCCAAAGGAAAAATCTGCTCTGTGCCTCACATTCATAGCAGACCTCAGATGAAAACCATTGTCTTAGGCTTGTATAGCTGGGAAGAGACACCATATGACCATGGCAACTCTTATAAAGATAACATTTAATTGGGGTGGCTCACTTACAGTTTCAGAGGTTCAGCACATTATCATCATGGGGCAGTTTGTGGTGGCTTTCAGGCAGACGTGGAGCTGGTGCTAAAAGTGCTACATCTTGCAAGCAACAGGAAGTCAACTGACACACTGGGTGGTGTCCTGAGCATAGGAAACCTCAAAGCCCGCCCCCCACAGTGACACACTTCCTTCTACAAGACCATACCCACTCCAATAAAGCCACACCTTCTAACATTGCCACTCCCTATGAGACTATGGGGTGGGGGGCAATTTACATTCAAACTACCACAACAGTGTTCTTGCTTTTAAATGAAGTAAGTGTATAAAACCATGTATGTCGATTTTTATGAATGTGTTTTTCAAGTATTTTATTTCATTCAGTATAATGTGTAAATACACTTCATTTTTATTCCAGTTGATAAATGTCCAACAACTTTTTTCTATATAGTATGAGTCTCAGAAAGTGGAATGGGCCCAGACTCTCATAATTTCTGAAATGCTCTGGCTATAAGAGCTATTCATCTTACAGAAAGCATGCTGGCATAATTGATGCCAATATCACTTCCTCCCCTTCCATAGGCTGGAAGCAGTTTTCCATAGTTCAGGATAGAAGAGGAGCCACTCTTCTGTCTAGTAATGAATGTATCTGATTCTATTCTGTTTTCCCCACACCATTATCCTATTTCTGAAAACCTACTCCTATGCCCTCAAGCTTTCTTAGCAAGTGTATTTCCAAGAAGCTTTTTGGCCTGAGACACAGTCTTTCCACTCACTCTACACATGAGCTATGAATACAGTCTCTGGTATTCATTCAATTATACATAATCACTTTGAACGAAGCAATATTCTTAGATGTCTGTGTTAGGTGGTAAACAAAAAAATATAAACCTTCTATGCTATTGGCTCTTACAACTTAAACATTTTATTCATGTTACTCATTCACAAAGAACATGAATATTTGTCATTAGTTTGCTGAGAGTAGATTTTGCAAAGTTATTAAAAATAAGGAGGGATGATGGAGATTTCTGCCTCTTCATAATGAGCTAGGTTTAGAAAAAGAGTGTATGTAGAAATCGTTTTTTTTTTTTTTTTTTTTGTGGCAAGGTTATAAAGAATCTTAAATAAAAAATTATTTAGGACAGATTTGCTAATTCAAGTCAGCTATCACATTTATTTGTGTAACTATTCTCTTCAGGATGAAATTTTTGTTAGTATCAGGGAAAAGTAATATAAACTCTAATGCAGTATTTCAGGTTTTTTTTTTTTTTCAATTTTGGAAGCTGAGTTGCAAAATATATAACTTCCTCCGAAGGTAGAGTTCTGCTTTCCCAAAGAGACATTCAGGCAGGGTGTTGGCTTGGGTATGGAACACTAAATAGTCAAGCTGGCTTTGAAGTCTCATGCTGCCCACCAACACATTTGTTTTCTCAGAATCTATTTAGCCTAGCAGGGCATGGTATGAAGGTACTGAGAGCCAAGCCACTACCCAGCAATCTAGGATGCTTGCCACTACTTCCTTAATTACCTCAGTAGTGCATATGGCTGAGTGTTTACTGTGTGTGAAGAAGCTGTGACATACACACGTAAGAGTAAGTTTATGGCTAGACCTACATTTTACCCACAGAGAGCTAGGGAGAGATATGATAGGTGAGAAAGAAATAGAAGATAAGAATCTGTCACAAATAGATGTGACGAAAGTATGAAATGTACATACAGAATGTATAGACATTGTCTGATTGTGTAGCATTACATCTTATTGAAATACTTACTTGTGGTATATTCATCAGTTTATTCATTTTGAAACAAGTTTTGTATGTAAGCCAATCAGGCATTGAAACTGTCATATAACTCAGTCTGACTTGAGCTCATGACTCTTGGCCTTCTTGATGCTGGAGTCACTACTACTCTTGGCAGCTGTGTTCAACAAAACATCATCTCCCAACAGAGTACTGTCATCACCCCACTATCTTTTGCCCTTGCTAGTTAGAAGGGTATGTGAACGACGAGTCTATTTCCTAGCCTTCGTTGTGCCTAAAAATAGATGAGTGATGAGTTCTTGACAATGAGCGGTAAATAAAATTGGCAAGTACAAGTTGCAATATCATCCTTACGAGATTTTTGTCCTTTGCTTTCCCAATCCCTCTTTCTCATCGTGTGGATTATGGTAAAGAGGGACAAGGCTGCTTCTTCTATGAGAATAATGAAGGCTAATATCCTGGAGGATGATGGCACAAACAGTGGCATTTGTATCTTTATACATCTGTTCTTATCTCTGTGTGTACAAGCAGGATGCAATGCCTGTTATTTACAGATTGTTACATTAGTTATACTCCCTAAAGATATTAAAATATGCATGCTCTTTATGAAAAAACAATTCTCCTAATAAACATTTTATGGACTTTTTAATTTTGTAAGACAAAAGTAGCTATTAAGCATCCTGTCCTGGTGAAATATACTTTCAAAATATTGTCTGTAATCGTTTAGTAATGGGCTTTATTCAGATCCTGTTTCCTCTGACAAATTGTGATACTGGTGTCCTTAAATTTGTGTTCCCATTTAGAATCCTAACATATTCAAGATGCCCAAGAGGAGTTATGCAACAAAAATGGACTCTGTGTTTGTTGTTGTTTGTGGGCTTTTTGTTTCATTTTGATATTTTTGAGTCTTATTGTTTTGTTTTAATTTTTCTTTTTTTGTTGCTGTCTTGTGAAAAAGAGAAAGATGGGTGACTATGAAGATGGGGAGGACCCTGGAGGAATTTAGGAGGGAAAATATCAAAACATGTTGTATGAAAATGTTTTTTTTAATAATTAAATTTAAAAATTGTCAAGATTTCATTTTAGGTCTTAACAATGCTTCTTTCTTTCTGGCCTGCTGACCAATAGTGACTTGTCTCTTCATTTTTCTATGTATAGTATGTGGGAGATTTGCTATTCTCTGTGTTTTAATCACTTGAAAATAGTTAGATAATTTTCTGTGAGTATTTATAAGCTTATATTTCTGGTGAACAAAATTTCATGTGCCTGGACTATTACAATAGCTGTTTATGGCACATTTATTTCCCAGATATAGATGTGTTAATCAGAATATATGACAGATGGAAGTCCACAAAAGTTAGTATCCAGTCTCCTCCAGGTACCCCCTACCAGTGCAGCAACTGACCAGCAACGTCCTTCCCACACTTAACCAATAAAAATGGTTCTGTTGGTTTAAACTTTGGAAAATGATCTATACTACACAGAAACTTCAAGTGTCTCTTAAATTTTCTTTGATCTAGTCTTGTTAGTTAATGGTGTGTACTGAAAAGCAATTATTGGAGACTGTCCAGTAGGCAGGGTTATCACAGATATTATTTTTGTTATTATTTTCTCAGAGGAATTAAATCAATTAACATGATGGGGTTCATTGATATAAGATGGATATACAGTATAGTGAGAAAAAAAATAATTCATATATTCACCAATGACAGAGATGCTGTGGAAAACCTTGAACTTGTATATTTATTCCTTTATTTAATTTATGGACAGTGTTGATTTTTTCTTTTCTTTATTTTTACTGAAATGTTCACTTAAAAGTAGATTCTTTTTACTCAAACTCTGTCTTGTCCTTGTCCTCAATCTTCCAAGGAGAGAGTACAGATGGTAATTTAAGACCCAAAACAGTAAAGCTCTAAGAAGTCTAGAACTGAATTCTTCAATATGTATTCTTTAGGGATATGCATTTATTTACACTTAGAGTTGAATAGTTAAACCCTAGTAAAATAAAAATTTAGTTCTTCAGTTGCCTGGGCTAACTCTTGAGAGTTGTCCTCTGACCTCTACATATGCACCTTGGCATGGGTGCATCCACATTCATTTACACACCATTCATACCTGAAATACACACAAAAGAAATAACAATAAATGAAATTAAAATTGTAAGAACATTTTAAAGTTCAGATAATTTTATCCCTTCAGTGTGCCAATCTGGAAAATAAAGAACTCTTATCTAATGCATATGAAATTACATTAACAAAAGGGCAGCCAGGAGGTGAAACTTGCAGAACCAAAACATCTGTGGTCTCAGCAATATAAATCAGTTTCCAGCTTGCTTTCTGCCTAGACTCGGGGCCTGTCCCAAAACAGAGAGTTGTCAACCTCTGTCTCCTTTTCAGTTGCCATCAATAAATCAGTAATGTTATAGAGAACAGAAATGCTACCTAATATAGGAGTATGGACACAATAAAAATAGGAGGAGGTGACCCAAGGTATCTATAAGGTGAGAGCCATAAAAAGCAAAACAAGTGATTTAGTATAAACAATACAAACCATGACATGTAAGTCATGGGAGCATTACATACACTAACAATAAAACAGGAATGGGGACTTCTTTGTATCTGAGGGAAACAGCTTTCTGTTTTTATAGTATATGTAAACTACAAACTTCAAGCTTTTTTCTTAGTTATACATGTTAACAATGAAAATAATTTGCATGAGAATTTTGCATCTAACATTAACATTTATAAAGGAAGGAACGCCTGCTTTAATGTTTTGATGAGTTCCTGTTGAAAGTAATTCTAATGAACACTGGATTGTACAGAAGTTAACTGAAATCCTGTATTTGTTTGTCCTCTATGTAAGCACATATTTCAAATAAACTTAATATGGTTTAAATTGATATGCCTTTTGTTTTCTACTTTCATTTTTGATTGAAAATTTCAAACATGTATGTATATAATTTGCTTTGATCCAGTCTGTCTTCCATATTTTTTCACTTCAAAACTTCCCTTTCATCCTCCACCACTTTTCCCTCCCATCATTCATGCACTTCTTGAAAAAAAAAGTAGCCTGATTCTCTTTAGTGCTGCATGGATGTCTGTGGCTGTGGGACCATCTATAGGTGAAAGAGTAGTCTCAGTTCCTGACTTTCTGAGAAACATTGACTTCCTCTTCCAATACTGTTGACTGACAGTAGCTCCATGGATAGGGGTGGTAATTCTTGAGCTACTCCTGGATCCATGCAGAAATTGTGGCTGGCTTAATCTTGTGAAAATCTTTTGCAAGCAGTGTAAGCTACTATGATGTCATGTGTACAAATGGAAATGGTATGTATAACTACATTGATATGTCTAACAAATATTGTTTTAATGAAGATGTCTATGCCCTCTGTTTTTCACTTTTGAAAGTAATGGAATAAAAAATTTAAACTGAAAAAAAAAAACAACAAACCAGCAACATAGTTTCCAAGATAGCTATAGAAAGATCTTTTTGTTGTTATTGATAGTGTTTGTTGGTTTCATAAAAGGAGTCTAATCCTGTAGCCACAGATGGTCTGAAACTCCCTATGTTCATCAGACTGGCATTCAGTGTTTCCTGAGTGCTGAGACTAAGGGTGTGTACCACCACACACAATTATCTAGCTTTCCCAGTTAACAAATAAATAATTTAAACTGAAAAAAAAAAACCTGAAGCAGGTTTCCAAGATAGTTGCATAAATATTGAGAGAGAGAGAGAGAGAGAGAGAGAGAGAGAGAGAGAGAGAGACCCTTCTGCTCCCATGGAAAGGACTTTATCACATAATCACTAAGAACAACTGTCCTTCCAACCTGAACAATATGAGAAGGAAGTTATTGGTATAGTTAATTCATATTATAAATTCCAGCATACCGATCTTGGCACCTATTTTTACTATTAAGAAGACCTAGCCATTCTTTCTGGATCATGGTACTTCCAAACAACTGGGCAATGACAAGCTGTGGAGTAATGTTATCGTCCTATGGAAGACAAATGTCCTGGGAGGTAAACAGAAAGACCGACACCTTTAGTAGTCTCTATAGCTGGACTAAGCTTATTTGGCATCTTCCTCTTTAATACAGACTTCCCTTTTCTCAAAATGTTGATTTTGGAAAGCCTATAATTATAAGGATTTTTTCCTCTTCTTTTGATGTGTAAGTATTGTTACAGTTTCTGAACAGTTTGCCAGGTTGAAAAACCTCAGTAACCTTGGGCCATTTTCTTGAAATTCAGTCACTGAAGAAATTAGAGCCTCCTTCTCCTAGTCTGTGGGGAAAGAGATGTCTTTTTTCCTTCCTGGTTCTTCCTTAATTCAAGCTATAAAATAATCCCTCATGTATTGTAGGTGAAGTCAGTTAATACATAGATAGATTGAGATCCCAGTACTTGAGATCCCAGTACACAGGTAAGTAAAATCTCTCCATGTTTTTGTCTTCACAGAGTCGTATGTGTACAGTTGAATAAGCTTTCTCTTATCTATTTGTAGCAGTGATAGAATAATAACGGTAATTTATAATTCATAATTTTGCCCCAGTGAGCCTTTGTTAACAAGATGCTTGGTTTTGATGACAAGTGTAGTTAGAGTTTTCCTGCCTGGCCCACAGTCAGGACAAATCTCTCTCACCCGCCAGGCCCATAGATGCTCATAACCAACCGAGTAAACACTCAGAAACTTATATTGCTTATAAACTGTATGGCTGTGGCAGGCTTCTTGCTATCTAGTTCTTATATCTTAAATTAACCCATTTCTGTTAGTCTATAAGTTGCCACGTGGCTCGTGGCTTACCAGTACCTTACATCTTGCTTGTCATGGCAGCAGCTGGCAGGTCTCTCCCCTCTGCCTTCCCCTTCCCAGAATTCTCATCTCTGCTTGTCCCACTTATACTTCCTGCCTGGCTATTGGTCAATCAGTATTTTAACCAATCACAGCAACACATTTGACATACTTGAACATCCCATAGCAGACAAGACATATTATTTTGATAACACTCAGCCAAGACACTGAAATATTGACTTTCTAATACTCTTCCACTTTTCCTTGTTTTCATCTTAGAAATTCAAACTCTTATTCCTCAGTGCTGACTGTTGATAGGTTAATTGTTATTCTATATGTTTTTCTATATTTCTATTACAAAACTCCTTCAAATGTTAGCTAATAAAGATATAACTTTTTGGAGCTTTATTTTTCCTAGGTATTGGCTACAGACATAAAGCTAACCATCACTGATATGTCAGTCTCCATCTGAGCCTTCTGATCCAAATTTATCTACTTTTCCTTACATTCTTCATAAGGTTGATTTCTACCTTTGTGTTCACCTAAGTACTTCCATTTTCTTTAATCCCTATTTCAACATTCAATCTTATTACAAATGAATCTTGATGCCTGAGATGGTGGCACACACTTCTAATGCCAGCACTCACAAAGATGATGTAGGAGAATATTAAGCTTGAAGCCAGCCTGGTTGGATGCTAATAGGAAGATTCTGAAACAAAAAGAAAAATGAAGGAGGGAGTGAAACAGAGATGGGAAAAGAAAGAAAAACAGACAGCGGTACTTTTGACTTTTTGTGAGATGAAAGCTCTGTTTATAGGATCAGAAACACTACAAGGGTAACACCTTCACAGTGCACTCAGTTTTATGATTTGCAGATCTTGTGTAACCTCACTCAGATCTTTTTTAGGCTATTTGTCACTGCATAACTCGTATAGCTGTAGCTTCGCTTTGGAGAACGTTTGAATGTGTCCCTCAAAGGTTCATGCATGGAAACACAATACTTATGGAAAATAAAGGTAAACTTAATGCACATCTAGTGTTAGAGGTTGGGACTTTGGGAGGTGATTAAGATTTGACAAAGCTGGACCATGGCACTGTCAGAAGTTCCTAAGACTCTGGGAGCAGATGCACAGCTCACTTGGAAGAGCCTTTGCTGAACTGTCTTCCCAGGCATATTTAATCCCTGGGTGATGCGCCTGTCCATTGTCAGTTTGGTATTCTTAATACTCAACAATTTTTTTCAGTGCCTTTTTTCAATCCTTCCAAGTTTCATTTAAAAGATTAAATCAGTTTAGTAAGCATCTAGGTTCTAATCAAGTAGTAGCTATTTTATAAAATAAAATATAAGTGCATAACTTAAAAGAATGTAATTCTAAATCTCTTTGCTATGCTCTGAGCTTTCCTGTTGGGGAATGCACACTCCCCTAAAACCCGGACTCAGGCGGGACATTGCCATCTTCTTTTCTTACTTCCCAGTGAATTTCCATTTCTATCTCATTCAGATTCCCCTTGTGAACTTTCAGCTGGCCTCCTCTTGGCAAAGGCATGATGCCATTGATGTGGCTATCTAATGCTGTAACTGAAACTAGCAGCTCTGAGGGTGGATGTCAAATGTCACCATTTCTTCTAATTCTTAAGAAATTGTCCTTTTGGAGATGATAAAACGGAGGCTCCACTCCCTGGAGAGATGGCTCATTGGAGCTGCAGAAACAAACCTGGTCCCTCCTCCAGGTTGAGCTTTCTCACAGTGTGATGGCCATCCACCACAGCAAAGGAAAGGATGGGGGTTCGGGTTTCAGGGGAGAAATCCAGTCATTGGACGAAAGCATTGAGTTACATGATTTGTACTGACATCCTCGGCATCTCACCCAGTGATCTCCTCTATCCTCGTGAGGTTCTGCCCTCCTCCTCACTTTACAGAAAGAAACTGAATACTACGCCCAAGTTGACTCCCTTGGTATGAGGATCAGGGTCCAGGAAGTAACAGTTAACTACCATGCTGTACTGTGCTCAGCTATTAGGTTCCAGGATTTTGAAGAAGTAAATTTAGACTTTATATGGCACAAAGTATTTCCAAGTGGTACATATATTTAAAACATGACCAGATGTATCCCTGTTTCTGTTTAATCACAGTTTCTAAATCACTGCTGTGTCCACCTTTTTTCAGGAGGGTGTGTGCTAATGTTTATTCCCATGAATGATAGTAGTTACAAAGTAAGAACGTTAAAAAGTAGCCATTTGATTTGGACATAGAAGCGACAAGATAGCTTGTTCCTGTGGCAAGCATCGAATTGATGCGAGCTTCCACACAGTTATTTAAGAATAGGCAGAAGAAGTCATCATCTCACAGTAAACAACTACTTACATGCCATATTCATCTCAATTCTATTTATACCAGCAAAGGGAAAAGAAGGAAAATGTAAACACCCAGTAAGTGTACAATATTCTACCATATTTATGTATTAAAATGTTGAGAAAGAAATACATTTTCACGGGTTCCTTAATGACATATGAAATATTCCTTACTTTAAAAAAGCATCCAGTAGACTACATATAGTACATGACTTCAGTTGTACTGATTTGCATGAAGAAATTTAAACTGCATATATGTTTTAATGCTTAGATTTTTCTATAAGAAATAAAATTCTAGATTTTTTTGGAAAAAAAAAGATTTGACAGAGCAGTCATTGGGTGAAGCTCCCATGACTTCATCCTGGTACACTGCCAAACAGAGAAAGATGTTAGAGGACTCACAGATGTGTAGCTCCTCACTTGCTGTGTTTTGCTCGGCACTGCCTGAAGATGGCACTATCAAAAAGGGATTGTAGATGTGTACCCTTAACCTCCAGATGTGGGAACTAAACAAAGTACCTTATAGGTTACCAAGTCCATGGCATTATATTATCAGCAACAGAAAAGGGGATAATATACTAATTTTCCTTGGAGAACTACAAATCATTTTATTAGTAGTATTCATATAGCCAAGGATAGTATTATTAGTGCTTGGTGTCATTTGTGCTAGCAGAGGAAGATGGCTTATTATAGTAAGCACTTTGTGATGCTGCTGTGTGGAGCAGTACACAAAAAGACCAGATTAAATATGTGGTTAATTGATGAAAGATCCATGTGGACCTTGGACTGTGTATTGTATTTCTACTCTATCCATCTAGGCTTCTAGTTTCTGTGTATTACCTGAAACAATAGTGATTTCTGGTAAAGAACTGTAGTGGAGTTGATTGATGAGTCCTGTCCAGTGTCTTTATAGTTAATATGTAGCTATCATCTTAGATGGTAGCTTATTGTATAAAGGAAAAATTTTAAAATATCAACTTTACTTAGAGAATTTTTGGTTTAGGATCTTTTGATTAATGAGTTTCCAGCCTTTCTCTTGGCTTAAAAAGAGATTGAGAAGGAAGAAAGGAAGGGAATGGAAGTCATAAGAATGAAAGATACAGAAGAAAAAATTAAAAAACAAAGCCCCTTGACAGCTTCACTTGGAGCTGGCCCCGTTGCTAGCAAAGCCTTGGTATTTTCACACAGTCACCACTTATTTAATGAGAATTGTGAGTGACCATGAGAACCCTTCAAAGCTATGTCTCAACAACAAATAGAACACAGACATAGTCTAATAGTGATTACCAAATACTTTGTTTCCAGCTTTAGTAAAGGACTGCTGCTTTTCCAGGGTCAACTGTAACTCTGATTTATTTTCTATGACACCTAGGAAAAGATCCCCAGCATCAAAATGTATTTATGAGTTGGCAATAGCCAATACAAAGAACTTGCCTGCTCCCTTCCAACTACCCTCCAGATGAAATCTTGTAAACATGAATCTCTTTTCCTTCAAGGTTTCAAACACATCTGGAACTCACCGGGTGTAGAAAGATGGCTCTGTTGGTGCACCAGAATGAATAAACCTAACTTTGGTGTTTCCACCTCAGATGCACTTTCTAGTGGTTTTTAGTTTTGCCATGGATCAAATGCTACTCTACCACAGAACTTGAGGTGGATTGTTAACTCAGTGCTTTTTTGTCACATGACCATTTAGGGCCAAAAAAGAAAAACAAAAACAAACAAACAAACAAACAAAAAACCCCATAAGCACAGTGTAGTTGAAGAGCTTCTCTCCAGGTGCCACCAATTCCCCGTGGTCCCATAACCCACTTATAAAATAATCACTTTGATGCTTATATTACTTATAAATTGTATGGCCGTGGCAGGCTTCTTGTTATCTACTTCTTCTGTCTTAAATTAACCCATTTCTATTAATCTGTAAGTTACCACAGGCTCGTGGCTTACCAGTACCTTACATCTTTCTTGTCATGGTGGCGGCTGGCAGTGTCTCTCTGCACCAGGCTTCACTTCCCAGAATTCTCCTCCTCCTTGTCCTGCCTACCCTATCCTTCCTGTCTGGCTACTGGTCAATCAGCATTTTATTTTAACCAATCAGAGAAGCATATTTGAGATACAGAACATCCCACAGCAGCACAGGGAGTCTGGCTCATACATTCATATTCTCATGTGTATACTGTACTTAAATGATAGGCTGTGAGAAAGTAGCCAAACCAAAGAATATCTATTCAAGCTGCCACCAATGAAACGAGGAAGCCAAAAGCATGAACACTTTACTAAAAAAGATGTACAAAAGAGATACCTGGTAGTTTCTATATACCTGGACTTAGAAGAGTTCAGACATTTATCTAAATATTTATGATCACGTATCTTATTCAAGGATTTACAATTCCTTCTATTGCCTGAGGTCTAAACAAAGCTGTAAATGTAAAGGTAGTTGCTTTTACTATGTTATGAGTATACTTTGTCTTTCTAATCCTTTCCTCTCTTCTGTTCATGAGAATGTTATTTATGGAAAAATTATTTGGCTCTAACTTAGTAACAGAAGAGAAGGAAAAGTAGGAAAGGAAATCGAAGACTGGCAAAAGTGAATCTGAGTGATGTCGAGTCAATTTGCAGGAACTACACAGTTCCTGTGTGCTCAGGAGAAATCTGTAAAGCAGCTAGACAAGAAACATTTCATCTTCATTTTTAATATGAATTTCCCACTCTGCCTTAGTGCTTTTCGGTTTTATGAATTCTCTTTCTTGTAATTTCTTATGATATGTTATGATTATATTCTAGAATAAACATCTTTTGCTGTGAAACACACAAAAAATAGTATGCCATACTTAGCGTCAGACCATTGATTAAAAATAAAAGGTAATTACGGTTATGCTATGGAATGTATATTTGCTTTTGGGTATTTTTTCTTTGAGCAAATTATAGCTCTTTGCTATATTTTTGTAGTCCTGTGGGCAGAGTAATTAGTGATTTGAACTACTAAATCTGTTTGGAAATAATGGAGCTTATATAGTCTTGTGCTATAATTGCTTTTTTGGGCCCCTCCCTATTCCTGCCTCCCCCTCATCACTTAACCACATTTAATCCTGTTTAAATAGCAACATGTCAAACATGTCTGCTAATCAGCTGGCTTAGTATCCCATGGAGATTTCTGCACTTTTAAGCACTACATTTCACTATGTAAGGATTTTTCCCAAATATTGACTTTTGGTTTTCAAGGTTACTGATGATGTGTTCCAGGACATTAATCATTCTAACCACCTCAACAAAGAAGCTCATTAAAAAGACAAATACATTTATCAAGCAAATCATCAAGAAGATTATATACTTCCCACCCATAACAGATTATGGCTGAATAAATGACTTGAGTATTTTATAATTAAACATGCAGAACCTTTAATATGTTGATACCCAGATCCTTCATTGAGGAATAGGATGGTCTGGGTTTCCTAACACATAATTAATATAGCACAATTTAGTTGCAATTATGTGAGTTAAAACACAGCTAGTGCTGTGAGTATACAAACTCAATAAGGCTTTGATATTGTGATCAAGCCTAAATACAAGGACATTAGAACCTGAAATGCCTGGAAGTGTGAGATTCCTGCAGAACAAGTATCTAGAGTTTTGGTATCTAACAAATACACGGTGGTCTCTGGCTTTGAAATAAAGCTTCAGGTGGAAGAGACACTGCTAACCAGACCTTCGCCCTCAGGCTTCACTGAAGCTGGAATGATTATTTCTTTTGTCAGCCAAAATAATACTTTAAAGGTTCAGGAAAGGCCTGCGGGGTCAGTTTTCTCTCAGGGTCCAATCTCATCTCTTGTTCTATCTCTCACACACCTACCTCACACAGATCTGACTTTTGCTCGGGAAAGTTTGCAGTCCTATCTCTACGTCTCCAAATTAATGGTTACAGATAACCTTGAATAGCAGCCCTCCAGCAGGAGAGATATCTCAGCAAGTTCATATTTCATTAAATATCTGATTTTAGGCTCAAAGTAAGTATACTGCTTTCTAGTAGAGCCTAACTAAAACATGTGCAAAATAGCTAACATCCTCAACTATCTAAATAACTAAATAACTAAATAATTTAAAAAGCACTGCTATCAAATCTCTACTGAATCCAATGGCTAATGGGCTACAGAGTCATTAAAATTTGTGTCACCATCAACACACTCGCTGACTTCAGTGAGTGGTATCAAAGTAAAAGCTGCATCAAAGTTAAGTTAGCAAGGAAGAATTTATTCAATGTTCTTTCAGTGGAGAAGAGAAAGAAGATTGATGGTGGACTTAGTTTAGGCAAAACAGATCAGGTATGATTTTAAGAATTGGTAGTGGAGGGTGGAAGATGGATGTCACACATTGTCTGTGTGCAATAGCTGGCCTTACCTAAGGGAAGAGTATACTTTATCTTTACACTAAATGCTCCTGTGTTCTGAGCTCAAGTTATTATGATATCCTCTAAATTACTGCTGATTATATAAAACAGTGATTATTTTAGACTATGTCTTGCCTTGAGTGAGTTCATTTTACAAGCAGCATTGGACTCTATTTTGAAGATGGTAGATCACTATTCACCTGAGAGGACATATGAATGTCAACATCTGCCTTTCACCAACCATACAACACAGACTAGTAAATAACTTATTTTGGACATTATTCTGTAAATTTATTGAGGCGAATTGGTAATCTATGGGTATATGGATGAGGCTGATAACATCATATCAGGAAAACCATGCCCAAGAATTTATTGAACACATTGGGATAAAAGTGAAATTAACTCACTCACTTAGATATCATAAAGATGTAGATAGCTAGCCTCACCATGGTGATGGACCTTACTAATTCTGTCATCTGACTACCAGGCAAGTGTCAAGGAACACTGATTGTTCCAGGGGGTTCAGCTGGGTCCCCACTGTTGGAGCTGCATAGTCAGCTGCTGTCAATCAGTCCTTCTCTCCGTCTGTCTCAACACTCTGTCCATGCTTCCACCTGCTCCTGCATCTTGATGAGGTCATGCTCTTTTCCCTCCAGCTTGCCTCATGTCTAGAGTTTTGCGTTCAAACCCGTTGCCCAAGCAGTTGTACTCTCCAGCTTCTTCCCTGAAGCTTGCCTTAGTTCGCCGTCTTTCAAATACACATTCTGTATACTTCTACTGCCCACTTCTCAACCCACTTTAAATTTTCTGGGACCATTTAGCCTTTTTTAGGAGACTGTGTGAAGTGGTCTGAGAGCTAATATCAGTGAATAAGTTTGGAGTGGAAGAACTTGTGTTCTCCATAGTCAAGATGACCAAGGAAAGTGACAACATCTGGTGAACAGGTGCCATTGAAGCCACCATACATTGTGAACGTGCTGTTATTAAACATATTCTGACATTGTGGGAAGACACAAATGCGTTGGTCTAGGTTTCTTTACTCCTAAAGAGACTGCAAGGTAAGAAGATTATTAATTTCATTCTATATTTAGAAGGAATCAGTCCCAGGTTCTTGAGAAAGATATTCTTGGTATGCAAAGCTGGGATAAATGTGAAAATACTGTCATATCAAAGGGGCAGAGGAAGAATTTATCTTTTTTGAGACAAGGTCTTTCTCTGCTGCAGAATGTACAAATATGAAGTAGGAATTCAGCTGACTATAACAAAACTATCTCTGGAAGAAGTCAAGGGCATTTCCAGAGGATAAAGCCGAAACTCAAGGAAGACTTGGCCTTATTTCTCCATTACTATTGGAATATTTGGACAACCTTCTCCTAACTGTGCTAATAGCAGTAACACAGCCAGATCCCTAGCATCAGGCCTTTCTGTAATTATCATCATTAGCAACATCTGGCCAGGACTTTCTGTGGATGAAAGTATCTTATCTGAGATACCTCCCAGACTTTCTAAGAACAGACTTAAGCTTCCAGACTATCTATTTAAGAAGGCCTGGCAGATGTGCTAATTAAGCTTAACCTTCTTTCTTCCAAATGATACCTCTGCTCTAGATCTATTAACTCAGAACTAATGGGTTCTTACCTACCAGGTAGATCAAGCAGTAACTCAGGTTGCCTAACTACCAATTGCACTCCGCTGCTCTGCCAGAAAATGGTGGCAGCGGAGATAGCTCAGAGAGATAAAGGGCCAGAGGAAAATAAGGTAGTTTTATTTTTACTTGTCACTGATAGACTACTAACACTTTACCTAACCACTTCTAAGAATATAGTTTGAGTGCATAATTTCCCTTCTAACAGAATTTAGCCCTCAGTTGATTCTGTTCCCCATTAGTCACTTCTCTTTTGGGTTGTAAATGGTAGCTGACAATTGCTGCTCTTTGTGGGGGATCTTATCATCCCTTCCTTTGACCCAGAGGTAATTCAAGTCTGGTGACCTTGCCTTAGCCAGAGCATTGCTGTTGCATGGGTATATAGCAGTAAACCTCAAACACTTGAAGTAGACCAGACAGGAATATTAAAGAATGAGATGGAAGATGGGAAAGAACAAGATAGGGAAGGACGGGAGAGAGAACTTAGAAAAATAAAGAGAGGAACTAAGATGGGAAAGGAGCTAAGATGGGAAAGATCTAGATGGAGGAGAACCCAGATGAGGCAGAACTAGATGAAGGAATTAAGATAGCGCATAGAGGGAACAGAATAAAATTGTAGAGAGAAATCAGTCAGGAAAAGAGCTAAGTATGAGAGCAGAAAAGAAGCTGTGTAGACAGAGAACTGAATCAGAAGGATAAGTGAATGGACTAAAGAGTTTCGGGTACATATATTCATTTGATATCTTCAGTGATTAGATTATCAGATGGTTGTAGATTCTTCCACAGACCCTGGGAAAAGGCTATCGAGGGGCTGGACTCAAATAGTCTTTGTTATTTCTCTAGGGTCTGGGCCTTGACAATTAGGTTATGCTTGCTGGTTAACAAGCTCCAGACACCTATCTGTCTTCTCTTCTTCAACATCTGGATTATAAAGTGCCTCCATGCTTGGCATTTTAAATGTGTCCTGGGGGTTGGGTCAATTCTAGTCTTTATGCATGCAATGCCAACATTTTATCTAATGAGCTATTTTCCCAACCCCCAGGTGATTGATTCTATAACCCACATCAGCCTTGAATTCATAGGAGAGCACAGGGTGGTCTTAAACATGGTAGTCATTTAGCCTTAGCACACCATGTATTGTATAGGATTGTAGGCTTATGGCATCACACTCAACCTAAGTTGGTTTAAGCAATGAGTTGACTAAGAGATCTAAAGGCAGAAGTGATGAAAGCTTCTATTAACAGGCTAAATTTATATCTAGTGCAGTAGGAGTTAGTCACATATTCTGGTTGAATTCCCCATAATAGGATGGCTGAAAAAATATTCACAGCCCAGGGAAAGACTTGAAGGTGGCAGCTTCTTACAGTTTCAAATAAAATATTTAAGCTTTATACTGATGGGCCCGTCTATGAATCAAAGCATCTGATCAGAGTTTTCCATATACAGATTCATTCTAGACTCAGGGGCTGTGGTAAGACAGATAGCGATTCTATATGGGATAAAGAATGTCTGGAGCAAGGTGGAGGCTTAGTTCTTCCAACTTCCTGATTCTGGCAGGGAACAAAAATGAATCTCCTGTGGTATCTCTGGGTTCAAGGGTTTCTGGGTTTTATGTTTACTTTAGATACTGCCAATAGTGTCCTTGTAAAACTTGAACATCACAAAAGATCTAAAATCCATCAATTAAAATAATTTTAGTCTGATAATATATTGCTATTGTGAATGTGAATTTACCCAAAAATAAAGTCAGTCTCACAAACTTACCTTTCTTTCTAAGTGTACCATTTTTTAATAGGGTAACTGAGGAATATTTTAAACTTCAAATCTGTCCAGTACTAACTACTTGAGTGTGAGTGAATTATTACATGACCTTTCCATATTTTTGGCTTTGTTTTTGTGTTTGTTTTTGAGATGAGATCTGACAAAGCCCAGGCTGGCCAGGAACTCACTGTGCAACTGAGGATGACCTTGAACTTCTTAGCATCTTTTCCACCTCTGAACTGCTGGGAATACAGGCATATGTCTTTGTGCCTATCTTATTCTATTTCTAAAATAGAACCTAACATATCTCTCTGGTCCAGTGCCAGGAGAGTTAAAAGCATAATCATTTTAATGTGTCTAGCACTGCCTGGGCCCATGAAAGATATCCATTCAAAGCCACTATGCTTCCTACATTCCATTGTCTGTCTCAATGGATAAAGCTCTTTTGTCTACAGTCTCCAAAACTTCATCATCATAATTACCTATTCACTTATCACTTTCTTTAGTGAGATAAACAGAATTTGTTCCCAGACCCCCAGCACCTGCCATACTCTCTCTTAAGCTTTTTCCTGCTCTTTAGCCCTTTCTAAAGTTCCCCACTCTGTACCTCATGGCCTTAGATGTCCAAAGAAGTGTTATAGATTATAATGCATATTCTCTGAGGATGAACATGCAGCAATTAATGGTTTAACTGGGGTCATACAGGCTTTAACTGGGCTTGACCTGGTTCTTTCTATAACAGTCTGTGTAATTTGTGTGATTCTCCATATATCTGAGTTTGCCTCTAATATATTAGAAAGAAAATGCATCAATTGCATTGGATATGGTCAAATTTAAAAGAGATATTATGGATTTCAGACAGTTATTAATCCATAAGAAATGCAGTAATTGCTACTGCTGTACTGACATTCTATATCCTTTAACTGTTTTTATATGGACAATCAACCAAAAGGGTTGTAAACATTGTTTCTTTTCTTTCCTTTCTTTGTTACTCTCTCTCTCTCTCTCTCTCTCTCTCTCTCTCTCTCTCTCTCTCTCTCTCTCTCTCTCTCCTTAAACATTCCTTGCAAATCCTCTGAGAACATTTTGTCTATAAAAAAGTACTATAAAGATTTGATAAATTCTCCTAAAATATTTCTTAAATTTGATGATTGTGAATAAAATGGATAAAAGGGACCTCACTGAAGCTTTTCAAAGTACAAATCATGCCCCTTGAAATGCTAGAAAACAGAAATTTAATAAAATACTGTAATGCTTGCTGAGCATTAATTCTTAAGTTCATTAATTTGATAGTTTCAGAGGGCTAATTTCCAAACCAATGACCCCCATCCTTGTTCTGATTCAGAAGAATTTGAGAAATAAAAGAGGAGTGGGTTGAAAAATCTATCCTTCATTTTCATTACTGGAGATTGGAGGACATGAGCTCAAGCAATATTACATAACTGGCTGTATTTATAAGAACATTTAAATGAGGCTGACAAACTTTCTCCTGAAATATAAGTTATACTGGAGGAGAACAGGATTCATCTTGAAGATTGAAACCATTAATAGGTAGTGGAAAGCAGAATCCTTACTCTCCTTTCTTTCTTTGCCATAGTAGCAAAAGTGTAGTCTCTGAGAATATAGCTACTCCCAAGAGGGAGGCAAGAGGGAGGCAAAATCAACATCATACACTCAAAGATTATTCTTACAGATTCCCACTGGGTCATATTGCTGGGTGAGGAAAATTGGGTGGGAGAGAGGCTAATGCATGTTTAAGGAAATCTTCCCCTTACTACAAATTCACTCATAAGAGGACCACAATACATCTTCTCCTTTACCACAATTGCCCAAAGAGATGCATAAACACATCACCTTTCCCAGAAAGACACATAAGTGAGGTACAAGTCTCAGATCTGGCTAACATACACAAAATAGCTTTATTTAAAAAAAAGAAAAGATTTCTCAAGAGCCTTAAATTAAAAGGATGTCAAGGTAAATTGTCCTTAATTTTCTTCATTTAAATTTTTATAATTAATTTTATTTTTGATTAGATGCATCTCTTTTCTTTTTATTCACAATAGTAGTTTCTGTTCATGATTTTACAGGCTTTGTGATAATTTTAGTGACTGAAATTTTCTTTTTATTTCTCTTAAATAAGAGAATGAGTTAGTGTTCTGGATTTATTATATTCATTATATTAAAGACTACATGCAGATGATGCAGTTATGGAAATAATTGTGAATTCAGGACAACTAAAGAAACTAAAGAATAAGAGCAGGAGATATTTTAGTGTGGAGAATATTATTTTATTTTCTCCCCTGTAATACTAACCAGGACAGTCAAACACATATGATAGTTACAATTGAGGTTGCTGACATTCTTTTATGGATGCTTTTTCGCCCCAGGAATAAACTAGTGCCAAAGCAAAGGGAACAGATTTAGAAGACTTGGGTCATGCAGCCAGGGCCACCTCTGCTATCAGATTCTGATGTTTTGCTCTGTTCTTATGTGAAAGTGCTGCAAAACTGATGAGCATTCTTGGGAAAGATCCACTGTCAGGTGGTGGCAGATGTTACAGCAGCTACGCTCAGGCTTTCAAGTGTGTCCTCTGTGATCCAGCCTGATGCCAGGCAGAGCAGCATGTGGAGGGTAGCACAGCTGAGGCTACAGAGGCCTTCCAGGGACAGAGGCTGCTGAAGAGTCTAAATGGCTACAAAAGACTGTAAAGCTGGGCTGATGAAAATCCAATCACAATCCCCTCTCTACTCTTATGCCAGGTGGGAAGAAAAAGGACAGAAGGAGAGATGCCAGCTGCTGCTCTTGGGTTTAGGATGAATTTGATTCTGCAATGAATAATTTCAGCACTATTTTCCTCCAAAATCTCATCAGCTTCCTGTACCTGCTCATTCACAGGCAAAACTCTAAAGTCAACATTCATCCAATCAACTAATATTTATTGAGCTTCTGCTGTAGCCAGGATTGTGAAGTCCTAGGGACTCAGCAATAAATAGGAAAACACTTTTCCCTTCAAGGAGCTTAATGCTACCTGTAAGAAAATAACACACAGAGGTAAAAAGACCCTGTTTCATCATTGGGGCTAATATATGGCAAACAATGAGTGCTCAAAGGTCAAAACTGCTTCTCATATTGGAAGAACAGGAGAGATATATCTATCCTCAAACACTGGTTGAATTTGTTTTCTGAGAAAAATGGAAACTAAAAGAGTTTAAATAACAAGAAAGGACTATATCTTTTATAGTCAGGTAAATACTGGAAGCAAACACTTCTCCCAGTTTATCTGGAAATAACTTATCCCATCAATTCACTGTTAACATACAGTTCATTTGATGTATAAAGTCCAAAGATCAGTGTTGATGACCAGGTGTAGGTCTCCCAATAAAGATAAGGGTGAGAATATAATAACGGTGGAAGTTGGCAGTTTGAAGCTCCATAGTTCTTTATCTACTTATGGCCAGTCACCATTGCTCAACCACCCATTTAGAGGACATTCCCTGATTGCATTATTTAAGGTCTGTCCTTTCCGTGAGTGAGAGGATCACGGCCTATTGCTGTCATTATGGGAGAGAATGTAATGGTTATATCATCTTAACTTCAAGACAAGTACAAATCTAGGGGGGGAAAACCAACTAATTTCACAGCTAGCCATTTTTATCCTTTCTCTTCACCTCTCTCCAACTCGTCCTTTTGAATTTCCCACATCGTTACAGTCGGAGCTGATTCACTGCTCCAGACTTGGGTGGGGTTCATACGGCCTTAAAAATCTTTAACAACTTTATCTTTGGGTCTGTGTTGGGTGGGACAACTGAGCATTGGTGAGGGAACGCGAGCTTCTGCTGAAATGTGGCACTCCCTCCCTCCTATTGCATCTTGGTTTCTCAGCTACGCACTTCCAGTGCTCACTAACCATTGTGACCAATCGCCCTCTTCAGAGACTTACACAGAGGCGTCAGTAGGGCTAACCTTAAGGCCCATACTCTAGGCACAAGTGGGTCCGTGGTAGCAGGGAAGGTCTGTCCACATTTTGGAGGTTTCTTTGCACCTGAGGAGATGTCAAACAACTGACATATATATCCCAGCAAGATAGAAAACACCTAGACACAGGTAAATAGCTTCTGTTTTGCTTTCTGAATGAAGGATGCTACATTTTAGTTTGGTTCATGTTTACCACTTACTATGTAGATGTAGGCAGCTTTGCAGAGAGCTAAGGGAGAGACTGTCTCTAGGAGCAAGCTGGGTGATTGTGAATTTGATAGAATCCGGACTCTCTCTGTCGGCTCCTGCACTGAGATGGAATGAGAGCATGATTGCCTTTATTCCTCCTGGTCTCTCTCAGTTTTGCAAATTTTATTTTGACTTTCAGTGTTGTGTGTAGAATACAGCCTGCTAAGAGTATTTTCAGTGAGAGCTACAGTTGGAGAGAAATAATAAACATCAACTGAAAAGCAAAATACAGCATGGAGGGGAAACACAGATTCTGTCTCTGAGTCTTGGCCAAGAGAGATGTACAACAGAAAACCATTCTTCTGAAATGCAAGTTCTAAATTACAGTGTATAAAGGGATTATGATTTTCTTTTAGCCATATAATCTCTCTTGTATTTATTGCATCTGTGGTATTATTTTACACAGTCACCAAATTATTCTATACCATGACACAGCAATTAACATACTTGAATTAAAAAATAGTTTTGAAAAACAATTTACACATTTTAATTACTTTTAAAGCACTTTGTCTTTTGCAAATTATGTTTCCAAAATACTTGTGGGATATTTTAGAGATGGAATTAAAAAGATTGTTCATGAGATAAAGACACCATTAGAAACAAAGCTGTAAGTAATGATTAATTACAATTGTTATAAACAAGTCAGTTGCCAGGATTACAGTGGAAATCTAAGTGTTTTATCAGTGGGTTGATTCTGAGTGAAGAAACTACAATGTAGGCAACGTAGTAATAAGCTGTCTTCACATGTGAAATTCAGAAGCAGGACTGGGTTAGTCCCTGTAAACAGAATAAGTGGATCATTAGAAACAGTGCATAGATGGAGTCTAGATATACTAAGAGAAAATTTTAATTTATGCCACCAAGGCAAACATTTTAGTAAAAGGATGGATTAATTAATTTGGTCTTTCATGATATGAAAAGTAGATCTTAGGTCTTCTATTGAAATAGTTGTATTGAGTCAAATACCCACTGAATTTCTTTCAACTTACAAAAATTTTATATTGCAATGTTATTTTCTTTGGAATATAAATCAGCAACTATTTTCACCATTTTCACAGCAATGCCTTATTTACAATTTATAAATAATAAACTTAACAAGTTCATCAGCTGACCATCTTAAGAACATCATGCACAGCTTCTTTCTTTTCCATTTTTCTTTCTTTTCTTTTTTTTAAACAACTCCCAGTGGGTTTCAAACACATTGTAAACACTGGGGAAGCCTATAATAAAGTCACAAAATTGTATGTTGTTATCAATACAGGTGTGCTCTGGTCTTGAGAGCCACGCAGGTGGAAAACTGCAGAGTCAGCATAGAGGATGTGCTTCCAGGGTTAAATCTCCATGGAACACATTGCCAAGGTTAGCTCAGGTTCCAGTGCTGCTGCCAAGTTCAACAGATTGTCTTTGTTCCTTCAGAATGATTTTATTGGCTCCCTGAGCTTTCTTAGAATTGAGTGGTAAGTACTGTCTATGTTATGGTATAAACAATGTAATGTGGTGACTTACAATCTTTATGATCTTAAGAATCATTTTAAGTTGCTATTAGATGCCAGGTCCAGCAAGGAAATATGAATAGAAGAATGACTGACATTGGCTTCTGGACAGGATTATGGTGATGGTATGGATTCAGAAAAAAGAACAAAGAAAAAGAAAAGATTAAAAAGTACAGGAAGCTATAATCATTAGAATAGAACAGAAGTAGCTAAGATCACACTGAGAAACCAGAATGTAGGCAGAGAAGGCTCTCCTACCTGTTACAAGAACAGAGATTGCAGGAGGAAACTTAGAAATTATGAAGCGAATGTAAATAAAAATCTAAAAATCACTATTTGCTAAAAGATAGAGAAAGCAGTTTTTATTGGGCTTATAAAATAGAAAGATACTAGGCCTCAGTAAAACTATGTAAAATATATTCATATTTTACATATATATATACATATATACACAAGGATATATATATCATATATATTATATATGATATATAAAATTTTAAGTTAATATTAGGAAATATTTTTGAAAAGCTGTGATTTAAATGAAATCCCTTTGAAGATAAAATTCTAGTCAATCCTGTGAAAACTCCTGAGTACCCACTATGTTTTCATTACTGCTTTGGCAGGAAGGAAAATGATGGAGGAAACACAGATGTGACTGGTCCATAACATCATGCAGAGAAATTATGTGTATTTAGATACAGATGAAATTATCATGTATCGTTGTGAACCTGTAGATACTCATTTCAATGTCACTTATTTGAAATAATCCAATTCAGAGAACATGTTTTACTTTCTCATGACTGGCTATATTGGCTTGTAAAAGATAATTTGAAAACTCATTTACCTTTCCTACAGTGCCATAGACTTTGCTGAGTAAATCCACTTAGTGAATGAACTGACTACGTTTGAAGAGTGGAAAATGTTTCTTAATTTACAGTGTCTCAAGATAAAGTGGGTCACTATCCACTTCCCTTAAGCATGGATGGGCTGACAAAATGAACTTAAGTGGCTTATTCTAATAAAAACCAAGATCATCAACCAAAGTGAATTCTGCTTTACATTTTCTCCTCTACCCAAATAATATTTTTATTAAAATTACCTTTAGGCTTTCCCCGTTAGTAAAGTATAAACTATAAATCATATTTTCCATTTGAGATACTTCTTATCCCCCAGGAAAAAATCAATACATCAAAATTAAATTTCAAAATTGCATTAACACATCTTTGAGGCCAGATATTCTAATAGTCTCTGGGTAGAAACTAAATTTTAGAGTTAGTTATTTTATGTGGCCAATATAATTAGTTTTAATACCTTTTACTTTATAGGATACAACAACAAAAAAGATTAAATCTGATATAAAGATTTACTTAGAAAATGAAAGCATGTTTCCCCATTTTACTGTAACATCACTGAACTTAATTTTTACATCAAAATTACCATCAACTTTCAGAATCTGGATTAAAGTAAAGGTTTTAAGATTCAATTCTTTTAAAATACCTAAATTATAAACAAAAATTTTTTAAATTTCAGCAATTGACCTCTCTTTCAGAGGCATCAAAGTATTATTTAATCTAATTGGAGATGTGGAAAAAAATTAGAAATCAATGAATACAATTATATCTACTTTAAAGAAATCTAGATCTAGTGGAACAGTGGTTATCAATTTTATCTCCTATTAATTATCTTCATAAGCTATTATTTTTTGCCATACTATATTTCCTTTTATATTCTTTCCTCTTTGTTTGGCAGTTAATCCCTTGAGATATTTGGACATTTTTGTTCCCTATTTGTTCTACAAAGTCAGAAATTGACATTTTGTATCCCTAGCTGCATATTTGTATGGTTATGGTGTCTCAAAAAAGGATGGTAGATGTGTGTTAGAGGTAGAGGTACAGTCATGGCCTCATTGTCAGGACCAAATTTCTCTGGACCTTAATATAAAAAATTATCATGATCTTGACCCAGCTAAAGTCTTTTGACAGGATAGACTATTATGCCATAATGAAGCTAGAGACATCTTTTTTCTTTCTTAATATATGTCAGAGACTACAAAGTAAATGATTAATGTCTGTTCACCTTTGTTAATTCAAATGCTTCCTTTACACTTACCAGAATCAAGTAGAGATTATGCTTGCCAATCTACCAACTCAGTAGCTTTGTCCATGTAATTAACTTTTGCACATTAGAATCTGAATGTTGAGAGTATGTCCCACAAGCTTACAAATAAGCAAATATTCATTACTGGCTGTTCTGTGGAGGCATTGAGTGAATTAATTCTAACCAAGAATGGGAAAGCTTCACTTCAAATGATGGTGAATAACAAAACAAGCCAGGCACAATGGTTCACACCTAAAATCCCAGTGCCCACAAGGCTAAGGCATGAGGATCATCATGGGTTTGAGGTCATCGTGGGATACACACTGAGTTACAGACTACCCTGAGCAACAGAATAAGACTTTTTAACCTAACACAGCACACTTGTCATCTCAGAATAACATTATTACAGACAAAGTATTACTATACTGACTTTATAAGTGAGGAAATAGAAGCTTACACACACTAAGGAATATTCCTCAAATCACGTGGTTAATAGCATGGTATATCTATAGGGACCTAGGATCCACCTCATTAATAATTGACAGCACATTATTTTTATAGCATATCACCACCACCAAGCAATTCTGAAAATCTTTCTTTCTAGAATATGAGGAGGACTGAGGCTGGCGAAAGTCCCAAGTCACTGGCAATGGTGGAGTTCACACTTTATGTTGTTGTGAGGCAACAACCAGCATCTGTTGCTCTTTCTTCTCCCCCTAAACATAAGCAAGTTAAATTTTTAGAAGAGACCATGACAAATAACTGAATGTGATCTGGATCAATAAAACAGGCTGCTATAAAGCATCCTCAGGCTCCAGAATTTCTGCTACACTATCAACATCGAATGTCAGGCTGTTATTTGAGGGACAAAAGTAAGAATGATATCTAGAAAGTAATTTTCTTTTTTATATTTCAGAAATTCAATTTCATCAGTTTTCAAATTGTTTAATATGAAAAACAATGTGATTAATCATATTTCTGATAATATGCTTACTTATTATAATTATGAGAATGTCTCAAAGGGAAACCTACTTAACAAAAGCCACATATTTATGGAAATATTAACATTAATTATATCCTACTTATTCTATCTGCCAGACACGCCTCTCCTTTACCTGCCTAGCTATTGACTTTTTCAGCTTTTTATTAGAGCAATCAGGTGCCTTAGGCAGGAAAGGTGAAACAAATGCAATACATTTTTACATAGTCAAACAAATGTTGCACAAACAAATGTAACACATCTTTACATCCTTAACAAAGGCAGCATAGTTAAAATAGTATTCTGCAGCATAAACAAATATAACACATCTTTACATAGTTAAAATAATATTCCACAATACTACACGGAAAACACCTAAAAACCACTACAGTATGATATTACATATCCAGATCATAGGAGCTTGAGAAAAGGAAATGATAGCGTTTGTTAAAAGAATGGAAGGACCAAGTTGAAAAGAGCTCACACTTGCTAAGTATTGCTTTTATTTGCACTCAAAATTATAATAAATGTAAATGACTAAACATTGAATTGTAAACCTCTATAACTTCATTATGATTTTCATATTGGTGAGCAAAAGCCAAGTGGCAAAGGAGTTAAACTCACTGGGAAGCATTGGAACTAGGTATAGCACCCTTTTCCTACCATCTGGTCTTCATGGAATCCAACTCCTTCTAGCTGAGAAACTTTCTTTGAAGGTAAAATCCATCTAAAGTTTTGAAAAACTGAAGATACTAGGCAATAGCTGTTTTCTATAGTTTAGATAACAGGGATCATGAAGGGATGAAACCGTCAGGCAGAAGACTGAGGGGGAACTCAAAGGAGCAGATGCCAGAAGAAGAATCACTGAACACCAACAGAAAGTAGCACAGTGTTAGTACTCAATGTGACCCAGGAACTTCCGGAGTACTATCTGTGAACTACTCTTACCCCAAATAAGGAATCAGGAAATAAAGTCAATTTATAGTTATAGGGAATAGAATGGATACTGATAGGTGACGAGAGCCAAGCTGAGTGCCACCAGAAGAAAAGGAATGCAAAGTCCACACTCTGACATTTCTTACAAGGTAACTACCTCAGTACAATAAGGAAAAAATAAACAGATTGAGGCCATAGTAAGAATATGATGGTTTTCATGCCAAGGCAACTTTCATGTGATAAAGGACCATCACCAAGGCAACTTACGTATGAAAGAGTTTATTTGTTCTTACAGTTCCAAAGGGGCATGAGTCCATGACAGGGAATCTAGGCAGCAGGAGGCAGGCATGGCAACAGGAATAGTTGAGAGCTCATATGGCAAATCCCAAGCTCTGTTATTCTGTGATGCCTGAGTTTTCTTGTAGTGTGTAGAGCTAAGTTGGTGATCACCTGTGAGTACTTATGAGACTGACATCTCAGCTCACATCCACCCATGATCACTCTTATAACTCTGTGAAAAATAAGCCCAAACTCAACAAATAATGTTCTGTGCCAAAATAGAGTTTCCATGGTAAAGTATGTATAACCAACAATAAGGACTAAGATATTGAATAACACTAAATTTCATGCCTGTGTTAGACTATTAGAATGTAATACTCAAACTTAAAAAAACAAAAAAAAACAAAAAACTGTGTATGGTGCACAAGTTTCTCTGTCATCAGGTATTTTCTAAGCTCCAATAATAATTGCTTATATATTCTTTCTATGAGAAAACCTCATACAAAATTTCCCATTGTACTCCATGATTATGAATTTAAATAAACCAACACTAAACAGAACTAAGATGTTTGAAATGATAACGTTGAAATTGAGGAAAAAAACAATGAAACAAGCCAAAAAAGAAAATGACTGCTGTAGTGTAGAGGTTACCCATGAACTAAATTTTGTATTGTAGTATTCTGCATCTTTATAAGTGAAAGTCAACACGTTTGATTTATAATAACTATGCCATATAAAAAAGATAACAAAAACCCTTGTAAGGTTGATGTTTTTATTATCTTTTTATTATTGCATTGTTTTATATACAATAACCAATTGATCATCTTTTATTGATCTGATTGTGCCTTTTTAAAAAATTAATTCCTCTATATTCCATTATACTGCTCACAGTAGGTCAAGCGGTCTTGACATCCCAAGGTAAACTTGAATTCTCAACCAGCAATAGACTATATATCAAATATTGAATTTGGCAATGGGTCTACGTTTTTTTTTTTGCCAGAGCTGAAGATTGAATCCAGAGCCTTGCTCTTGCTAGGCAAGTGCTCTACCACTGAGCTAAATCCCCAACCCATGTCTACATTCTTATAGGTCATGGTCTTAAGGAACTGATTACACAGAATCAGACATAAAATGACAACTTCCTGGATGGCATTGCCATATTTTTGGGTAGCTCCTTGAACATACATATTCACTCACCATGCCAGATATTGAGATATATTTCTTGAAAAATGCCAAACAGCTGTGCTTCATGTACATAATACCATTTTCTTTGGCATTGGTGGAGTCCACTCTAGGAATTTCTCCATGTCCTATACAGAGATCACATTATATTTTACTGGTCAGCTATAACTGAAGGACGACTTCTCCTTTTACTTTGTCCTTTTAACTTGCTTTATGTCTTAAAAGTATTCTTTATTTGGAAAACACTGTGTAGTTATAACTTTTGATTTCTGCTAACTCTGTTACTCTTATAAGAAAATTTTCTATCACATTACTTAAGTCCATTTCACTTATACTTGAAATACCAAATGGATGTTTCCCAGCTCTCTGGATTCGGTGGGACATGTCATATATGTTCAGCACTATGACTCTGTGGCAGTCCTTCTGCAAAGCTGTTAGCCACGACCAATCATGGATTCTTTGCACGTTGAAACAACCACAGCTACTGCTATGATCCTAATTTGAACCTCTAGCCAAAGAACAGCTTAAGGGATGAGATGGTGGAGGGTTCCAAGAAGAAAGGCATGTCTGTGTAAACAATGTGAACTGAATCATGTATGAAGTAGCAGGCAAGACCTCACATTTAATTAGATGAATGCAGCTTTGTGGTGAATAAAAGGTCCCCCCACCCCTCCATTCCTCGGAGATCTGTGAACAAACCTGTCTAAACTCAAGCCTGCTTTTCTAGGAAAATGTAGGCAGCCCATGTGAATTTCAGCACTTTGCAGGCACTTGACATGCTGAGAGACTTAATGCCATGAAAATAGGCAACAAGTTCTGTTTCCAGAAACTGCCATACCATTCCTCTTTAGTGCAGGCGCCTGTGCTTCTTCCACAAGAACAGATTGAGGTCCGTCCTTTTGAGTAGGTGGTCTTCTATCAATAATACACTGTAGCAAGCCCATAATTATGTCCCAAAAAGCCCCACCCAGAACATTTGGCTCTACTGAATGAATTAGTCCACTGGTAGGAAAACCAGAGGAAGAATGTAGACCTTCCCTACACACACACACACACACACACACACACACACACACACACACACACACACACACACACACACATCCTACAACTTCCCAAGTTTTTCTGGTTTTTAGAATATCCTGAACGTGTAATAGATACAGTGGCAGCAGCTTCAGAATGGCAAATCTCATTTTATTTTCTGTTTCTCTGGCTACAGCTACACCTCAGACATGCTATCCTCTTCCTGCTTTTCAGTTTTCTTCAGTTTGCACTGATTTCTTCTTTTAGTAAGTCAGGCTGCTTTTCATTTTAATTTTTGCTGCTAACTTAACCATAACACAGGAGCACTTTCTTTACCAGTGGTTTCCCTGGGAGACCAAATATCAATCAAATATAAAACATGCGAGGTTAAACTGAGTTGATACAAATGATGATTTTCATTCCAGAATAAATCCGGTTAAGCATTGCTTTATTGTAGACTTGCCAGTGCCTGCACTTGATGAGACAAATATTTGATGGGTTTGCTAATTTGACTTTGAAGATTAATCGGGTACTTTGTGGAAGACTAATAAATATGTAAAAAGAAAATAAGAAGTTAACTCTGAAAGTAAAGACTCCACCATTTTTGCCGGGATAAATCTGTCTTCATCAGTGGCAATCACTGAGATTAATATTAATTATAATCAATACACTGAAGACAGATTACTTCTGTCCATTTATTTTACTCTGTCATTTATTCAAATAGCATCACAGATCTGAAAAGGGAAAACTGCTCCCTGTAAGAAAATTGTTCACTCATGTGAGGTAAAGTAACTCTTCCAGACACAAGGGTATCATTTGGTAAATGGTGTCTCTTTGTGCTTGAATTGATAACCTCGTGTCCTTTAAGTGCTCAGTCATTTCCACAGTATTGAACATGGGTAGTGACATCTCACATCTTTCTCTGTTTTCTTCCTTAATAGAATTTCATTATTTTAAAAAAAGTGTTTCTGTTTTTAATTATTCTCAGTGTGTGTGTGTGTGTGTGTGTGTGTGTGTGTGTGAATGTGTGAATGTATGTGTATTTTGTGTTACTGGAGTTTGGACATGGGGCCTCACACATGCCAAGCTCCATCACCTGAGCTATGTCTTCAAATCTGAACATCAGATTTTAAAATAAAACTGAAACAAGGATATTTATTTCATGTAAAAATTGGAGCACAACCAAATATTTGGAATTTTTAATATTTAAAATTCAGCAAGTAAACATCGAAAAGAAAAGCAACTAAAACTAGCAAAACACTTAGTACACATTGTCAATACATGAAATAAATGTGATTTTATGTATTTATTTCTAATACATATCAGATGTACATATTGTGAGTGTCTTACTGGTAATAATGAAAGAAGCTCATGACAAGTTATGATGGATACTCAAGTCCTTTTCACAGAGCTGGACTGTTATATTTTAAATTGATAATAACATAGGCGCTCTCCCTTGTACCACACAGGTCCTTTAAGAATAGTAATAACCCTTGACTGGTTCTATTATTAGAAATATTTTCTTATACTATAATTTCTTTTATACTCAAACAAAAATTGTTAGAATAACTCACTAGACCCTGGTGACATTTTCCTACTTAACATTCATGTCTAACACCCGATTGCATCAACTCCCCATTCAAAGTGGGTTGTGGTGGTTTGAATAGGATGTCCCCCTCAGGCTCAAGTATTTGAATGCCTGGTCATCTGGAGTGTCACTGTTTGAAGGGATTAGAAGGTATAGCCTTGGTGGAGGAACTTTGGTATTTCAAATGTTCGAGCCAGGTCCAGTGTTTCTATTTTCCTTCTGCCTTTGGATCTCAGCTACCCTGTCTGCCTGAGTGCTACCATATTCCCTGCTAACAGGATAATGAAGTAAACCTCTGAAAACAAGCTTCAATGAAATGCTTTTATTTTGTAGATGTTTCCATTGTCCTGGTATCTCCTCACAGCAATAGCACCCTGACAAAGGCATGCATATAATTCATTTTTATATAATATACATGTGTTTCATTTAGTATCTCTCATGCTGAATGAACACTGGAATGCATGCTCAACAAAAGCTGGTACTGGAAGTTTTGTGTTCAGCAAATGCTTTAAAATACATGCGCTGTAGTTCCATTTCTGTTACCGTAATTCTTAGATGTCATCAAGTACATGGGATGTTCATCTTTCGTTCATTTTTACCTTTGGGGCCTATGAAAGCGGTTGCCTCTGCCTAGAAAAAACCACGGCACCCTCACTTTCCCAAAATGTTCTGTCCATTTTATCTAGCTAAGTACTATGGATCCTATATTACTCAACTTAAATTGTGTATCTTCAGGAAAGAAAACAAACTTCTTCAATCTCCTAACCTTTGCTTACATATACAGTGTATCTGAGCACAATCACTCTGTACCCTTAAGACTTATTAAACTAGAACCTCCAGAAATGGATGATATCCACAATACTCAAAACTTTATCTTATAATTTATACCAATATCCAGAAAAATATGTGGAATATTGTGGCCGTTAGACACAAAAATATTGGAGTGAATATTATGTATTTTACACATGTCATATTTATATTGGACATGGTCTATAATAGACATCTGAGATCTTTATAATTATACACATTTTATATAAGATAGCAGTTTATTCCAAGAAAACTCAATTTAGTGCAGAATTCACTGTGCAGCTCAGGCTTACCTCAAACTTGATATCTTTCAACTTCAGCATCTGCCTCTGGGCTTATTCATGTTAAGGTCCTAGAGAAGTCCCACAAAAGAGCATCATCCACATATGCAGTCAGCAAGATCATTTTTGTATTCCAGCGTGCCCAGGTCGACCATCCCATACAAAGGCAAAACTGTGTTGATCCTTAGAGGAGTTTGCAGGCTTCTTTTAGGCATAGTTAAGGGGCGTTCCCAGAGCAGTTAACTCATTTTATTTTATTATTTTATTTTATAATTTAATTTAATTTTATGTGTCAGCCATGGATTCTCCTGTCCCTCCTCCTCCCATCACCCTCCCACCCCCCCACCTCCCCACCCCACCCTCACCCTCTTCCCAGCCCATCCCCCATTCTCGTCTCCTCCAGGTCAAGGACTCCCCTGGGGATTCAGCTCAGCCTGGTAGATTCAGTTGAGGCAGGTCCAGTGCCCTCCTCCCTTCACCCAGGCTGAGCAAAGTGTCCCTGCATAGGCCCCAGGTTCTAAACAGCCAGCTCATGCACTAAGGACCCTTCCCAGTCCTACTGCCTGGGGGCCTCCCAAACAGTTCAAGCTAATCAACTCTCACTTATCCAGAGGGCCTGCTCCCGTTGTGGGCTCCTTAGCTATTGGTTCATAATTCATGTGTTTCCACTAGTTTGGCTATTTGTCCCTGTGCTTTTTCCAATCAAGCTTTCCATGAATGTCCTTATGTTACACAGCTTCCAACTTTTATCTCCTTGTTATCCTTTGAAGATAGTCTAATTCTCATGGTCCTAATTTATATTGAACCAATGTTAATATTCTTTTTTTTAAAACAGACTTCATCCAGACAATTAATTCTTTCCACACTCCTCCTTTAATAGCTTTGAGTAGCTACTCAGTATGTATGGCTTATTGTAAGTGTGAAGAAAATTAAATGCTAGAAGTCATCACCAGGAAGAATTGTTACGTTTTCCGTATCAAAATTTTCATTGAAATTATTAGTGAAATTGGTAAAACCAATCTTTTTTCTTAGAGGAAAATATATTGGTACTATCCAAGAAAGTAGTGCACAGAAAAAATCTGTTTGGTATAATTCTGACTGTAGGCTGTAATAAGGGCTGGAAACAACATGGCAATACTGACTTGAGACTGGGAAGTTTGCCTGAAGACAATGTGGTCCCTGTACTTTGAGAGCTTATGAAAAGGTCTCAGAGAGACAGGAGAGTCTTTTTTGTTTCTCTGTAACACAGTGTGTCTTCAGTTTAAGTTGGAGGTTCTCCAGTTCTTCTTTCAGATTTAGGAAACTCAGAACATTTCTTATAGAACACACAGAACATAGTGTTCTGACAACGTTCTGTGGCAATCCCCATGCTTTTGAATTTTTTGTTAAGTGCACTTTAAAATTAAAAGGGAAATTCAGGACTCCAGTTGTGCTTTCGCAATGAGTCTGTAGTCTATTATAGTTTAAGCTCTCAGAATTCTACTTCTCTTGTCTTTTAACATTGAGATTATGGGATAAGATAAATTATAGGTATTAGATTTCTGGTAAAATCTAGTTTAGGGCACTGCAGGTTTAGTACAAAGTACAAAAAAAAATCAATCTTTTCTGCTGTCATAAAGCTTATTGAAAACTTCTCTTGTGCCATTAAAATTAATGTAATTGCCTTTCTCTCTCTTTCTTAGTCACATTGCCCTTTGCCCAGCTCCTTCAGGTCATCTCCTTCTGAAGACAATGAGTACTTTCTAGTTCTTTCCGTCTAAATTAAAACTTGAAACTAAACCTGCCAAACAATGCCTTTCTAATTCATATTTTACACAAAAAGGTCTAATTTTCTCACAAGATTGCTGAATTTCCATTTGGATATTTCCCATACGCTTTACATCATTTAAAACCCATGGCTATAGAAATGTGGAAGAAAACGAATTCTTCTTTTTGAAATATGATTGAGAAAAGCATTAAATCTGAAATAATTACAGCAACTTTTTGATTTAAGACAAAACTTTGGGGGTTTTATTAGGCTTGAGTGCCAGGTTCGGCAGTAATTTATCGGATATTAATATTTAAATGTAAGGAATTACACAGGCTATGCAATTTGGATTTTAACTTAAAATGTGGTTTCAATGCATTCAATATTAATTTAAACATTTGCTTAAGAAAAGGTAGTTTCACTGATGTGTTATAACATTAAATGCATAGGAACTTTTACTGTCTGACTGTCCACCTGTGAGTTAACCTTACTTACCTTAACACAGAAATTTGGGTTCTGCTCACCTCTTCAGGGAGGCTACCAGTCATGCTTTCAGCTGGGGTAGACAAGATGTTGGAACAGTAGGACACTTACTGCAGTTCATTGTGGAGAGTCTTTTTGTCTCCATCCCTCTTTCTTCCCCTTCTCATCAGATAAAAGAATATATATATTAACTATTTTAAACAACAATCAAGTTCCCCCAAGATCCATCATTGATACTTAGTCGGAATGTAATATAAATCCCTTTGATGGAAATGAAAAGCTAATGATAGAGTGAAATCATTCAAACAGGACAACTTACAGATATCCAGTTAATTTATTTAAGTCTTTCCCAGAATTTTTTTTGATACTGCTTGATGATATGACATACCCCCCCCCCCCCTTATGATCTTACTAGACACAGAGACCCAGCTCCTACTCTTTGGTTGTCAATATCAAAAGGTCATCCAGGAAAATATAAATACAAGTAGCATTATACAGACAGAATGTTTTCTGTGCCTTTGCTCTGAGTTTCTTCCCCCTCCTATTGTTCACAGATTTCATCTTTTTATTGTGTCCCCAGATTTCCTGGATGTTTTGTACCTGAAGTATTTTTTTTTTCAGATTTAACTTTTTCTGTTTTCTGACTGAAGCATCCATTTCTTCTATTTTATACTCGATAACTGAGATTTTCTTTTAAGTCTCTTGTTTTCTCTTGGTGAGGTTTGTCTCTCAGGTTCCTGTTCAAGTTCTTAAATTTTTCATTTCCAGATTTCTCTCAGTTTGGGTTTTCTTTAGTGACCTTATTTTCACTTTCACGTCTTGAATTGTTTTTGTTTGTTTGATTGTTTGATGGTTTTTCATTTCTTTCCACTGTTTGAGTTTTCCTAAATTTCTTTAAGGGATTTATTCATTTCCTTTTGAAGGACCTCTATCATACTCCTAACGGTTATTTTGAGGTCCTTGTCTTGTACTACAGCTGTATTGCATGTCTCAGTTGCTGCTGCAGTAGTGTTGCTGGGCTCTAGTGGAGATAATTTGTCCTGCTGTTCCCGATTGTGTTTCTACTATGACATCTAGGCATTTGGGTTTGAGATGATTGTAATTCCGGGTGCTGTCATCTGGTCTTATCACTGTTGGATGGGTGTTTTTTGTTTTTTTTCCCTTGGTATCTGTTGCACATTCTGGTTCATAGGAGAGTGTGGTGGCTGTGTGTTGCCTAGTAAGGAAGTCTTCTCAGATCATGCCAGATATGGACACTAGGTTTTCCATGTACAATGTATTTCTAGGTATTGAGAGTTGACACTTAGGAATGGTGATGGGCTAGAAGGGTGGGGGAGCTGAAAGAGCCACAAGAAGGAGGAATACAGGATGTTCTTCTAGGATCTGCTGAGTCTGCTAAGAACAGAGGTAGAGAGCAAGGAGGAGCCGCAGAGGGTAGTCTGCTACAGAACTGGGGATGAGACAAGGAGATTGGATTTGGAGGAGGGAGAGGTAAAAATCTACAGTTACTCTACCTGGTTCCCTGGCCAGCGGGCTGCCTTGTCTAAGTCTTAAAAAAGGAAAAAAAAAAATGTTCACACATCTGAAGTAAATGACCGCCTTCCATAAGGTCCTATTGTGATATGAGTGGTCTTTTAAAAATAATGGCATAAATTGCTTAAAGAAGGAAAACCAGCTATGAAGAGCTTCAAATTCCAATTAACTGTCAGTGATTGCTTTGGCTGTGGGTCAATTGCACAGATGCGTTCAGAGATCAGTGATTTTGGAGATGGACAAAGGAGAGTATAGTAGAGACTGGAGGAGCTCCTCAATAACCTTGAAGGGCATTCGTTTAGCTGCAGGAATGTTGGAAATTTACTTCATTTCTCAATGCCAGAGAAGTGAAGAGTTTATAATTCTTTACATGCTTGTATTGGAATATTTCCTAAGTTTTCAGTCTTCAGCTTCTTATTTTTAACCTCAATAATTATATTGAGATGACAACCTGGAAAAGAAAATATTTCAAATACTTTAAACTTTTGGGAAGAACAAAAGATGCTGATAAAAGCCAAATTCTTATGTATCAGCTCTAGAATGCAATTAAATATTTTATCTTCTATTAATTGTACTACATTATGTAGCATTCAATAAATGCAGTCTTTATATTCATTTATTTAGACCTTATAAAAATCCTTTATGATCATTTTTATATTATACATAAGAAAAAGTATTTTAAACTGTTATTGTATCAAAACACTGAATGAATAATTGGTATAGAAGTTATAAAAGTGACTGGTATGCAAAATGAATAAAAAATTCTCAATGAAAAATAGAAAGAAGAGAAGAAGTTATAAAGGTGAAAACGCAGCATATTTCTTTTTTGGATTTTTAATTTGTTTTATTGTGCATACCAACTATTTTTCCCCACTTCTCTCCTCTAGTCCTCTCACCCCATCTCCTATACCCCCTCATCCACTACTCCTCCCTTTCCATTCAGATTGGGTACGGTCTCCTTGGGAATCAACAAAGCATGACATATCAATTACTGCAGGACCAAGCTCCTCTCTTCTGCATCAAGACTGAACAAGGAAACCCACCATAGGGAATAGGTTCCAAAGAGCCAGTTCATGCATCAAGGACAGGTCCTGGGCCCACTACCATGGAGTCCATAGACCCTATACAAGACTGAGACACACAACTGTCACCCAGACGCAGAGGGCCTAGGTTGGTCATTGCCGGCTCCCTAGCTGTCCATCTAGAATCCATGAGCTCAGATCACCTGTCTCTGTGGACTTTTGCCCTCTACCTTCTCTTCAACTGGACTCCCAGAGCTTGGCCCAGTGCTTGGCTGTGGATCTATGCATCTGCTTCCATCAAGTACTAGATGAAGGCTCTATGATGACAATTGGGGTAGTCACTAATCTGATTACAGGGGAAGCAGGGATATGAGAGTACAGCTCCCACCTTTTGAGGGGTTCTTGGGTGGACAAGAGAGGAATGAAGAAATATTCGATAGAAAGACAGACGGAGACAATGAGAAAGAGAGAGATACAGGATCGCTTTGGTCAATACCCAGTCTCCCAAAGCTTTATTCAAAATGGCTTTTTATGATATACCAAGGGGAGAGACAAAAGACCTCCCCTTTGCAAGATCAAAACACACTGTACAGCCAAGTGTAGACCTTTACAAACACCTGGTAAACACACCCGTGGCCAAATCATCCCATTTTGCAGCCCTGCTGGGCAAAGCAAGCTCAGACTTTCTTACCTTGAATAAGGTCTTAGTAGGAAGCCCCTGTGAGCCACCACACAGGGAAAAGCCAGTTCAAGCACCTTTTCTACTATTACTAGGAGTCTTAGCTGGCATCATCTTTATGATTCCCTGGAAGTTTTGCTGGCACCAGATTTCTCCCTTAACCCCTTAATGGTACCATCTAACAAGATATTTCCTTTATTACCTGCCCCCTCTGTGAGGCCCCCAACTTGACTTTCCTGATCCCTCATGTTCCCATCCCTCTATCTCCCCACCCCCATTTTACCCAGGACATTGCTGTGGATATTGCTCTGTGTAAATAAAACGCTGATTGGCCAGTAGCCAGGCAGGAAGTATAGGTGGGAGGGACAAGCAGAGAAGAGAATTCTGGCAACAGGAAGGCTAAGGAAGAGAGACACTGCTAGCCGCCGCCATGACAAGGTAGACATAAGGTACCAGTATGCTACGAGCCACGTGGCAAAGTATTGATTAATAGAAATCAGTTAAATATAAGGGTAAGAGCTAGAAAACAGTAGGCCTGAGCTAATGGCCAAGCAGTTTAAATAATATGATCATCTGTGTGTTTATTTTATAAGTGGGTTGTCGGACTGACAGGGCCAGGGTGGGACCGGAGAGAAAACTCTCGATACAGGACAACTCATCTATTTCTCTTCCTAAGATCATGTGTCTCTTTTAGGACCCTAGCTTCTCTGAGACTGAAGACTGCAGCCTGGTTATCCTTTGCATTACATCTTATGCCCACTTATGAGTGAGTACATACCGTGTTTGTCTTTCTTGGTCTAGGTTACCTCACTCAGGATGTTTTTTTTTTCTAGTTCCCTCCAATTGTCTGCAATTTCATGATGTCATTGTTTTTTTACTGCTGAGTAAAACTCTATTGTATATATGCACAACATTTTCTTTATCCATTCTTCGGTTGAGGGGCATTCAGGTTGTTTCCAGGTTCTGGCTATTATGAATAATGCAAAAATTCAGCTTTTGTCAATGTATGTTCTCTCTCTCTCTCTCTCTCTCTCTCTTTCTCTCTCTCTCTCTCTCTCTTTCTCTCGCTCTCTTGCTCTCTCTTTTTCTGGCAATATCTCCCTATGTCGCACAGGCTGGCCACCAAGTCAGGTCCCTCCTGCCTCACTGCTGTACTTGTTTCTGGCATGCACAAACATGCCACATTTTTATCAGTGCTCTTAGTACTAATAGTATTATTAAGAAATAAGGTATGAGCATTAATACCCAATCAATACTACCAAGCAAGAAAATAAGGACTAATATTGTTTTCCTCATGCTGTGTGTTTCAGGAGAACTGTACTCTTGCTTTTCCGCTGCCGCCCCCATTTTATCCTATATTTGTAATACTGGGTGAGTTTCAGCACAGAAAATAAATGTCTCCACCTCACTTCCCTGTTCCTGAAAGCTGGTCACCTGGCTGAAAGGATATGCTCTAGCTGATTCTCTTCAAGGCACCATGGTCAATGCTAAATTTTCTTGTGCTATCTAAACTCAAAAGCCATTTAGTCCAGTCCAGCTGCTGGCAGCAGAGCTGACATTTTGATTATCATTTGCTGACTCCCGTGGTCCTTCAGTAAGTACTGGCCTTTAGAGTTGTTGGAGAGAAAGACAGAGATTTATTAGTCCTCTAAATACCAACATAGTACCAAGAGATAAATGCTAGCTCAGAGTTATTGAACAAAGCATCAAAACGTTACAGGACCTAATTCAGAGAGTTTCCTCATTGCCATAAGATTAGAAGCAGGCTGCACAAAGAAGGTCAAGGTCAACTTCAGGTCAGTATAGAGGGAAGAGGAATGCTCTTCTAGAAAAGCCTAAAGAAGATGACACTGTAGGTTGATGAAATGTATGATATATATGCAGTCACACATCATTTTAATTTCTAAAAATTTATTTACTTCATGTTTATCTGTATGTGTGTCTGCAACAACTGTGTGCCTAGGTATCACAGAGGCCAGAAGAGGATATTGGATCCCCAGGGACTGGAGTAACAGATGCGTGTGAATTACCATGTGGTTCTGGAAATTGAACTTTGGTCCATTAGAAAAGCAGGTGGTGTTCTTTTCTGCTGAGCCATCTCTCTATGCTCTCATTTAAACTTCATAAAATCCCTACTTGACAATTCTTATTTGATATTCGAGAAACTGTGATTTATGTCAGTATATCTTCGAAAGCATCAGCTTCACTTTAAATAGCTACATGGTGTCTGCTAAAGAAGGAAGAAAGCTAAAACTAGCATGGTCAGATAACGAAGCAAAGACATTTTAATTGGCATGCAACAACAGACTCAATGAAGCTCCATTTTATAGATAACTGATGTGTTTTAAGAGGCTAAGTCGATAAAAGAGGACATGTACAGACCCTAGTTGGGGAAGATGAAAAATCAGTCTTTTGGAGCATCAGATTACATTATGAGCTGTCTAGATGGCTCAGTGAGTGAAGATTTCTGCTGCTCAATCCTAACAACCTTTATTTGATTCATAGATCCCATTGTAGAGGGAGAGAACTGACTCCTGAGTGTTGTTCTCTGTGGAGGTTTGAATAGGAGTTGCCCTCCTAGGCGCAAATATTTCAACAATAGGTTCCCAGTTGGTAGAGTGTTGGGAAGAATTAGTAGATATGGTCTTTTCAGATGAAGTGTATTGCTTAGGGTGGGCTTTGAGGTTTCAAAAGTCGACATCATTCCCAGTGCCTCTCACACTCTCTTTGCCTGCTGACTGTGGATCAGAATGTAAAGTTCTCAGCTACTGCTCCAGCACCATGCCTGCTTGCCTGCTGCCATGTTCCCTGCCATGTTGGTAATGAACTAATACTCTCAAACTGTAGTCAAGCTTTCAAATAAATACTTTCTTTTATAAGAGTTGCTTTGGTCATAGTGCACCCGTCTCTCTCTCTCTCTCTCTCTCTCTCTCTCTCTCTCTCTCTCTGCCAAATACACACACACACTGAATTAAAGAGAAACATGATGAGGGCAAAAAATAAAAGAATTTTCAGGTAAAAGTATAGAGAAAAAATAGTGCATGATCACATGGAAAGACATTCTTTAATATTCAAGGGTAGTCTGGACCTAGATGGAAAGAGAAATTTGGTTGACATATAGCAAATATATACAACTTAAAATATTACTTTTAAATAGGTAAGTAAGGACTGAAATTTGTAACTTTATTTTGAATGCTATAGAATTGAGGGAAATGATTTTTGTGAACTAAAATAAATTTTATATAACTTTGAACTTTATAAAATTAAATTATAATTTTATAATACAACCCTGGGATTAGGTTTCAATTATTTTGATATGTCAAATATCTTGTGAGTGGTTAGTTAAAAATTATCAAAACAATTTTTGTGTGACATTGTTCTTGGTAAGAATGACATGAATAAACATCAAATTACCAGACTTGGGAAACCAAGTACAGACAAAAGTTAGAATAATATCAGAATCCAACTTGGTATAGGATGAGCTCTTTGGAGTAACCTAAAAGATTATTGGTTATGAATCACACAAGAACATGAATGACTCAAAAGCCATTACCTTTCTGAAAGCCCACCTCAGCGCACATGTTCACTCAGAAAAGCTGGAAGTGTCTGTACAACTTGCAGGGGATTCTACCACATACGAAGAAGTCTCCCTTTGTCAGAAATCTTTACTTCTTAACTTTGAGAAGGAAGTATCCATGCACATCTGCAACATTTCAAGGAATTCCTGAGATAAGTGTCATCTTTATTGCAAGAATATTAACGAATCTCCTTTTAGAATTTCCTGAGTCTTAATGAACTTCTCTCTTATGGAATGTTTCAGCCCAAGAATAATTGCTATATAACTTCAAATAGATAAAATTACGCTTAAACTGTTATTCAGTGAAGTACATTAGTGAGAAGAGGGGATAGGGGAAAGAAAATGTAAATCTGAAGCAGAGAGCAAATACAGAAGCTAGTGGCCCCTTCCATTGGTCAGACTGGGACCTGATTTTCTGTTTAGTTATACTACATACTAGATGAGAAGTAAAACAGAGACCTGGGAAAGATGCTTACTGTCTTTTAATACAGTATGTTTTAGTCTCTTTTTGCATTATTATAACAAAATGCCTGAGGAGGAATCCTTAAAAGCAAAGAGATTTGTTTTGCTCATGCTTTTGATCCTGAAAGTCCAAATGGCATGTGATGGTCTCTAATAAGGCCATATTCCATCTGAGCTGCATTTCCATGCTGGGAGCTGATGGCAGGAGCCCATGTAAGATGAGCATCATATAGACAGATAGAAACTCAAGTAATATTGGGTGGATAAAGGCAGACCCTTTCATAACATGTCCTTCTAGATAACTGCCACAGGTTACAAAATAGGGCTCTGTCTCTCAATGATTTAAAAACCTCCCTAAGTTCTACCTCACAGAGAGTCTATCACGCTACCAGGATCAACTGAGAACCATCTTCATAAGATATGAACTATTAGGGAGAATATTTTTATACATATGTATAAGATTATAAAGCCTACAAAACGCCTAGAGTGAAGATTATCAGGAAAACAGTAACTCAGGAAGAGTTTTAAAAAATTAAAAATTTGCCAGTCTACTGGTAGGCAGTGGATTAAAAGAATCTTTTATAAACTTGAGCTGCTCAAAAAACCTTAGAATAGTAAGTCTGAATGTGAATATCCTTTACCTTTTTGTTCTAACCATACGACTACTGTCAATTTGAGATGCAGAACACATTGATGTGGAGGGCTGTCATGTACATAGTGGGATCTTTGGCATCATCTCTGGGTTTCACCAAACTAAAGGTCATTTATATTTTTGTGATCCACTGCATAGTTGTGTCTAGAGATAGAAAAACTGTTTCCTGCAGGACAAAATTTACATGTCACTAAAATTAATTGCTCTCTGTCTGGCAATTGGACTTCTAAATTTGTTGCAGAGCAATGTTAGCATTTTCCCATCAGGAAATATGGACACTAATTAGAGTAGCATTTTTTTTAAATCAGAAACTAGATACTGCTAGAAATGCATAGATGTATCATGGTCCACTAAAGAATGAAATAGTATACAAATTCCTATTGTGTGTCAGAAAATTCCTCAACATAGTATGAGACATACAAAATATAGATATCTCATACAATCTGATAAAATTATTTCAGAATATATAGCTGGATGAGAAATATAAAAATTGTCAAATACATATATAAAATATATACAGCATATATATATATATATATTCTGGTGCTAACTACTTGATAAAAATATAATGAAAAGAGATAAAAAGTAAGTAAGATAATGCCTGCTTTATAAGGGGAGAAATATATGTGAAAGAAACTACATATTTGGAAAATATTTAAATGTATTTTTAATATATTTTAATTAAAGTAAAATCACATCTTGTCCCTTTCCTCTCCTCTTTCTAGCCATTCCCTTTCCTTTCTATGTCTCACCCTTATTCCTATTCATATTGAGGGCCTCTTTTTCTTTGATTGTTATTATTATACACATATCCGCACAATTATATCAATCACATCCTACTGAATTCTTTTCTGTTGCTTATGTGTATATCAGGGCTGAACGATTTGAACGGGATAAGCAGTTAGGGAGCTCCTCTCTGGGAATGGCTAATTTTTCAGTGTCTCAGCAGTCATTAGTGATACATTGTTCTTTTTCTAGGGGAGGGCCTCTGTGACTTTCATATTAGCATATCTAATATTGAGATTGTCCTTGTGTGGGTCTTGTTTAGGCAGCCATTTCTAGAAGACATGGTCTCACAGCTGGCTTTGGCCTTTCCTTCTTGTAGTCTTACTGCCTCCCCTCTAGTTCCCGAGATGAGATCTTAAAGCCCTCCCATCCCTGATCCTTAGGTACAGCAGTTGCCTTGTGGATGCAGATGTTGGGAATAAATCCATACAGTCCCTTGAAGTCTGTGTTATGTCTGGGTGCTCTTTAGGGACAGTCTTGATTTGCTATGAGGAGAAGCTTCTCTCTTGATAAGAGTTGCACATATCTGTGGGAATAATGATGAATTTTACAATGAAGGTAGCAATTACATGGATGAATACAACAGTGGTAGTAGAGTCCCTTTCAAAAGTCATGATTCCACTAACATTGATAAAGAATGAATGTTTGAAAAATACAGAAATCATTTGGCTATCTCAGTGTTTGGCACATGAATATCCATTTTAAAATTATTTTCCTCAACCTGTTTTTGACAAATTTCACAATTACATCTTCAAAATACTTTCACCACAGCCTAATATATTTTTCTTGTCAGAAATGTACCATACTCCCGTATGATAAACTGTAGAACTGTTCTCATCACCATTATACACAAGCTTTTCTAATGAAGGTGGTGAGGTCAGTTTGCTCCATGACCACAGGGGTAGTAAAGATTCACCTGCCATTATGATACTTCTAGCAGATTGCTGGGACTGCCATAATGAAACACCACAGACAGCCTCTTAAATGACAGAAAGTATTTTCCCGTAGTTGTGAAGACTGTCCAGTCAAGCTGTTGAAGTGTGGCCTTTTGGGGGGAATGGGGGTTTAGACCTGTCTCTTGTCATGCTGGGTGGCCTTTTTGCCTTATTTTCACAAGGTCTTTCCTCTGTGTTCAGACATTTGATGTCTTTCTACATATCCAAATCTCTACTCTTCATAGGGATATGAGCCATATGGAATTAGATCTGCCTCAACTGTCACATCTTATCTCAATGACACATGTCTTGCATCCAAACACAGTTAACATTCTAAGGCTCCAGGGATGAGCACTGTAGTATACAGATTTGGGGAGAAATATAATTAAGCCAGTAAGAGTTCTCTGTCTTGCCACTCTATGCATGGATGTTGGATTCCTATCTGCCTATGACATGGTATGGCCACTCATGTGTAGACACATATGCACTATTAGGGTTTTTTTTTCTGAAATCTGTGACTGTGTCTGATGAGCCTCACAGAACGTCCATAAGGAAGAGAGCTACAGTTATGCATTATAGCCCACTTCTCCAGCAGTAGCTTCATTACAGTGGACAGTGTCTGACTATTAAAATATCTGAGCTTCCTTAACTTTTACTTGCCCAAGTTGATTGACAGAAAGAAACCAAGTCCTATAGGAAACAAACCTTCAGCAATGAACACTTATACCACCATATTTTACAGAATTCATTTTTAACTTTTAAAATGAAATGTCATATCTATCATTGGTTTCATCTAATTGCATAAGGTAATGCTTTTCTAGTATAATTTTTAATGATTTTCATACAACAAATTGATGTCATGCTCTAAAATATGTATTTGAAACTTTTCTCTAATCAATATATATTATTGTTATCAGGATATTGATCTTTAAATCTCATGTAATGTCTGGATTTGTTCATATTTCAATGAAAAGTATCTAAATGTATTTGAGTCTGACAGTGTAGGTCTGCAACCCAGGTACTTAAGAGGTTGAGGTAGGAGAATCAGAAATCCAAAGCTGCAGCGACTGTGTTAGATTGTATGTCAGAACAAAAATATGGAAAAATAAATAAAAAAATAATTTAAAGAAAACAATTAGAACTATTAACAGATTTCCAGTCCATGCACAGAATACCAAGCCAGTAATCCTAACACTTGGGAAGAATGAAGTAAAAGGATTATGAGTTCAAGGTCAGCCTATGTATACCAGAAGTTCCTGACAAGACTTTCACAACATCACCATAGTCTTTTGTAAAATTCCCTCTTCTAGTATTGTGAAAATCTTAACCAGAGCAGAATGAGTCTAAACAAACTGAATCAAGTTAGTAGGTCCATGTAGTCATCCAAAGGACATAAATAAACAGGGATTTCATGTACATTTTTCATTAGCTGATGCATATAACTCAGAGTCATCATAGTTTAAAGTGTCAACATTTTAATTATAATGCTGACCAGAAAATAAAATGGATTTCTTATTAAACCTGCATTAAAATGGAAATCTTTATGTCAGCATTCATTAAAAAGGCAAAGGCAAAAAAAAAAAAAAACAATTTGCAAGATCACAATGATGAAAATAGAAACAGAGGCTGAAAGAACAGAAGTTGATTGACTGCAGTATTACTGAGCATGACATGCATTTTACTTAAATTATTCATTCCATTTCCTAGCTAAAACCTGACATCTCCAGGAGCCGATGTAATCATCGTTCTAAAGCTGGTGCTTTAATAAAGCCCTAATCAATCTTGAATTTCTCTTATATAATAAATTTTCATCTGAGAATTGAATATCCCAGTGATAACCTAACACACTTAACTTGGAAGTGTAGGAGCTACAGTCTTTAAGAAAAAGAGAAGGAGCCAAGGAAATGGTGCAATCACTGTCATTTTTGAAAGAAAGAGAATTGTGAGTTTGTGTGTGGCTTGTATTTATTTATTTATCATCTACCTATCTATCTATCTGTCTATCTATCTATCTATCTATCTATCTATCTATCTAGAGTCTGTGTCTCCTCACATGTTAGAATGCCACAATGTATGTGTTGTGGTTAAAGAACATCTTGTGGGAGTTGAATTTCTTCTATGTCTTGTGTTTTGGATGGAAACCAGGGTATTTGCATCGGGGACATCCCACTGACCCTTATGCCAAAAACTCATACTCAGAATTTTACTGAAGACACTGAATCTCTACAGAAGTTAGGGAGAAAGGGTATCTTTATAATATTGGGTCTTCTAATCCATGAGCACAAAATAGGTTTTATTTAGTTTCATGTATTTCATCACTGTTTTATAATTCCCTAGCCCATAGAACTTATTTTGTTAAATATTAATGTACACATCATTTTGTGGACTTCAGTGTTATTTTAAGTACCCATTCATCTTATATGGCAAACTCTCAGGTGGCATAGTAGTACATTGTAACTATTTTGGGTAAACATTTAGTATTTCATCTGAGTGTGCACAGAATTTATTTTTCTTAATGTCTCATCAGCTTGCATAATGTCAAGCATCTGAAATTCAAAATGTTTTATAGCAAATCTCTCTCTCTCTCACACACACACACACACACACACACACACACACACACACACACTCAATTTTATGAATTCTTCTCTAGTGAATGCTGACTGACAAAAGATATACCAAATTATTCATGTTGTGGATATAAATTTATAACTTGAGACCTTGAGACCTATATTTGTTATGTCTGTACATCAACAAACAAAATAAATTTAATCTACGTATGTCAAAGAACTTCACCATTCCTTATAGATCTATATGATAACTTTAATGAATATGTTGTCTTTTTATAAAAGAAAACTCTTATTTAGATCAACAGATCTATATTAAAATCCTTTCAATAATAATTATGTTACTTGAACATTTTGTGGATGAATGTTTTGTATTCAAGCAATTTAAAATAACTACATTAATATCAAATTACAGACATTTTATTAGAATTGAAATAAAGATGTTTGGCAATGATTATTATATAATGTGATTATATACTAATACATTAATTTGAAAAATGTACATCCTTAGAATTTCATGTTAAAACATATATTGTTTGTTATGCTAAACTTATTTTATTGTATTTAAATTAAAAAGTAACATATTTACATATATTTTACTTATAAAATTTTCACTATAGCTGTCCTGGAAAATCATAAGTAGAAAAACAAAATATGACAAAATACTCCCCATTTAACATTTACCCCCCATTTAACATTCTAAAATTAATTATCAAGACTCCTTTTCTTTTTAAAGAAAATTAAAGGACCTCAAATTTTTTCTCTGTTCATTATTTATGCAACAATTTTATATAATTTAATGGTTTATTTCAAACAGATTGCATAAAGTCCTTTCCAAGTAAAATCATTGCAAGCTGACTATCAGCTACTGTGTGGGCATTTGTAGAGAGAAACAGGCTTTCCTAGCACAACCAACTTCACACTTCACCCTTAACTTATGGATATTTCAGTTGGCAGGGTCATTCTATGAATTCAGGAATGTTTACAGTTTGAGGATTGGCTTCTAAATATTAAAGACTTTGCTGTTGAACAATCTTTGTACACTGTAAATATGTATTGCTCTCACTGTTAATAAAAAATTGATTGTCTAATAGGTAGGTAGGATTTTAGGAGCAGACAGAATGCTGGGAAGAAGGCTGGAGTCAGTGGAGTCACAAGAGATGCAGAGAGAAACAAGAAGAATGTGCTGTGTTGAAAGACGGTACTGCCACTTGGAAAAGAGTAAATAAGAAATATGGGTTAATTTAAAATGTGAGAGTTAGCTAGTAACAAGCCTGAGCTATTGGTTAATCATTTATAATTAATATTAAGTCTCTGTGTATTTATATTGGAGCCAGCAGTCTTGCCAAGAACTCCACCTATAAGACATCCACAAGTTGACATTACAAAAAAAAAAAAAAACCCTAACAGATAATAAAGGAGGAATGGACTGATAGACAGTTGTTCCTTGTTCTCTCAGTGTAAGGACTGCTGCTGCTAGTGAGACTCTAAAAATATATTTCATTTTGGATGAGCATTCTGTGTCAAATGATGGCATGTCCACATTTAATGATGCTTTGAAAAAAAACATCAGAAGTGAAACATTAGTTTAGTAGATTGTTAAAACAACACATCACAACATTTTTTTGAATATATTTGATTTCATTGAACCTGAAAGTTTCTTTCTTTCTTGAAAAAGTAATTTCTTTGTAGAGTTTGGTTTTAGCTTAGAAGTGCTCCTTTTCCACATCTATGTACTGTTAGGAGTACAAGTAAAGTATTTTCAATGCTCAACTGCTGTTATTGACCTAAAAGCTACCTTGAAGATTCAGACTGGTGTGTGTAGGATGGTAGTCTTTTAATAATCTTTTATATGTGAAACCTGTACTTTTAAAATTCTCCTAACATACACTGTGTTTTCTTTCCTCCTATAAACAAAATCATGATTGTTATCTTTACTATAAACAATTGACTATACAGTGATGGAAAGCAATCATACCTTGACAAATACAAACTGTATTAATCAGGGCAGCATATTTCTCTCTGTCTTTACTGATTTATAAACACAGAGTGTAATTCTATTTTTTTAGTGTCATCCTCTACCTCTTTCCACAGAGATTTAACATTTTTACTGTAGATGTCTTCCACCTTCTTGATTAGGTTTATTTCAAAATATTCTATTGTCTTTGATTCCACAGTAAATGTGAGTGAGCCCCCAAGCTCTTTCTTAGTGTGTTTGTCGGTGGTATATACGTTGTTTATTCATACATTCCTACTCTTAATATTTATTATCTACTCATTTCTTTTGGTAAATTGTTTATTTACATTTGGTTGACTTTCATTATTATTTTGTATGTCACAATGAATTCTTTGGATTAATCCTTTATACATATATGAAGTGTAATTATACTTTTAGTCTGTTGTTTCTTTTCTTAATTTAAACTAGATTTTTTTTTTGAATTTCAATTTAGTCCAATAAGATATTGTCTCCCTGTCTTACTTAGGAATACTGGAATGAAATGTCATCACCAAAAGCAGGTTAAAAAAATAAAGTTTGCTTTTCTTACATTTCCAGGTAATAGTCAATCACTGAAGGAAGTCATGGCAAAACATGGAGGTGGTGTCTGATGCTGAAGCCATGGAAGAGAGCTACTTCCTGGCTTGCTCTTGATGGCTTCCTCAGTCTCCTTTGCGCTCACTTCATGACCTCTTGTTCAGTTCTGGCATCATCTACAATGGCCTGGGCCTTGCCAGATCAATGCCTAGCTAAGAATATACACTAAAGGCTGGTGTGCCTACAAATAGATCTTATGGATCCATTTTTTCAATTTAGGTTCCCTTATCTCAGATGACTGTAGTTGTGACCAGTTAACATAACACTAGGGAGGACACTCCATGATTAATATTTTTGCCTTCTCTAAAACACAGATTTTCTTCTTTTGTAATTTGTTTAAGAAATAGTTCTTCTTAGGTTTTATGTTTAGCTTTACATTTAAAAATCATAAAATTCTTAAACTTAAAAGTCTCAAAAGTATTTCATATGAGCAACATATAATTCAATCTTCCATTTTTAATATTTCCAGTTTTGTTATAATCTTTTATTGTAGCGTTTTACCAATTAATGGACCACTTTCATGACCCTAATTACTGTAATCATTTCAAAATTTAACTCAATTAGCTGGAAAAAATGTCTAGAGGGAAAAGGATCTGCTAAATCAGTCCAGTCCTTTGGCAGATAGAATGTAAATAATGCCAATATGCCAGGTTTGGGGCAGAAGCAGAAGTTGCTGGCTTAGCTCAGCATATTGGTGCTTTTTATCAATACTATCTCCTCACAAACCTATGGACAGACCTGACAAGGAGAGCTATACATCTACTTGGCCTAAACTTTTATGCTGAGAATGATCCTTAAAGCTCCTGTGTAGACACTGGAGCAGAGCCAGGTGATGAAGAACTATGAGATTGATATTCAAGGACTTGGCTAAAAGTTAAGATAGAAAAATGAGAATGTGGCTATAAAATGAAGCTTTCCACTTATGTATTCCCTGTAACCATTGTGAAGACCGAAGTAGAAGACAGTCACTGCTAAGTGGCAGCCACACATTTGGAATTTCTATGTAATAATATTCTGTCACTGTTAATGACAGTTGAAGAGTCCTGTCATAACAATTGCAATGATGTCATGTGTCATGTTAAGCCTTGCATTTCTATCAAGTTACAGTCTTGTCCCCTATAGATGATCTTCAAAATAATTTTACTTCTTCAGATGCACAAAGAACTTGAATAATTTGACAATTGTTCATTTAAATGTTTGCTAATAAGCCCATCCTGATAATGATGATGATGATGATGATGATGATGATGATGATGATTATGCATTGAAAAATATGTCTTACTGTTTGGACTTGAAAAATACTTCAGACATTTTAATGAATATAGCACTTGGTTTTCTTTCAGAGTTTTTCAGTGGGCCACAGAGAATTTAAAATGTCACTCAAGGGTGGTAGATAATTAAGCTTACTGGATGTAAGAAGTGTCATGTGGAAGTGAAAATTATGTATGAATTTTATAGAGCCAGAAATGTGTTTTACTAAATGACTTTAGATTTGTTACTTTTAAATATAATTTGAAGGGAAGCAAGGGGATATCTTGTTCTCGCCTCAATTTGTTTCATTTGCATAAGCCATTTTATCTTTCAACATCCATTTTGATATTTCAGTTTTGCCCTTGAATAAATTAATGGTTATTAAAATAAATAAATGCCGTCTTTGAAATATTGTTAAATATACTTTTCATAATGAACTAGATAGGAAATTGGTGCAAACATGCCACCCAAAAGCTCATGGATCAATTTTCCAGTCAAACTGAAAGGGAATAACTTTTAGATATGGTTTGCATATAAGATAGTCTAAAAATTTCTCTTGATCCAAAATAACATTCTAACTTGCTTATCTACACAGTTGACCTTCCCTCACTGTTTTATTATCTTCTAAGCAGCCCTGTTATAATTATATTAATATCTTCCTTTACATATAATTTTAAGCATTGTTGCATGTCCATGGATCATTAATTTCTTCTTCTGTAAGATCCCTATAGTCCAAATTTCTAAGGGATTGTTGCTTATTATTTTCTGTTTCAATGATGTGCATTCTATTTTTATTATTAAAGACTTGAATAATGACAATTTCCAAGTGCTGTGCTTGTGATAAGCCTCTCTGGAGAATTTTATTAGTTGTCACATCTGGTTGAGAATTCCTATGAGAACATCTCTTATAAGGAATTCTTGAAACAAGAAATTACAGATTATGTATTTCTCAGAAGACGTGTCAAGCTGATGAATACCAATCTTTACACAAAAGTCAATTTCGACATACAGCAATGTGATAGTATTCCCTCTAATTGATTTAACTAAGGTACCTGATCAAATAGCTTAGTTATATTGGCTATTTTTATTATAATGTGACAAAGCTCTTTTATAATATGTAGTTTATTAACCACGATCATAATGGCTTTACTAAAGTCATGCTATTCTGTCATGAGAACACAGAGAAAATAGTTTTTATTAATAAGCATTTCCATGAATTTCTACAGATTTCTCATTCATGAAATTCATAGGTAAATACATTGAATAAGAAAATATTTATCCTGAGTGAAGTAACATATTCCCCGAAAGACAAATACAACTTAATTTCTCTTATTTGTGGGTTCCAGCTCCAAATCTTTAGATGCAAGTTATAATCTGTTGTAACTACACATATCAGGAAAATCAAAAGGGACCATGGTGAGACAGGTCTATAGAGAAGGGGGACACAGTTGCTCTAATATGGGAAATGTGAAAAAAAAGGTGTGGAAGACTTGCCTGGAAATGGAGGTGTTGTGGAATATTACTTTAACTGTGTAAAGCTGTGTTATAATTGTTTGTGCTACATTTGTTTAATGATGTAGAGATGTGTTGCTTTGCCTACCTAATGACTAAGGCACCAGATTGGTCTAAAAAGCTGAATAGGCAATAGCTAAGGAGTAGAGGGATAGGTGGGCCTGGTGGGCAGAAAGAATATGTAGGAGAAGGAATCTAGGCCCAAGAGAAGACAGAATCAGGGAGAAAGAAAGGGAGACATCTGAGACCAGCCAGTCAGGCAGCTGCAAACAAGGCAGACACAGAGTAGGACATAAAGAATGAAAGAAAGGTAAAAAGCCCCAAGGTGGAATGTAAATGAAAAGAAACAGGTTAAATAAAGATATAAGAACTAGTGAGACAAGCCTAAATACAACCAAGCATTCATACCTAATAATAAGTCTACATGTCATGATTTGGGAGCTGATTCGTGTCCTAAAAGAAAGTGTTCTACATGGGGAAGTGACAGCAATACAAGGAATAGAGAAGGGCTAAGAATAAATAACACTTAGGATGTTTGAAAAATCTGTAGGAAATTATTTTATGTTATGCCTACTTAAAGTTACATATAATCTATTTATAAGCACACACACCATGAAGACACACACACACGCACACACACCATGAAGACACACACACACACACACACACAAACACACACACACACACACACATATTATATGAATTATAGTGATGATACTTCCTTAAAAATCCATAGACAGTATTTATCTAACAAAAGCCTCAGAGGCAAGTATAGGACAAATTTCCTTTCCAGTTCTTTGTCAGAGCAATCTAAGAAACTCCCCCCGCCCCAAGCCTCCCCTCAAAAGACCAATGAAGTATCTCACGGAAAGTGATAAGACCCTATTGCTGAAGAAACCACACATTTTGGAGGAATTAATCTGGATCTATTCTGAAAGCCTCCTTGTTGTGGACTAGCACCTATACTGTACAAGCTCCCACTGGAGAAAAGAAATCAGCACTCCTATCTAGCAAAACCACTAACATAGCACAGCAATAATCAACCATCATGACAATATATTCTGATATAATAGTGCATTTATAGTCTAGGGGTTTCCAACATTCATAGTGGACTTAAGGTCCACTTAGTAGGAGGGGATTTATGTCTTATACTGTGGCTGGCTGGTAAAGCCACAAAACCTAGTGGGGAACCTCTAACTGCCAGTTTCCTAGACAAATGTAGCCTGTAAGTATATCCCAAATACCTATCCTTAAATTCACAGAAAAGTGTACCTCTCACACTTTATCAAAGAAGTTTCGATTTTTGTGGCTTACTTAGATCATTGCAAAAAGTCACAGCTGCTCAAAAGGAAGAGATCAGCCCCCAGTAGGGTATCTGCCCTCAGTTAATACACTTACAATACAACTCCTACAGTTAAGGCTCCAGAAACCCAGATTAAGTATGGACAGGTAGATTAACTAATACAGCTGAGGTAGCATAGGTAAAAAGAAGAGTAGGAGACAAACGATACTAAACACTAAATGGGAAAAACAGGGTGGAGAGGGCAAGATTCAAGAAGAAAGATTGTGTTGCTTGGAATAAGAATGGTCCTCATAGGTTCATATATTTGAATACTTAGTCACCAGGGAGTTGTACTGTTTAAAAAGAGTGTAAGAGGTGTGGCCTTGTCAGAGGAAGTGTGTCACTGGGGATGGGCTTTGAGGTTTTAAAAGCCCACACCAGGCCCTATCTCTATCACTTGGCTAGCAGACCAGAACAACGCTATCAGCTACTGCCCCAGGGCCACGCTCCTATCAAGATGAAGATGGACTAAGCCTCTGCAACTGTAAGCAAGACTCTCATTAAATGCTTCCTTTATAAGAGTGGCCTTGGTTATATTATCTCCTCACAGCAGTAGATCAATGACTAAGACAGAGGTCAACACATAAGGATGGGAGGAGGAAAATATAACACCAGGAAGTTTGAAAGGCCATAAGGAAACATCTAACTTTTTATTTACATAAAAGCATGCATGACATATATAAGCATATGTGTATACACTTATAGTTTAAAGGATGTTACATCACTTAGGATAACAATGTCCCCCACCAAGATTCTGAGAGACTCTCAAAACAATACAATCTATTGTTATTGACATTGGTTGTCTCCTAGAAATTAAAGGTAAACTCCCATTGATGAAGACACCATACACTTAGGACACAAGACTTGGAGGATCCAAAGAGGATCTAAAGACAAATCCTTCTCTCTAAGGACTGCTTTGTATCATGCTGCAAGGTGCTATGCAAGCTACCAAGAGAGAGAAGTAAACAGTAGTTCTACAGAGGTGTGACACCTAGGAACTAGAAACATGACCTTCATGGAAAGATATACTTAATGTTGCAATGGTGCTTCTCATATTTTGATGATAACCAGAAGCTGTCTATTTGCACTTAGGCTTGCTCAACAGGGAAATCCATCCTGCTACTGGAAACATGGACACTGGACAGGGCTAGTGAAGTGGATCTGAGAGAAGAACCTACTAACACCACTTTACTAAATCAGCATGATTCCTAACTGAATTCTAAAAACTTATTTTTATACCTCCAGATTAGTTTCCCCTACCATAGAAGCTTTTATTCTGCAACAGATTAAAAATATATAACAGAAAATCATAACTCCTCAAAATGTAGGGAACAACTGACCTAGGATGCTCAATTCTAATGGATATATCCACAACACAACTCATACAACTATGGCTCAGAGGACATCACTGAAAAGGAAACAGAGAGATTATAAGAATCAGGGGAGTATAGAATCTTCTGTGATTGTGTCTCCCCAAAACTGTCAGTGACTGATCCCCCATGATATCCAAACTACCTAGCTGCCTAAACAAGAACTCAGATAGTACAATGCCAACATATATGCGATTGTGGAAAGGGGTAAGGAAAATGGAAAGAAGAAGCAGAGAAAAAGAGGACATGAATGGAATAAGTTGCATCATGGGAAGGGTTAGAAGGGGCAAATAAGGTAATTTCTGCCATTAGAAGAAAAATGTAAATGAAAATAATTAAACAAAAAATAAATTCCTGCCTTGGGCCAACTAACCTATTTATATACAAATTAAAAAGGAGGCCACAGATAGGGCAAGACTTGGGGTATAGCAGGAATGAAATTGATCACGGACACATTGTATGGAATTCTCTAAGAATTAATAAAAATATTGAAAAGAAAAAATTCTAAATTTACAGAGAAAAAGAAAGTGGTACATATACATGTCATATGAATACATACTCCCATTATTTTAGAATTTAATATGTTGCTGTTTCATGAGACAGAATCTATACTCCATGCTGGCCTTGAATTTATAAAGTAGCTGAGAAAAACATTGAACTCCTAGTTCCTGCCTCTGCTTCTAAGTGCCATGATTGTGGGCATGTGCCACTACATCAGCTTATGGAACTCACTCTGTAGCCCAGGCTAGCCTCGAACTCACAGAGATCTGCCAACCTCTGCCTCCCTAGTGCTGGGATTAAAGGCGTGTGCCACCACAGCCCGGCTATGGACTTCTATCTTAAATATCAATTATTTCTCTTCATTTTTAATTGTGTTCAATTTCAATGAGGATTAATTGAGTAGATTATTCTAAAGTCTGAATTCTTTCATGAAAAATTATTGAGAAATCATAATTATGCTTAAGAGATTAAGGACTTTATTTGAACACTATCGTTGTCAGAAACATAGGATTAAGAAGTAATTCCATGCACTTTCCATAATAAGCTAAAACACCTTGCAATAAATTCCACAGACATTTTTATAGTTTAACACCAGAATTTGACTATCTCACATTACAGGGCTCACATGGTCAGACAATACACCCTTCAGATTCATTGGCACTATGCCATGCTGCAGGGGCTATCTGCTCTCATAGCCTTCAAGACGTGATTACAAAGTTGAGTGTAAGGAAAAGGGATCTTGGAAATATTACTGACTCAGGCAAGGACTGACATTTTTCACATCTGCTTTACTTGTTGAACAGAAGTAGTGACGAAAGCATACTTAAGTGAAGGAATTCCAGTAAATTTATGTTGGGGAAATAAAACTATCTGTTAAATGTCAGGGACCCTGCCACACAGATATGTAATAACTGACTTCCAAGCTGTATATGAGTTTATGAACAAAAATACAAGCAGTTCTAAGGAAAGTGATACATTTATGATATAATGAATGAAATCAAAGTAATAAATCATTTCCATCCCATTAAAACTCCAACTTTTTTAAACCTGAAAAAATAGAAAATGAAGAAAACAATTTTATTTTTTAAAAACACATTCTGATTTTTGTTGCTTTGCTTATTTTAATGGGGTGTCTCTTGCTGGGTAAAGCATACCCCCTTAACTTTCTTCTTTCTTCTTCTCTCCAAATACTGTAGATTGAATAGAGTATAGAGATGAATTTTGTATTACAGCCTCTTGCAACTGAATTTTACAAGAGCAATTTTGTAGTATTCTGTATGTAGAGGATTAATTAGATTTAAATGGTGAATGAAAGAGAAAAAAGAGCATGAAAAACATGTTTAAGCCTCATGTGTCTTTGTTTTCTATGACTGTTGAAAATGGGCACAAACTTGGTGACTTGAGAGAAAGTAAATAAAGTCCCCACTAAGGGACTCAAGGGATAAAAGTGTTTGACACTGACTTCAGTTTGATCCCTGGAACCCACATTAAAAGCTGGAAATGATGGCAAGTATGTCTAATCCCAGCATTCTTACAGTAGTAAGGGAGCTGGAGAAAGGACACACACACACACACACACACACACACACACACACACACACACACACATGCATACACACACAGAGGAACAGACAGAAAGAGACAGGGACAAACGGAGAGAAAAATGCAGAGAGAGAAAGAGAGAGACAGAGACAGAGAGAGAAAGAGAGAGAGAGAGACAGAGAGAGAAAGAGAGAGAGAGAGAGAGAGAGAGAGAGAGAGTCTGATATAGATACTACAGTTTACCAACTATAAAGCCGAGTGCCAGGTGCAGGATACCTTCCTTATAGTTCTTGGTCAGGATGGAAAGTCCCATAGATTACCAAAACAATGCAGGACACTGTTACTGCTCTCAACTTCTTACTAGTACTTGATAGTTACACCACACACTTGAGTATCATGACTTGGTGAAATCAAGCCGGTACAGACAGGGAAATTTCCTCCCTACTAGCTAGTAGCTATAGCTCTGAAAGTTGCTATGCAAGCTATTGTGGGAGGAATGTATTGTTCAGCTCTGAACCCTACAGGCTACAATAATGACTGACCTGTAAAGACATGCCCAATGGAATAGATGTTACCAGGGTAACCAGTGGCTTTATGATTGTATTTTGGCCCACCCCACAGAATAAAACTCACATAAACTTCCAAGAACCTGTGGTGGTGGTGGTGGAGGTGGGGTTAATGGGTCTTAGAAGTTAAACAAATTCCACCAATTCTATTACTTTGTTAAGTGTACCTAGTATCAAACTGCTATATAATTATGTGTTTTTATATCAATGGATTAGTGATGCTTTGACCTCCCATCAGGAAAAATCTTACTGCCTCAGCCTTCCACTTCCCAGAATTCACTTCTCTCCTTGTCTCGCCTATACTTCCTGCCTGGCTACTGACCAATCAGTGTTTTATTTATACAGAGCAATATCCACAGCAGAGGATTGCTGAAAATCCGTGTTTTCTGGACACAGCAAGGGTGCCAAACACATGAACTCACAGTGGCTGTGGTTGCTTGCACTAAATCAAGCCAATCCAAATTTCAACATAGACAGAGGAGCAGCTTATGAAGGGCTCCACCCTAGAAGAGGAAATTTCCCAGATGGTAACTTGTAGAAAAGGAAGAGTAGATTTCCTTCAGGCATATGGCCTCTGCTAGGTTGTCCATGATCCAGGAGATGGCCCCACACCCATGCACATATTGGAAGCACTGATTAGACTTAGTAGGTTCAAAACAAGTGGAAGACTAGATAGGAAAAGAGACACGGTAAGGTGTGTCTGGGAAAAATTAGGGGGAGTCCGTGGTAGATATGACCAAAATTCTTTTTTTATATATGTAAGATTCTCAAAGAATAAAGAAATACTTGTTTGTTTGTTTGTTTTTTTTAAGATTTATTTATTTATTATGTATACAGAAGAGGGTGCCAGATCTCATTACAGATGGTTGTGAGTCACCATGTTGTTGCTGGGAATGAACTCAGGACCTCTGGAAGAACAGTCAGTGCTCTTAACCTCTGAGCCATCTCTCCAGCCCAGAAATATTTGTTTTTGTTTTATGAGGATTTAATTATTTTTTAAACTCTTTTATACATTACATCCCAATGGCAGTTTCCCCTCCCGTCACTCTTTACTCTTTCTTTCTAGTTCTTTCCCCTGCTACCCTCCCTCTTCCTAGATCTCAACTCCTCCTTCTCTGCTGTTTAAAAAAAAAAAAAAGGGCCTCTCGCATATCTCCTCAAACATGGCCTCCTAAGATACAATAAACATAGTGAAAACAGAGGCCTGCCTGCTGCTGCACACCATTACGATGACCAATTGTCTGGTGGATAAATGGGAGAGAAAGGGAAGCAGAGAGTTCATGTGCTGTTCAGAAAGGGGAACTGCAGGCTCCATGGCAATGAGGAACAGCCTGATGTGAGAGGCCTGAACTGCCACCTGAGGCCTTACGATGTCTGGGCTTGTGCTGCTATTGGGGATCACATTTGGGTCTATGTCCCAACCACAGCTGGAGTCTGTGTTGAAGTCCATGGCCTGTGTGACTACTAAAGGCCACGTGGATGCTAGTTGTCTGCTGCCTGAAGCCATATTAATGCTGAGGGCTGTGGTGAGCACGCTCCTTCAACCCCTGTACCACTCCCTGGTCCTTGATGAAAATGACCCTAACTCTTACAGAATGCAGTACAGAGGTTCCAGTGGTGGCATGGACCCAGGAGAGGAGCTGGTCCCGACCCTCTCCTGAAGACCAGCTGTAACCCCATTCCACACCCAGGGCTTTGAGTTGACTCACCCCAACATCTACTCCGTTTATGACCTGCTGGAGTGTGTGAAGAGACTGGTCCTGCCGAACAATAGCCTCAGGATCTCCACGGACAACAGCATAATATCTGAGAGGCATTTAGGTGAGGGTCCAGTATTGATGGTGTAGCAGAAGCCAGATATCTTGAACCAGAACAACTACTCATTGCATTGAACATTTGCAACTAAGACTGTTTGTGCAGAATGGTGTACTGTGTGACACAGTGAAGGTCCCAAAGCCACTAAGATGAGTGAATATGTGGGAGAAGCAGACAAGCCAGAGGAGAGAATTGTTTTTTGTTTTTTTTTGTTTTTTTTTGAGACAGGGTTTCTCTGTGTAGCTTTGTGCCTTTCCTGGATCTCGCTCTGTAGACCAGGCTGGCCTCGAACTCACAGATATCTGCCTGCCTCTGCCTCCAGAGTGCTGGGATTAAAGGCATATACCACCACCCGGGACTGGGAAATAAGTGGTTTTGGGATGCATGATGTGAAATTCCCCAAGAATCAATTAAAATTGTGTTATAAAAGAGGAGCTAGAAAGAGCTTATGCCTCAAGCAAGGTGGAAGGAGGGAGAGAAAAATATATCCTTGCTGCAATACATGTGCCACACACCTCATATTAAATAAACAAACAAATAAGTGTATACATAAACAAATTTCAAAAATAACTTTGTGTGATTACACTTCTGAAAGCCCAAAGCAGAAGGATGTTGTTACTATAAGAAAATGAATATGCCAGCAAGACTATACTTTGCTAGGAGAATCTTTCCTGCTATCTCTCACATTCCTACCTGTGGCTGTGATAATCCATTCTTTGAGATCAGTACCTATCAGCCTCTATCCAGTTCATATTCAAATTGCCTTCTCTGTGTCCATGTCAAGTCACCTCTGTCTTGCCTTAATGAGGACACCAAAATCAGTCTTTTATGATCATGTTAAGTGAATCAGACCAGTCTCAGAAACACAAACATTGTGCTTTCTCTCATTTACGGTGCTAAGATTTATAGATACATAAAATCACATGAAAAGTATAAGCCACAAAAGTAGAGGTAAAGCTATGAAGGAATCAGAGACTGAAAATGGGAATGATGAGGAAGGGAGACTAGCAGGAAGAGGTAGGGCAATATGGTCCACCTAAAATACGTGCATGTGCAAAAATTGGAATTAACTTATTTTCATTGCGTTGCTTTATTCATTTTGTCCAAGGGCAGAATCAATAGTAGGGATCAAAACCTTATTCTGAGTGGCTCACAATCCTGACCAGTAAAACCTGAAAAATTGGAAGTGTTACCCAAGTTGTAAATAAAGCCTCCTGGAGTTCACTGGCATTATAGTGGTATACGGAAAGTAAATGTAGCAGGTGTTAACATCTCTCACAGGACTTCGACACTGTTCAGTTCGAGATGAATCTGGGACCCTTGTTGCAAATCCTGCAGATAACCAATGCTGATTTCCTTTGATATGAAATACGACAGTACACAATTCCTCCTTGACCTCACTCTTGCTGCTCTAAGTGGTTCCTATTTCCACAGTGCTGGGATATGCAGTCAGGATCTTCATTAGCTGTTTAGTTCCTAGGGTCCTTCGGGCTGGCTTCAGCCGGTCCTCTGCCACTCTTCCAGACTCCTCTTTTAGCTAATTGACAGACTGAGCTCTCAGCTCCAAGTCACCATGCTCAATGCAGTAGGAGGCATATGAAAGAAATTTAAATGTGTGTATATCTTCAGGGTAGAGACATGCAGTGGCTTCAGTTGCTTAGGTAGAAACTGAAGTAAGGACTGTAAATAGGAGAGGAAATATTGGTACAGGCTACTTCTGGTTCTGTCAATCATTGCTACTTTTTTTTTCTTTTTTTTTTTTGAGACAGGGTTTCTCTGTGTAGCTTTGCGTCTTTCCTGGAACTCATTCTGTAGCCCAGGGTGGCTGCAAACTCACAGAGATCCACCTGCCTCTGCCTCTGGGATTAAAGTGCCAGGATTAAAGGCATGTGCCACACCGCATGTGCCCGCTAATCATTGCTACTCTTTAGGCTAGTTTTTGAACAACACAGAAATGGGATTTTAGGGTCTTCTTACTGTATACCCCTAGTGTCCAGATCCCTGGGGCAAGTGGTGCAGTTAAAGCCTGGCAAATTTATTATCAGAACAGCTGACTCAACTGTATTCCTCAATGGGATATTAGGTGTTCCTGCAGATAAGGTTTTCATGCTGTACTTTAATGCCTGCAATCAATGTCAGAGCTGGTGGGCTTCTCTGGCTGCTTCCTCAGCAGCTGCATGACTCTGAACAGACTCTGCTCAGCTTGGCATAGGTAGTGTTCATGTCCAGATTAAAGTTGTCAATTTGCTCTTATCTGTGACAATGAAACTTTAATTCTTGCTCAGAGAGTTTCTCAGACAGGCCCTGCTCAAATTCATACTTCATTTCTCATTATTGCACCTTGAGGGCATCTCATAAGTGATCAGTGTGGGCATCTGCCTGTCAGTGAAGCAGGGTCCACATTTCATTCTCCATGGCATCCGTGACTTCCTCTACTTTCTGTCCTGCTCAGCCTGTGCTTCATCTCTGTACTGCTCCAATGCCTTTTCCTCATAAGAATCAAAGGCCCCTTTTTCTTCTAGCTTTTGTCTTTCCAAGGCTAGCTCAATGTGCTGATTCTCTGTGGCTTTCTGTTGCACTAGCACTCTGTGGAGCTGATTGGTGCTACCATAGGCATAAGCAATCAGTTCACTGGTAGAGAGCTTGTTGGCTAGGTAGGATATGCTAATCCATTTCCTTCTAGGTGTGACATCTGACATGATATTGTTCAGCTCTTTTCTAAATCCACCCCTTGCTTGGACCACAAATTCACTATGCTGAGACACTACCTTAGCCTCCTACAGAGCAGCTTGGATCTTTCTGAGCACATTATCCAGATCCACTATAATGTTTTGAAGTATCTGCTCTGGGGCAATTACGTGAGGTTTATACTTTTAACCTTCTCTAACTCTCTTTTAGTTTAAGAATGGCATCATCAGGCTTCATTCACTGCTTATGTTGGAAAGGATGTGGAACAAGGGGAACACTCCCCCACTGTTGGTGGGAACTGGTACAGCCACTTTGAAAGACAGTATGGTGGTTTCTCAGAAAATTGGGAATCAATTTACTTCAAGACCCAATAATACCATTCTTGGGCATATACCCAATGGATGCTCAAGCATACCACAGAGACTATGTTCATAGCAGCACTATTCATAATAGCCAGAACCTGGAAGCAACCTGGATGTCCTCAACCAAAGAATGGATAACCAGACTACAACCCACAGATCTAGAGAAGCTAGGAAACAAGAAGGACCCTAAGAGGGATGTACAGATCACCTTGGAAAGGGAAAGCAGGATATCTTGATGAATAAACTGCAGATGGGGGTGGGCAATAGAGGGTAGGGGATGGGGGATGAGAACATGAGGGAACCGGGTGGTTTGAGCTGGGTGAGAGGAGTGGGAGAGCAATGAAGGAGATATCTTGATAGAGGGACACATTATAAGGTAAGGGAGAAACCTGGTGCTAGGGAAATTCCCAGGAATCCACAAGGATGACCCCAGATTAAAACAAGATTAAGCAGAATAGAAACGGGTTTTAGGTCAGAAAACATATTCTATATTATATTATAATATGATATAAGCATATCATTACACATTTCTCAAAAATCCATAACACACATAATACCAAGACAGAATTTGAATGGGGGTCTTTTCCTTAGGTGAAAATTAGTGTTGGTTTAGATTCATCAGTTCTAAACAATGTTCCATGGAGAAGGATGCTTATAAAGGGGAGGCTATGATTGTGAAGAAGGGAGGCATATAGGAAATCTATGTATCCTGATATCAATTTTAGGAGACTAATATATGCCTGATTTATAGATCACAGTGCCAACAAATATTATGAATTGTCTTTTCTACCAAAACTTTATGACAATTAAACATGTTTTGCAATATCTTTGAGACGTGCTCTACTGAGATCTCCTTCTGTCTGAATGTCTGGTTCTGAATATTAATTTTTATTTCTTCACTGTGCTTTTGATATTCTGTAACTGAGCAGACAACATGCTTTCACATTGCTACTTCAGGATCTTGGTAAAGCTCACACACACTCACACACACACACACACACACACACACACACACATATATATATACACACACATACAGACAGACATACACATTATATATATATATATAAAATGTCCATTGGATGAAAACTTTTTTGGGTGAATCTTGTAGTTTAAGGGACATTAATTCAACTCTGAAGTTGTGTTAGTGAGGAATCCCTAATTTTTATTATTATTATTATTATTTCATTTTTTATTTTTATTTATTTATTTTTGGTTTTTCGAGACTGAATTTCTCTGTGTAGTTTTGGTGCCTGTTCTTGATCTCTCTCTGTAGATCAGGCTGACCTCGAACTCATAGAGATCTGCCTGACTCTGCCTCCTGAGTGCTGGGGTTAAAGAAATGCACCACCACTGCCTGGCCAGGGATTCTCAATTTTAACAGGTGGTTGGAACTGTTAAGTCATTTTGATTCCTTGCCAATCACACTTTGCACAGAAGCAATCTTTCACAACTGCTGGCTTCCCACATAAAGAATGATCTTTTATTTCTTTGTGCCTGGGAAGGTCATTCTACATTTAACCACTTTAACATGGAAGCTTAATATTTCCCTTGACTGAGACTTAAAGAAGGCCTTTTTTTCTTTTCTACTTGAGATGATGCATCGTGTTTCATTTAGTTGTCTCATGGCTGCCTAACTGCCTGTGTGCCTGTGTAATATTACTTTTAGCTATTTCCCAAACATGAGTGACTGCTATTTCAGGGTAGAAACCACATTGTTTTTTTTTCCAGTAAACATTAAGCTAACTTTTATCAGATACTTAGCAAAAAGGATGACCTTCATTGTACTTATCTATCTATCTATCTATCTATCTATCTATCTATCTATCTATCTATCTATCTATTTGTCTTCAATTTACCAGCTTCCAGGAAACACATGATTCTTAAAAAATTCTTCCTATGTAGGCTGTGTGTAGTGATAGTTCATTGAATCCCAACACTCAGATGCAGGTAGATCTTTCAGCGTTGTACGTGAGCCTAGCATAAATTGGCCAGTCAGGTACACTTAGCAAGACTCTATCTCAAAAGCTAATACACACCCTCCAAATTAGTCCTATGAGTCAAATAGCGATATTTTACAACTGTATTTCGTTGCAGAAAAATCAGTTAACTTAATCAAATATGTAAGATTACATATTTTATAGGTAGGTCCCAAATAAAGAAGTGATTAAACTATAGTACATTTATCATTGAAAATGTTTGAAGTGATGGACTTTTATTCAGATTGTATCATTTTACTTTTCTACCTAACACAATATTTTCCCCATTCATTTACTCAAACATTCTTCTATCAATTTAGGAAAAATAATTATTGAGTGCATATTATATACAGGGTACTATAGTACCTCCTGGGCATCAGCTTTTATAAATCTCTGGCTCTCAACTCAACTTACAGAGTTACAGTTACTTTCCAAATAAGCCATTATGTTTTTTGTTTGTTTGTTTGTTTGTCTTTTATTTGTTATTATTATTATTTTTTTTTAGCAGAGATAGAATCCAGGACCTCATACATGCTGAGTACGTGTTCTACCACTGATCTATATACTCAGTTCCCCATTTCTGTAGCATAGATTACTTCAAGGTTAATCTGTCCTTCAACTCACTGGCAGTCAAATTCTCTCATCTTGGCTACCTGATTGAAATGCCTGCATCATTCTGTGAAAGCCACATTGCACAATTATGTATCTGACAGCACAATACAGTCAATTCACTAACCTTAAACACAGCTGTGGAGGGGAGCGAGGTGGGTAAAAGAATATTGTAAGTTTGATATGCAATTTTTCTAATGCTTGATCCTGATATTTATAGCACAATGAAACAACAGATTAGAATGGTTTCCCTCTGCAAAATGATAGCTGAGAGAGAGTAAGTAAATTTTCATGAGTCATATTCACATTCAAGCCAAAATTTTCTAGATTCTCTCAAGCGGGTATTCACTACATTAAAGACTATAAAAGGAATTTTAATCTTCATTATTGTTGGCTTTTCCTACTGCTGTTAATTAAGCTTTAACAAATTAAATGAAGCAGGGATCCTGAGGTTATACCAGAATGAGGAAAGAGCAGGTTACCAAATTCACTGAGGTGTAGTAGGTCACATCCTGAATTGGGAGTTATTATTCTTAGAGATTTTTATCTCAGTGTAATGGCTTAACATTAAGGTACTTAAACATTAGATTATAGAGACTAGAGTTCCATGTCAACTTTAGGAACCAAAATTATCATAGAAAACACATGCTTTTAAAAACAGTTTTCTGCTCTTCCATGAATTTCCCATGTAACCTTTGGCTATACAAGGATAATTGTACCTTTCGTTTCTCATGCATTTGAGAATATGTGATTTCTCATAAAGTGACTTTGTAAGAAAATTTAAATAGAAGCATTAGTAAATATCAAACTATGAAAATATCATGTAATGGTGAATTGTTTTTTAAAGTTTAGTTTGATAGCAAAATAAAATAGAAATAGCCTATGGTTGTTAGCTTGTGGCAGGAAGGAGCAGTCAGTCAGATGCCAGGAGTGGAAGTCCTGCCTATGGCCTGCTGACCCATTTGCCTGGACTCTGCAGGCAGAAACATCCGCAGTGTTCTATTTTAGACTTGATGCCCCTTCCTGTAGCTAGGAGATGTAGGGCTGTGTGGAGAAGTCAATGAAGATGAAACCTGGCTAGTACCCAGTCTCTAGTCTAGCCTAAGTGACAGCAGAAGTCCATCTCACCAACTATAGGATAATTCTAGCTGTCCCGTACCTTGACAGTGACCATCAGCAGAGCATTCACTGGCCAGGCAGCTATGGAGTATGTAGTGGATAGCAGGTATTAAAGAGATATTTCATGGGATTATGAGAATAGGTGGAGGTAAGGTGACAGAAGAAGGTAAAAACAAAATATTGCTCATACCATTTTTCCATGCATCTTCACTAACTCATCTTCCAGTGGCCCTGCCTGGCCTCAGGTGGTCAACGAGCACCCACATCCCTCCTTGCAACCCCATCTCAGAAACAAGCTTTCTTGTGACTGCTGACCACCACTCCACTCTGGACCTCAGAAACCAACTGGTATTTATGGGAAAAGTGGTTTTCCTTTGTCTCTGGATCTTTGATTCTCTTGAAGGAAAAATGTGGGCTGGACTTGGGACTTCGGTGTTTCTGTCTCTCAGATTTTTGGCTATCTGTTGCTCTATGGTCTATTCACTTTGATTTTTTTTGGGGGGGCAGGGTTGGAGGTTGGAGAGTGAGTTCCTCATTCCAGTCACTACACATCTCCTTACTTTCCACAGCATGATGGCCAAAGCTCATGGGTCCTCTTTTAGAGGTGTTTTTGAGACCTGTAGCCACTTTGTCATGTCCCATTCGCCTCAGTGCCCACTTGGTGCAGCCAGGGACTTCTTCAGAGCCCTCAGGAAGGAGAAGTTCCTTCTCCATGTGCCCATACCATCTGTCTAGTCCACTGCTTCTAATCTAGTCTTGCCCTGAATGGATGATACAGTGTACAACTCCACAGAATTCTCTACAGACCAGCCCTTAGCAGGGTCAGACCTGTGTTCCTGGCATAGTGCTGAAGAAGAGAGCGGCCAAGGATATGACTCTTATAATGTGCTTTTTTTAAAAAAAATAATTCTTACAGAGCTGGAGAGCATTTTCTCCTCAGGTCTTAAGTTAAGGGGGCTCTGAGCTTGAGTTTATTGTTCTAGCCAGCTGTGAGCTTCTGTGTATTGGGAAATACCATTTAGATTTGAGCAAATAAATAAGCAAAATGACAACAAAAGACAAACAAAATGCAAGCAAACAAACAGGACTAGAGATGTCAAAAGGCACTGGAACAAGAACCTCTTGTCCAATCCAATCTCACTGTGTTAAGAGCTATACTGAAGATTTCATGTTGTGTCATCCTAGAATCCCTGTTATGGAATCCTAAATTCCAAGGTGGTGGCATTGTCATGTTCATAAGGTCTCTTCCTTTGTGGTTCAGATTAGTGTCCTTATAGTGAAATAATAACCAGAAATCTGCATCTATAAATCAAAAAGCAGACCATCACCAGATAATGCAATTTGTTGGGAACTTCCCAACTCCCATTAAAAGACTTTTGTTTGTAAGTTATTCAAATAGCTATCTTGTTTCAGTTTCTCTCAGGGACTGGGATAAGGACCATTCATTTATGTAGAAATTTTAATGGTAATAATTAATTATAGCTTTATAAAGTAATTATAACTAAGTATTTTAAGCATATATTTTTTTATATTTCCATGATTTTTATGCTGCAATGGTAATGAATAAAATATAAGATCCTGGAGTTCACTTATTTGAAACAACAGATAAAGCATCACTATTAGTTTTCATGCCTATATAATCCATTGTATCATATTTCCATGGTTTATTAAGCAGTATACATTTTATTTTAGTGAATGCTAAGTAATGAGTTATTCTGACATACTTTGGCATAGAATTCAAATTCATAATTTTTTATAGGTTTAAAATTTTCTTGATTTTTTTCATTATACTGTTGACTTTATTATCATGCTATAGGAGTCAGAATACAATCATATTCAATAATAATTTGTAACAACAGAGAAGTTTTATTTATATTACAATGATATAAATAATACAGAAAATTCATTGTCTTCTGTATACACACATTCATATTTACGTAGATACACACACACCCTAAACCTTAACATAAATATGTATTTTGAGGAACTGAATGTTGCAATTGTTTAAATCTAAATATTTCCATGCTTTAATAGGCACAAAGACATATGTACCAGTGTAAGGGAATCTCTTTCACCTCTTCTCACTCTGCTGTCTTTCATGTAAAATGTTTGGAATTAGAGTGTCACATTCAAACAGATTCCTGGATCTTAACTTCCTCATTTGAGGAAACTTGAGTTGTCAGGAGTGAACTAGTGCTGTAGATCATATGCAGATATTCCAACACTAATCATCATACCCTTTTCTTTCTCATCAAGTGTTGTCAGAAATTAAAGACTTGAAAAGTCTTATTTTTCAGATAAAAATATCTAAACAAGAATCAGATCTTATGGGAGTTATATACATTTTCATGAATATTCAATTTCTTTTTTTTAACTGTGTTTTCTTTAATTTTTAAATTTATTATATTTATGTTTTAATTTTACACATCAGCCATGGGTTCCCCTGTCCTCCCTCCTCCCACCCCCGCCCCCAATTTGTCCCAGCCCCTCTGCTCCATTCTCATCTCCTCAGGGGCCAAGACTCCCCTGGGGATTCATTTAAACCTGGTGGATTCAGTACAGGCAGGTCCAGTCCCCTCCTTCCAGACTCAGCAAAGTATCCCTGTGTAAGCCAGCTCATACACTAAGGACAGGTCTGAGTCCCACTGCCTGGATGCCTCCCAAACAGTTCAAGCTATTCAATTGTCTCACTTATCCAAAGGGCCTGCTGCAGCTGAGGCTCCACAGCCTTTTGGTTCATACTGCATGTGCTTCCATTTGTTTGGCTATTTATCCCTGTGCTTTTCCAATCTTGGTCTCAACAAGTCACACTCTTACAGTCCTTCTTCTTTCTCAACAATTGGACTCCTGGACCTCCACCTGGGGCCTGGCCAAGGATCTCTGCATCCATTTCCATCAGTTATTGGATGAGAATTCCAGCATGACCTTTAGGGTGTTTGGCCATGTGATCACCAGACTAGGTCAGATCAGGCTTTCTCTCAACCATTGCCAGCAGTCTACAGAGGATGTATCATTGTGGATTTCTGGGGAACTCTCCAGCACTCTCCCTATTCCTGTTCTCATGTGGTCATCATTTATCATAGTCTGTTATTCCTTGTTCTCCCTTTCTGTTCTTGATCCAGCTGGGATCTCCTGATCACCTAAGCTTTCTTTCTCTCGATGTACCATGTTTTCTTTATCCATTCTTCAGTTGAAGGGCATCTAGGTTGTTTCCAGGTTCTTGCTATTACAAACAATGCTGATATGAACATAGCTGAGCAAATGCCCTTGTGGTGTGATTGAGCATTTCTTGGGTATATGCCCAAGAGTGCTATAGCTGGGTCTTGGGGGAGATGGATTCCCAATTTTCTAAGGAAGTGCCATATTGATTTCCAAAGTGGCTGTACAAGCTTGCATTCCCAGCAGCAGTGGAGGAGAGTTCCCCTTGGTCCACATCCTCTCCAGCATAAGCTGTCTTCTGTGTTTTTGATCTTAGCCACTCTGACAGGTGTAAGGTGGTATCTCATAGTTGTTTTGATTTGCATTTCCTGTATAATTAGGGATGTTGAACAATTCCTTGAATGTCTTTCAGCCATTTGAACTTCCTCTGTGGAGAATTCTCTTTTTAGTTCTATAGCCCGTTATGTAATTGGACTGTTGGGTATTTTGATGTCTAATTTCTTGAGTTCTTTATATATTCTGGATATCAGCCCTCTGTCTGATGTGGGGTTGGTAAAGACCTTTTCCCATTCTGTAGGCTGTCGCTTTGTCTTGTTGCCCATGTCCTTTGCTCTACAAAAGCTTCTTGGTTTCAAGAGGTCCCATTGCTTGATTGTTTCTCTCAGTGTCTGTGCTATTGGTGTTATATTTAGAAAGTGATCTTCTATGCCAATGCATTCAAGACTACTTCCTACTTTCTCTTCTGTCAGGTTCAGAGTAACTGGCTTTATGTTGAGGTCTTTGATCCACTTGGACTTAAGTTTTGTGCACAGTGACAGATATGGATCTATTTGCAGCCTTCTACACTTTAACATCCAGTTATGCCAGAACCATTTGTTGAAGATGCTTTATTTTTTCCATTGTACATTTTTGGCTTCTTTGTCAAAAAATACTCTTTAAATTGTTCCACACAATAGAAGCAGAAGGAATATTACCAAACTCCTTCTATGAGGCTACAACTACCCTGATTCCTAAACCAAATAAAGATACAACAAAGAAAGAGAACTACAGACCAATCTCCCTCATGAACATTGATGCAAAAATACTCAATAAAATACTGGCAAACAGACTCCAAGAACACATCAAAACAATTATCTACCATGATTAATTAGGCTTCATCCCAGGGATGCAAGGGTGGTTTAACATACAAAAGTCCATCAATGCAGTACACCATTTAAACAAACTCAGAGAAAAAACCACATGATCATCTCACTAGATGCAGAAAAGGCATTTGACAAAATCCAACACCCCTTCATGATAAAGATCTTGGAGCGATCAGGAATACAGTGAACATACCTAAACATAAAAAAGGCAATCTACAGCAAGCCAACAACTAACATTAAAGTAAATGGAGAGAAACTCAAAACAATACCACTAAAATCAGGAACAAGGCAAGGCTGTTCCCTCTCCCCATACTTATTCAACATAGTACTTGAAATTCTAGCCAGAGCACTAAGACAACATAAGGAGATTAAGGGGATACAAATTGGAAAGGAAGAAGTCAAGCTTTCCCTATTTGCAGATGATGTGATAGTATACATGAGTGACCTCAAAAATTCAACCAAGGAACTGATACAGCTTATAAACACCTTCAGCAACATAGCAGGATACAAGATCAACTCAAAAAAAAAAAATCAGTAGCCCTCCTATATACAATTGACAAACAGGCTGAGAAGGAAATCAGAGATACATTACCCTTTATAATAGCCACAAATAATATAAAATACCTTGGGGTTACTCTAACTAATCATGTGAAGGAACTATATGACAAGAACTTTAAATCCCTGAAAAAGGAAATTGAATATGATGTCAGAAAATGGAAAGATCTTCCATGCTCATGGATAGGCAGGATTAACATAGTAAAAATGGCAATTTTACCAAAAGCAATCTACAGATTCAATGCAATACCTATCAAAATACCAACACAATTCTTCACAGACCTGGAAAGAATAATACTCAACTTCATATGGAATATTCAATTTCTAATTTTGAAAATGTTGCACTTCTCAGATGTGCTACTTTCAAACTATGTATACTTGACTCTCCTGGACTTACATACATGGAGATGTTTGTGAGTGTGCTTATACTACATGGTTATGTTTCTAGCCTGATTGCAATTCATGCCAGAAAAAGCTCATGAAAAGGTACCAGAAATGTAAGGATGAATAGAATTAAATTATTTTACTCATGTTCAGCTCGATAGTTGACAGACAGACAGACACGCATGCACAAGCACACACAATAATGAGTTGGTGAGTGTTGTAACTGAACGATGTGTAGATTCTGAGAATCCAGTCTCTTCTAAGGTTCCCTTTGATGTTAGTTAATGAGGTGACACTCTCAGGAAATGAGGTGATGCATATACAGGATGAAGAAAGTGAAAGGGAAGAGGAGTCATATAAGCTTGACTCACTGCTCTGAGGGCACATGCAGCTGATAGGTGCAATTAGCTCCATGGACTTCTGTACGGGTTAAATGTGAAGTCCAATTCATTAAGTGTTCAAGAAACTGAAAGAAGACAGGCCTGAGGATGTAGGCTACAGTAGAGCTCCTGCCTAATGCTGTAAATGCTCTGGTTTCAATCCTTAAAACTGAAAACAAACAAGCAGCACTCAGTAAGTGAGGAGGACTATGAACAAAGTCTTACATGTAAGGCAGTGGTAGCTGCCAAAGTAATTTAAGATATTAAAACTGTTTGTTGTTTCATCTTACTTTATTTTCTTAGAGTTTGGGAGCGTGAAATTGGAAATATATGAACAGAAACGTGCTGAAGAGTCAATGAAGTTTATGATTCATTTGGACAAAAAGGAAAAGGAAGCAGGCAAGTGAATTGAGCCTATTTTAGTGGGAGAAGGGAGGATGTGGTGATATTGTGCAGTTTAATAAACTTATCTGGGGTCAGAGAACAGAACAGTCACTAGATAGACATAGAGGCCAGAAAATGGTGGCACACATGCCTTTAATCCTAGCATTCTGGAGGCAGAGATCCATCCAGATCTCTGTGAGTTCAAAGCCACACTAGAAACAGCAAGGCATGGTGACACATGCCTTTAATCCCAGGAAGTGATGTCAGGAAGCAGAAAGGTATATAAGGTATGAGGACCAAGAACTAGGCCTGGTTAAGTGTTTGAGCAGCAGTTCAGCTGAGATCCATTTGGATGAGGACTCCGAGGCTTCCAGTCTGTGGAAACAGGATCAGCTGAGTAATTTGTGAGGTGAGGTAGCTGTGGCTTCTTCTGCTTCTCTGATCTTCCAACATTCACCCCGATACCTGGCTTCAGGTTTGATTTTATTAATAAGACCTTTTAAGATTCCTGCTACAGGAGGACCTGTGAGAACCTGTGAAGTTTGTGCTATCAGTATGATTTGCTCATTTAATAACAAACTGGCCTATGTTGAGGCTCAACATCATGTTTCCTCTTAAAGGAAGTGTGATAACTTAGCATACAACATGGGATTGAGGATTGAGAAATGATGGGCTTATGACTGTTAATAAGAGATAGTACAGTGTATAAGTAAGATTTAGATGACCTCAGCATAAGCATGAGAGAATGAGCTGTCTCCCAGAGAGTGACCTTGTGTGGTGAGAAGAACATGAAGGTGAAAAGAATGAGAACTCTTTAGAAGACAAACTCTGGAAATGACAAGAGGATCCAGGAGCCAAGTGTACATTTTGACTGTGAAATGGGAGGGAATTGTCAGTGCAAGTGTGAGAAGGAAATGGCAATCAGTACATAGCAGATGGTTCCACATGATGGGTCCCAAAGGGCCACTTAGGATACATTTTGTGTTACTTATATTTTATTTTGAATTATCATGTTTTTTTTTCTATTTTTTTTTCTGTGTATCCAGTGAACATATTACATAATCCAATAGAGATTCCCCCTCCACCCCAGTGAAAGTACCCAGCCAGATGGGCTGAGAAGAGGAGTTGAAGCTGATATACAGCCTCATCCAACTCTATGTGGATATGAAATGTTGAGACTGCTCTTCACACTGGAAGGGCCACTGAGTATAGAATATAGTCTGTATTAGGAACAGCATGAAATGCAACACATGGTACCAACAACTTTACATTATTGCTGTCTTCAAATAAAATATTTTTTTAACTTTTTTTTAATTATATTTGTGTTTTAATTTTACACATCAGCCATGGGTTCCTCTGTCCTCCCCCATCCCATCCCCGCTCCACCTTCCCCCATCCCTTGCCCTCCATTCCCATCTCCTCCAGGGCCAAGACTCCCCTGGGGATTCATTTAAACCTGATGGATTCAGTACAGGCAGGTCCAGTCTCCTCTTTCCAGGCTGAGCAAAGTGTTCCTATGTAAGCCCAAGGTAAATGTGCTTGGTTGTATACATTAGATTTTTAATTTTGATTTTTCTTCTTTGCTTTCTTTTTCTTAAAGTGGTCACAAAATATAAAGTCATTTAGATGTTTTACATTGTAACTAACATATTTTTGTTAGAGAATGGTATTCTAAGTCTCAACTACTTATCTTTATTTGTGTGTCTTTCAGTGTGAGGAACATCCTTTTACATGGTATGAAGCTTTTATACCCTCTAAAGCCCATTCAAAACCTACAGTCTTCTATGATACCTTCAATTACTCAAATCCATAGTAACCTTCCTTTTGCCCAAGTACTCATGGCCAATTGTTTACAATTAGAACATGATTATATATGAATGATTTTGTTCCTGAATTTTCACTTTTGAATTCTATTTCTTATAAAAAAAGTTGCCTTTCTTTGACAGTTATGATTTGTCACATTAAAGCTTCATTTTTATAAAAAAACACAAACACACAATGTATAAAACCTACTTATGATAATATAAAGACCCTGATAAATTCATAAATTTAATAAATCTGATGAAAAGAAATTAATTCTTCCCAGTAAAAAGAAAAATAAACTTAGGTCACAACTTTTCCCTGTAAGCTCTATAATATGCTTATTACCTTTCTAGTGGCATTGTATTAATTGAATTAGAATAATGACAAAATATGTCATACTTATTTTGAGTTGTGTAATATTTCATTGCTTTAACTATATTGGATGGTGGATATGTTTGTACTGTTAGTTTTATGTGACTTGGTCATATATAAAATCAACAGAAAAAATATGCTTTTCCATAATAAAGTAGAAATATTTCTGTCTTTATCTTTGCAATATAATATAATTGCTTTATAAAAATACCATATTCTCAGCTGAGGGGTGGTTCATGCCTTTAATCCCAGCACTTGTAAGGCAGAGGCAAGGAGAACTCTTTGAGTTAGAGGTCAGCCTGACCTATAAAACTAGTTCCAGGACAACCAGGGCTGTTGCTGTGGGGGCCCACAGAGATCGAAGCTTGTAGCTTATTTTCATCTTGACTCGAGGTCAGAGTCCATGCCTGTTTTCTCCTGCAAGGCTGTATAATAGGATGTTTTGGCCAAAGGCGTGGTGTCTTATACTTCAAGGCCTAATTACAGGATTCATTGCCGTAAGGTGTGGTTACCAGATGTCTTGAGTACTAAGGAGATGTTTACACTTGACTGTACTTTGTACCTTGAACTGTGATGTCATTGTCTTTTTGCCCCCCTTACTTTGGGTATATAAAGGTTGTGAGTAATAAAACTGGGGTCTATGGTTTTGACTCAGAGCCCTCCCAAGCTATCCTGTGTCTCTGTCTTCTTCTTCATCTACATCTATATTTCATAGCTATCTTTTCCCAATTCCACACTCCTCCCTTCAGAACGGTTCAACAGGTCAAGTGGAATCGACAGTTACACATAGAAACCCTGTCTTGAAACTGCCCCCACCAAAAAAAAACCCCAAAAATATGTCCTCAGAAAAATTTTATATATAGTGTATCTGACTCCCAATTCACATGAACATGAACTTGATTATTACTCTCAAATTATACATTCAATATATGCTACCAGTCAATACTTTATGTACCATTTCCCTTATTAGCAATATAGCTTACTAATATAAATTAGTTCTCATTACACAAGAGCTATTCAAGAAAAAGACAGAGTAAACAAAAGAATTAGAAATTTCTCAGTAGCCAGTGCAATCATCTATTAAGCATACAATACATTAATTTATATTAGTCAAGAAAGAATATTCAATTTAACGCAATAGCACATTACTATCGCTGCCAGTTTAAACTTGATCAAAATAACAAGATGCTGTATTCTTGGGCTGGGGGTTTAGCTCAGTGGTAGAGTGCTCGCCTAGCAAGCCCAAGGCCCTGGGTTCGATCCTCAGCTAAAAACAAACAAACAAACAAAAAAACAGATACTGTATTCTTATCCCGAAGTTGATGACTAGCTAGTACTAGTAATATATGCCTATTATTTAATTATTTGATATTTAAATGGACTCAGATTCATCCTTATTGAATTAAATTTATGTTAACTTAGATATTATTTCCTATAAGAAAAACTGCTTTTTTATATTCAATCTTTTATAACACTCATCGTGTTTATGCACAAATGAAAAGGCAATAGAACCTTCTTGTGGACTCTTGCTTTATGGCATGTTTGCTTTTCATATACAATTTATATTGGAAATATTAGCCCTCACTATAACAAAATTTGGTTCTCTCATCTACCTAGGATATTTGCTAAGAAAAAAAGATATTTATGTTTAAAATATTTGTCTACTTATAATAAGATCAGAGTGACCTATGTTTACACCTCTCTCTCCCTCTTCTTCCTCCCAGGACTTAGACAGGCCCTTCTGTATGCTGAGCACTCCCTCTTCCACAGAACTTGGTGGATGGTAGGTTGTCCATGCACTTGTGTATTACTACATACTCACCTGCACATGGGTAGTTCAAATGAGACTCAGAGGGTTATTAATAACAGTATAAATATAAAGAACCTGAAGTAGGGAGGGAGATGGGGTCAAGGCATAGAAAAAAAGAGAGGTAATTCTAGAAGGACATGCTGAAACAATGTATAAACATAAAAATTTCAAAGAATAAACAAAATAAATATATAAAGCCATGTACAGTGGTGCATGTCTTTAATACCAGCACTAGAGTAGATGAGAATCTGTAAACTGCTTTCCAAGCACACTAGGTGGAATATCATGGCACAGAATAATAAATAATATCTATCTCCATGAACTATAAACCACTGAGTACATTTTCAAAGGACAGAGATAGAAGAGTTATTTTTTAAAGAGAAAACTAGCACATAGTGATATCATTGAGTGAGTTATATGGACCCCTCACTTCTAAACTGGAGTCTTATCATTTGTTCATAGGCAGAGCTGACAAATTACAAACAAAACAAAACCTAAGAAAGTCTTTAGCTCCTCCTAACTTAATGAGTGGGGGAAATACTCAAAGAAAACCCATTACTATTATTTCAGTCAAGTCTCTGTGAAGAAAAGCATGCGTTGGCTACTTCCTAAAATACAGGCATTCTTGAAATTGAATCCCATAGTGGGGAGATGTTGGAATAAAACAGAATTTGAATCTTACTCTTTAGCTTTTCAGGCAAACAATTTAGCCTTCACATAAACTTCTATAACTCTTATAATGAGGGATGGTATTCTCTAGGTTATATGATCACTGTGAAGTATATATGATGTGAGTGAATATTTGATCTATTCTATAAAAGGTTTTATGTGTACAATTTGATTTTTCAGTTTAGTAAGTTGTCAAAATTTTTCTTAAAAGCTAGATATAGTTTATATAAGAAATGGTATAAAATTTAATTTTCGGTCTGGTTGCATTAGACTTGGTCATTATCTTTACTGGGGGCTGAAATATATGGCTGGGACTCCTTTACACCCTCCAAGGTTACAGAAAGAGCTGTCGTGTTCACATGCTGATTGCCTGAGACTAATTCTGTGCTTTGCTTCCTGCTATCTAATAATTTTTCCTTTGAGTTAGTACCCTCCATGCCTAGAGGTCAGCTCCTTTAATTGTTCTAGATATAATTGCCACCAACTTGTCAAACGGAAAGGAGTCTACCACTAGTCAAAGCACCAAACATGACTCCTTCTTCAGACAAGGAATTTCTCTGCTTCTGAAAGTCTTAAAGAGCCACCTTGGAAGCCTAATATAGTCTCATGAAGTTACAAAGAAAATAAAGATGTACAAGCCAGATTCACAGATTGCCCATTTCTCACTCTGGCTTTTAGCCTGAAGCAATAAGCCTTATCACAGATTTCACATGCACAAAGAGATGCATAATTTTTGCCTGTTTGTTTACTAAAGAGAGAGAAGGAAAGTTCTTCAAGTAAGGTGAGTGGGGATGTGGGCAAGAGCTAGTAAGAGCTGGGGGACAGAAAAAGTGTGATAAAATATAATATACAAATACACTGTTTTTCAAGTAAAATAAGAGCAAAGCAGCAACTAATATGTTGATAAATTATTCTGGTAAGGTAATATTTGTTTTCTTAGATATGTAAAAAGATTAAAACCAGTGGTACTCACAATTCCTTTTGTTTCTATGTGTGTCTCTGTAAAAATTAATTAGCAGAACAGCATATAATGTAAGTATTATATCTAATTGCATTAAAAAGTTCACTGAGAAAAATTCATATTTAACTAAATATAATAATCCTCATGTCTAGGATAAATTCAATAAAACATATTCCACTATCTGAAAAATAGTAACCATTTTGAGTGAGTGAACTTGTGACTAATATTTTACTTACTAACAATACAAGTATTTCAATTTTTTCCTTAAAACATAATGTTGAAAATATGATAGGAAATAGAAATCTAACTTACTTAAAATTTGTCTTATATTTTGATTATTTGAAGTATTATGCAAGATACAGTTAAACCTCAGCTCAAAGTGAAAAAACAAAAACAAGAAAATCCTCTTGTATCAACTGAAGCAGAAGGTTCTAAGTCATTGGAACTTATTTATTATATGCTTGAGAGAATTTTGAGCTGTGCACAGCTGGGTATTAATACATGGGCAGGCACAAGATGGACCAGGCCAATGGTGCATTAACCAAAATTCACTGGAATTGGAGAGCAGCTGCGTGGTTTGGGAAAGCCATTCTGGCACATAATTTATGCAAAGACCAAAATAAACACTACATTAGAAATATTGAAGAGAAAAAGCTAAACTCCATTATAAGACCTGGCTAAAATCAAATCATATCCTCATAAAGAGAGAACAGTCAATCATAATATATGAGAATTAGGGCTTTCCCCAGGCAATAAACCCTAAATTCTCAGAGTCAATAGAAATGTAAATCACCTAGCCATCATTTTTAAACTAATAGATCTTCATTAGTTTAAAATAGCTAGCCAATGTAAAGCACATCTAAATCATAACCTAGAAGATTGTTATTAATTCACAAATCACTTCTAAATTGTCATCTGTCAAGAAAATTAAGACCTTGACAGTGCTAACACTGGTAATCTGTGTGGTGTAAAGCATTAAGGTCTTCAGGCAACAGGGCCAGGAGACCTCATCATCACTGCTCTCCCATGAAACTGCCTAGGGAAATCTTTCCACTTGTCCTGACCCTATGGCCCAAACTCTATTCTACTTTCTTTTCTAGTATCACTCTGAGAGGCATTCTTGCCAAAATCACCAATAACCTCCATCATATTAAATGTGGTGCTTATGTCTTCACCCACATTTTCTCTTTTGTCAACAATAATTTACAAAGTGAAATACATTTGATTTGATTTTGTAGGGTACCAATGTCTTCTGGGTGGAGCATCTGCCCCACTGAGGGTTCTTCCTTTCTTTTTTCTTTCTTTGGTTTATTTATTTATTTATTTTTAAATAAAGATATTTTGAAGAATCTTCAAATTAAATGTTGGGGTATATGTTCTCTCTGTATTTTGAAAAACACAAATGGTCTGAAATTGTTTGCTGTCTAAGACTATCTGAGTGACTGTTTCCTACATCATCAGAAGATAGGAGAATCCTGATTTGGAGATAGAAGCCAGATTGGTTTTCATAGCAATAGAGGCAACTAGACAACATCATTATTTAGTTACCCCGGGACTGTAGTGTGATGACTATTGGCTGCTTTCTGTACATTGTAGTACATTATGAGAGAAACATCCATTTCTGAAAACATGATCTTTATATATGAGGCTCTTCTCTTTTCCAGACATAGAATCTGTAGTTATATCTTGGAATCTAAACACATAAACAACAATGGGAAATATGCTAACTTTATATTCTAGCAATGTAAGCAAATATGTTCAGAGAGGTTTTTAAAATTTTCACAATCCTGGAATATAAGCCAATTGTTACTGTTTGGGAGAGGAATTTATTTTCTTCCTGACTCCTTGTTTGTACAAATGCTCTCAAAATTTTCATCTGGAGTATACAAACTATTGACGTGCAAACCTATGGATGCCTGAAAATATACAGGTAAATTTTCTTAAAACACAAAGACTAATTTCCACATTAAATGCTGGAACTATATTGTCTGATTTCTCTGCTTTGGTTTTATAAGTAGGGCAGTTACTGATTTCATGTCTTAATATTCCATAACAACAAAACATTTTATCTTTACTATATTAAAAATATTCCTAATTAATTCTGACCTGTGGTGTATACTCAAACACTAAAAACTACCAATAGGCTTCTGTAGATGGTATTTGAATAATGTAACATTTCAATCTAGGAAGATTAATAATATTAATATAATTCTTGCCAAACTTGTCAATTCAAAGATCTGTTTCTCCTGAAGCACTTTACTTATTAGAACACCAGGCAGAGGGTTTTCCCAAAGTACACGAAATAGTAAAAACTTAGCTAAGTTCACTGGGATTGCAATGACAATTACTGTTAGCAGGAATGCAGACCACAGGCCAACATAAAAAATCAAACTAAAGTCACCTCTACCAAGTAACCTCACTGCTTTCCTACATTTTCTGGACCCCGTTCAAGGACATGCTGGCCTTAGATCTCAAGGTTTCCTATTGTGTGTTCCTTAATTTCTTTTGACTTGATGTTAGTAGATGTCATCAAGTACAGTCATATGTCAAATATACATTCTAATACTTGAGAATACAAAACTATTTCCATATTTTTCCAAATGATTTTTCTCCAAATCAGGGGTTTAGATTCACACACACACACACACACACACACACACACACACACACAAAACACACACACACGCACCACACACACCACACACACACACACACACAACACACACACACAAACCACACACACAGAAACTAATGTAGAAATGTAAAAAATTAAAAATGAAGCATATATATATGCTGAATTCTAGATTGTTATTTCTATTCCACAAAACTACATGTATATAACTTGAGTATCCCATGCTAATTTGATTTTTATAGGTTTAAATTAAGTCTTACAATCTAGTATTTATGTTTCTAATTCTACTTATTTCCTTTAAAGCCACTTTATTTTCCAATAGAATTTCCATTTTATCCATGTACAAATAAAATTTGAATTTTGATTTATATGCAAGTTTTGGAGAAATTAATTTTCAGAGAATTGGTATCTTAAGAGTCAATGTCAGCAGTGAACATTGATTATGGTAAATACTGTCTATACTGTTCTCTAAGGGAATTGTCAGAAATATTAAATTTATTCATATTTTATGCTTTGCATCCAATGAAAAACAAAATTGCTTATTTGGGGCAATTATTTGATTTTTATATACACAATTAATTGTTATATAATAAGACTGTATCATGTTTTAAAACTAGTTGTTTATTTTTATTTTGATAAACTCTTAAAGTTTCCACTTAGAAAATATGACATCTGCATATTAAAAAAATTTCTTGGACATTTTGGGTCATGACTTTGTTGGTTTTAGTGTTTTCTTTGACTGATGAATCTATTTCTTCTACTGATACATCCTCTGTAGACTGCTGGCAATGGTCGAGAGAAAGCCTGGTCTGACCTAGTCCGGTGATCAGATGGCTAAACACCCTAACTGTCATGATGGAACTCTCATCCAATAACTGATGGAAGTGGATGCAGAGATCCTCAGCCAGGCCCCAGCTGGAGCTCCAGGTGTCCAAAGAGGAGGGTCTGCAAGAGCGTGAATTGTTGAATCCAAGATTGCAAAAAGCACAGGGACAAATAGCCAAACGAATGGAAGCCCATGAATTATGAACCAAAGGCTGTGGAGCCCCCAGCTGGAT